>NC_072377.2:33490000-34115000 GCF_028885625.2 Pongo pygmaeus | reverse complement strand
GAAATGGCCCGGGACAGACCATAAGGAGAAAAATATAATAAAACAATATCCCAAGAAGATACCCATCATAGTTTAATGACAAAGATATCCCATTGTTTTTTCACACTTGTTTGTCTCATCACTGATTGTGTATAATGCCAAAGAGAAAGTAACTTGTGCTATCACCCAAGTGAATAATTTTACTTTTATTTTGAGAGAAAACTTAAAAATCCATTTGTGAGGGCCCTAGATTATATGGCTTGGTGTATCGACATATCCACAGCTAAGAAGATAATTATTCATGTAGGTTTTTAGAACCTTGCTTGCAGTTTAGGATTTTAACTACTGAACAGTCAAACTTGTAGAGTACTTCATGAGCTGGGTGGGGCTGGATTTGTAGCAGGCTAGGGAAAACCTGCTCAGAAGGAAGCTTTCATTGAACCGCATTCTTTGTGGGTATGTGGTAAGAGCTTTGTACATTAATTCTCTGACTCCTTTGTGAGTTTTATATTCATGTGGAATGTGATTAGAGTTTGTTAAGTACATTGATAATACCATAATGCATGAAAATACAAGAAAATCTCCAAATACCCCAAAGACTCTTCTCAGCAAGAGTTGCTAATACTGATCAGAAGGTTTCATTAAAGTTGGATATGAGCTTCCCAGTCAGAGGAGTTGAATTTCACTACAAAGAGTAAAAGGTCATACAGATTTAGAAATTTAAGCCAATGTCTCCAGGTTTAAATGTCTAGTGTCTCAAAGTTCACCCCAGTGGAGAGTTCTGGGAATCTCAGAAAGCGTCTTTGGGTGATCTTGAGAGCGTGGCTTATAAACAAAGGCTTCTGAATTGTCTTCTTCCCTAGGCACCCTCGTGTCATGGTGGATGGTTAAGCTCTTCAAGGCCCTTAAAGGCTGCTTCACTGGCTCAGCCCTGGCAGTGGAAGGTCAGGGAACAGACCAAGTGACACATGGACAAGAATACTGTGTTAGGAGCACAAAGATCTGTGTCTGAAACCTAGTTTTACCACTAACAAGCTATATGATTGTTGACAAATCTCGAAGTCTAAACTTTTTCATATGGAAAAGGAAAATAAGCTAGATCATTATAAAAAGAAAACAAGAATGTTTTTAAAAAAAAATTCTATCATTTATGAAGCCCTTATTATCTGCCAGGTACCCTGTTAAATGGTTTTCAAACTTTATTCTATTCAGATCTCATTGTAGCACTGGGATGACTACCCCATCTTCTAGGAGAAGAAAATGAGGCAAGTTTTAATAATTTACAGGTCATTTAAGTGGCAAGGCTGGAGTTCAAATACAGATCATCGGTCTTAAAAATCCTGCTCTTACCACTGAATTAGGAGGACTCCTGTAGCAACAGTAGAAAGACATCGATCCCTCAAAGCTTGTAGGCTTTGACAAAGTCTCCCAGAGGCTTCTCCTTTCATGCTGTCTCTTAAATTATGATGAAAAGGGAGAAGGAAGGTTTTGTTCTTTTGTGCTGTGCGCTATGGTTGCTGCAGCAGGAGAAAGCAAATTGCTGGGGGCAGGATTTGCCTTCCTGACTCCTGATTCATAGAAAGAAAGCCAGACAGAGCTCTTAGCCTTCTGCCAAGCAGAAGTTTCCCATGGATGCATATTTGAGGTAAAGCATGCCTACAATGCTCCCTGTCCTTTTTCGTTTGAGAATTAGCTATGCCCCTCCAACTTCAAAGTCTCACTTTGCAAACAGTTGCCTTCTGTACAAATATGGCTGTCTGTGGGTTTTTACGCTCTTAGCGAAACTATGGTTTTCCTTCCTGTTTAATGCCTGCCTGCTGACTCTTCTTGTGCTTGGTTCCTCCCTGCCAGCTTCGGCATCCAGCACGATGGGAAAGAAAATGACTGTGAGCCTGTGGGCAGACATCCGTACATCATGTCCCGCCAGCTCCAGTACGATCCCACTCCGCTAACATGGTCCAAGTGCAGTGAGGAGTACATCACCCGCTTCTTGGAGTAAGTGACAGTGTCTCGTGATGCACTCACCTGGGTCTCTTTAAATCGGAAGCTGCATTGAGTTTTACACAGAGAAGCTGATGCCTGGAAAAGGCTGGGTTCCATCTCACAGGCCACCGTGTCAGGGTGGCATCAGAAGGGGCGAATTTCACTTCTGCATTCTGATCTTGAGGTCTAGATGGGCTCTGCCCTCTGGCCACAGGCAGGTGAGCATCCTGTCCCATCCCAGGTTGCTCCTGCCCCAAAATAGCTTTTTATGAGCCAATTACGAATTAAGTCCTTGGGAACTGGCAGGAACACCCAACAGAGATCAGAGTGGTCATTCCAACCTCACTAAGAGTAGGATAATGATTTTCTAATTTTACCGTGGCTTGTATTTTCTAGATAAACTAAGCTTATGTTGTGGGATATGATTTGCATTTTCTTAAATAACTCCTGCGATGGGCCTAGAAGGTTCTCTGCCTTGTAAAAAATAAAGCTGTCTTAAAGGACAAAGAGTAAACCAGAGGGAAGTTTCTGTTGAATGAAAGGCTGAAGGTGAAGGGAATCCTAAACAACTCCTCTCATTTCTGTTAACTTGTTTCCAGCCGAGGCTGGGGGTTCTGTCTTGACGACATACCTAAAAAGAAAGGCTTGAAGTCCAAGGTCATTGCCCCCGGAGTGATCTATGATGTTCACCACCAGTGCCAGCTACAATATGGACCCAATGCTACCTTCTGCCAGGAAGTAGAAGTAAGTGTACCTCTTGGTGGGTATATGCAGGGCTTCAGATCTCCAGCATGCTGAAGGAAGGGCCAGGGCAATATTTGGAAATCTGAACATCCAGACACAGAAATAGAAGCTTTATATTTAAGGCAAGGTGTGTCTGTAAGGGAAAACAATTAAGCTGGAATCATATTCCTTGACATTGCCACTTTGGTATTCTACGAAGCCTATATTCCATTGCAACTGGGTGGTGGTTGAGACAGTTCCATAGTGATTTTCAGGATTCACAGTGATTCACACCTGCAGACTCCATAGCAACCAACTTAATCCCTAAAATTGCTCCTTTTCTTGAATTTCACATCTGGCTGAAGAGTACCAGCAGCTCCCAAGGTAGAAGTAGGATTTATTCACCAATTCATTCTTCTTGTTTATTTTCAACGTCCAAATAATAATTCAGGGTTTGACACCGTACCTTCTGAAGAATCTGTAGCTCTGTTCTATCTTCTTCATTGCCACTGTCACTGCCTCAATTCAGTCTCTCATCATCTTTCCTTGCTATCCTAATTATCTCCTACCTAGTCTCCCTCCTATTCAAATTGTTGCTCAAGTTATTTTTTAAAAACGCAATCTAACCATGGTCCACTCTGCTTTTAGGGTCCCCGCTGACCATAGGATAAAGTCCCAGCTCCTTTTGAGGCAGTCCTTCGTGATTTGGAAACTGTCTATTCTCTGAACTCATCCCTTATAATGCAAAAGTATCTGTGTTAACACATACATATTGACAAGGCAAGTCTCGCTGAATCCCTGCCAGATTCTGTGCTATGTACTGAATAAGAAGAAAATATAAACACTCAAAAATTAATAAGACAAAGTCTCTGCCCTCAAGGAGCTCATGGTGGAGGAGGCAGGCATAAAAATTTTAATACAGTGAGATAAATTCAAAACGAAACATAGAAAAAACCTAAAGGAGAAAGTAAATAACTGTGCTTAGATAGAACAAGCAAACTTAACAGAGAAGGTAAAGTTGATACAAAAATCCTCACCCCTCACTTCTAACTGGCTACCAAGTTATGCCAATTCTGCCTCCTAAATTTTTTTTTTTTTTTTTTTTTGAGACAGAGTCTTTCTCTGTCGCCCAGGCTGGAGTGCAGTGGCATGATCTTGGCTCACTGCAACCTCTGCCTCCCCAGTTCAAGCAATTCTCATGCCTCAGCCTCCCAAGTAGCTGGGATTACGGGTATGCGCCAACAGGCCCAGCTAATTTTTGTATTTTCAGTAGAGACGGGGTTTCACCATATTGGTCAGGCTGGTCTCGAACTCCTGACTTCAGGTGATCCACCCGCCTTGGCCTCCCAAAGTGCTGGGATTACAAGAATGAACCACTGTGCCCAGCCTAAATATTTCTAAAATCCACCTGTTCCTAGATGACTATAGCAGTTCCCTGATTGGTAGAATCTGAACGCTTCCCCTCAACTCTGATTCATTTTCTAAAATTCATTTTCTAAAATGCAGCCTAAGTAACCTTTATAAATGGAAATCCATTTATAAATGGATTTATAAATACTTACTCCCCTGTGAGTAGAATATCTCATGGCCTTCCTATTTTCTTGCAATAAAGTACAAATTTCCTAAAATGGCTTAAGAAGAGGCTTCATAATTTGCTCTCCTCTTGCTCTCTGGCCTTATGTTTTAGAATATTGTTTTAGCCCTTCACCCTCTAATCTGCTACTGATTATATGTATATGGAATTTTATCACTAATCTTTCCTATCTCGGAAACCTCTCCTTCATATTTTCATCTCTTTGTATCTCTGTATTTTATATCATGTATCTTTATCTTCTAGTTCACTAGTTCTCTCTTCAGATTTGTCCAATTATGCATATTTAACCTGTCTATTGACTTTTTAAACTCATTTATCATATTTTTGTTTATAAAAGTCTATTTGGTTATTTTTCTGAATTTTCTCTCACTTTCGTGGTATTTTGCTCCTAATTTTAAACTTTCGATGTAATCTTTTATTTCTTTAATAATGTGACATATTTATTTTGCAATTTATACTGAGTAATTTCAGTGTTCAGAGTCTATGTGCATCTGTTTCTCCTATTTGGGGTTTCTTCACATATTACATGTTATTTCCTTTTGTGATTTTTGCTTTTATTGTGAGCTTTTAATTATAAAACTTTATGTCAGGTTTTCCTTTAGGGTTCAGATGGCTGGCACATTCTTTCACTGAAAATTTTCACTTCTATCTCTGGGTCAATTTAAAATGTTATTGATTTGATGTTGTGTTGACTTCATGAGCAGCATGGGGGCGAGTGTGGATACCAACTCTCAGGAGTAACATTTGACCACTCCTTCTAGAATTAAAGTCAAAAGAGACAAGTTTTCTGTGTACCTAGATTTCAGGTCACCCTTTCACTCAAGGCCTTATATGAAGGTCTCCAACTTCCTACCTTACATAGGCCCTATGCATTGTCTCCAGTATCTAAGTGACTAATAAATTGAAGATCTAAGTAACTAGGTTTGCATCTCCAGATTAACATTTCTGCTACATTTTTAGCCTTTAGGAGGTTTCTTTACTTTCTTGGTGACTCAAGGATGCACTTAAAATATTTAAAATATATTATGCATGATTTTAGAAGATTTATAGAGGTAGGGGTTTCCAGGGTATCCTGTTGTTTACTAGAAACAGGACACCCAGGTTATCTCTGGTCAGCTCCTCTTTTGCACTCCGTGTTTATCTGTCATGAACAGCCTCCATTCTCTGAAATTGCTGGGTTCTCCACAACCTCTAGAACCCTGCACACTCTGGTTCCTTAGAACCATCCCTTCTGCTCATCATTTGAGTCTCAGCTTAAATATTCTTTTATATCCTATCCTGAATTTCCTATGTCAAAGCTTTATTAGACTATATTTTACATTCTTGTTTACTAGACTATCTCCTTTCCTACCATTTGAGCTCTCTGAGGAAATTTTTATCCCTGACACTCAGCAATGCCTAGCACATAGTAGGCACTCAACAGATAAGTGAATGAAGAATTCAGATCCCTTTATATGGCAACCAAGATAACCTCATCATTTTCCATATTAACAACACCCTAAAATACCAGAAAATGTAGCATTATCCATGTTATAACTTTTTATTTTGAAATAGTTTAAACTCCAAAAAATTGAAAAAAATGGTACAAAGTTTCTGTGTACCATTCGCCTAGCACATCATCCTTTCTAAATGCTCAGTGAACTTAAAGTAAAAGAAATCCTCGGAAAGAAGGAAAAAAAATAAAAGGGGGAGTGATAAGCATGAATAGACACTGAGGCTGAAGTGGAGATAACAAAAGGGTTATGTGGGTTTTCGCATTCACATTGGAAGAGACAATGATGTATTCTTCTTGACCAGGGCCAGGATTTAGAACTGAGACCTTTGCATGAAGCTGCGATTCTCAAAGAGTTATGCTTCAATGAAAGGATGAGCTAGAAGAAATCAACCAAAAGGAAAGAGAGATGACAGAGAAGCATCTTTTATCTCAGCCTGGTTTCTAGTGGGGAAGTGGGGGGTGTGTGGAAATACTGGTGAATAACTTTCTCACTTGGAAATCCTTTACTACAGGCCATGCTCATGTTAATCTAGAGTTTAAATTTGTACCCTGTATAGCTTGAGTGCCTTCACTGCAATAATAATAATAATAATAATAATAATAATAATAATAATGATAATAAATAAAACATTTGTCCTGGAGATGCCATGGATGCCTGAAAATAAAGGTGAAACTGGCCCAGAGGAACCAACACTCAACCAAGGTGGCATGAAACTCCAATAGATAAAGCCACCCTAGGCCGGGTACGGTGGCTTACGCCTGTAATCCCAGCACTTTGGGAGGCCAAGGTGGGCAGATCATGAGGTCAGGAGATCAAGACTATCCTGGCTAACACCGTGAAACCCCGTCTCTACTACAGATACAAAAAATTAGCCGGGTGTGGTGGCGGGTGTCTGCAGTCCCAGCTACTCAGTATGCTGAGGCAGGAGAATGGCATGAACCCAGGAGGCAGAGCTTGCAGTGAGCCGAGATGGCACCACTGCACTCCAGCCTGGATGACAGAGTGAGACTCTGTCAAAAAAAAAAAAAAAAAGCCACCCTTCAGATGAGTTCATAATTCAGCCTCTAATTAAAAAATATAATGTAGTCTATCTTCAGCTAAGTGAGAAGAGACAACAAGCCCTTAAGAACTTTCAAAAATTGAATTTTTATATAGGGATAATAAAATAAATATATAAGAATGTATTGTACATGAGAAAAAAGAACCATAAGATATATGTAAGGCAGATATGAGGAGGAATAAATATAACTTCTGGAAATGGAAAGTGTGGTTATTGACTTAAAAATTCAGTGGATGGATTAAAAACAGCAGACTTGACACAGTTGAAAAGAAAATCAATCAAATGGAATTTAGAGCTGAGAAAATTACTTCCCATCCCACTTGGGTGCTTCTTAGGGGTGTATGATGGAGAAAGTTTCTTCGGTTTTCATATACAACAAGATTGAGAGATGAGGAATATGAAAGTGAGGTTGAAACACAAAGTACAGAATAAGAAGGTCCATCAACAACAATTACGGGTTCCAAAAGGAGAGAAAGGAGAGGCAAAATTTAGAGAGAGAAAGATTGATAATTTTCTAAAATGGCTTAAAATATGAAGTCATATAATGAAAAAACACATGCAGTGTAGAACACAATAAGTGGATAGAACTGTGGAAGATGAATAGACAGAAAAAAATACTAATAGATAGATGGAAGCAGCTAAGCCATTTCAGATGGCATCTGAGAATCCTGCCAACCTTCCTTTATCCCCATAGGGATAGAAATAAGAAGGAATATGCAGCTCTCTTCCTGGAAACTGAAACCAGCTGACTACTTAAGGTAATAAGTGAACAAGCTGAGGCTTTCTAGATGGAAGAGTTTCCATTTTCTTCACTGAGCAGGCTCAAGTTATAACCACTCCCACCTGTTAGTAATCAGGTTGCCTTCCAGCCACAGTTTAGATTTACCTTTCATAGATGATCACCAGTTACCTTTCCCAAGAGCAATGAGTGCTGGATATTGTGCCAAACATATAGAAATGACCATATCAACCCTTAGAAAATAGGTTTTATCCCTCATTTCCATATTACCTAGTATGATCTATAGACCATTGTTTATGAATGATGACAAAGTCCAAGTTAAGCTTGAACTGAAAACTCTAATGATTGCTTTCTGTCACTCTTAGTCACTAACAACAGTGGCATTTATTGTGAGTGTGTGGATGAGTGTGCATATTTTACCGTAACTATAGAAATGCTTTGTGACAGGTTTTGAAAATACAAAAGAAGTGCAATTTGTTTTCTAGAACGTCTGCCAGACACTGTGGTGCTCCGTGAAGGGGTTTTGTCGCTCTAAGCTGGACGCTGCTGCAGATGGAACTCAATGTGGTGAGAAGAAGGTGATGCATCAGGCCGAGGAATGAGGTGGGAGGGTGGTGGGCAGACTTCTTGGGAGGAGCTGAGGAGAAGTCCCTAGAGGACAGCTCTCTCTGAGAGAAGAGCAGTGGATGGAGATCAAACAGTCAGACCAGCCAGAGGAGAGCGCCCCACATCCACCACTCCTGGTGAACCTGGACTGGGAGCAGGTAGTTAAGGAGGGAAGGCTGAGGTCCAGTTTCATACTTCACTTGTAAAACATCTGTTTCATCTTTCCCTGATGAATTTCTATGGAGTTTGTAGTCAACCTTTCCTAGGCTTATTATCAGCCTTCCTTTTGACTTTTTTTCTCTCATATGGAAGATTGAAAAGGATAAGCCAGCGGCTTCTTCTTCCCAAAAACGCAGGATTTAGGGCACTTATCATCTTCTTTCACATCATCTGACATGACTGAATTTCTTGAAGTTCTGCTACTTTACTAAGCAGGCAAGTCAGACACCACAGAACTCAGAGAGGTTTGATATCCTCTAGGCTGGGTTTCTTGTGGGCCTAGAGCTTACATGTTTAGTGGGCATCTTTATGCAGCTTGAGTGTGGCAGGACCCCTCACTGAGATTATAGAACCCGGACAAAATACACAGTGACCAGAAAAAACACAAGGGAAAAAAAAAGGATATCAGACAATAAAACATGTCCAAATCCTCCAGGAAATGTGGTTATTCACGACAACCATGTAGCATTTCCCTTTGTTTTCATTTTTGTATATTCACTCTCCTAAACTGATAGTTGTGGAAGAACTGCCTTGAAGAGTGGAGAGAGTGGATTTTTTCTTAGTTGCTGGAAAGGCCAGAGCTGCAAACAATGGGTAGAGTTAAAAGAAAGCAGAATTTTTTTCTTGATATAATGAAGAACTTCCTAACAACTAGTGTGTTTTGGCAGTGAAATTGACTTTTTGCAGAGGATGAGTTCTCTGTTGCAGTCATTAAGTACCCAGAGAGCTATAAAGAAGTGCTATTCACTGTGCCAGTCTGTGAACTATTGTGGTTTGCAACAAGATAAGGATCATGCACCAGAAAGTAAATCAACTGTGTTACTAAGCAACTATGTTGCTAAGCATACTAAGCTGACATGCTTTTCATAACAAGATTTTCTCAATGAAAGAAGTAGTATGTTGATTTACATTCTTGTGCTCTATCTGCTAACCACACTGTGTAGCACCTCTGTGATTAGGCAACATAAAGTTTCCTTCCATTCCTGAAACTCTCTGATTCTAAAACCCAAGACTCTTGGCAGAAACTTAGATGGGCCCCTGTTTGTTTTACATCTGATACGTGACTGTAGAAAGCCGGCTTGCTTGCAGAGAATTGGGTTTAGACTTCTAGGGCTCTTGGCTCAGCTTGCTGTGGTAACCTTCCTGATATGGCCATCTCCTGCCTCTTCCCTTTCCAGTGGTGTATGGCAGGCAAGTGCATCACAGTGGGGAAGAAACCAGAGAGCATCCCTGGAGGCTGGGGCCGCTGGTCACCCTGGTCCCACTGTTCCAGGACCTGTGGGGCTGGAGTCCAGAGTGCAGAGAGGCTCTGCAACAACCCCGAGTGAGTCCAGATAAATATATTTCCCTTCCTTCCACATGTGCTGGGGGCAGGGTGGAGAGGCAGTCTTGAATGGCATGGCCTCAGTGACCCCAAGCCTCCTCCAGGGAAATTAAATGGGTTCCCAGGACAAAACAGAACAAGAAGATTCACAGAGAGTGGGGAAAAAAAGCAGTTCTGTTTTGTGTTGTTTCATTTCAACTTGGCACTGGATTCTTACTAAAACTTGGATAAGTAAGCTGATTTTATCATTTGAGGAAATAAAGCAAATTTCTTTTAGATGTGCAATCTATGTGAAAGCCTCTAGGAGATTATACAATTAAATCTTTTTAAATAATTCCGTTTTATCAGTAGAGATTAGTGAAACGCAATTTTGCTGATAAGATTATAGCTTGCTTTCAATGATAATGAATATACAATTTTATGAGAATAATTCTTTCCTCAAGCAACTAGTAAAATAGGTACTTTTTTAGGGCAATTACTTTTAATATTTTTCGATAAGGATTTTTATGAACCCTAAAGTTCCATAGTAGCCTGTTAAGGATTCTGCAAATGTTATTTTACAAGTGATTTTAATTGTTTAATCAAATTGCCTAATTTTTTATATATTCTGTTTGTATGATAATATTATATATGAGGTAAATTTAAACTTGCTTGTTTTCCAAATACACATTACATTCTTAATTTCATTGTTTTCTGATATACTGTCTCCCAAGTAATTTCTTAAAAGTGTATATGTGATATCTCCTTTAAGTGGAAATTATATTGTTTCTTTTATCTAGATTTACATTCATCTACTTTGAAAAGTAGGAGTCACTTTTTTCTTTTTTTTTTTTTGAAACGGAGTCTCGCCGTCGCCCAGGTTGGAGTGCAGTGGCGCGATCTCGGCTCACTGCAGGCTCCGCCCCCCAGGGTTCACGCCATTCTCCTGCCTCAGCCTCCCGAGTAGCTGGGACTACAGGCGCCCGACACCTCGCCCGGCTAATTTTTTGTATTTTTAGTAGCGGGGTTTCACGGTGTTAGCCAGGATGGTCTCGATCTCCTGACCTCGTGATCCACCCGCCTCGGCCTCCCAAAGTGCTGGGATTACAGGCGTGAGCCACCGCGCCCGGCCAGGAGTCACATTTTTTAAAAGGCGAGCAATAAAAGTGATTTTATCTCTCAGTATCTCAGTTCCAAAGATTATCCTTTTTGTTAGTAACTGTATTACCTAGATGTATAGTATTTAAATATATGTATATATGTATATATATGCATGTATATATTACATATATACATATATACACTACATATACTATATATTTTTTCTAAGGGTTAATAAGTATGTGTAAGGAATTTAACACAGTATCTACTACATAATAAAGTGTTAATAAAAAGTAGTTATTATGAATCTTTATCATTTACCGCATTTATAAGCATGCATTTGGAAATTCTTCACAAAATTATTTTAAAATTTCGCCCTTTGATGAAAGTTGTTTTCATTTAAATACCGGGTTTCTGTGACTTCCAAAATTCAAAACCAAGAGTTTCTCATAGAGTACTTTATTTTTAGAGAAAATTGTCATTTAACCGTTTGTTTCCATTTGATCCAGAAATGTGATTTCCATTTTCATTTGAGAGATCAGAAAAGAAAGGCAATTTCCTCTGGGACTTATTGTCAATGCTGTATATTGAGACACCACCAGTGTGAAACCTTCTTGGGAGGCTGGTCAGTGACCTGTGGCTATCAGGGAAGGGAACTCCTAGTTGAGGAAGTGAAGGATGAATCTCTAACCTGGCTTCAGGAGAAAGGCAGTTCTAATTCTCATCTCCAAGGCCACAGTTTGTCATAGAGTCTCTTTGGGTGAGTGGACACGCCTGTTCTTCATTGCTGGTTTGCTTAAATTCATTGCTAACACTGCCAATGGCACCACATCATAGATTCGGATCTGTGATTCAAGTCACCAATTCAGGCCAGTGCATGAGCCAGCTGATCTTGGGACTGCATCCTTGCTGTAGGTCAACTGTCTAGTGAGAACCCAGCAGAGCTTGGCTCATAAGAGGCTGTCAGTGATATTGATTGGATGGAAATGAATTGGAGAGACACCAGGTCATAGAGTGTCACTGCATCATCACAAATAGAAAACCAGCCTGACCTTAAATAACAAGGACTATTCTTGGTACCTCCTACAGGGAGTCAACAAATTAAGAGCCTACTATGTGAACTGCCTTGGTCAAAACTCTTTCATGAGTGAGGAACAGAAGCTTACTCAGGCCACATTGAGGGAGGGGAGGTATGGAAAATCTCATGGGCATTCAAGGAGAACAAAGTACAGCAGAACCAACAAGAATTACAGCTGCAACCAGTACTTGACTAGACTGCCAGGATTTGAGTTCTCTGTCTCTCAGGATTTCATGGTCAGGGAGTGTAACACAGTGGATAAGAGCTCAGGCTTTGGATCAAGGAAGATGATGATTCAAATCTTGGCTCTGCCACTACCACCTGTGTCTTTTGGGGAGCTGTTCTGGCTTTCTGTGTCCCTGGAATATGATTTCATCTGGACTGCTCACTCGACAAGCCTTCTGCCTTTGCACTGAGAAGCACTTTTCAGCCGTCCTTTAAGACCATTCTCCAGGACAAGCCCTTCCATAAATCCTTCCCAACTAGCCTCATTTCCATGGCTTTCCCCCTTCACATAACTCTCATTGTACTTTCAGTCTGGGATACATAATTGCTGTCTTAAATTTTCTCTCATTTCTTATATAGCTCATTTTTTTCTCCTCAACCACATTATAAACTTCTAGGAAGCATAGAGCATGGGTTGACCTTCGTTTGCGCTCTCTTCTCCCTGAACAGTGTTGAGCACATGGTAGTATATAAATACTGGTTGATTATTTTTCATGATAACCAAAAAAATGCTATCAGTTATTGATCTCTCATTCTGTATTAGTTACTCTACTAAATCTGTGTCCATTGTTTCATGCAATACAACTTGTGAGATAAAAACTATTATGCTCATTTTACAAACGAAAAAAAACTGAGGCTCAGAGAAATGAGGTAACTTATTCAGATCCATCTAACAAAAAGATAATGCCAAATTCGAACTCCAGGCTATTGACATTCCTGCGATAGGAGGCGCACTCCTGCGATAGGAGGCGCACTCCTGCGATAGGAGGCGCACTCCTGCGGTAGGAGGCACACTCCCTGATTCAGATACTGCAGCAAGATGGAGACCAGAAGGCATGCCTGGGAACCTTCTGAAAGGATAGTTTCTTCACCTCTCCCCTCTCCCATTTTGAGTGACACGTTGATCCTGACAGGAAGGCTGTTATGCCCTCAAGTGTATCACAAAGCAAAGAAAAATCAAAAAGTGATTTTTCTAAAATTAGATTAACTTATTCACCCATTGAATATCTATTAAGAGCTTCCTATGCCCAAAGTACTATGAGGCACCACAGAGGACACAGAGCTTGGACTGTGCCATCAAAGAACTATCTTTGGGAATGATAGGTTCAGGACGTGCAGGCAGCTGGCACACAAAGTATCACTGAAGAGAAGAAAAAAATTACTTCTGGTGGAAATCCAGGAAGGTTTCGTGAAGGAGGTAGCATTTATTTGGTTCTTCAAGCATAAGCAGTATGTAGACATGTGGAGACTTTAAGGAAGGAAAAAAATCTATCCAAAGGCACAGAAAAGAAATATTAAATAAGGCAGGTGGCACCGCTGGAGCAGTGTAACATGAAGCAGAGTGTGGGAAGTAAATTGTTAAGGTGAGTTAAGGCAGCATTGTGAGGGCTTTTAATGCCAAGCTCAGGAGGCTGATGTGACCATTGGATGCCATTAGAGATTTTAAAACAGGAAACTAAAATAATTAAGGTCATCTGAAAATTTAGCCTGATAATTGTTTGTACTGTGGGTTTAATTTTAAAAGTGGAGATAGAAATGAAGATAAGAATTTTAAAAGTAGAGATAGGAATGGACATAAGAATTGGACTGGTTTGATTATTGTAGAGTTGAAGAGTAGGAAACAAATGTAAATAGACAACTGATGACCAGGCAATTGATTGACTGTGGGATCCAAGGAAGGCATAGATGGATGATTCTGAAATCTGACCACTTTTAACTCACCAAATATGAATCAGAGAAGGAGCATACTTGAAAGGAAAATGATGTATCCTTTTTTGGCATAGATTTCACCTGGAGGGTATACAGGTGGAAATGACATATAAACTCTTTCAAAATAAGCTACTATACACTTAGGACTGAAATGTTGGCAGGCAAGGAAAAAAAATGTGTAAAATTTGAAGCATGTATTTAAAAGGTAAGTTTTGAGGGCATAGAGAGACATCGTTTGTCAAGGCCAGATACCAGAGGAGTTTTAAAGGAAAATGTTGGCGTTTAAGTAAACTAAAAGAAAAGCTTTTCTGT
The DNA here is from genome assembly GCF_028885625.2 of Pongo pygmaeus. Classification (NCBI taxonomy): domain Eukaryota; kingdom Metazoa; phylum Chordata; class Mammalia; order Primates; family Hominidae; genus Pongo; species Pongo pygmaeus. The sequence goes on along the minus strand of NC_072377.2, from coordinate 34,100,872 downwards.
TTCATTTGCAGGCCAAAGTTTGGAGGGAAATATTGCACTGGAGAAAGAAAACGCTATCGCTTGTGCAACGTCCACCCCTGTCGCTCAGAGGCACCAACATTTCGGCAGATGCAGTGCAGTGAATTTGACACTGTTCCCTACAAGAATGAACTCTACCACTGGTTTCCCATTTTTAACCCAGGTAAGGAGCTATAATGGTGTATCTCAGATTTAGGGAACAGCCGTTCTCAAAGCATTTGTATGTCAGTCAGGGTTTCTGTGATCCATACGAAGTTTAACAAAGAAAATTGTACACCAGGAATTTTGTAATTTAGATGATGGAAACACTGACCTGGCTAAGTTGATCAGTAAATGTTGAAGGCTGAATACATTCAACTCTTTCTGAGCTTTGTGGGAGATAAAAGGAGTTTATAAAACATGGTGACTTGCTTCAAAACAGCTGAGGTGCAATTGAGCCATTAATAGGGCACGTAGGAATTCAGTAACTAATTGCTTGTTGATGGACATGAGAAACTGTGATTTCGTCAGAAATTCAGAAGAAAAGGTCATTGTGGGTTTGAAGTAATTGCAAAAAAAAAAAAAAGGCTTCCAGTGAAGCAGTTGATGATTCTTAAGACTACTCATGCTTTCATGAGCAGTCTTTCCACCAGAAGAAAGAAAAGGGAAGGCAATCAAAATAGAGTCATTCCAAGTGGGAGTAGAATAACAGGCAGAAAGGCAAGATAATAGGAATGAAAGAACAAAAGCCAGCTCTGCACCAGAAATCAACATTTTATATGTACAGGAGTATGAGAAGGGTAAAAAGTAAAATCAAACATCTGAATGTTGCACAAGAGGGATGGGGACATAATGGAGTTGGAGAATGGAATAGCGGCCTTGGCAAAACTTCCAGACACATTCTCTCCTTAAAATGAAGAAGAATCAATGACCATTAGCTAGACGTCAACATCAAAAAACATATTTGTGTTGTTTGTTGTTATCTGAGTAGGAAATGAAACAGAAAAGATTTTCCTGTGTTAAAGAAATTTAAGGCAAGGTAGTAAAAAATAGCTAATCAAATTTTTCATGATTTTTGAGTTCCAGAAAATCCAGTGTGAATAGGACACAAGAAAAATCACAGATTTGAGAATTGTGTATTTGGGCTGTTAGAACAATGGCTTATGCAATAGCTTTTGAAAGAAAGACTCTGCAGTGCTTTGCTCAGCTCAGGTCTCCAAAATACCCTGATGCTCTTAGTTGTCAAGGGCAGTGATTGCTCCTTGCCCCCAATTGTTCGGTGTCATTTATGATCTAGAGGGGAAAACCATTCGGTTATTGGTGCAATTTAGTTTCCTGAGTCAGGCATTTGAATACAGGAAAACTCAGGCATATACCCAGGTGTACTCCAAAATTACCAAGTGATGAAAGGTGCATCCAGTCAGTGCTATCTATGTGTATATCCTGCGCATTCTTGATTTGTTAAAACTATTTGGGTCAGTGGTCCTGTAGACTCTGAAGGAGCAGCCTGTCAGAGCTAAGATAGCATAGCTGCTCCAGTGGTATCACATGTGCTTAGTACGGGATCCCCCTCCCAGATATATAGTTGGATTTGTGTCTATCTAACTCTGATGGCCCAAGTAGCTGGACTTGGAATAAAAATATTTGATTCAGCTTTGCTTTTCATTTGTTTGCAAGCATTCATCATGTGCCTACTTTTTGACTAGCAAAGCAATAGGTACTAAAGAAGTGAGACTTATACAAGTTGACATCAATTCCATTCACTTTGGAGTGATTGATTTGCTTCTCTAACTCAGATGAAGTTTACCACCTGCTGACCTTACTCCCTACCCAGTCTATCAGCATTCCTCCTCTATGCTGGTAGTTTCTTTGCAGATTCCTATGCTATTATTTTCATTAGCAAACAATGACTTATCTGCTAACCTGAATAGCTACTACCTTGAACAGCACACTGATTACTTTCCCTGTTATACTCTGTCTACAGAGTTGCTATTTGCTTAGTTAACAGGCACCCCTGGCAGTAGGTCATTCATGTCAACAAGGATTTATGCAGCATTTTTTCTGTGCCAGATATCGAGCGCCTTACAGCCTCCCGGGCATCCTTTTAGAAATCACCAGAGGATAAAATAAACATACAGCACAGTTTTCTACCCCCTCAGTGGACAGTGATACTTCCCACAGCACTTTATATGCTTTTTCCTAATTTTATCTCCACAAGAAAACCCTTCAAGGAAAGCTGTTTTTGACCCAATTTTTAGAGATGAGCTAATAGGTTCGGAGGACCTGTGTAACTTGCCCAAACTCAGACTATGAGAAAGAACCAAGAGTTAGCCCAGGCCTGACTCTGTAGCCTGATCATTAAGCACGAAAACACACAGGGACTGGGTTAAGTTCATTTCCTTAAGACCAATGCATGGAATTTTGAATTTTCCCTAAGGCAATGTTTATGTCTTTAAAACCTTCGATTATTTCATAAGCCAGGAGCTCTGCTGGAAAACCCGACAACCCTTTTTATTTTGATTAAGGCTCAGTTTATTAAACCTATATATCTTGCCCTTGAGAACCAGTGTTTTCTAAACATTCAAGCATTGATGACTAATTATTACATTGCTTAAATAATTTTAAGTTGTGATTCTAAATTTACTTCTCAAGCATCTTAACCAAAAGACAGAACTTAAAACCACACAGTAAATAGAAAACTCGTTACTGCACTTACCCTAATCTAATACATCAATACAGCCAGGCATAGTGGTGCACGCCTGTAATCCTAACTAGTCAGGAGGTTGAGGTGGGAGGATCGCTTCATCACAGAAGTTTGAGGCTGTAATGACCTATGATTGCACCACCTCACTCCAGCCTGGGTGACAGAGTAAGACCCTGCCTCTACAGAAAAATTTTAAAATAAAAAATAAAAGAAAAAGAAAACATCAATGACAAGGGTTTAATTCATTTTAAAAAATTATTTCTACTTTTGTTTTTATACCTTTCTGTGGTTACTATAGAATATATTCATTTTAATGCCTTCTTATATTTCACTAATACATATTTCTATGTATTGTGGGGATTACAATAAGATTATCGTATTAGAAAGTACAAGAATACCATTTTAGACTAGCCAAAGGTTTCAGACTCTTGGTAATTACTTGACTGATTTTGGGCTGTGCTACAGAGTGACAAGTTTTCGTTTTTGCTTTTTCCTCCAAGCTGATTTGATTTTAGTCCTTAAGCTGAGCTTCCTTTTTAAGTTAAACATAACTTCTTGTATCAATAAAACATTTTAAGTTATGCCTTTTGCTTTGGGGTTTAGTATTTCTTGGGATCTGTTGAGGAGCGGCAGGGGTGCACACCGCAGATCCCTTCTCTTCATGTGCACACCACCTTCCCGTTTTGGCCTTCCCTTACCGAACAGAAGTTCAAAGGTAAAATGATTAAGAATTACAAGACAGAGACAACAGCATTCAACCAAGTGTGAGGTCCTGGGTAAAAGCACAGGTCTTATGCCCATGAAGCCCTGCCTGTGAATGGATTTGAGAAACTGGATTCTTTAAAATGATGAAACTCACATTCCAGTCTATTCACAAAACATGAAATGCATCAAAACTTTTCCTTACCTAAGAAATATTTTCATTCTTTTTAGAAAGTTAGAGCTTTCATTTCTATCATTTATTAAGATCATTATCCAAAAATGTTGAGCCACCCTGTTTCTGCAAAATTGAAAATGCAGACTTTGATTCGGTAAGTTCATCTCTTTTCCTAAGCTCCCTTTGAGAGGATTAATCAGACAGTGTGAGGGTGAGAGTTCACTAGTAAATTAGTTTTAGAGCTTTCGCTTAGGTGAATTATACATGGACTTGAAAGCTTTTGAAAGCTGGAGGGAAAAAAATCACATGGCCCTACAAAAGGATGTGTCAGGGCAGGGGAATAAATGTGAGACAAGGAAAGTACTCAACTCTATAGAGATGATGGACTCAACAAGGTTGATGTCCGGCACAGAGAATCTCTGATACCAGTGATGACTCCCAAGAATTAAGACCATCCATTACCACCCTTGCCTCCTCCTGCAGATCCCTGTGTCACAGGACAACTTAATGATATAACCAGAGCCCTTCCAAAGCACCGTGGAAGACAAAGGCCAGAGAAAGAGGGGACAGAGGAGGACTTCAGGCTCAGCCTTATAAAAGCCTTGAATAGCACTGAGCCTTCCATTTAGGATGACTGCTTTCAAACATAGGCCTGAGGCACACCTATAGGTCATGGTGGTGGGAGCTCTGGGAGAGTTGCAGCAGAGGATCTGTATGCTGTCATTGTTGTTATTATAAATGTTATTTCCTGGATAATTTCTAAGACTCCATAAACCACTATATTTATAGTCAACACACATGTGTGTTTCTTGTAGGCAGTGTGCTTCAGTTAACCTGTCTAGCCTTGAAGAACGTACTAGTCCTGTGTTGTGGAAACAGGGTGGAGGGAAGTTTTGAAATTAGGGCCTCTCTTTATGGAGATGTGTCATGAATATCACTGGGGAAGGAAGACTTTTCCAGTTTTCGTGTTTGAGGGCCAAGACTTATTATTTTTAAAAGGAATATGTGTGTCTTATAAAAATGCAAGTGCACATAATAGAATGAAACAAAAATGAATTCCTATCATCCCACTGCATTGAATGTATTCCTCCAAGATAACCATGCTAACAGCAGGTTTTCATTTGCACACAAATAGAACCATAATTTGCCAGTTCTGCAACTTGATTCACTGAGTAGATCATGGCATCATGGTTTACCTCATTCCTTTTAGTGACTGCATAGCGTCCATTACATAAATGCGACTTAGTGAATCTGTCTGTTTCTCTCTGAATAAACATTCTGTTGCCGCAATGAACATGCTCTGGTCCCAACTCTTCCCAGCAGCCTTGAAACAGATAATTCCTTAGAAAAGCTCCAGAATTATTCAGGGCTGCTTTCTATTTTTGCTTTATGTATTCCAAATACAAAATCCCAAATCCAATTCTAAAGTTTAAACCAAAGTCTTAATAAAATAATCCTTGGATTCAGCACCTGGATTGATGTTCTCATCCTTAGGAGAATAGAATTGTTCCTAGGTTGCTCCCTTTAGTACTTCTATTCCAGTTTGTGCAGTAACACAGCTAATCGTGCTACCAGAAATGGAGCTACACAATAATCCCAAGTCACGCTTTGTCCCAGAGTCTTGACACTTTTCCCCTGGCTCTTTATCCAATGATCTCTTCGACTCATTTTGACTCTACTTGTCAGACAGCTTATCCACTGCACCTTATATGAAATCAGTTGGTTTTCTTTATTTACATATTTGCTTTTATCTTTCTCTTTTAAGCTTTTTTGTTTGTTTGTCTGTTTTTGGATTCAGGGAGCACATGTGCTTTTTTGTTACCTGGGTATTACATGCATAATGGTAGGGATTGGGGTTCTAGTGTACCTAGCACCCAAATATTGAACACTGTGCCCAATAGGTAATTTTTCAACTCTCACCCTCCTTCCACCCTCCTTGCTTTTCGAATCCCCAGAGTCTATCTCCATCTTTACGCCTATGTATATCCAATGTTTAGCTCTCAATTAAAAGTGAGAACATGTGTTATCTAACTTTCTGCTTCTGAGCTAGTTCACTTATATCTTTTAAGCTTTAAACAGATGTTTTTGACCTCAGTCTCAAGTTTCTTCACTGTTTCAGCGTTTGGAGCTTTTGCTCATGGTTACACTTGTGTGAAATTTGCACTTTCATTTCCTGGCCACATGAATCACTGCAACCTCAAGTAGACACAGCCATCATGGTGCACTTAGACTTGGCATTTGGTGCCTAGCCCAGTGAGGAGGGCCCATGACGAATAGCCTTATGGCTGGTACCATTGAGTCCTCAGCTGATCACACAATGAAGCAACTAACAGCCCTGCCCATAATAAGCACATCCAGAAGAGACCCCAAAATCCCTGCCAAAGAAGACATTATTGTGTTTTTCATTTAAAGAAAAGCATTCATTACATTCATAAGAAAATTATTATTTGAATTCTTTTTATCATATACATGTATGCACTATTAAAATTTTTAAGGCAATCTGTGATTTAAATGTTATCTATCTTTCTGGTTATTCTGTATACATACATATGGGTATGTATTTTATTAAGTAAATGTTCCTGTGCTCTAGATCACCCTATCTTCATTCACAATGGAGTAGAAAACTGAACCTTAGAATGGAATCAGTGTAGGACCCAAGATGATGGGATGGATCACTATGATAAGCAGATTGGCTTCAGCTTCAACAAAAAAAATGTTTCTACATGGTTGTCAATCTAAGCACCTCTTAGACTGGAGGAGGACATTTGTTGGGGCAGGATTATGCTGGTGGTGATGGAGGTTGTGTAGTAATGAGCTGGCCCTATGGGAGGTGATGCCTGCCCCCTGGAGGTCTACTTACTTTGCTGCAAGAAACAAGCAGGCATCCCGCTTGCCTGGAGTCCTTCATGGCTGGTTGCAATAACTTATTTTCTAAGCTAACCCCAGATGCTCAGTGCCTTATTTTTATAAGCACAATTCAATGTTGAATAGAAAGGAGTCATCGTTTACAGCAAAGAATAGAGTATTTTAAAGCAATCTTTTAATTTAATTCATTATGAAACTTGTTTTGAAAAAGGAAAAATAATCCTTGGATTCAGCACCTGGATGTGTGAAATGTGTCTTGAGGCATATTTCAGCATGTGTCTCAAGCAGGTAAAAAGATGGGATCGCCAGAGTAAATGACACTTGGGGGTCCTAAGTACGGAGGAATCCTGGGGGAGGATGCTGAGCTAAAAGCTAATTTGCAAGGATTTGCCTTCTTTTTTCCCTTCAGCCCATCCTTGTGAGCTCTACTGCCGACCCATAGATGGCCAGTTTTCTGAGAAAATGCTGGATGCTGTCATTGATGGTACCCCTTGCTTTGAAGGCGGCAACAGCAGAAATGTCTGTATTAATGGCATATGTAAGGTATTGGGTATGTTTCCTTAATCTACAACTTTATAAAATAATGACTTACTAATTTGGGAAGTCAGATGTTCTAGGTTTGTGCTTTCACGGCATTTACACCTCATATGTTTTTTGTATATAGTTCATGAAATGAAAAGATAAGACTTCCCAGTGTTCATCATGGTCACAGTTTCGGATTGAATAGTTTTTTCCTTGTGCCATCATCTTCATTTCTTGATTAGTTGATGTGCACTATGATATTGTTTTAGACACTGAGCATAAAAAAGAGGAATTATCAGGAAAACCCAGCCCAGATTATTTCAGTGGCATTAAATTTGAGAAAAACTGAAAGTAATAATAGTTTCTATGGTACTTTTCATAATGCTTTTTCACATTTAATTCTCCACTGACTATCAACATGAGCTTCTCAGAGAGACGGCATGACAATAGTTACAAAACAGGTTTCTGATTTTTATGTACTTTTTCCACACTCACCTCATTAATCAAGTCTATATGAGTTATTTAGACCTGATGTGTTGATGCTTTTAAGTGTGTAACCATTAAAGAATTCCTTCTTGTTGCTTGCATTTTATTTTGCAAGGAACTGAGGAGCAGGACTTGTGATCCAACCCCCAGGCATAAATCTCAATTTAAAGAGAAAGTGTTTTTAATTGGTTAAAGGAAGATGTTTAAATCAGTTAGTAAATCATAATTGTTTAGTGCTTGGGTTTTAGAATATGAACTCAACACCATCATTTACTAGTTGTATGATCCTATACATCTTTCTAAGACTCAGTTTTCTGTCATAAAACTGAGATATTTTTATGTATCTGCCTAGTTGGGGTTGTCAAAAGATTAAATAAGGTCTGTTAACCTAAATAACAGATAGAGAGAGGCTCTCTAAAAGAAAATGAAGCTTATTTGGGAATAGTGCATTGCAATGGGAATACGTATGCCACAGTTAACTATGTGCATATTTAGGAAGGTAAAGGAAGACAGGGGTTTTTAAAAGAAAATGAAAATTTTTAAAGGAAAGAAGTTGAAGAGAATTGCAAAATTGTTTTTAAATAATTATTGTTTCCTGCAGAGATCAATAACAAGGGTGACACCAATCCAAGGTTGCTCAGGAAGTTGCTGGGCAGATGTCATTGCAAAAATATTCTTTGTGTAAGGTTGTAATAGCCTTTGTGCAAGGTTGTGGTTTTTGCAGAGCCTTTTTCATCATCAGGCATACAAGGGTGAGAACTCATTCTTCCTAGCCTTCCCTGGCTATATTTATCAGGGTTTTTTCTTAACATTAGTTGCTTCATTTTGATTCTGACAACTTTCACAGGTAATATATGTTAAGCTCTTAACAGAGGCCCTGGTGTAAAATAAACTCTTAGAAAACAGATTTGTAAACTCAACAAATTTTGTTTTTTAAAAATATTTATAATATTTTTTCCACTGGACAAAATTATTCCCTGTGACAAGCTCTTGCCCCTAAATATTCAGCACTCTGAGAAGGTTCATATTTCTCTATACAGTTGCTTTTTCATTTATTTTGTTCAAGGCACCTGTTTTCCATCACAGGCTAAAGATGCTATTTATATCAATGCAAAGTTATTTAGATCTAAAAGATAATTTTGGCATCACATTTACTCCTCAGTGACTAAAGTCCTCAGCCCTAGCTGCATATAATAATCACCTGGGGAGATTTTAAAACATCAATGCCCAGACCCCACATCCCAGAGATCCTGAATTAATAGGTTTGAAATAGAGCCCAGACATCAGTAATTTCTAAAAGCTCTCCAGGCAACTCTAATAAGTAGCCAGGACTGAGAACCATTATAAGTTGGATGTCTTTCTTGAGCCCAATCAAATGAACCCAGTAGAATATGCCAGATTTTATCAGCCTGCCTTACTCTTTGTGGGAGCCAGTTAAGACCTTTTAGAAGCTATAATTGCCCACTTTCTGTCTATACCACACTGATTTGAGTTTTTAAGCAGAAAAAATGGTGTCAAATCAAATATGCTTAATAGCCTAAATACTTTATCTTCAAGGATCCAGGTTGTAGGTAGTTCCAGACTCCTTATTTGTTAGTCTTATTGTTACCCTCCTTATTCATTTACTAGTTTTTTCACAGCGGATTGAGCATGTATTGACATAAAAAGATATGCTTTCAGGAAAACAATATATGCAATGTTTGTCTAATCTACATTATTTGTGAATATGAAAATTTGGTTGCTTATATTCATGTCTATTTTGAATTTACAATGTTTGCCAATATTTTGGTAAGTTAGAGTTGCAAATTATATTGTCAAGGAAATTATCAAGCCCTGATCAGAACTGAATTTGTTCTGGGAGGTAACTATCTGTGCCCTTCCCCCTAGTTTTTTTTTAGTAAGCTTGTTTATCAAAGACATAGATTTAAACTTTGACTTTTCAGGACACCTTCTGTTTTAAATTACCAGGATGACATAGAATAAGCTTTTAAAAATGAGCAAATGCCCTACTCACCTCCACCCGCTTCCAGCTCTGAACTCTCACTCTCATACTCACTGTCTGAGGCCAGCTTGCTAACCTTCCAGCTCTCTCTCCTCTTTCTCCTGGTAACCAGTTGCTTGACTTCAGCTCCTGGACTCCTCCCTCTTCACACAGTCAGCATAACGTTGGCTGAATTTCCTTCTAAAATAGACCAGATGCCCTGGTCTATCCATCAGCTTCTCCCTAACTTTCTCTTAGCCTTCCCCCAATCTCTTACACCAGTTCTGGATAAGGTTCTGGATCAACCCCATCACACCCCTTTTTTGATCTTACCATTAGCCTACTGTGCACTCCTTAAAATAAAAATTCAATATTATGCATGTGTGTCCTTACAAAGTCAATGTCTTCAATCCACCTAAGCTTTTATCCTTACCTGACAATCTTCCCACTGTCCCGAGTTAGCTTCCTCACTCATTTATCTCAAAAACTGTTTTGAACCTTCTTTCATCTCCAAGGCCACTTTGGCCATCTCAGTGATACACTAAACATCCCTAAATCAATTGCTCTGAGCCAGATCTACGTTCAGAATACCAGGTCCTATCTCCTGACCCTCAAAAGCCCAACAGTTACTTCAATCTTAACATTTTTAAATGAAAATTATACCTAATTCTTGCCCCAACCTGTTCTTCTATAGCACTTCTTTTTGGAATGATGCTAAAACCATTTAGGTTTACTGATATCTAGGCCAGAAATCAGTAAGTCATTCTTGAGTCCTTCTCAACTCTACTCTCACAGTTAACTACCCACTATACCACCACCACTACCACCACCACCATCACCGTCACCCTGCTATCACCACCACCAACACCACCACTGCTGCCATCACCACCACCATATTGCCACCACAATTATCACCCAATCATCACCACTACATCATCACCACCACCACTCCCACCACCATCATCACCACCATCACTACCATCACTACCATTACCACCATCACCCAACCATCCCCACCACCATCATCAAATCAACACCACCATTACCACATAACCACCACTACCACTACCTCCACCACCACCACCATCATCACTCCACCGTCACCACCACCAATACCACCATCTCCCTACCATCACCAACCACCTCATCACTACCACCATTACCACATAGTCACCACCACCACCGCCACCACCACCACCACCACTATCACCACTACCACATCACCACTACCACCACCACAACCATCATCATCACCACCACTACCACCACCACCATCAAATCACCACCACCATTACCACATCACCACCACCACCATCATCAAATCATCATTACCACCACCACATCACCACCACCACCATCATCAAATCATCATTACCACTACCACATCACCACCACCACCACCATCAAATCATCATTACCACTACCACATCACCACCACCACCACCATCAAATCGTCATTACCACTACCACATCACCACCACCACCATCATCAAATCACCACTACCCTGCCGCATCACCACCACCATTACCATCAAATCATTGTTACCGCTACCACATCACCACCACCACCATCATCAAATCATCATTACCACCACCACATCACCACCACCACCATCATCAAATCATCATTACCACTACCACATCACCACCACCACCATCATCAAATCACCACTACCCTGCTGCATCACCACCACCGTTACCATCAAATCATTGTTACCGCTACCACATCACCACCACCACCATCATCAAATCACCACTACCCTGCCGCATCACCACCATCACCATCATCAAATCATCATTACCACTACCACATCACCACCACCACCATCATCAAATCATCATTACCACTACCACATCACCACCACCACCATCATCAAATCACCACTACCCTGCTGCATCACCACCACCATTACCATCAAATCATCATTACCGCTACCACATCACCACCACCACCATCATCAAATCACCACTACCGTGCTGCATCACCACCACCATTACCATCAAATCATCGTTACCACTACCATATAACCACCACCACCATCATCAAATCATCATTACCACTACCACATCACCACCACCACCACCATGAAATTGTCATTACCACTACCACATCACCACCACTACCCTGCCGCATCACCACCACCGTTACCATCAAATCATCGTTACCGCTACCACATCACCACCACCACCATCATCAAATCACCACTACCCTGCCGCATCACCACCACCATTACCATCAAATCATCGTTACCGCTACCACATCACCACCACCACCATCATCAAATCACCACTACCCTGCCGCATCACCACCATCATTACCATCAAATCATCGTTACCGCTACCACATCACCACCACCACCATCATCAAATCACCACTACCCTGCCGCATCACCACCATCATTACCATCAAATCATCGTTACCGCTACCACATAACCACCACCACCATCAGCAAATCATCATTACCGCTACCACATCACCACCACTACCATCACCACCATCAAATCACCATCACCACTGCTGCCACTACCACCATCAAATCACCACCACCACCATTACCACATCACCACCAACACCATCATCAAATCACCACCACCATCACATCACAACCACCACCACCACCATTATTACCATCAAATCACTACCATCACTACCACATCACCACTATCACCATCACCCCCACCACCATCACCACTACCATCACCCCCATCACCACCACCACCATCAAATCACCACCACTACTACCACATCACCACCATCACCACTGCCATCATTACCCTGCACCACCATCACTGTCACCACCACCACCCCCACCGCTACCACCATCCTGCCCCCCACCATTATTATCCATCACCACCACCACTACATCATCATCACTATTATCACCACCTTCACCATCATTACCACCACTACCATCACTATTCCCATCACCACTGTAATTGATGATAAGATGGGAAATGAAAGTGATTTTTTTTCACAAACACATTACCTATTGGGGTGATTGCCTGACATATTCAGAGTCACATCAAAAAAAGGCCATGCTGAAGTCATTTTCCACATTGGGTAACAGCAGTGGAGCCACGTCTGATTCTGCTGAAGGCAGAAAGAGTGTACTGTTGTGGGCTTTCTGTGTTGCCAGAGCGTGTTATGAAGGAGAAGAGTGAAGTTTGTTTCTTTTCCCCTGAGAGCCCCTTATGTTTTATATGCAACAAGGAGGACTGGTTTACGTCTTCATAGACCTACTGTTGTATACTTAATTCAGTTTTTATTGTACTGCATGGAGCTCACAGGAAAACTAAATTGGGTGAGTCTCTGCAAGAACCCATTTAATATGCTGTGGGACAGAATGCTGGGGACATGGCTGTGTCTCCTTCCCCCAACCCTTGTCTCTCAGTTATGCAGGCAAATATTACTTTAGAAATATAAAACTACCCATTCAAGAAGAAAGACTTGGGCTTCAGATATTTGCTTTTCTGACTTTCTTTCCTTTATTCTTCACATTTTTATATCTATTTCCCTGTTGGTAGAGATTAAAGAAAATACTTTAAAATTAATATGCCTCAGAGTCAATCTCCCTAGCTCATTCTTAATCAGTGGAGGAATGAAGGCCACCGGGAATATGATTGTAGATGTCAGCTTATTAGAGGGTGCTCAAGCTTGATGCAAACATATTGCTTGTGAAGGGTTGGCATTTTACTCATAGTCACTAAAGGCACCTGCTTCGCACATTGCCTTTTTTTCCATTGTTATTAGCATAATTAAATTTTGGTGTTTTTTTAAAATCTCTTAGCACTTAATTATTTTCCCCCCACTAGGTGAAGCAGCACAGTCTTTGGACCTAAAGGAAATTAAAGACAGTTAACCTAAAGAATGAAGCTATTTTCTGTTAGTGGGCATTCATTATCTGTTTAGCTCGTAGAGGGTGTATTTAAAGACTCAAAATAAGCCTGGTGTGGTACCTGTAGTCCCAGCTACTCAGAAGGCTGAGGTGGGAGGCCAGGAGTTCAAGGCTGTTGGCTGTGAATAGCTACTGCACTCTGGCCTGAGCAAAATAGCAAGATCCCATCTCTCTCTAAAAAAAGATTCAAACGATTCTTCCTTTGAGTAGATTTGAGGTGGCTTTCAAGTTAGAAAGAAAATGATCTTTAAAGATCAAAAAGGAAATGAAACTATCTGGACACAATTGTTCCCAAACAAGAAAGAAACTTATGACTAAAGGAATATGGTATAGCTTTCCCTTGTGGTCACGGAAGAAAGCCAGGTGAAGGTTAGATACGGTTCATGACTTTCAATCTAAGTGTCATGATTCTTTGGTATCCACTCCCACAGAACACCCCAAGCTTCGTGGCTCTCCTTTTCCAGGATGAGAACACATCTGAAAGAGACTTGCTGCTCTACCAGCTTCAACTCCAAGATGTTTTCATAGTTAGATTTTTGGAACATTTTCATAGATTTTGTTCGGTGCTGCCTCTGACTCAGGAAATTAGAGAACTCACTCAAGGTGTGCCTCCCTCCCCTCTGAGCAAGTAGTGCCTTTACCGTTGGTGGATGCTTGGATACTCCTCTTGCTGCCACCAGGAATAAACATTTGTCCTTGTACCTGGTACCTCCTGCCCAGTCTTATGAAGCACCAAAGGGGAAAGAAGAAGTCACAGATCCAGGCAAGGGTGGCATCCCTTGCCTGGGCATTCATCCTCCACCTCTCTTCCCCACAGATGGTTGGCTGTGACTATGAGATCGATTCCAATGCCACCGAGGATCGCTGCGGTGTGTGCCTGGGAGATGGCTCTTCCTGCCAGACTGTGAGAAAGATGTTTAAGCAGAAGGAAGGATCTGGTAATAAACAAATAAATAATCGAAGTGGCAGGGGACCAAACGTGGGGGGCAAGATAAATGGTTGATTGATTCCTAGTTTTTGTTTTTATTTTTTTAAACAGTCTGTGATTTTCAAAGTATTCAAAATGGAATATAGCCTTTACCACAAAGGAGTAAGGGTTCTTTGGCAGTTGTAGGAAAGGGGTTGATTGCTGACAAAATACAGGGTGCATCACAGTGAGATAGAGATCTGAAATGGCCTTGTGGCTGTGCACAGGAACAGGTGTAAGAGTGTGATCTCTGGGAGAGGATCCCCTTTGGGAACAAACATCACAACAGGATCCAGCATTAAAGTCAATGGCTTTGGAACAGACCAAGAACTAGAGGAGAGAAGAGATCAGAAGCTGGCTGAGAAGGCTGCAGACACAAGGACAGATTCTGTAGTGAGGACAGAAGCCAGCAATGGGTTTACAGGCAAAAGAACTGGGGTGCACCTTCAATTCAAAGTCAAAAGAGAAGCAAGGCAGGGTTGCATCAAATCTCGTTTATTCCCAATTGCTCCCTGGGAGGGGGTCCCACCCACTGGTCCCTTATGACTTTCCAGACAGCTCCTCCACCTAGCATCCCCTTCTTACCCACAGTTTACTATTCTTTTCCCATAGTCACCTTTTGCGGAGTTTCTTCTCTGTGCAGCTTTGAGCTATGGATAGTCCTCAGGGCATGAAGAGTCCATCTTCAAGGGTGGACCCCAAGGAAGAGTCAGTTCCCAAGGAAGGCAGCTAAGAAAGGGTGAACCATTATATGGGAGCCATGGCAGATCTTGCACCTCTGAGTTTCCCCGACCCGAGGGGTGAAGGAATTGAGATAATATACGCCACTTTCCACCAGTCATGGGTTGGGGTTACTCTAGGGAGATCGGACTGTTAATTCTCTGGATTCCATAGAGATGCTGGGAGTAGGGAATCCATCATGCACTACTGCAGTAGGGCCTGAGGGGAGAGAGGCAGTGTCTGCTACACAGGGGTGATGCCCAGGACAGGAAGTGATAGCCACTTTGAGAGATGGTAAAGCCCTGTTTTCCTGGATTCTGGAAAAATAATATCTCTCTTCTAAACATGCTTCCTACCCAGGATGAAGTTATTGAGTAGGATCCTGAGAGGATCAAGTGTGTCCTTCACTTAATTACATGACCTATTATTCCCTAGTAATCATAACAGCAGTCTAAATTTAATTTCCATCCCTATTTTTCATCTTTGACTATTGGATTACTAAGGTTAAGTTGTGAGATGTAATGCTCGTCCTGCCCATGAGAATTACCACTGGAAGATTGTATTTCATGTCTTTGATTAATAGCTTTATTATGGATGAAAAATACTCTCTGGATTACTTATTTGGAATGTGAATGATAACCCGTATGTCTTAGGCTTGTGATTAAGCACCCTATGATAGCCAATGTTTTTACAAGCTTTACAAAGGTGTTTTGTAAATATTTTTCATTATCTATAGTGGCTTTACTTACTTATAAAAAGTTACACTTAAAGTCATATTTCTTCATTTAACCTGTTTTTTTGTTTTTGTTTCTGTTTTTGTTTTTTCGAGACGGAGTCTCGCCCTGTCGCCAGGGTGGAGTGCAGTGCTGCAATCTCAGCTCACTGCAACGTCTGCTGCTGCGTTCAAGCAATTCTCCTGCCTCAGCCTCTTAAGTGGCTGGGACTGCAGGTGCACGCCACCACACCCAGATAATTTTTGTATTTTTAGTAGAGACAGAGTTTCACCATGTTGGCCAGGATGGTCTTGATCTCTTGACCTTGTGATCCACCCACCTCAGCTTCCCAAAATGCTGGGATTACAGGCATGAGCCACTGCGACCAGCTAACCTGTTTTATTTAATTTTCTTTATGAGTTCCTATCTTGGCCTCTGAAGTGCTGTTCTTCTAATATTATGATAACTCAATTGAAAACCAGTTGTTGTTCCCAGGTCTCTTCCACTTAACCTTGTAATCCCTTAGGAAATCCAACTCTAATTCTGGGTTCTTTCCTCTGCCCTGGTCTCTTGGGAATGAGAAAGAGGGATTATAAATGTCTTCTGCTCCCCTCTTACCCCTACCTCTTCCTGCCTCCAAGATTTCAATACCTCTAGTCACATGCCCACCACTGAGCATTTGACATCTCCCTGTGCCTTTGTGTTTTCCGTTCTCTTTCTCCCATGTCCCTTTCCTACAATTCCTTTCCACCAGCTTCTAACAAGAGGGTTATGGTTGCTCACAGTGTGTTACAAGATTCCAATTCTCTCGCAACCCTCTTTTGAGATAACTGAGACTAAGAGTCTAAATCTAAGGCAAGGCATTTTAACTTCTCAGAACATCTACCAGGTACTGTTATTTTTATATATTTCTTCCTCACTCTGTGGTTTGTGAGCCTGTCAAGCACTGGTTTGTATCTGAACCAGACACCTACGTGTCACTGCTCTCAAGCCTGGGATCAGACATGGACCAGCCTTTCCCAGGAGCCTCCACACATCAATCATGAGATATTGGCCTGCAGTGAGCATTGTCTCAAATGGACAGCATAAATCTTTAAAAAGACAAGCTGACCACGGTAGATAAGTTGCCCAGGGTTAATGGTATAACCTCTTTATGAGCACATTTTTATTAGAAATGTCAAAGACTGGAGACCAAATATGCCAGTGAGTAAAGTCTGTTTTTGTGGACCACAAAAACAGTTGGATAAGATGTGTGCTAGCATCAATAATGTATGATGTCTCTTATCACAATCTCAGAAATGAAGGCCTATCTTTTGCCCCATCCTCAAACATCCTGAATATTCTTTTTTTTTTTTGAGATGGAGTCTTGCTGTGTCACCCAGGCTGGAGTGCAGTGGTATGATCTAGGCTCACTGCAATCTCTGCCTCCTGGGTTCAAGCAATTCTCCTGCCTCAGCCTCCCTGGTAGCTGGGATTACAGGTGCATGACGCCACGCCTGGCTAATTTTTGTATTTTTTTAGTAGAAATGGAGTTTCACCATATTGGCCAGGCTGGTCTCAAACTCCTGACCTCATGATCCACCCATCTCGGCCTCCCAAAGTGCTGGGATTACAGGCATCCTGAGTATTCTTTCAGCTCAATGTGCTCAAGGCTGGGATAGTGATGGACTAGTTTCTCCAGGTGGTCTCCTTGGACCCAGAGACTTCTTGTTTGAGGTCAAAATTGTTTCTCCTCTTCTCCTCATACTAGTGCAAGCAACTAATGCTTACACTGATGAAGATGCAAGAAAATTGATTTGCTAAACAAATATACTCATCATTCTTAATACAGTTGACCCTTGAATAACATGGGGTCAAACCAAATGAGTCCACTTAGTATGAGGATGTTTTTCAATAAATATATTGAAAAATGTTTTGGAGATTTTTGTAACAATTTGAGAAAACTCATAGATGAACTGTGTAGCCTAGACATATCAGAAAAATTAAGAAAAAGGTATGCCATGAATGCACAAAATATATGTAGATATTAGTCTTTTTTATCATTTACTACCATAAAATATACACAAATCTATTATAAAAAGTTAAAATCTATTAAAACTTATGAACACAAACACTTACAGACCATACATGGCACCATTTGCAATTGAGAGAAATGTAAACAAACCAAAGATGCAGTATTAAATCATAACTGCATAAAAGTGACTGTAGTAATACTGTATACTACCATAATAATTTCATAGCCGCCTCCTGTTGCTATTGTGGTGAGCTCAAGTGTTGCAAATATCTGCTTAAAACGCTGTGTGATGCTAATCGTTTCCACGTGAGGAGATTTGTCCAGTAAATTGCGTATCACAGTAAAAAGTGATCTCCTGCAATTCTTGAATATTTTTCATTGTGTTTAGCACAATACCATAAAACTTGAATAACACCATGGGATTCATACAAAGTGCCACTAGTGATGCTGGAAATGCTCCCAGGAAGCAGAGAAAAGTCATGACATTACAGGAAAAAGTTGAATTGCTTGATATGTACCATAGATTGAGGTCTGCAGCTATAGCTGTCTGCTACTTCAAGATAAATGAATCTAGTGTAGAAAAGGAAATTTGTAAAGCCATCACTACAGCTATGCCAGCAGGTACAAAAACCTTGCACTTTTTGTGAAACTTTTTATCTTTCATGTAGCTTTCACATCGATGCAGGACTGCTATAGGAAAGGCATACCATACCTATAGACTCTGATATGATTCAACATAAAGCAAAGTCATTGGCCAGGTGCAGTGGCTCACGCCTGTAATCCCAACACTTTGGGAGGCCGAGGAGGGCAGATCACGAGGTCAAGAGATCGAGACCATCCTGGCCAACATAGTGAAACCCTGTCTCTACTGAAAGTACAAAAATTAGCTGTGCGTGGTGGCGAGTGCTGGTAGTCCCAGCTACTCAGGAGGCTGAGGCAGGAGAATCGCTTGAACCCAGGAGGCAGAGGTTGCAGTGAGCCCAGATCACGCCACTGCACTCCAGCCTAGTGACAGAGCGAGACTCCATCTCAAAAAATAAATAAATACATACATACATACATAGCAAAGTTATTATATGACAACTTAAAGCAAAAGGAAGGAGAGGGACCTAAAGCTGGATAATTTAATACCTGCAAAGTATGATTTGATAATTTTTGAAAGAGGTTTGGTTTTAAAAATGTCAGGATAACAGGAGAAGCAGCTTCTGCAAGAGACATCAGATGAGTCTCCAGCTGCCATTAAGAAAATCCTTGAAGAGAAAAAAATCTGCCTGAACAGATTTTTAATGTGGATGAAAGTGCCCTATTGTGGGGCAAAAATGCTAAAAAGGACATTTACTAGTAAAGAAGATAAACGAATACCAGATTTAAGGCAGGAAGGAATAGGCTACCTCTATTGTTTTGTGCAAATGCAGTCAGGTTTCTGATCTGTAAAGGAGCTAACCTAACAGCCTTGAAGGGAAAAGATAAACACAAGCTGCCAGTCTTTTGATTGTACAAGGAGAAGGCCTGGACAATGAGAATGCTTCTTCTGAATTGGATGCACTGATGCTTTGTCCATAAAGTCAGGAAGTACCTTGCCAGTAAGGAACTGCCTTTTGAAGTTCTTTTGATATTGAACAATGCCCCTGGCTACCCAAAACCCCATGAACTCAGCACCAAAGGCATCAAAGTGGCCTACTTTCCCAGAAACACAGTGTCTCTAATTCAGCCTCTAGATCAGAGGGTCATAAGGATCTTTTATGCTCATTACACCCAATACTCTTTGGAAAGGAGTGTCAACATTATGGAAGAGAACTCTGATAGAAACGTCATGAAAGTCTGGAAAGATTACAACGTTGAAGATGCCATTGTCCTAGAAAATGCCATGAAACCCATCAAGTCCAAGAGTAAATTTCTGCTGGAGAAAACTGTGTCCCAATGTTGTGGATGGCTTCACAGGACTTGTAACAGAGACAATCAAGGAAATCATGAAAGAGATTGTGAATATGTGAGAAAGGCAAGGGTGAAGGGTTTCAAGATATAGATTTTGGAGAAATTCAAGAGTTGCTAGACACCACACCAGGGGAATTAACAGAAGACAAACTGATAAAGAGAGTGCTTCCGAACCAGGACCAGACGACTGTCCCGGAAAGAAGATGGAGAAGAAACAGTGCCAGAAAACAAATAGACATTGGACAGTCTAACAGAAGGGTTCTGATTACTCAAGACTGCTTTTGATTTCTTATACGACGTAGACTCTTCTATGATACAGACACTGAAACTAAAGCAAATGGTGGAAGAAGGATTGGTACCATATAGAACATTTTTAGAGAAATGAAAAAGCAAAATGTCAGACAGAAATTACAGTGAATTTCTGCATACAATGAATTTCTGCAAAGTTTCACTGAATGTGTCTGCCTCTCTTCCTCCATCTCCACTTCTTCCACCTCTTCTACCTGAGAGAAAAATCAACCCCTCCTGTTCGTTTTCCTCCTCAGCCTACTCAACATGAAGACAAGGATGAAGGTCTTTATGATGATCCACTTCCGCTTAATGAATAGTAAATACATTTCATCATGAATTTCTTAACATTTTATTTTCTCTAGCTTACTTTATCATAAGAATACAGTATATAATGCATATAACACAAAAAATATGTATTAGTGGACTATTGATGTTATTGGTAGAGCTTCTGGTCAAGTTGTTAAGTTTGGAGATAGTCAAAAATTATACACAAATATTTTTACTTGCGTAGGGGCTCGGTGCCCTAACCCCTGTGTTGTTTAAGGGCCACTTGTACTTTGGAGCTATTCTTACTGGTCCTTCTTTTATCTACAAGCTATTCAGAAGCAGTAAATTAAATATGCCTCTTTCAATCTACCCATAATAAATATTTCTAATTTTGGATTTTCTCTCTTAAAGGAATAATAAAAAGCAAACTCTGTTGTTTATTGTTTTTGTTTTCTATTTAGGTTTTCATTTTTTAAAAGCAAGGAACAAGGTGGTAGACACAGTATTTCATACCAGTTCATTTACCTGCATGAGCTCTGATATGAAAAGGAATGCAACATCCTAAGTATGATAATGACTGCAGATAGCAACACTCGGAGGACATTTATTTTTAAAAAACATTAGCCTCGATTACATGTGATCAATATCTTCCCTGAGGTGGTCATACATTAATGGTTTTAATCAGCTGTTCCAGGCAAGTGTTTGAGAGCCAAATGGAACTTAATTGAATACTGCGCAAACCACATTTTGGTTCCTCTGGATGAGAGCTGCCAATTTGAAAAATGAGGCTGAGGTTGTGATCTGTATCCAGTTTCAGAGCAAATTATTCTTTCTGGACAGGCCAGGGTTTGACCCCTAGGACCCCATACTTCTTTAGCGCCAGAGGAAGATGAAGAAATTGAGGCACTTTCAGGTGACAAAGAGGAAGGGCTTGCTCATCAGACCAAATAACCTAGTGCATATCCAGTGGAAAAATGACCAAGATCATCAGTGTCTTAAAACTGTATTTTATATTTAAAAAAAAAGTTAAGAACAAAGAATAGTTAGCTTACGAAAGAGAAAAATCACTCACTATTAGAGCTGAGAGGGACTGCAGACGTCATCATTCAATCCCCTTCTGTGCAATGAGATTCAAAGAAGTTAGATGAATCAATGAAAGTCATAGAGCTGATTTGCAGAAATGCAGAGACTAGAATGCAAGTCTTTCAACTCCCATTGCCCCAGAATTCCTCTCACAATGCCAACCTCCAAGTCCATGTTCTTTCCATTTTATGAGGTAATGGTTCTCAAGAAGCATAAATAAAGTGAATGCATAAAATGTTTAGCATAGAGCTTGGCAAACACTGGCAACCACTAAGTGTTAATTTTCTCACCAGTGTGCCTCTTACCATAATGACCATTAAACAAGAATAAGACCGTGGCTAGAGTTGATTGTTATCTTTAAGTAAATGTCAACCCATGATGCTTTTTCAGAAGGCTGAATTAAAACACAAGAGAATAAATTATAAGTTCCTATTTCAGTGATATACAAAAGAAAAAATGAGAAAGAAAACTTTCTAATGAATAGAATCGTCCAACAGTATAAAAGGCTGTACCCAGAGTTGAGTTCCTCATCACAGGCTGTATTCAAGATAGCCAGGTAGCAAACAATCTGAGATTCCCTCCAGGATTTTCTTAATGAATGGAAGCTAGGATTACATTACTTCTAAGAGTCTGACTTTAACCTCCTGGCAAGGGGGTGAGGAAAAGTATATATCCAATGCAATGTTTAGGAAGTCTAATTTAATAGTAGCAACAAAGGGGGAAGCAGAAATACTAGCAGGAAGCTAGCAAGGAGCTTTAGGGTTTTGAACTATCAACATAAAATTACAGAAAAATAAATGCTAGATCAACCACAAAAGCTTCAGAGTCCAATCTGCACTTATTTCACCCCTCCTTACAAAACTGGGCACATATTGAGTCACAAAACTCCTGAGAATTCTGGTCCTGTCCAAGTTCTTGAAAATCCCCCATAATTAATGCTTCTGCCAATTCCAGTGGCCACCCAGCAAGGTCACTAAATGATGGGGAGGCTGGAAAGAGGATGAACAATGGGTCAGAAACAGTTCGCATTCAGCTGAGAAGCTGGCGTGCCTCTTTCATGATTGTGTCTTCTCTCTTTAGGTTATGTTGACATTGGGCTCATTCCAAAAGGAGCAAGGGACATAAGAGTGATGGAAATTGAGGGAGCTGGAAACTTCCTGGCCATCAGGAGTGAAGATCCTGAAAAATATTACCTAAATGGAGGGTTTATTATCCAGTGGAATGGGAACTATAAGCTGGCAGGGACTGTCTTTCAGTATGACAGGAAAGGAGACCTGGAAAAGTTGATGGCCACAGGTCCCACCAATGAGTCTGTATGGATCCAGGTAATGCAGAAAGGAGGGAAACTGCTGACATGTGTGCTAGTTAGAATACTTCTCCTTTTTCCCCAAGGTACTTGCTAGGGGACATTAAGTCAGAATCTTTGAAACCTCTTTTGGCAAGGAGCAAGGAGGGGAATGAGATACTAGTTTGTGCTGTTAATCCTTTATTGCCTAGATATTGCTGAAACCCCCATAACAAAATGCAAGGTGCTTTAAAACCACCCACTGGGAGGTTGGAGTTCAGCTTCTGGGCTGATTTAATTGAGGGTGATTTTTCCTGAAGTCTATTGTCATTGTGGCACGGGTTTCCAAGTAGCTTTCCAGCAGTGGGGATAAACTGACATGTTACTCTGTGTTGTCCTCAAGCAAAGCATTTGGCTTTGTGAAATTCTTGCTGGAAGGAGGAGTTAGAATACAATATGTGCTCTTCAAAGGTACAAGAAATTTATCTTTCATATTGGCCACAGAACTGTAGAAAAGGGGTGGAATGAATATACCAATAGCAGCAAGGCAGGTTGAGGATGACAGATGGCCAAGGAGTTAGATCCAGCCACAGTCTAAAGTTAGAGAGACGTCCTTTTCGAGCCAGAGATCAGAGCACTCACAGAAGCTGAAGGTCAAGCATGGCAGCTGTGATCCATGAGTGTCGGGAGACTTTGTTTCTGACACAGGCGAGGATTAACACATGGGAATCCCCAGTCCCAGGGAGCAACCAATCCAATGCCTCTATGTTTAAGGTGAATCCATTTTAAACATGTGATAAGTAGATTGCCTGCAAGAGAGGGAACTAAGGGGATGATCCCAAGAGCAGCATACCTAAGCTAAAGCCCATGACCATTGTTAGCTCAGAACTGCTATTTGTTAAAGGTACTGAGTAGCCTGAGAGGTAGGGAAAGCCATTGTAAGACGACAATAACAAACATAATACAAGTTAACATTTGCTGAGCCATTGTTCTAGCCACTTTCCATGTGTTTACTAATTTAACCCTCACAACAATCCTACAAATATGCACTATTTATTATCCCCACTTTGTATATGGACAAACTATGGCACTTACCTATATTCACAAAGCTGGTAAGTGCGTAAGAACACAAAGTAACCTATTGGCCTATTGTTGGAAAGGACACTCCTTGCCATTTCCACAGAGTACTCCCCATATGATTTGATCTCCTCATTTATGTGAACTGAAATTCCCATGGGAATCCAGCCAAGAAATAATTGGATGGAGAATATATAGCTATAGAGGTAGATGTAGATATATAGATATGAACTTAGACACAGACATAGGTATAGACATAGGCACAGACATAGGTATAGATCTATTTAATGGCATTTATTCCAATGCATGCTCCCATTACTAATTTTAGATGACTGACATTGTGTGGTGTTTTTACATGACTGGCTTATGGTATAAAGTCATGACAGTTTGACATGACCCCTCTCTTGCCTTTTAGCTTCTATTCCAGGTGACTAACCCTGGCATCAAGTATGAGTACACAATCCAGAAAGATGGCCTTGACAATGATGTTGAGCAGCAGATGTACTTCTGGCAGTATGGCCACTGGACAGAGTGCAGTGTGACCTGCGGGACAGGTGAGAAACAGCCACTCTCACTATGAAGCCATGCCAGCCTCAGAGCAGGTCACAGAGGCGATTACACCAGTGATTTGTTTTGTGCTCTCTGCCCATGGATCTGCAGGGCTCCACCAAGATGGCCAGGGGCCTCTGTGGACAGTGAACATGGGCATGGTTTGAAGAGAGGCAGTTTTTCTTTTATTAGCTCTGTATACTGGCCTTTTATAGAGCTGATAAAAAAGTTGATAAAAGTTTTCCGTAAAACCTTTGTTTGAAGGTTTCGTTACGTGTCAAACAAAAAGCATTAACAACCACTGCTCTGGTTGAGAACCTGAAGACCAGAAAAGCGGAATAACTCCCCAAATGTGTACCATAAATCATGGCCAAATTCAAACCATAACCAGCTCTTCTGATTCCTAACCCAGTACTCTTTCTCCATCTCCTATTTATCCATTTTTATACATACAACAGAGGAGTAGCTTACTCTCACAAAATCAAGCACTGGAGAGGTTCACTTGCTGCCATGTATTAGTTAGGATGGGATAAGTTCTGCCACAAGAATAAAAAAATTGAAATCTTAGTAATTCAACACAATGAAGGTTGATTTTTAACCCACTGTATGCCTGAAGCAGGTTAGAAGGCTCTGCTTCATTTCCTACATAAGACATAAAAAACACATGGCTTCCAGCTTGCCCCATAAGGAAAGAAAGATGGGAGAGGCACCCTGGCTCTGTTGACAGCCTTGGCCTGGAGGTGCTGCAAGTCACTTCCACTCACATCTCATTGGTTGGCATTAGTCACATGGGTACCATCTAACTGCAAAGGGAGGCTGGCAATTATGGAGGGATACGTGGACATTTGAGGAGCATGGAATGTCTCTGCTGCAGTCTTGGATGAACTTTCCCAAACCCTATGAAGGCAGGGGTCAGGGCCTGTTGAATACTTGGGGCTATATCACTCATTTAGGGGGCTTTAGTAATATCGCCATATGCAAAAGCCTCTACCTCTCTTTCTCCTTTGGGTCATGTCTAAGTCTGTTCTAAAACTTCTTGCCTCTAGCCTGTAACTGCAACCTGCAAAACTAGGACAGCTGCAGAGTGATGTGCCAGAATTAGCAAAAGGGAAGAAAATTGAATCAGTGAATGGACCAGAAGACCATAGCCTACTCCCCAACAGGCTTCCCTCTCACATACCAGGTCTCTGCAGCACCTGCACTGGCTTTCCCACCCCTGAGAGTTGTGCACCATCAATCTTACAAACAATGTTTGTATTATCAACTTCTTTCTTTCCCCATTTCAGCACAGAAAGCCAAGGTTAGCTTTTAGAATTCATAAGAATAAAATTAAATTTTGTGATATTTAACAATGCTAACTAACCCTCTGGAAATCTATTAAGGTCAAAGGTGCAGTCTGTGGTAGCAGCCATGAGCGGAGTTGATAGGAGAGTCAGTCCTGCCATTCCTACCGCTGCCTTTAGCATTTCCAAACGTACTGCCTACCACTGCCCAGGGTTGGGGGCTGGGCTTGGAGTTAGGTGAAGGCAATTTAAGCAGAAAATAAGTGGGTGAAAAAAACTTCCCCTGAGGAGCAACGGGAGGAAAATGAAGTCATAGTGACTATAGAGATAAGTACTTTGTCGATTTGTCATCTTCTTTGTTCTCATCTTTCTATGAAGTACAAGTTTAAGCTCTAAGTCATTTGTCACAGGACACCATGGAATGAAACAGCCAGTGCTGATGGCAGGGACCCCTGAAAGAAACAAGAGAACATCCTCCACTTGCTTCTATTTCAAGACAGAATGGACCCTTTGCATCACACACACAATATTTCAGAACATCAGGAATCAAGAGATAAGTGACTAAATTGTGCAGTGATCATAAAAAGACATCTGAAGTCAGCTAGGAAATTGGACATTCTTACCAGATGTGAATCAGACATTTGGTGTTGTTACAGCCTAAGCCTTCAGCAGCACCTCCACCTACCTAGGTAAATGTCACTCTGATTACTAAGCCTTAATGGGAAAGATCACAATGCTCACATGCTCACCTGAACTTCAGCCACACTGTTTGAGCGAGGGCAAATCTTACTCTGGCAAAGGAGAAAGACAGCAGCATATCTACTGTAATACTCTCAAACACAGAGAATGAAATGCTATTATTCACACAGGACACACATTGCTAAATGTAACACTGGAAGGTTGCCTGAAACACTGAATCATTCAGTGATGGATTTTTATTTTATTTAAGCCAAAAGTTTCTACACTGTAAAAGTAAGTTAAACACATTACTGAAACATGAAAAATTGTCACCACCCTAACACATGCACTTTTGCTACTTTGCTTTTCTTTCCTTTCGGTGCATTTTTTCTAATCATAGAGGTATACAGTTGTGTGTATATGGATGCATTTATGTACATGACACATATATTTTCACTTATCACAACACGGATACTTTTTCATGTGTTAGACAATCTTCATAGCTATCAATTTTAAGGATGCATTTAATTTGCTGAAAAGATAAAGCAAAATTTATTTAACCAATTCCTTATTGCTGTTCTTCTGATGAGCATTTGGGGACCTGTGTAAAAAAATGGTCTCCTGAGTTTTTAATTTCTATATGAAATATCTAGGTTCAAAGAATATAAATATTCTGATAATTGACTTATACCAAATTACCGGATAATATTAACTTATTACCAAATTGATTTCCATAATAAATGGGTTACAAATAGGTGGTAGCAATTATTTTATTTTTTTAATTATTGTGTTATTTTAGTTTTACTGAGAAACATTTCAAGCATACTAGCAAAATAGAGAATGTAGTAAAAAATTCCTTTGTATTAACCACTCAGCTTTATTGCTCTTACCATTTTGTTGTTTGTTTCAATCTTTACTATTAAAGACAAAAAAAAAAAATCCCACAACTACAGTCAAGAAGCTCATTCCACATCCACTTCCTTCACTTTTTCCCCAGGGTTAACTAGGGTCGTGAAACTAGTGTTTATTATTCTCGTGTATATGGTTAAATACCTTTACTATACGTATGTATAGCCATACACATTATATAGGGTTGTTTCTCAGGCATTTAAGCTTTCTGCAAACAGTATCATATGCACTATACCATGCTTTGTCTTTTTTCCCCCTCAACATTATGCTTTCAAGGTAAATCCACGTTGATTAAAGTAGCTCTAGCACATTTTTTTTCTTTTGCCCAGGCTGGAGTGGAATGGCACAATCTCTACCTCCGGGTTCAAGTGATCTCTTGCCTCAGCCTCCCGAGTAGCTGAGATAACAGGCATGCACCATCACATCCAGCTAATTTTTGTATTTTTAGTAGAGACGGGGTTTCACCATGTTGGCCAGGCTGGTCTCAAACTCCCGACCTCAAGTGATCCACCTGCCTTGGCCCCCCAAAGTGCTGGAATTACAGGCATAAGCCACTGTGCCCAGTCTCTCATACATTTATTTTAAGGGTTGTGTACTATTCCATTCCATGAGTATATCATCATTTATTTATACATTCTACTATTTTGCATCTATAAATATTTCTGCAATTCTATAATGAATACCTTATGATTATTCCCTTATTACCTCAATATTTGGGCTTCTTTAATATGTATACCTAAAAGTAAAATTCCTAGGTCATACAGTCTGTGCATATTGTAGGAGTAAATTTGTGAACTCATAGGGTGCCATGGAATATTTTAAATTTTCCAGGGAAACAATGAAATGTTAAAGGGAAACACAGCAGGAGTTAACATTTGTTGGACATCATGTGTCTACTACCTGCTCAAGGTAGTTCAAGGTTAGGTCATACTGCTTTCTTTTCAATGACATTCTATGTTTGTGAAACTGGTTTTTTAGTGGTTGCTGTGATTAAAAAATCAAGTACCACCTGAAAATCAATGTGAAACCGGAAATATGGTGTCTCATTCCAAGATTTGAAAAGTTGTACAGTATCCAATAGAGGCACACATCTCATCAAGTTAATTTAAAATGAAACAAAAATACTATTTTGTTTTTCTTTTTGTTGTTGTTGTTCGTTTGTTTGAGACGGAGTTTCGTTCTTGTTGAACAGGCTGGAATGCAATGGCTCAATCTCGGCTCACCGCAACCTCCACCTCCCGGGTTCAAGAGATTCTCTCTTGTCTCAACCTCCCGAGTAGCTGGGATTACAGGCATGCGCCACTACGCCTGGATAATTTTGTATTTTTAGTAGAGACGGGGTTTCTCCATGTTGGTCAGGCGGGTCTCAAACTCCTGACCTCAGGTGATCCTCCCACTTTGGCCTCCCAAAGTTCTGGGATTACAGGCATGAGCCACCATGCCTGGCCTGGTTTTCAATTTATATGTATTATTTTTTCAGATGGCTACTAAGTTGTTGGACCATAAATCTTTATTAAGACTGAATTATTTAATGAATGGAACTGTTAAATGTTTTATTCTGCGTAGAGGCCTCATGAAAAATGACTGAAACATGAAGGGCAATATGAACCAAAAATGTTGCAAGTCTCTGTTCTAGTCTTTGCCTTGTCTTTTAAACTTTGTTTACGTTGACTTATTTTCATTAAGCAGAACTCATATTAAGTAGAAATATTACACTTTGTGAGGCAGGAAATCACTTGTGCCCAGGATTTTGAGATCAGCCTGGACAACATGGTGAAATTCTGTCTCTACAAAAAATACAAAACTTAGCCAGGTGTGGTGGTGGTGGTGGTGGGTGCCTGTAGTCCCAGCTACTGTGGGGGCTGAGGCATGAGGATTACCTGAGTCCAGGAGGTTGAGGCTGCAGTGAGCCAAGATCCTACCACTGCACTCCAGCCTGGGCAACAGAGTGAGAACCTGTCTCCAAAAAAAAAAAAAAAGTTAAATTTTTAATATAATGAATTTTGTCTGTTTTCCCTTTAAAGTTTGTGCTTTGGTGTCTTAACTAAAAATACTTTTCTATCCTGTATGTAGATATGATCCTATATTTTCTTCTAAAAGTTTTAGATTTTGAATTTCACATAGGGAGTTTAACCCACCTAAACTTATTTTTTGTGTGAGGTATAAAGTAGGAATCCAGTTTCCTTAGGAATAATCAATTATTCCAACCACATTTATTTAATATGACAACCCCTCCTTGTTGGCACTTTTAAAGCTGTTATTATTTTAATACCTTATTTTAAAGAAATTGCTGAGAATTTGACAAAACTAATGTGGATGGCTATAACTGCACTTGACAATATCTGTATGGGGGAGGAGGTGAAATCTCTAGACAGTACTTAGAAATGAATGCTCTCATCCCACCCCACCTACATGTAATTCAGGTTAAATGTGTGTGCATCCTAGTAGCTGGAACATCTGTTTCCAGCTTGTTATTTCCCTTGGCTGCTTTTCAATTGGATTTCCTCCATCAGATCCTAGGCTTATCACCACAGCCAGGGTTTGTTAAACATCACCACTGTCCTGCATTAAATAGGAGGGCCGGGACTAAGCTAATAACTCACCTGCCTTTCTGACCGAGTGATGCTCTCCATGGTCACTTACCATGCAGGCTCCTTGGGAGGGTGCTTTTCTTTGTCTGTACCTCTGGGTGGAACTGGTTTTCTTTCCTCTTGTTCCTGCAGTTGCGTGTGAAAAGGTGTGTTCATTGTGGCTTCTCTGGGGCAGCTGTGTGATGCTTTGCCACTAGCAGACAGTCAAAGGAACTGCATCTCAACAAACTCACTGTATCCCATCCGTGAGAACTCTAAGCATGATAAGTGATGATTCTCTTCTGTTTTCCTTTTTCCATCCAGTTTTGTAAGCACATCTGTAAAAAGACCCAACTTTTTAGGAATTGTAGTCATTAAAATCTTATTAGCTTGGTTTTTAAAGCACAGAATTCTATTGTTAAAATGATCGAACTCTGTCTTCATCTACCTCTGATTATTTGCCGACTTTTAATTTTAATTATAATATTTGTGTGCATATCTTATCTCCTTTGCCAGACTGTAAACTCCTGGATGACAGGTTCTGTGCTTGATGCTTTTTGTGTGTCTTTCCTCCTTCCCAGGTGTGGCACGGTTTATTCTAAAGAATGTTACAAAGGAAACAGATGAAGAGATGCATAGGGCAAGATGTGTGAAAAGGTGATAGAGCTTCCATGCCCCCCTCTGGGTGTTCCACCCTCCGGGAACTTCCATGTGTTTAGCCATCTGGAAGCTCTTTCACTGGCATTTATCCAATTTGCTTATAGGTGTGGGTCTATTTCCTGGCTCCTATTCTGTTGCATTGATCTAGTTCTCTAATTTTTGCAGCTTTATATATGTGTTAGTATTAAAATTCCTTATCTAGTTCTTTCTCTTTAAAAATCTTCTTATCTATTCCTGGCCTTTGCTTATTTATCAGTTTGTAAAACTCCAAGAAAATCCTTATTGGAATTGTGATCAATTTGTATGTTACTTATGTGAGGATTGATACCTTTAAAACTGAGTTTTCCTGGTTCTGAATACATACGGCTAACTAGGGAGGTGAAAGATCTCTACAAGGAGAACCACAAAACACCGCTCAAAGAAATCAGAGATGACACAAAAAAAATGGAAATACATTCCATGCTCATGGAAAGGAAGCATCAATATCATTAAAATGGCCATACTGCCCAAAGCAATTTACAGATTCAATGCTATTCCTATTAAACTACCATTTAGATTCTTCACAGAACTAGAAAAAAACTATTTTAAAATTCATATGGAACCAAAAAACATCCTGAATAGCCAAGGCATGAATACAATATATCTCTCTATTCAGGTCTTTGGGATTCTTTAAGAATTATTTTCTCCTTAGAGATACATAGGAATGCTCTTGATTTTTGTGTTTTAATTTTGTATCTGGCAACCTTGCTGAACTCTATTAGTTTGTCTGTAGAATTTTTTGAATTTTTGTTTCAGTAATAAGAAAATTTTTATCTCCTTTCCAGATGTTTTACTTTTTGTTTTTTCAATTCATTGCATTGCATTGCATTGGGCCTCTAACAGAGTGCTGAATGGAATAGATCACAATAGACAAATAAGAGACATGTATGCCTTTCTCTTGACTTTGATAAGAATGCTTTGGATAATCCTTATCAGCGAAAAAAAAAGTTCTTCTATTGCTGGCTTATTACCTTATTATAAATGAGTGTTGAATCTGTTTAATTTTTTTTGCATCTACTGAGATGATCATATAGTTTTTCTCCATTAATATGCTAAAGGAGTTGGTTATTTCATGAATAGATTTTCTGTTATTGAACTGCACTGGCATTCCTTTGATAAAGCTTACTTAATGTAGTATAAATTTATACATGTATTATATACCCTGTTGAGTTCTGTTTGCTAATATTTCACTTGGGACTTTTGCATCTGCATTCATGAATGAGATCTGTCTTTAATATTCCCTTCCAGCACTCTCCTTGTTCAGCTTGGTATCAAAGTTATAGAAGGCTCGTATATGAGTTGGGTTACTTTTCCTCTTTTTTCTCTGCAACTTTATATAAAATAAGAATAACAGTGGTTTGTGTCCATTGCTGTTCTTGCTTCCAAAGAACTTTCTCCACTGGTTCTAGTCAGTCCTACTTTGGTTAGGTGGGGGAGATTTTTCTTCATGCTTCTGTCCTCACATAGGACTCATGAATGCATTCAAAGGTAAGTTGTCTGCAGATCAAGTGGCTAGAGTGGGCATGCAGTGGTCTGTGCGTGAAGGCCACTCATCCTTACAGTTTCTTCACACTTCTCCTTGACCATATGGGTCAATAGGTACTCCTCATTTTCTCATTCATTTATGTTATTCTTTCTTCCTGTTAACTGGCTACTATTTTCCTTTAAGATAGAGATGCATTCAGGTAAGTGTCTCCTGCAATTGTGTAAAATCTTTCCTGGTCTCATGGCTCTCTTTCTCATTCTTAAGTAATAAATAGCCCTATTAGTATGTCATGGTAGTTCATTAAGATTGTAACCTCTGGGATGGGTGCAGTGGCTCACGCCTGTAATCCCAGCACTTTGGGAGGACGAGGCGGGCAGATCCCCTGAGGTCAGGAGTTTGAGACCAGCCTGGCCAACATGGTGAAACCCCATCTCTACAAAAAATACAAAAATTAGCTGGGCGAGGTGATGTGCGCCTGTAGTCCCAGCTACTTGGGAGGCTGAGACAGGAGATTCACTTGAACCAGGGAGGCAGAGGTTGCAGTGAGTTGAGATTGCACCTCTGCACTCCAGGCTGGGCAACAGAGCGAGAGTCCGTCTCAAAAAAAAAAAAAAAAAAGAAGATTGTGGCCTCTGGAACCAGATTGTTCAGATTGAAATCCCAGCTTAACCAACTATCAACTATATAACTTTGTATAACTTATTTGTGCTTCAATTTCTTCATCTATAAATGTGAGAAATGTTGTATGGTTGGCATGAGAATTGAATGAATGAATATATGTAAAACATAATTGTTAAAAAGCAGTGCCAGAAAATTCTTAGTAATTATCCATTTAAATACTACTCATTGATTATCCTCTTCATTCTCTGTTCTGTGACTCCTGTTATATGAATGCTGAAACTTCTCGATCTACCCTGTACACATCTTAAATGCTTTTTATATGTTTCAAGTATTTTTCCTTTGAAACTGAATTCTGAGTTCCTTAGAACTTTATTCAACATCACTCACTTACTCTTCAACTGTGTCCTATCTAGAATTTACCCTCACCACAGCATTTTTTATTTCAATGACTGCATATTTTCCCCAAGTTTTCTAGTTGTCATTTTTACATTTATCTATTCTTGTTTCTTCCATTTTTACAATTTATTATGCTCAACTAATAGAAATTATATCTTTTTTAAATTTATTTGAACATCCTCAACTTTTTATTTCTGTGTGGGAGAAAAACGCAAAAACGCAAGAGGTAAGGAGAAGATACCCAAAGTTTTTGCAGCAGTCAGGGGAAATAATACAGTGGCTAGAACTGAAATTAAAGTGACATAGATGGAAAAATTGTATGAATGTGGAGCTCTTTAGGAAATAGGCTAGACTGGGCTCAGTGGTTGATTCCATTTATCTCTTAGTGGACAATGATTTGAGCATAGGGAAGACTGAAAGGTAACACTCTGTGTGCTCCGTTGGATAAGTAGCCAAATGGTGGTATCACTCACTGAGACGAAGAACATATAACAAGAAACAGGTCTAAAGAAGAGTTTATTTTTATATATGTCTAATTAAAATGCCCAAAGGCAGTAACATGCTTATTTTAAAGCTTGTCAGAGTGCCCTATCAAATTTATTTCACCCAGAGTGGATTCCTATTCTAATTACTTTGTAGCTTGTCTTAGCATTAGATTTCTCTAAATGTATTTTGGAATTATAATTTACAGGCTTGATTAGAGTGTAATTTCCTTTTAGTGGCTTTTTCTTTTTTCTCTCTCCTGCCTCTTTTCTCCCATCTTCTGTCTGTATGCACCCCACCCTTTCTAATACTTTTGCAGTTTTACCTGACCACACTGCAGGGCCTCATTTCAGGACCAGGATTTGTCATGATTGTTTAGAACTGCTGTCTCATGGTGACATTGACAATATACCAGATAAAGTGATGGAGCCAGCAGGTAGGTCGGCTGAGCTCTTGATTAGAAATTGAATTCTTGTCTTGCTAACTTCCCAGGCCTAAAACTCTTCAAGAGTGATTGTGCTAAGTAGGGGGGCAGTGGGGGATTGTTCTTTCTTTTCTTTTTTTTTTTTTTTTTTAATTTTGAGATGGAGTTTTGGTCTTTTTGCCCAAGCTAGAGTGCAGTGGCATAATTTCCGCTCACTGCAACCTCCACCTCCCAGGTTCAAGTGATTCTCCTGCCTCAGCCTGCCCAGTAGCTGGGATTACAGGCATGCGCCACCACACCCAGCTAATTTTGTAATTTTAGTAGATACGGGGTTTTGCCATGTTGGCCAGGCTGGTCTCGAACTCCTGACCTCAGGTGATCTGCCCACTTCATTCCTGCTCCTTCAGATGATTTTTATCAGGGAAAATAAATTTTCTTCTATTCCTAGTTTATGACATCTTTCATTATAAATGAGTGTTGAATCTGATATTTTTCTGTATCTTCTGAGATGATCATGTTTTATATCTATTAATATGCTAATTTGGTTACTCCATGAATAGATTTTCTGTTACTGAGCTGTACTGGCATTCCTTCATTACAGTTTACTTAATATGATATAAATTCATACTTATATTAACTGCATTCACTCTTGATGAGTTCTAGGCCTAGGAAGGTAGTAAGACACTAACAAGGCCAGGAGCCTGACAGAGCTCTGCTTAAGTTAAGCACTTCACTTAAGTTCTGCTCAGTATTTTGCAGGGCTGTTTGACGACATTTGAGTGTGGTGCCTTATTTTTTGTATTTTACAATCTAATTTTGTTTACATGTTTATATGTTATATATTACTGTTACACATTTGGAACAAGGAAGTATTTAAGCATAAATTCACTAAGATGTTGTTTTCTTATTTCGAATTTTTAAAATATTACCTTTGTTCTAGATCAGAGATCCATGTGAAAAACTGGCAAGACAATAGTCTAAACTGAGCTCACTGGTATGAGAGCCAGCCTGTTTTCCACAGTTTACTGCTCAGAGGTAAAGGGCACTCTCAGAGAACACCAGTGACAGCTTTGTCTCCAAGCCAGTATCTGTTCTTCTCTCCCCTCAGAGGCATTTGCTTTTACTTCTGCCTTACCGTGGGGAGTGACGCTCTGACTTTAGGGGAATTTAGGACTGACTACTCCTCAGGAAACTTGGAAGAGAATTACCATGCATTATGGAAGGCTTAATGAAAGTAATTTATCTGAGTCACCCATCAAAAGATCACCAATGAAAGTTCAGCCACTAGATTATCTGTGAAGAAACATCTGCAGAAATGGCTTGACACAGATATTCATCTCCACAGGAAGCTTCAGGACTCCTTATAAGAAAATATTTGGGCAAAAGCTCAGGATCACTTTTAGAGAGATGCAAAAGCCACCTTTTTGCCTCATTGCAGCCCTAGTACTGCAGAGTTCTGTCAGTTATAATAGCGTCTAACCAAAATTTCCTGTGTCCTGGAATGGCCCTACTGCTGGAAAATAGCTCCTCACTTCGGAACGTGACCTTTGCCATTTTTGTGCTCAGTGATCTTGATTCTGCATTTTGGGGCCTGTAGGTACAACAGTGACCTACACAAAAGAGAGAGCACTTCTCCTGCCCTACCCTGGGCTTCTCCTTTTCCTTTATCTCCTGGGTAAATTCTCTCTGGAGTTTAGTCATTGTCCCTTTGTTCAAAAAATGTCATGTGCTGGTAGGAAAAGCAAATATTGAAAACTGCAAAGACCATGCCTGCAAAGTTCCTGGAGACTGTTTGACTGTTCTAAACTGAATTATAAACTAGATCACATTCACTGGAAATAAATTAGTGTGGAGCAGATACTTCTGTTTACTGAAACTAGTTCCTATAGGATTTATCCAATAGTATTCCTACTAAAGTTCAGTGTAACCATGCTTGAGATAATGTCCATATATCCTTGATAAAGCACGAGATTCATAAATAGAAGCACCTATTCCGCTATAACCCTGATTTGTGACCATATACTGATATTTAGAAAGCAGAATACACTTCTTTGGAAACTCATAGTCAGATACTTATTTAACATTTTCAAAGTGCACTCATCTTGGTGCTAATCCATCAGACTTTGTCCACCATAATGGTCAGGTAGGATCAATGAAGTTCAGATATTGATCTGTCATAATGTAGGACTTCATAAAGATAATAGGAGGATAAATTCAGATGATTTTAATGGAATTAAATTATTGGAATTGAGAGATGGATGCTCTAGAATGAGGATCATATAGTTTACTAAATGCATAAATATATAAAATAAACTACTAGTAATATACAGTGTAGGTCTGATAATCTTTCTGTTGTGGTTCACTAATGAAGAAATGAGAATCCTTAATCAGAGTGGCTAATCTAATGGTCTGTTATTTAGCCAGTCTTCCTAGTTCCATTTTTACCCTGTGCGGCCAGCAGAGATTTATCCTGCCCTTATTTCAAGGCCTTAGTTTTGTTCTCTAATAATGCGGTTGCCTGGAATTTCTCAGTTGGTTTCTGTGGAACTTTGCCTTTCTCAGTGTGCTCTGTGGAATGCTGACTGCCTGCTTTTCTTGTTAACCCATGAGAGCTGTGAGGCATTGTAGGCCTCTGATTTTCTTTAAGTGAATGAGGTCCCTGACTTGGACACAGAAAAGGAGTCATAATCAGGCAGGAATACTTCTTGATTGTGGTGAATTTTGAAAATATCTCCTTCATAGGGCAGAATCTTTTTCTACCTAAGACTATTAAACATTCTTTAAGTACCTTATTTAAGCATTTC
The DNA here is from genome assembly GCF_028885625.2 of Pongo pygmaeus. Classification (NCBI taxonomy): domain Eukaryota; kingdom Metazoa; phylum Chordata; class Mammalia; order Primates; family Hominidae; genus Pongo; species Pongo pygmaeus. The sequence goes on along the minus strand of NC_072377.2, from coordinate 34,064,290 downwards.
TTATATAAATTCTTATGTTACCCGTAACCATGACAGTCAACTTATGAACTTATGTAACAGTTCATTGGCATTTCAGGGAGAGAAAAAGTAGTGGCTTGGAGTTTTACTGATGTGAGAGGTATAGGTTTCAACAAATGATGATAGTAAAATAAGATCTTATTATCTAATATACATTCAATATTTGTGGTTGTTTAAGTCAATTTCAATGTTCTTTTGAGCTAGGAAATAAAAATGAATTGTGTAACAAGGGTCTAGTTGTTTGTAGGAAGGAGTTTACATCACAGAAGTAAGAAAACTAGGGCTTCAGTGAATTGGATGAGTTGAGTTTGCTTTATTCACCAGTCTCAGAGTGTGAAGCCAACCCTGATCTTATGAGGTGCAGGAAGCAGAATTTTAGAGGGAGTTAATATTCATGATTGGATGAGTGGGTTACAAAGAGGCTTTGGATTCAGGTTCCAAAACTTTTCTCAAGGTCCTACTATGTGCATTCAGCATAGTACCAGGACTTAGGGTACATCATGGGCATATGAGGATGCATACATCATTTTGTCCTCACAACAACCCTATACTATAATCTTTTGCCGTCATGAAGATGAGGACAAGGAAACTGAGGCTTGAGAAGGTTAGCAGGATTGTCCGAGATCACTCAGTAAGTAAATGTTAAAAGCAGGATTCAAAACCAGTTCCAGTTTTGATGGTGCTGTCGATGTTGTGATTGTTGATCACACACACACACACACACACACACACACACTCTTAAATGTGTTTGAGCTTCTATAGTCATGAGACGCAAGCTGTCCTTGACAGAGCCTTCATTATGAAGGGTAGATCTGAACTCATAGAGCATGAAAACAGATGAAGAAACCAAGAAAGCCAGAAAGAATAAAGGTAAATATTTAGTGGGAACCTAAAGTGAAAGTTGGCTAAGAATGGACTCATTGACAAGAGAGACAGACAGACAAACAATTCCCACACTTCTCTTCTTCCTGTGAAGTTAACGTTTGCTACTTATTTAGGGGAATTGTAAGTGACAAGCTCTTTATTGAGTCACAGAATTGTTATCATTTTTTATTATTAAAATCAATGTTATGTCTAATTTGGGGAGGATTATAATTTATGTGCTAATGTGCAATTTAACTTGTACTGGTATCATTCTCACTTAAATGGTTATTTTAAAAAAGAGACCTTACCAGTATTTTAAAGATTGAGTATACAATGCCTTGAAACTTTCACATGCTGTAATTAAATGTTCACTGTCTTAAGTATCTAATCTTAAGTTTATACATAATAGGAAATACTATAGTTTTTGCCATAAGTCATTACAATAAGCTATGTCTTCACTTGTTTTATCTAAGTCTTTCAGTTGTCTGAACTGAATTTTTGAATCAAATTAAATTAACCATAACAAACTCCCTTGATTTTACAACCTTGATATTGAATTGAGAATATGATGAGCTATGCCATTTTCTTTTAGACGTAAGGAACATTGCTTGTTCCTTATATTGAGGCATAACTTTCATTCAAGATGAGTACTCCTGTTTAGAGTACAGGAAAACAGTTCTTTGAAAGGCACTTAGTTGACCTTTCATTGCTAGTATCCAGTGAGATTTACTAAGTACTGCTGCATGGCAACGTTCTGGTTGCTATGTGGGGAAAGGCATTCAGAATCATCTGGAAATAACATTGTGAATTTAGTTCTCATATATTTTGGAATGCGACTGATTTCTACTTTGTGTCTTTTGAAGTAAGTGCATCCAGATAAACAGTTAACTTAGTGCTGTGGCAACATATTGATTGATTGGCATCCTTAATTAGCTGGAATTTCTTTTGGGACTATATTTAGTATAGAAGAGAAAGGGAAAAAATAGCAAGCCAAATAAAAAGCCAATATCATTTATCTTTCTTTAATTTCCAGGGAAAGATCAAGGTCACATAGACTTAGCTGAATGTGTTGTATTTCCTGCATTTGCAGTGTCACATAATGATAACTGCTCTTAAAAGGGTGACTGATTCGAACCCCTTCCACAAAAGGTATTACAATATCCTATGTCAAAGAAAGATTTTATTTCAGCAATTGATTTTCAGAGTTAATGAGTGTATCACTGAAGATGAATAGTTTGGGATTTTTACTGCAAAGGGGATACTACCGGTTAGAGACCCAGCAGGGAACAGCTGGCACAGTCAAGCTGACAACCTTGCCTACTTTCAAAGGTATGGGTAGGGCTTAGGGAAATTAAGAAAGGTAATTTACTGCCCCTGCCCATTAACAGTGGAAGGCCAGGGGAATAAGGCTACCAACCCTAGGCCTAAAGAATTAAGGGGAAGGAGCAGTTAAACAAAGAGATAGTGCCTCCATTTCCCAAATCTCATGGGAAGCCACAGCAATCCACAGGATGACCTTCTTGAGGTTTAGGGCAGGGAAGAGAAGGGGGCACAGTGGATCTGGAGGGAAAACAGAAGAACTGTAGCACAAGAGAAAAGAACATGAAAAATCAATAAAATCAATCATGGTTGGACTATAGCAAGCCAAGCTCAATTGCAGCTCTGGGTCTTGACTGGAGGAAAGAAGAAAGCTCACATTTATTGAGTGTTCTTTCCATTACTCCTGGTATGTAACAAAGCACCCTTAAATTGGTGTAGTAAAACATCCACCCCTTTATTATGCCACAGATCCTGTGGGTCATAAATTGAGACAGGACACATTGGGTATGCTGTGACTCTGTTCCACTGTGTTTGGCACTTTGGCTAGGAAGACTCAAATGCCTGGGGGCTAGAACCATCTGAATGCTGTTTTATTCATGTGAGTGGCACCTGAGCCGGTTGATCCAAGGGCTAGGTTCATCTGGGGCTGACTGTCGACCTACATGTGGCCTTTCCAAGGGCACTGAGTTTCCCCACTGTGGTAGCTGGAGTGTCTCAAGAGTGAGACACAGATGCAGCAGATGAAGTTGCTTGGCGTTTCGAATCTGGCCTCTGAAGTCACACAGCATCACTTCTGCATTTAGTTCAAGGCCAGGGGAATTAGACTCTGTGTCTCAGTGAGGGATGACAAGGTCATGTTGTAGAAGAGCACGCTGAATGGGAGAATATTGTTGCAGCCACCTTTGGAAAATATGAGCTGCCATATGTACACTCACGAAGGCAATATGAACTAATATCATTTTGGAACATTCTGACAATCGTTTCAACAAACCATTTTCTAGGTTAACCATAAAATTATATTAACCAGATCCTTTCGTTATCCAAGGTTTCCAATGATTAAACTTTGTCTTCCTTTTATGGAGTATCACTTTTAAAATGTAAGAGATGCTTCCAGGATAAACTAGCTGAGCTTCCCGCCCTCCAACGGCATGAATATCACTGTTCTCATTTTCCTACAGACTAAACCCAGTGATGTGTAGAAGGGAAAGTAGGGACTAGAACTCAGGACGCTTGGATTCTATTTGTTTTCTTTTCTTTTTTTTTTTTTTTTTATTTAACCAGGAATAGATAAGAAATGAATTGATAAATTAAATTTTACCAAATGAACACACAAGCATCAGACTTGAGAAAGAAGCCCTTGGCCAGGTATTGCTATCCTATAATGTCAGGGGGTCAACCTACTGGGTTGGGGCCCTCATTGGAAGATTGGGCTTAGCTTGGTACCTGGCACATACAAAGGCTGTAGTATATAAGAATGCAGTTGCCGAGAGAAGAGTAATGGTCACCAGGACCATTAATGTCAGTGGAGAAACTCTGACACATAGTTATCCCTTTTCCTTTTCCCCTTGATGACATTTGCCTGGCCTATCCATTCATCTCCCAGTTGGTGCAGTGGATTGACCCATGCCATGTTATTAACTTTCCGAAGGGGATTTTATGTAAGGTTTTGTGCCCTTCTGGAGACACGAACACTAAGCACACTTATCTTTGCTATTCGTGCACAGATACAAGCCTTTTGGGAATGTTTCCAACCTGTTACAGTCATCTGACAGTCCTTTTCATGTTTTGACATCAAGAATTTGCCAAACCACCTAAGCTTTAATGAAACTTCTAAGCAGCTAAACTTTTTTCCCCCCACTCTCCAATGGCAGATGCATGTCAGCTTCTCTGATGTCAACGATCCAAGTCTCTATTCCGCCGACATCTGTTAGTTGAGAAAGCCTGAGTGGTTGAAGGTTTACTTGTCTCTTGAAAACAGAATTTTCTCAAAAAAAATTGTTCTTTTTTAAAGGATTTACTTACTGTTTTGCAACTCCCTCTGACACTTTTTTAAGTGACAAGATGCCATCTGGCATCAGGGGGATTTGGCTGAAGTGAGTCCATGCTGAGGCAGTGCGAGGTGGTGGGTGGTAGGACAGCAGGTTCCAGGTCAGTCCTGCCAGCTGTGTGACTACAGGAAAGCCCCTCAGTGTCCTTGGCTGTAAAGGGAGGAGGTGACCAGCTCGTTGGATTGCTCGGGGCCTTTCCAGTTCTGGAGTTCTGTACACCAGTGAGCCCACACAAGGTCTAGACATCCTGAGAGCTCAGGGTGCCAGCCTTTGTACAGATTTCTCTTCCTTTCAGGATTCTTAGTCTTTATTATTCTTACCCAGTATTTCACATGTCACATGTGAGCACTAGCCCTTTCAAGGGAGATGCTGAGTTGCTTCTTCACTGCCCCTTTGAAGGGGGGTTGCCCCTCCACACCTGAGGGTGTTTCTCGTTAGGTGGAATGAGAGACTTGGAAAAGAAAAAGACACAGAGACAAAGTATAGAGAAAGAAATAAGGAAGCCCAGGGGACCAGCGTTCAGCATATGGAGGATCCTGCCGACCTCTGAGTTCCCTTAGTATTTATTGATCATTCTTCGGTGTTTCTCGGAGTAGGGGATGTGGCAGGGTCATAGGATAATAGTGGAGAGAAGGTCAGCAGATAAACACATGAACAAAGGTCTCTGCATCATGAACAAGGTAAAGAATTAAGTGCTGTGCTTTAGATATGCATACACATAAACATCTCAATGCCTTAAAGAGCAGTATTGCTGCCCGCCTGTCCCACCTCCGGCCCTAAGGCTGTTTTCCCTATCTCAGTAGATGGAACATACAATTGGGTTTTATACCGAGACATTCCATTGCCCAGGGACGGGCAGGAGACAGATGCCTTCCTCTTGTCTCAACTGCAAAGAGGCGTTTCTTCCTCTTTTACTAATCCTCCTCAGCACAGACCCTTTACGGGTGTCAGGCTGGGGGACGGTCAGGTCTTTTCCCTCCCACGAGACCATATTTCAGACTGTCACATGGGGAGAAACCTTGGACAATACCTGGCTTTCCTAGGCAGAGGTCCCTGCAGCCTTCCGCAGTGTTTGTGTCCCTGGGTACTTGAGATTAGGGAGTGGTTATGACTCTTAATGAACATATTGCCTTCAAGCATCTGTTTAACAAAGCACATCTTGCACAGCCCTTAATCCATTTAACCCTGAGCTGACACGGCACATGTTTCAGAGAGCATGGGGTTAGGGGTAAGGTTACAGATTAACAGCATCTCAAGGCAGAAGAATTTTTCTTAGTACAGAACAAAATGGAGTCTCCTGTGTCTACCTCTTTCTACACAGACACAGTAACAATCTGATCTCTCTTTCTTTTCCCCGGGACACCCCTTCACTTCAGTCCATGACAGTCTGGCCACTCCTCTACGTTCTGTTGCTAATGATGTCCTAGTTATCAAAGTCAGTGGTCCTTTCCCTTTCTCAACCTTTGTGACTTCACTGTGCCTCAGTTTCTTCACCTGTCAGATAATGATAATGATGGTGCTGATCTCATTGGGTTGTTGAGGGGTTTGGGTTATTATACATCATAATAGATAACAGGTAATACATCATTGATATAAATACACATAGTTTAGAACAGTGCCTGGGACAAGGCTTCATTTGCCTATAGACCCTGTGTGAGTCCCTTACTTACATTAACTACCTGGTCTCTGAAGGCAGCAGGGTTATCAATCCTTGCTATCAAATCCCTGTATTTTAAAAAACATGACATCTCAAACTTCACAACATTATTTTAAATTGTATTTCAGTCTTTCAGAATTTACTGACCTCAACTAATATAGAGATATCTGTCTCCTTTATCCTTTAATTAAGCTAATACTGCAGCAATTGCCTCATAACACCTGGTGATGATATCTACTTTCATTAGTAGTAGCAGTAATATTTTGGAGACAGAGTCTCACTCTGTTGCCCAGGCTGGAGTGCAGTGGCACGATATCAGCTCACAGCAAACTTCGCCTCCTGGGTTCAAGGGATTCTCCTGCCTCAGCCTCCCAAGTAGCTGAGATGACAGGAGCCCACCAACACGCCCAGCTAATTTTTGTATTTTTAGTAGAGATGGGGTTTCACCATTTTGGCCAGGCTGGTCTCGAACTTCTGACCTTAAGTGATCCACCTGCCTCTGCCTCCCAAAGTGCTGGGATTACAGATGTGAGCCACTGTGCCCAATCTACTTTCATTATTTAAATCTCATTTGGTTTTCCACCTGGCATGTATGTGTTAGTCTAGTCTTCACGGCTGGACTGTAATCTATGGAACAGACTTTACCTCCTACCTCTATGATCTGCAGCTTTTCCTAGGCAAGCTCTCCTCCTCCTCTTGCCAGCTCCAGCATCAGGGTGAATCGCAAGAGCTCCCTATTCTTCATCCCTCCTTTAAAACCAAGTAACTTTTGAACAACTTTCCCATCAGTCGTCGGCATGATCGTTGACATGGTCAGGTACCTCACCTGACCATGAGCATGTGGGCTCAGGATTCAATACGTGTGAATCTTTCTGTCTGACCCCCAGGTATCCGCCGCCAAACTGCCCATTGCATAAAGAAGGGCCGCGGGATGGTGAAAGCTACATTCTGTGACCCAGAAACACAGCCCAATGGGAGACAGAAGAAGTGCCATGAAAAGGCTTGTCCACCCAGGTAACCATCGCTAATAGCTGGAGCTCTGTGTGTCTGCCTACAGTGATGTCCGACTCAAGAGTGACCCAGTGCTTGCTGATAAAGAAATATTGTGTGGTTTTTTATTTGGATAAATACAAGACGCGGTTAGAGTTTTCTGTGGCTATGCTGTTGGAGCCTGTGGCAAGCTGTGAGGATATATTCTCCCAAGAGCAGTATTTTCACAAGGTGATGTGTTCTGTGTTTAATTATTTGGCAAGACTAAGTGCCAAAGCATTGGTGAAGAGAATGCTAAGTGGATCACCCAAAAGTAGTTTTACTATACAGTTGTCTTTTCCAAGGGCTTTACCAGTGCAACGCCAGCCTTCAGACAAAAGGTTGGCAACTTCCGATCACAGAGCCCACTTGTACTTCAGGCTGTCCAGAAGAAGGGGCTCAGAGAGCAGGTTTTCCCAACCTTGACATTACTGGCATGTGGGACTGGCTGACTCTTTGTTGTGGGGGGCTGCCCGTGAATTGCAGGAAGCTTAGCAGCATTGCTGGCCTGTGTTTACTTAAATGCTGGTAGAACTCCCTCCCTCCTAATCCAGGCTATGACAACTAAAAATGTCTGCAGACATTGACAGATATCCACTACAGGGTAAAATCATCCTCAGTTGACAGCCACTGTTACAGAGATATTCAGCAATATTCAGGGTATTGCTAATCACATTTGTTCAAGAGATTGGGATCCTAGAAGGTAGTTGGGATGTTATTATGCCAGGCTTATGTTTAAAAAAAAGAGAGAGAAAAAAAAGAAAGGAAAAAGAAAAAGGAGGAAGAAGGAGAAGAAGAAAAGAAGGAGGGAAAAAGGGAGAGGAAAGAGGCAGAAAGGAAGGAATATTGGTTGATTTCCAGAAAGTGTCTTCATTCTCTAGCAACCTTAAACAGGGAAGTATTTATGTTGCAGAGTCCATCAAGCATTCATCCCAGTTCTAAGCAGACACACTATGAGGCATTTAAACCAGGGGGAGACTAAAATCAAACAGGTGACAGGGTGGATTATAAAGAAGAGCTAGAATGTGATAAATATCCAAGAACTAGGTTAGGAAGAAGAGTCAGGACAAGAAAGTTGAAAAAAGCGATGTCGGTCTCTTAGCCGTCCAAACAGGCAGGACCCAGAGGCCAGGGTATTCTCAGTTCAGAGAGAGAGGTTTATTTTCTCTTCTGTTCTGTGGCTTTTTCTAGGTAGGAGCTGGACCCCACCACTATTGAAGCAGGACAGAAATGTGTCATCACCTCGCCTTGCTGTAGCTCCTTCCTGTGGTTCTTTTGCCAGGAAGAACTAGAAATGACAAGGGAAGATAAGGCTAGCACTAGGTTTTATATGAAATTGCAGTTACGTTACTTTCTCAGGGAAGAATGAGGCAGGAAAAAGAGCCTTTCTTAGAGCTAGTCCATTGCCTACTAATCCACAGAGTTCATGAACTGTGAGATTTTTTACTCCTGAGAATGTTCATTAGGCACAATATAATACATACAGGTACAATTTCTGAAAATGCGCTCTCAAGTAGGACATGATAAGCTAAGTAGAATTGCATGAAACATTCAGATATAATGAAGACTGGATAATTTACAAAGAAAAAGAGGTTTAATGGACTCACAGTTCTATGTGGTTAGGGAGGCCTCACAATCATGGCAGAAGGGGAAAGGCATGTCTTATGTGGCTACAGACAAGACAGAATGAGCGCCAAGTGAAAGGGTTTTGCCCTAATAAAGCCATCAAATCTCATGAGACTTATTCACTAGCATGGGAACAGTATGGGGCAATCCAACCCCGTGATTCAGTTATCTCCCACCAGGTCCCTCCCACAATACGTGGGAATTGTGGGAGCTACAATTCAAGCTGAGATTTGAGTGGGGACACAGCCAAACCATATCAATGGCCAATTTACAAAAGTCCTTTTTATTTGTGATTGCATTTTAGCTTCTACAAATATTTATGAAATAGTCATAAGACTGGGTACGGGTATTACTCTGAGGTGGTATATGAGGAGATAAAGGTTCAGAGAAATTTGATGCCATACCCTAGAGGAAACGGCTGCAGAGAAAACTAGCACTTCTTTTTTTAAATTTTACTTTAAGTTCTGGGATACATGTGCAGAACGTGCAGGATGTTCCATAGATATACATGTGCCATGGTGGTTTGCTGCACCTATCAACCCATCATCTAGGTTTTAAGCCCCGCTTGCATTAGGTATTTGTCCTAATGCTCTCCCTCCCCTTGCCCCCCAACTCCCTACAGGCCCCAGTGTGTGATGTTCCCCTCCCTGTGTCCATGTGTTCTCATTGTTCAGCTCCCACTTATGAGTCAGAACATGACATGGTATTTGGTTTTCTGTTCCTGTGTTAAAAACTAGCACTTTTTAAGAACCCACTATTTTCCAAGCTATTTCCACATAACCATATCATTTAAGCCTGTAAGCAACCCTAATTTGTAGATACATTTATGCTCATTATACAAATGAAGACTAAAGCTTTCACGAAAATTTTCCTAGGTCACTTAGCTACAAATTGTAGAGTTGGGATTTGAACCCAGATCTGTTTGCTGTGCTGCCTCTGTATGTGCTGCTACACCATGCTGCTGGATCTCAGGATAAGCAGGTTTCAGTACTAGAACTAGAATACCCTACATTTAAACTTTTTCTCTCACATTACAACACAATAAAAATGTTATGAATGCATGACTCCAAAACTAAGTCATGCCTCCAGGTCCAAGCAATTCTCCTGCCCCAGCCTTGTGAGTAGCTGGGATTACAGGCGCACACCATCACATCTGGCTAATTTTTGTACTTTTAGTAGAGATTGGGTTTCACCATGTTGGCCAGGCTGGTCTCAAACTCCTGACCTCAAGTGATCCATCCACCTTAGCCTCCCCAAATGCTGGGATTACAGGCATGAGCCCACGTGCCTGGCGATTTGCTTTTTTAAAAATAAACAAATAATAAACTAATATTATTTGTTTCTGCAAGCTTAGTTCACTAGTTTCCTTGTATATGAATTTCAAGCTGCAATATCTTCTTCTGTCACCTAATTTCCATGATCTCTAAAATGTTCATAATCCATCACTGGGAGCTGTCATTTCCTTTCCCAAAAAATTTCCTGTGCAAGGTTTAATCTTATTTATTTCTGGATCATTTTTTTTCAGTAATATCTTGTTTTTACAACCAATTTCAAAATTCTGTGTTCTTCCCCAAAGGAGTATTTGAGAGAGATTTTTTTAAGATTTAATAAAAATTTTTGATTATCTAAACATAAAAAATATATATTACATTGCCAATGGCTTTCAGGATGAAAGCCTTGTAGAGCATGTTCCAGGACAGAGTAGGCTGTCAAGAAAGAAATTCTTTGAAAATTTAATATATCTGACTCCAGAAAGAGGTTATTTGAGTCCCTTCTCCCTACTGACTTCTCTCTGAATTTTGGTTTTCAGCAAAGCAAAGCTCTGCTAGGCCACAGCTGTGATAGTGCCTAGCATATCCAAAGTACTCAATAAACCTCTGACAGTGATTTTTTTTTAAACTCTGGCGGCTTGATATGGGTTTCAGTCCACAAAATAATGGCATGTGACTTAAATCAAAGTTTCTCAACCTCAACACTATTGCTGCTTTGGGCTGGATAGTTTTTTGTTGTGGGAAGCTGTCTAGTGCCAATGTAGGAGGTTTAGCAGTATCCCTGGACTCTATCCATTAGATGCCAATAGAAACCCACCCCCCGTTCCCTGTCACCACTGATTTGTGACGACGAAAAATGTCTTCAGACATTCCCAAATGTCCCCTGGGGAGGGAAGCTGCTGAAATCTCTGCTGATTGAGACCTTCTGATCTAAATGAAAGGAATAAGATCATTGAGACTGGGAAAAGCCCATGAACGAGGGAAAAGGACTGAGCATGGTGTGTGTAGTGGACAAGAAAGCTAGGGAAAATGAGGCTGGAGGAATGGGATATAATGAGAATGTGGAGACAATGTGTACACAGGGCCAGGAGGTAGGAGTGCTTATACTGTAGTCATGGTTTTGTCAGAATTTGAAATGTTTAGTTGAATTGGATTTTGGAATGTAAATTCTATTAGGAAAAAGATTAGTACAAAGAAAGATGATAATTATAAAATTTGATTTCTTATTCTCAGCAAGCGTTTAACAAATTCAGTTTTGGACTTTCATTTATCTGAGTAATGAAGGTTAGAAAGAGTGACGTGTCCTGGTTTGTTGGTGATCAGCACTGTTGGAACATATACTGATAGGGGAATCAGTAGAAGCTACTGATAAAAGAAGGGTTCTTTTAAAAATAAAAGAGAGATTCAAAGGGTCTCTAACCCATCCCTTCTACTTGATCTCAGAGAGGACTCGTATCCAAACTACAGTAAACTTTTACAGAACTCTGGAACAACTACAGGCTCTTCAAAGATCTCAAACATAGGCACACACACACATGCACACACACACACACACACACACACACACACACACTTAGACATTTAGGTAAAACAAAATCTCCATAAATATAAAAACAGCATTCTATTAGAAATCTCCTACAAGAGGTGGGATTATGGAAAACACCCAAAAGAATGAGATGGGCAGCAGAGAACAACTGGACCATGGCTCCTGAGCCCTGGACCTGGAAGACCTTTACAGGAAAAAAAAAAAAAAAGAAGAAGGTGGTTTTCACTTTAATCTTGTGAGACTAAGTCTAAGCTGTTTTAGTCCATTTTGTGTGGCTGTACCAGAATACCACAGACTGGGTAATTTATAAAGAACAAATTTATTTCTTGGCCAGGTATGGTGACTCACTCTGTAATCCCAGCACTTTGGGAGGCCAAGGCAGAAGGATCACTTGAGCACAGGAGTTCGAGACTAGCCTGGGCAACAAAGCAAGACTCTTTCTCTATAAAAATAAAAAATAAATTTCTTTTAAAAATAAACATTTCTCACAGTTCTGGAGATTAGATGGCCAAGATTGGAGGCTCATTTGATCTGGCGGGGGTCTTCTTGCTGCATCCTCATAAGGCTGAAGGAGGAAGGGCAACAAAGGACAAACGTTCATGTCCTCATATAGAAGAGTGAAAAGGAGTAAACCACTCCCAAATCCTTTTTCAAGTGGCCTTAATCCATTCATAATGGTAAAGCCCTCACGATCTAAACACCTCCCATCAGATCCCACCTCCCAACACTGTTATATTGAGGATTAAGTTTCTAACACATATGTTTTGGGGAACACATTCATACTATAGCAAAATCACAGGCAGTATGTCCCCTAAGGGACTATAGAGAAAACTCCAAGAAGAGAAAACAAGAATGTCTATTATCACTTTGTAGTAATACAGCTGAAAGCCCTGTAGCAAGTACTTAGATAAATTAGACTTTCAATCAACCCAGATTAAGAAATTTTCAGAATGACATTTTATATATTCCCTTGGCCTGCCCTCCTTCAGAAAAGTCAGAGGTAGGACAAAGTAATTAGATTAATACAGTGGGGCACTTATTTGATTTCACATCATACTGTTCCAATATTATTAGCTCTTTATCCACTGATGTTAAACACCAAAGAATAAATAAGTAATCTCAATTACTTATTAAATGAAGAATATTATTGAATTGAGGAATTGCTTTCTTCTGATATTTTTAACTTGAGATTAAAAGTGTCACAATCAAAAGAAATTCTACATAAATAAATCCAATATTTAGTAAATAAAAATAAAAGTAAAAACTTTTATCTTCAAAATTACCAAAATTCAGTGCTATCTCAAGTCAGGAGGCTTTCTTGAAGTCAAGAATGAAGGACATCCCCCAGTGTACTGTTTTCCCATGAAAAACAGAAGTGTCCCACTTCTTACTATATGAAGGGATGGACAAGCGGGCTGTACATAGGAACAATAATGGACCCAAACCACACTGAGTGAAGCCACTTGTTCTGGGAAGATTTGCACAATAATGGAGAAAAGGGACAAGAGATGGCTCCCTGCCATTTTCAAAAGCTGCTTCTATGTAACCAGTGGGCCCACATCCTAGATTCTTGAGTAAAAAATGATTTTATTTAAGTTTGTTCTTTTTCTACTCATTTCTTATCAAAGGGACCAGTGAAAATATTAACAAGTAGACTTCAGGAGATAGGGCAAAAAATAAAGGCAATGTCTCTAATTGATCGCCTCCTAAATAATTTAAAAATTTATGTTTAAGTGCCTACTTTACATTCAATTAAGAGCCAAGAGACCTAGAGTCTAATTGGACTCTTTTACTCAATAGCATGGTCAAAAGAACAATAAATCATACAAATGATTGAGTTCTTGTTATATGTCAGGCTCTGTACTATGCCCTTTACATGAATTGGTCTTTCATTTAATGCACAACACAACACTCATATAAAGAAAATATATTTTTACACCCATTGAATAATGAGAAAGTGAGGCTTAAACTTGCTTAAAATTGCACAGCAGAACCCTGGACCTCAGTTTTCTTACTGAAAAGAGAGGGCATGCATATATATTTTTTTCTCATTCAAAAACATGCGTATTTAGCAACTGCTTATGCCAGGCGCTCTGCAGAGCTCTGGAGCTGTGATTGAAGACACCGTGGCCCTGTCTGCAGCACGCCCCCTGGTGGGTTGGAGAGTCTCCATGGCCCTCCCAGCCCTGTGATCTGCATTTCTGCCCCTGATTTCTCAGTGGTTGAATGGAACGTATGCGTAAGTTGGAGATCTTCTCTCACATACCCATGTTTGCCTGCAGGTGGTGGGCAGGGGAGTGGGAAGCATGCTCGGCCACATGCGGGCCCCACGGGGAGAAGAAGCGAACCGTGCTGTGCATCCAGACCATGGGCTCTGACGAGCAGGCTCTCCCGCCCACAGACTGCCAGCACCTGCTGAAGCCCAAGACCCTCCTTTCCTGTAACAGAGACATCCTGTGCCCCTCGGACTGGACAGTGGGCAACTGGAGTGAGGTGAGCTCAGGGCTCAGAGGGGAAACTGGCATTACTCGAGCTTCATCAGCCCCTGCCTTCCTTCTCATTATCCAATCCAAAGTGACCCTAGGTAAAATTGCAAAATAGCCAGTGTTCATCACCCCTGGCCTGTCTCCTGCATTTCCTGTGTCCACTGCTTATTTTCCATTCATATGGGATCTTGCTCCCACTTGCTCAATGGTCAGCTTACTATCTGACAGGGGTGAGGTAGACTCCCCCACAACCCCAGTACAGGATCACAACGACTAGTTAATAAATCATCAGAAGCTTAGCCAGGCCCATTGTTTAAACCATTGGTAGCAGATGAGGGACCTCCCACGCACCCCAAAAGTGGTTTATAAAACACTGACTGCACATCACTGTAGTTAACCCAAACCAAAAGAGCGTCGCTTGACACTAAGAAAAATCCCCTCAAATTATCCATCTATTCACCATGTGTCAAGGCCAAACCAGACCAAGGTTTATAACATCTATTATCAGACACAGAAGTTCAGATAAATATTGCATTTTCCCAAAATTAATTTGATCTAATTATCTGACTATAATTGGAAGTCAGTAAGCTGGAAGGTTATGAAAAGCTCTCTCAGGCTTTAATTTTCTTTGGGTCACTTTGGAATCTGGTTTCATCAGGCCTTGTCATGTTCCCAGTTATTAGTGGAAGGCCCCAAAGTCTCCAAGGGCCTCAGCTCTGCTTGTCTATGTGCAGTTCAGTGAACAACCTAAGGAATAACTAGAAAATACATGTTTTTTAAAAATTGACAAGCCAGAGTTTAGAGACGGATGCTGACTTTATCTTACGAGCTTCCTTGAGAAGCCGTATGCTTCCATGATAATGCTACCACTGGCCAGGCACCTGTAATCCCAGCACTTTAGGAGGCTGAGGCAGGAGGATCACTTGAGCTTGGGAGTTTGAGACCAGCCCAAGCAACATGATGAAACCCCATCTCTATGAAAAATACAATTAGCCAGTCATGGTGGCACATGCCTGTAGTCCCAGCTACTTGGGTGGCTGAGGCAGGAGGATCTCTTAAGCCTGGGAGATCGAGGCTATAGTGAGCTGATATCATGCCACTGTACTCCAGCCTAGGTGAGAAAGTGAGACCCTGTCTCAAAATAATAATAATAACAATAATGCCACCACTGCTCAGGATATTTTAGGAACTCCTGTGAGGACTCAGGAGAAAATGGAGAATATCTGATTCAGGAGAATGACACAGAAACTCAATTAGAATGGGGTCTGATGGATAAATGAATAATGTGATCAAAATCTTTGTGTTTAAAAAATATTTGATGATAAATATGTGACAGATTGCTTTTCACCTGCTCTGAAAGAAAAATTCTAAAATTTGTGTAAGCAAAGGTACATCTCTGAAGATACCTATTTGAAAGCAAAACACTCATTTAAATACAGCAGCTTTGATGAAACGTTATTTCCAAGACTCCCTTTTATTAGCTTATGTCACAGTTTAGGTTTATTTACCTTCTGAGTCTGTACAGGATGTTCTCTTGGGCATCTAGGTGAAATTTAAAAAAAAAGAAACAGAAAGTATGGTCCCTAGATGGTAAGAACTTCCATCCAGTGGGAGAGATAGGATCCAGAAAAGAAAAAGAAAAAAGGAAAGAAAGAAAAGGAAGGATGAAGATATGCATGCAAAGAAATATACCTACATACAGATATGGGTGTATTACTGATTCACGCACCGATGTATGTACACACATCAGTGATAAGCCATACATTCTTTTTGCTATTCCTGGGGGAGTATAATCACAGCATTTGGCTGGCCTGCCTCATTAGTCCATCACAACCCAGGTTTCTGTAAATTACAGTGTTGTCAAAATAAGGCTGAATGGAGTATTGTGACTGGCCTATTAAATCTGTTTACCAAAAATGTGTTGGCCGCATCCAAAACTGTTAATAATTCTTGTCATGTAGAATTTACTAATTGCCAACATTTTAATGCTTTTTCAGAGGACTGCAATTACAGATTTGACTGAGGAGTTCTTCTTAATGTGTTCATGTTTATGGGAAGCATAGTAACCTGTCTTAACTGGAGAACAAGAGACCAAAAAGTTGGCATGATGTAAGAAGCACTTGGGTCTGTGATTCCATATGCAGGCCATTGCATAGTCAATGGACCACACATGGACAGTTTCTAG
Source organism: Pongo pygmaeus (assembly GCF_028885625.2). Classification (NCBI taxonomy): domain Eukaryota; kingdom Metazoa; phylum Chordata; class Mammalia; order Primates; family Hominidae; genus Pongo; species Pongo pygmaeus. The sequence continues at coordinate 34,048,240 of NC_072377.2, read as the reverse complement.
CTTCCGCTTGACAGAGCTGAGCAGAAAGGCTGGGCCAATGCCCTCATTCAGAAGATGTCATTGGAAGTGCTTTTCGTTAAATCAGTATCAAAATATTCATCAAATGGGTCTTCCTTTCTTCTATCTGCTCTCATACTAATAACCTCCTAGTGAACTTTGCTGGAGTATGATGAAATGTCTTTGACATTCTAACTATGCCGAGATACTTTTTTTAAAGAGAGGTGACATAGTGATTCTTGGCAGGCAGTATTTATTATCTAGATTTTGTCTGGAGACCAACATCATTTGAGGCAGGATAGTGCTCCAGCCATCATTTGGTCTGCACTGTGTGATTTTCATCTGCATTTGTCATTTTCATCACCCTGGATGGTCTAAAACTGTAAAGTTACTGATCCAAAAGGCCCAAGAACTGACAGCCTTCTAGACTCCTGTAAAATGGCCTTCTCTGGGCTGACCTAAGTGAGAAGAAAGAGGAAGTACATTCATGAGCTCCTTTCCCTATCAAAGCACTCCACCAACTCAAGCAGTGAGGGGAGAGTGGGCTCAGCCATGCCAGGTTGGTACACTCATCCCTGTCCCAGCAGGGATCAGAAAGCCTGCTGCCCCAGGCAGGCTTTCCTGCCCCCTGTGACCAGCCCCTTTTCTCTAAGCTTATGTTCTAGATACCTGGCTCTCACCTCCAATCTCAGGTTTTACCAAGAATCTTATCCTGGTTTTGCCCACCCTACTTTGTGGACTTAAAGGGTAAAGAAGGGAACTCTATTTATTGTAAATAGAGACCAGGTATCAAAGTTATTGTGGCTCCCTTACTTCCCAGATACACCATTTCAGGGACTTGCCTTGTGAGAGGCAGCCAGTCTAGTAGTGAAGGGCACAGCCCCTAGAGCGTCGCTTCCTGGGTTCAAATGTCTATGTGTGGCAAACAGGACACTCCAGAAGCCAGGCTGTGTGTGTTTGTTTATACAGTTTTCCTTTCCAAAGGCATTTCAGGCAGTTTATAATAAAAGGGCTCTAGACATTGAAGTGGTGAACTAGAAGTTGTAGCCACGCGTGGGAGCAGAGAGCAACATGCTAAACATGAGAATAATAGGGTTATTTTGATGAAGTTTTCAGTTTAACCCAGTGTATCCAGACAACCAGGGCAACAAGGGCAGCCCAGTGGGTTCCATAATTCTTTCTTTCTGATAGATGGAAGGGTACCTCTTCTTCAAGAGACACTCCTCGTACCCCTAATGAGAGCTTTAAAATGAATTGCCAAAATTATATGAGATTTTTAATCATGACTCCAATGGTTTAGTCAGATACTTTGTAAAAACTTGTGCCATCTTTTTCCTTGGATGGATGGATGGATGGATGGATGGATGGATGGATGGATGGATGGACACATGGATAACCACCATGTAGTTAATAAATGTTTGATTAGTGCATCCTTGGCAGAAAGGCAAGTGGGAAGAGTCCTGGCTGAGATCACAGAGAACCATCTTAGTTCTGGTCTTGTATTGCATAAACTTGTATTGCATATTGTACAGTCTTAGGAAAATGATTTTTCCTTATAGGACCTCAGTTTGCTCAATTATAAACCAACATGTTATTTCTCCTAGTATTTAGACTAATAGCAATGATGGGTGGTAATTTTTCTAGGTTTTCCAGCCCTGGCAGTCTCTAATTGTGTGGCCTTGAGCCAGTGTTAATTCTCTCTTAGCCTGTTGTCACTGAGAAAGATAAGATTATTGTAAGAATTGAATAAGATAATTCATGCAAACACTTAGCGTAGTGCCTGATAAAAAGTAAGTGTTCACTAAATTATTACCAGACAAGAAGACAAAGTCTATTTTTCATGCTACTCTGATTTTGCAAACCTTATTCAATCAGTTGTACCCAAATGTGCTGAAGGAACTGATCTGTGGCCCCCTAAGTTTTCACCTATCCCCTCCTTGAGCTCAGGGAGCTCGTTCATTTTATGCACGAAACACTGTAAGTGCAGTGCTTAAGGCCTACAGATTTTTCAAGGGCCTGCACAACTATTTGAGACCTGAAAAATACCCTCATGCATTGCTTCTATAAAAACAAAAGGACCCTGCAAAATCAGAACTCAATATTTAATTACATATTAATAGCAAATACATACCAAGCATTTCATATGTATTATTACTATGTATTATGTATGTATCTATTAAGTACTTTTATGGGTATTAGCACATTTAATCTTCACCATGACTTATTTAGCCCCATTTTATTAATACAAGTGAAGAAACTGAGGCATAGAAACATTTAAAAATTTGTCCAAGGTCACATAACCACTAAACCATGGAGCCAGGATTTGAACGCAGGCAGCACAGCGTCTACTCTGAATGTACACTTTGCCATACTGCATCTCAAATATCTGCAAAATGTAGCAATATGACAGCTCTTAGTATTCATAAGAAATGTTTTATGTTTGGAAATTATTTGTAGACTGGCTTTTCTCATTCTGTTGGAATTTCAGACTATGCATAACAATTGCTGAGAAATCAGAGCCTCCCCAAAATTAAATGTTACCCTCAGTGAATAACTTCAAAAACGCAGGAAAAAAATAAAGCCTTTCACAAAAGATTTCAATAGACATTTCTCAAAAGAAGGCATATTAATGGCAAGCAGGCATATGAAAAGGTGCTCAATATCATTGATCACCAGAGAAATGCAAATCAAAACTGTAATGAGATACCATTTTTATCCCAGTTAAAATGGCTTACATCCAAAAGACGGCAAAAACAAATGCTGGTGAGGATGTGGAGAAAAGGGAACCCTCGTACACTGTTGGTAGGAATGTAAATAGTTTAACCACTGTGGAGAACAGTTAGGAGTTTCCTGAAAAACGTAAAAGTTAAGCTACCACGTGATTCAGCAATCCCACTGCTGGGTATATACCAAAAAGAAAGGAAACCAGTCTATCAAAGAGATATCTGCACTTCTGTGTTTGTTGCAGCACTGTTTGTAATAGCCAAGATTTGGAAGCAACCTAAGTGTCCCTCGACAGATGACTAGATAAAGAAAATGTGGTGCATATACATGGTGGAGTACTATTCAGCCATAGAAATGAATGAGATTCAGTGATTTGCAATAACGTGGATAAACTGGAGATCATTATGTGAAGTGATATAAGCCAGGCACAGAAAGGGAAACATTGCGTATTCTCACTTATTTTAGGGCTCTAAAAATCAAAACAATTGAACATAGAGAGTAGAAGGATGGTTACTAGAGGCTAGAAACAGTAGTGAGAGTTTGCAGGGAAGGTGGGGATGATTAATGGGTACAAAAAATAGAAAGAATGAATAAGACCTACTATTTGGTAGCACAATGAGGTGACTATAGTCAATAATAACTTAATTACACATTTTTAAATAACTTAAAGAGTATAATTAGATTGTTTATAACTAGAAGGATAAAAGCTGATGGGGTGGATACCCCATTCTCTATGATGTGCTTATTTCACATTGCATGCCTGTATCAAAACATCTCATGTACCCCATAAATATATATACCTACTATGTACCCATAAACATTTTTTAAAACTGGAATGGAAAAAATAATTTCAAATGTTTTTTATAGCAAAAGTTACATTTCACTTGAGACAAGAAATGCATTTGAATATATTTGATGGGACTTGGGGTGGAGGCTTTAAAAGCAGACACACACAGAATCTAGGAAGATCTTTAACTGACCCTTCCTGTGCCTGACAAAAACACACAAAAAAAATTCACTTAGCCAAGGTACTGAGAATCGATAAAGTACAAAGCTCATCACAGGGGTGTTGGAATGCAGAGTGACCAAATAGACTGAATGCTGATGTTCACAAATGAGCTCTCTGGCTCTTGGGATAGAAGACATGGCAGCAAATGGCAATGCTATGTCTATTGCTAAGTGGGAAGCAAAGCTAGACTCATGTGAAGTCCCTGCCACCCAAGGGAAGACAACATGGAGGGATAGAGACATTTTTGAGAGTCGATGACTCTCTGGATTCCCCAGTTCCAGGCACTCCTGTGGGGCTGGCCACCTGATATTCTGACCTTGTCACTGCCTCTTTTGGTGTAGAGTGTCATTAGCGTCAACATCTCAGTTCTTCCCAGGCATCAGTAGCCTGTGCTCTGCCAGGGTTCCTGGAGAACGGACATGGGCACCTCTGTTTGCAACAACTACTCACAGAAAACCAGCTGAGAGCTATGTTGATTTTCCTCATCAGGTCTGATTTTTTTTAATTATCTAGACTACTGTCTTAGTTCCCGAGGGCTGCCCTAATGAAGTATCACAAACTGAGCAGATTAAACAACAGGAATTTTTGTCTCACATCTGCAGAAGCTACAAATCCAAGGTCAAGGTGCTGGCAAAGTGAATTCCTTCTGAAATCTGGGAGGATGAATTGTTTCGTGCCTTTCCCCCAGCTTCTGGTGGTTTGATGTCAATCTTTGGTGCTCATTGGCTTGCAAATGCATCACTCCAATCTCTGCCTTCATCTTCACATGATGTTCTACCTGCCTGTGATCTCTGTGTTCAGATTCCCCTTTTGATATGGATACCATTAGGGCCCACCCTAATGACCTTATTGTAACTTGATTACCTTTTTAAAGATCCTTTCTCCAAATAAGGTCAAATTCTGAGGTTGGGGGCATTGGGATTTTGACATATCTTTTTTGAGAGGGACACAATTCAACCCAAAACAGATACCTACGTGTTTTAGCTTGCTTTCAAACTGGTGTTTGTATGAGATCTAATTATTCATTTATAAATTTCTGAGATTGTGCATTAAATGTTTTAATGCCCATAGTATTCACTGTTTCTCTACTCAGCCCTTTAGCCCAAACGCTCTGATAAACTCTGACTGTGTTTTCGAATAAACTATTTCTCAGCACTACAGCTCAGTGCCAATTGTGAGCCTCCTCACCCCCCACAGTGGACTACAGGTGGGTGGAGTTGATAAATTTGGCAGCAAACCTCTTTCTCGGTGGGTTCCCCGACAAGAGGCCTGTATCCAGGATGGTGACAAGTGAGGGCAAAATGACTCCCAGAGAGCAGGTTAACAGGTTGACATGCTGCTTTCCTGGTCCAGGGTTCAAAATTACAAGGTAAGGGCATACGATAATCATAGCTGAAGTTGGTTTAGAGAATTCTGAAACTACCAATTGAGATGGGTTTGGAGTGTGGTGTCGTGTACTGCATTTATCTCATCTGAAGGGCTTGACAGCTCCTAAGGAGATAAACACAGTTGGAGATGTACTGGAAGAAGCGTGGAGCTGAATACAAAGCAGCACTGCCTGTTCTGCAGCGACTAGGAGAAAAGGCAAGTTCGTATTCAGGCCCAATATGCTTGGTGGACAGCTAATACTGTCCAGCTGGGCATAGTGTGCCCCAGAACTAAGGAATGGCAATCCTGGGTTATTTGGAAGGTTCAATGTCTGCTGGCTAAGGAAAGTAGATGTGGATGGAAGGTTGGTGCGCTGAGGGACATATAAACTCCCACACCCCAGGTCTTCATTAATCAGGTTTTGGGTTGCTATTCGGGAATGAGAGCAATAGATGCAGATCATCAGCTTTTCCAAGAGAAGTCAAAAATCAGCAATTTTATTAATAAAAAATTGCTAATTTTTAAAATGTTAGCTACTGTTTTGGTTTTTGTGTTTTGCTTGTTGGTTCGTTGGTAGGTTGGTGGGTTTTAAGATTGAGCAGGCCAAAGAATACATGTCAGTGGGCCAAATGTAGCCATTAGGCTGCTACTTTGGAACTCCTCTTCAAGAACCATCTTCTGTTTTAAAATATTAAAATCTAATATATTTTAACTCAGCAACGAGCTAGGTAGCCGAAATGGTCTGGCTCTGTGTTCTCACCCAAATCTCATCTTGAATGGTAATCCAAATTGTAATCCCCATGTGTTGAGGGAGGGACCTCGTGGGGAATGATTAGATCATGGGAGCAGTTCCCCTGTGCTGTTGTTGTGACAGTGAGTTCCCATGAGATCTGATGGTTTTATAAGGGGCTTTCCCCCTCTTCACTCTGCACTTGTCTCTCCTGCCGCCATGTGAAGAAGGACGTGTCTGCTTCCCCTTCCACCATGATTGTAAGTTTCCTGAGGCCTCCCCACCCAAGCAGAACTGTGAGTCAATTAAACCGCTTTCCTTTATAAATTTACCTGTCTTGGTATTTCTTTATAGCAGCATGAAAACAAACTAATACAGTAGCTATTCTTTACTCCTGCCTTACTCTTTTAGGTTGAGCAAATTCACACCATCAGTAAGATTACTTAGTTTTTGTTATTGGTAAATTTGAAAACCACATATCCATCTGTTAGCTCTAGGAGATCTGAATCCAAATACATCCAGCAGTAAACCAGTAGGGGATGTGTGGATCTCCACAGTATCTTGTAGACATGTGCCTGCACCTACCTCACCAAGACAGCTGCTCACTTCACACCTCCCTGATGAGACAGTTCTGTGTGTCACCCACAAGGGCAGTAGAAATTGGGGAACCCCAAGCCTTTTGTTATGATCACTATTATTATTATCAGCATCATTATTAGAACAGTGACCATAATAGCTTTCAATCACTAATTGTCTTCATATGTTATGCCACCTCTGTTAAGCCTATTGTTGAAGGTAATCCACACAGTAGCCTGCAAAGGTAGGTGCTGCTGTCTCTGTTTCCAGGTGAGGAAGCTGACTTAGTCACTGAATCACACAAGGAGTTAATATGATACATCAGGGAATTTAAGCTATTTCTCAGAGGTTTTATAGTTTTTTGACTTTGTAGTTCAATGGGGAGGTGGAGGGGATATGCCCCTATACTTTTGCATTTAAAATTTTTTTGTAAAAGTGTACAAGTGAAGGTAACTTCTTTAGAGATATTAGCAACATTTTAAGTCAAAACAAACCAAAAAGAAAAAGAGAAAGAAGAGAAAGAAAAGAAAAATAGAAGCGTTTTCTATTATGTTACTATCTAGTCTAATACTTCATGGAAAGGAAAGCCAGAAGAGGGCCACCTGCTGCCTGAGAAGAGTTGGCAGTAACTGGGATCTCAGTTATCAGTCAGCCTCAAGACTGAGCCTGCCTGAGGCAGCAAGCATGGAAATGTGTTCACACATACAAAACTGATAAATTTTACAAAGTGGGGATTTGAAAATCCAAGAAGTTCAGATTAGAATGTAACAAATGGAGAGGGACTCGGCATGACTAAAATAGATGGAGCACAGAGTATCTTCCTAAACAAGAAGGGAAGAAACAGTGCAGCAAACCAGGAAGATAAATACCTCCTGCCTTCCCTTTACAGGTCCAGGGAGAAGTGAGTCATGGACCATGCCAGAAGAGACTGTTTCCTCCCTGTTGGGCTCCGGTACTTGCAGTTGGTAGCCCCCACTTTGGTGGGAAATGATTGTGCCTTAAGCATCATTTCCGCCCAAATTATTATTATTATTATTTCAACACAAACCTGGAAGTTCCATCTTGGAGTGACTTGTTTTAATATTTTGTGGACATCTTAAATCCACAGCTTCACTGGTTGGGTCCAAACCCACAGTTGGACACTCCTTCAGCTGTACATTCTCCTGTGCTCACAGCATCTGCTTTTCAAAAGTGCTGATATCACAGAGCTGTTATAAAACAGTGAGTGATTATGTTTGATTGAAACAAAATAAAAGAGAAGTTTTCTATGTCAATATTATGTTCCTACTTAGAGAAAAATGAAAATAGAACTTGAGAAGGCAAGGAACTTAAACTAAATGCAGAAGCTCATGAGTGAGAATTTTTCCATTCCTGATTTTTTTTCCAGGTAAAAGAATCACTTAATTAATATGTACAAGGTGATCACTGTGTCCTCAGAACTATCCTGGAATTCCGTTACGAATGAAAAACAGTTCCTGCCTTTGGATAGCTTTTAATAAATCAAAAGTCACTGAGTGAACTCCATGGACAGCTACTTGTACAGTGTGTTGCACTAGGTTTGGGGATGGGGGGTAAAAATAAATCTAATGCTTATTCTATGACTGACTTGCTGCCTTTCAAGTGAGTCCCTGGGTCTCAGGTTCCTCACTTGTGGAAGGCAGAATAACAGTTCCTGCCTTGTACATCTCATAGGGACGTCATGTGTATCATACAGAATAATGTTTGCGCAGCCCTTTGAAATCATTATGCAGTCCCCATCCTTAAGATACCTGCTTTGAGGTCAGGGATACATGACAAAGAAATGTAAAATGACCAGTGAAGACCCCTGGGTGGTCTGTGTTCAAGTGCCAACTATTTGGTGGTTGACTTCAAATGCCATTGGAAGGAGAAGCTAAAAATGGAACCATTTGGTAAAAGTATGGATTTTTCAAAATATTTAGACATTTAGTGTTTTATAGCAACTCCATACCTGCCATTCACATGTTGAAATTGATGCAATGAACATTCTTTACCATGTATCCTGAGGAAGGCCAGTTCTGTTAGGATTCCCCCAAAGGCAGTCTAGCTGCTTGGGCTTCAGCATGGCATACAGAATGTGGAGGGAACATTGGGGAGGGGCACTTACCAGTACCCCAATGTATACCTCAGTGCCATGCTAAGGGATTGACCTAACTCCTTGAGAAAGGCTATTTCCTACCTTTGATTAACTATGTACCTTTAAATTTTAGAGTAGGTCTTGGATCTATGCACCTGTGTGAGTATGGTGATTATCTAGCTTTTAATCTGATTTCATCTGCCACAGGCAAATGAAAATGGAGCTTAAGGTACCTGGGAAAAATGTGTGAGTTATGATAGTTGCTTTCTAAATATAAAGGGAAAGATTCCTTATACCGAATTTCATATTCCACAGAATATGCACACATTATATATTAATTTAATAAAATCACAATCCCAGAATATGCACACATTATACATTAATTTAATAAAATCACAATCCCAGAAAAGAGACAATATGACTTACTAGCTCTTTAAAAGATTTGTCAACTTGTGTGAACCATTGCACTCATTGTGGATCCCACCATCCATGATTCACAGCCCAAAGGGACTGCAGTTTGCCTACATCATGGTTTATATTTTCAGTTTGTGAAGAATAAATGGTTGAGACTGAGTCCCAGCTGGTCTCCAGGAGATACATATTTCCATGGAAAACTGAAAGAGCACAGAAACCAAATGTAGAGATAGCAGACAATTTTAGTTGCATAGTTCAGTTTCCATCAGGCTTGTTTTGATCTGTTATAGACCTGACCATGAGAACAAAAGCATCTTCTCTCACCAGGCTAACAGCTGTTTCTCTCTTCTAGTGTTCTGTTTCCTGTGGTGGTGGAGTGCGGATTCGCAGTGTCACATGTGCCAAGAACCATGATGAACCTTGCGATGTGACAAGGAAACCCAACAGCCGAGCTCTGTGTGGCCTCCAGCAATGCCCTTCTAGCCGGAGAGTTCTGAAACCCAACAAAGGCACTACTTCCAATGGAAAAAACCCACCAACACCTGATCAGGACCCCCTAAAGCCTGTCCCTCTACCTACATCCAGGCCCAGAATGCTGACCACACCCACAGGGCCTGAGTCTGTGAGCGCAAGCACTCCAGCAATCAGCAGCCCTGGTCCTACCACAGCCTCCAAAGAAGGAGACCTGGGTGGGAAACAGTGGCAAGATAGCTCAACCCAACCTGAGCTGAGCTCTCCCTATCTCATTTCCACTGGAAGCACTTCCCAGCCCATCCTCACTTCCCAATCCTTGAGCATTCAGCCAAGTGAGGAAAATGTTTCCAGTTCAGATACTGGTCCTACCTCGGAGGGAGGCCTTGTAGCTACAACAAGAAGTGGTTCTGGCTTGTCATCTTCCCGCAACCCTATCACTTGGCCTGTGACTCCATTTTACAATACCTTGACCAAAGGTCCAGAAGTGGAGATTCACAGTGGCTCAGGGGAAGACAGAGAACAGCCTGAGGACAAAGATGAAAGCAATCCTGTAATGTGGACCAAGATCAGAGTACCTGGAAATGACGCTCCAGTGGAAAGTACAGAAATGCCACTTGCACCTCCACTAACACCGTATCTCAGCAGGGAGTCCCCATGGCCACCCTTCAGCACAGTAATGGAAGGACTGCTCCCCAGCCAAAGGCCCAGTACTCCCAAAACTGGGACACCCAGAGTTGAGGGGATGGTTACTGAAAAGCCAGCCAACACTCTACTCCCTCTGGGAGGAGACCACCAGCCAGAACCCTCAGGAAAGACGGCAAACCACAACCACCTGAAACTTCCAAACAGCATTAATCAAACAAAAAGTTCTGAACCAGTCCTGACTGAGGAGGATGCAACAAGTCTGATTGCTGAGGGCTTTTTGCTAAATGCCTCCAATTACAAGCAGCTCACAAACGGCCATGGCTCTGCACACTGGATCATCGGAAACTGGAGCGAGGTAAGACATTTCCTACCCCAGGCCTGGTTTTACATGGAAAAAAGCTAGGAGTGTTAAATTCATGTGAAAATTTCAAAATGAGTTTGCATTAAAATATATTCTACTGTGAAAACAAAAGGAAGCAATCAGACCCATGCCCTCCCCTCCCTCCTTACCCCCCAACTCTTTAAATGGAAAAAAAAATTATGTAAATTATATAACTTGTGAAGTTTTATAGATATATTGTCTAGCTTTTAATCTGACTCTACCTGCTCCAACCAAATGAGAGTTCCTGCCTTGTACATTTCATAGCGATGTTGTGTATATCACACAGAATGATGTCTGTGCACCCCTTTGAAATCATTATGCAGTACCCATCCTTAATAAACCTGTTTTGAGATCAGGGATACAAGACAGAGAAAGGTAAACTGACCAGTGAAGACCCCTGGGTGGTCTATGTTGAAGTGCCCACTGTTTGGTGGTTGACTTAAAATGTCATTGGAAAGGGAAGCTAAAAATTTATATACAGGGAAGGAGAACAAATGCAGTGAGATATAGTGAAAAGTACCCTGAACTAAGTCAGGAAGCCTGGGCAGTCGGCTGTGTGATTATGGCGAATTCATCTATCTTTCTGAGCCCTTTTTTTGCCTACAGAATGATAAGGCAAGTGTAGATTATCTCTAATGTCCCTTTCAGCTATAAACTACAATGATCCTATGATGAAGGATGACTGAAAAGGCCTGATTCACATTTCAATCAAAAACCTAGTTTTGAGACTTGGTTTAAAATTGTGAAATAATCACAGATAGAATAGAAACCTAAGACAAAACTTGTTAAAACAATTGTATAGCTCGCCATATCAGTGATTTTTTTTCTTTTCTTTTTGGTTTGTTTGAGTACTTGCATTTAAAAAATTCATTTTGGCTTATTGAAAGAATTAGAATATAGAGGAAGAAGAAAATAAGCATGATGACATCATGCTAGCCCCTATTTTCATGCTCCAGAAATTCGGCTAGATATTTGTCTTTCCATTTCTAGAACTAATTACATCCTTTGAAGCATCAAAATCATTTCTCACCTATTTGAAATCTGAATGTGTAGTATACAAACTTGTTAATATAATGTAACAATGCAAAAGAGGACTTTGTGGCAAAGTAATCACATGTTCAAATCATTCAGCATTTTTATGACATTTCATGACTCATCTCCCCAGTTAAAGGGAAGTAAACTATTAGCAGCTAATATAAAAATAACAATTTAGGTATAACACTTTATAAAGCATGTAATTTACAAACCACTTTCACAGGTAGTCTCTTATTTTTTCCTTTTGATGGTCCTGATGAGTAGGTAAGTATCTCACTGATACTGACTTAAAAATAGAAAAAGAGATTTGTAACAGTTAACTGATTTCTCTGAAGATGCAATTGGATGATGAACCTTCTGTCTCTTCCCACTCTGATCTGCTATCTCTCTGGTGGATTTTAGCACCAAGTGACAACTTAACTATATAAAATTCTTTTATATAAATTAATCAACATCATTTGTCATGGAATTGACTACAAGCAATAAATAGGTAAATTCAAACCACCTCCAAAATTTCTTGCATCAAATACTATAATTGCTTGCATTTGAGCTATGTTTTCACTTTGATTTATGTTTGATTTCTAAAATGAGTTATCACATTTCCTTCATCTTATCATCTCCATTTAGAGGTAAAGAATTCAGCTTCAGAGGTAGAAAAGATTTTCATGCTTACAGTAAGCCAATTTGTTGAAGGAAGGAGATGAATGGGTCTCGTGACTCCTGACATTTTAGTCCTGTTTCTTTCCTAATCAGTTTCTTTCCTAAGCATGCATCAGGCTTTATAAGCATGATTTTATGCTAATGAGCATAAGTTCTCTCATTTAATCCTTACCACAGTCCCAGGAGATTGGTAGTATTTTCCCTATTGTAGAGGCATGGAAACCGAAGCTGAGAGAATTTAAGTAGCTAGCCAGAATCGTACATACCTGTGAGCTACAGGGATTTGAACTCAGATAGATGGACTTCAGAACCCATGACCCCTGGCTCTGCAAATCAGAAAATATTACCATCCTCCATGTCTTTGATTTTATTTGTTTCTTCTTTGGTCATATTACATGTGAAAATAATGCAAGTTATGTGGTGACCTTGGGTAGACAGATGAGAAAATGACATAGTTCACAAGAAAGTTCTTTAAAATAACATTGAGGCCATTCATGGTTACTTTGAGTTCACAGGGGCAAATTGTCCCTCTATTACCACAGTGGGTCCAGGCTAGATGTTTTGAAACAAAATGGATCTGTTTAGGTGTTTTTGAAGTGATAGTGTTCGGATTCCCCTGAAGGCAGTCCGGCTACTTGTGCTTCAGCATTCCCTACAGAATGCGGAGGGAACATTGGGGAAAGGCACCTGCCAGTACGTTTCAAACAGCACTCTCAAGATACATATTTTCTTCCTAAATCATGGTATCTCTAAAGGGCAGATAAGCAGGCCCACTGTCTTCCTTCAGTCGACACAGTTTAGACAGTGTGTGGCTTCTGTGGATTGAAAAACAAAGAAAACAAGTGGTAGAAGTGGAGGCTACTAATTAATTTCTATTTTGATATTTAGTTAATGGCGATAAGGTCTGAAAGCACCTACAATTAATGACACTGGGCCATGAGAATAAGACAGCCTAGGTCAAACAGAATATGAAAGAGTAGGCGATAAAAGGCATATGTGTAGAATTGATATCAGAACCATTAAAATATGAATGGCATGTGTGCGTATGCCTATGTAATTAGAAATCATACTTGCCTACACTCACACACATTAGGAAGGCTAGGCTTCTGTAACAAATAAAGCCCAACAAGTAATGTCTCACCAGAAGAGGTGTTGATTTCTCAGTCACATGGCAATACAAGGTGATTCCAGTCTGCAGTGCTGATGGTAGAGGATGGTGCAGTCATTTGGGAACCCAGGCTAACAATGGCTCTACCACCTTCCCATCATCAAATTTGCCCTGGGATCACCATCCCAGTCAATCAGAAAGGGAAAAGGGCATAGAGGCACTCCTGCAGGAGGTTGTATGCTCCAAGCCTTGAAGTGGGACAAATCACTTCTGCCTACATTCCATTGTCTAGAACTAGGTCTCATTGCCAAACCAAACTCAAGGAAGCTGGGAAATGCAACCCAATTATGTGCCCAGAAGAAGAAAAAGGATTGTGTGAATATCTAGCACTCTCTGCCACTGACTGTAGGTAGCCTATTCTGAAGCAATGAGGATTTTGACCTATTGGGAGGTTATTGCAATAGTCCAGATGAGGCATGAGAACTATAAGAAGAATGTTCAGGATGAAGAGGGGAAAATATATCTAATATATATTTGAACTTACAATCAGGGTTTGTAAATAATTGGATATGGGGAATGAAGAAGAGAGAGAAGAAGAGAAGGAGTCTGTCACTGACTCATTGACTTTTTTTGAGACAGGGTCTCACTCTGTCACCCAGGTTGGAGCACAGTGGTTTGATGATAGCTCACTGCAATCCTGAACTCCTGAGCTCAAGCAGTCTTCCCACCTAAGTCTCCCGAGTAGATAGGAACAGGTGCCAACCACTGCACCTAGATAATTTTTTTATTATTTTTTGCAGAGATGGGAGTCTTGCTGTGTTGACCAGGCTAGTCTGGAACTCCTGGCCTCAAGAAAAATTCTGCCTCAGCCTCCCAAAGTGCTGGGATTATTGGCATGAACCACTATTCAATTTGGGTTTTGGCTATTCCATTTGAACTGATTGTCATTGACTATTCAATTTGAATCAGCTATTTAATTTGAATTTTCGTTGTCTGCTGGGTGGTACTCCTATGAACTGAAATTGTCTCTAAAAACAAAATGGTTGTATGATGACCCAGATATTCGTTTTTTTTTCCCCATCCTCTTAACTTTTCATTCATCACGAAAACCCAGAGCAGTTGTGGAATTATGGAATTTAAATGTGTTTTAATTATTTTGTCTTGAGAATATTTAATACATGTTAATTAATTGATAAATGTTAATTGATTTAATGAGACATTACTATATCCATGCAAATTAAACCAAAATGAAGTACGCATCAATTATGATTACTGTTTGAGCTCAAATGTTAATTAACACGTTTTGATTATAGTAAATCAAGATATAAAGAATTAATTCTATCTCAAACGTCATTATTTGACTTTGACAGAAATAAACAGTCTTATTGAATACATTATAGCTCACCAAAAAAAAAAAAAAAAACTGGCAACAGTGGTGGAACGATTAACGGCTATTAATTCCTGGCAGTTTGGCTGGAAAAAGAATATTGGCTCAGATTCTAGAGTTTTCAAAGCTGTAAGGACTATTACCAGAATAGAGCTCCGCATTTGGCAAGAGTCCCCCCTTGTGACAGGGCCTGGTGCCTGCTCCCTTTGTGCATGTTTTGAGAGAAAATGTTTAATAAATAGAACTGAAGGCCAGCGCAGTGGCTCACGCCTGTAATCCCAGCACTCTGGGAGGCTGAGGCAGGTGGATCACTTGAGGTCAGGAGTTCGAGACCAGTCTGGCCAACATGGCAAAACACTTTCTACAAAAAAAATATAAAAATTAGGCATGGTGGCGCATGCCTGTAGTCCCAGCTACTCGGGAGCCTGAAGCATGAGAAACACTTGAATCTGGGAGGCAGAGGTTGCAGTAAGCCAAATTCGAGCCACTGCACTCCAGCCTGGGTGACAGAGTGACACCCTGTCTCAAAACAATATATAATAATAATAAATATCAGGGAGGGTCAGGGTTCAGAATGAAAACTCTGAGCTTTGAGTTCCTCACTGTCCCTGATTTTTATTTCTGCTTATTCCTGAAGCTATTTATTTGGGATTGCCTCTCTCCATAATGAGTCACTTATCTCCCAATCACCACATCTTAGAGCCCGTAGAATCACCATTGATATCAATTTGCCTCTGTCCTACAAAAAAGAAAAAGATTGTAATAGTTTTTCAAGTCAGTGTCACCTCATCATTCCTGTCCTCTCCTCTTTATGTCCTCTGTTAGTCTAAGGCCCAGTGGTTTCTAATCTGATGGTAGGAGGAATTTACAGATGAAGGAGGATGTTTTTGTTTGTTACAACAATGTGGGGAAGGGGCTGCAACTAGCATTTAATGTCTGAAAGGCATGAATGATAAAAGTCCCATGACATTCAGGAAAGTCCCTTATAAGGAAGAATTGTTGAGTCCCAAATGCCAATGGTGCCCAATAGATGAGAGTGAAGGACCTGGGTTACCACTCCTGCTTAGAACACCTGCCCTTGCATCCTTGCTGGTCTGTACACCTCCAGCCTCTCCCTTCTCCTAACTTTTCCACACCCTGTTGCACAAGACATGAGACTGCCAAATTCATCCTCCAAAAAGCTATTCTAATCATTCCAAACTCCTGGTCATAAGTCTTTGATATTTCCTCATTTCACACTTATTCAGATAAAATCTACTGTAACCCAATATCCAACAGCCTTCCCAGGCTTACATAATCAAGCTTTCAAAACATACTGCCTCCTACTTTTCTTCCTCCATGCTAAGATTCAACAACTCAGTTGCTTTAAACCTCCTGCCTCTCCCAGTCTGATGTCTCTATTCATGCTGGTTCCTCTCCCTGGAATTTCCTTCCCCTTCTCCTCTGCCCTTTTAAATCCTACCTGTTCAGGATCAAGCTTTGAGTCTGATCTTGCACAAAGCTTTTCCTGATCCCTAAAACAGGAAGTGATTTCTAATGTTCCTTGGGTGTGATCTGAAATCGCTCTTGCAATGTCCTCCCGCCTTCTGGCCTGTGGGAGGCTGTCCACAGCCCCATTGGACACAGCACATTCCTTTCATTGTGTTTTCAAATATTAAGTAATTGATATAAAAGCTGAGCTAACACTGTAAGTAGGTATAAACCTTGAAGCCAGACTTTCTGGGGTTTAGTCCTGACTCAGTAAATTACCAGCTGTACATCCTCACTCTATCTCATTTCCCTCATCTATGAAATGGGGATGATGATAATGTCCAACTTATATGACTTAGGAGATAAAAGGAATAACTATATGTAAGGTACTCAGAAGAGTGTCGGGCACATAGGAAGTACTCAGTAAGTGTTTGCTCTGATCCATATTTACAAAACAGAGAACTTCAGTGCTATGCAGTGTGCGTGGGTATGGCTCTTATTTTGATAGAGACTCACCTCTCATTGAATTGCCCCATCATTCAGTCAGATCCCTTGGGCCAGTCAGTTAACTGTAAACTGTGTGGTCGTGTAAAATGGAAGTGATAGCATAATTTTCCACAGCATTTCAGAGCAGTGTTCATATGGTGCTGATGTGACCCCCAGCATCAGTTCTGGTTCTGAACACCTAGATACTGACCTTTGACTTGGTTAGTCAGTCGCCACAGGGTCACTAGGTGTAATGAGCCCTCGTCCTCCAGCAGGCCAGCCCAGGTTTACTTTCATAGCAGAGGCAGGGGTCCAAGAGCAAGAATGGAAAGCACCAACTCTTGAGAACTGGAACAGCATCATTCACTGCATTATGTTGGCCAAGGCAAGTCATAAGAACAGCCCTGATTCAAGAGCTGGAGAAAAAAATTCCACCTCTGGATGACAGAAGCTGCAAAGTCCCCTTGCAAAGAGCATGGGTTTAGGGAAGTATGAACGATGCAGGCCATTAGTGCAATCAATCTATAGTACTTCAGCTGTTATGTCTATTACCTAGATAATAATATGATACAAAGGAGAAAGTGCTAGGAACTTAACAAAAGAAACAAATCCTGAAGAATTTTAAGGAGGAGAATATATTACCTCTATAAATGACCCACTTGGAAAAGATGATGATGTAGTAGAAAATAATTTCTACTTTTCTCTTTCTGTGATCTACAGATTATCTACCTAAGAACTCATATTATATATGTGTTATAACACAAGAACGTGCACAAAATGAAATATAAAATTATATGGAGAGTGAAGGCCGGGCGCGGTGGCTCATGCCTGTAATCCCAGCACTTTGGGAGGCCAAGGAGGGCGGATCACCTGAGGTCAGGAGTTTGAGACCAGCCTGGTCAATATGGTGAAACCCTGTCTCTACTAAAAATACAAAAGTTAGCTAGGTGTGGTGGCACACACATGTTAATTCCAGCTACTTGGGAGGCTGGGGCGGGAGAATTGCTTGAACTTGGGAGGCAGAGGTTGCAGTGAGCTGAGAACATGCCACCACACTCCAGCCTGGGCTACAGGGTGAGACTCCATCTCAAAAAAAAAGAAAAAAAAAATTATATGGAGAGTGAAATTACAGCAAGAGAAACTTAAGTCTGATCTTTATTTACAGCCTATCAAAAGAAACCTTCAAGCATGTCATAGATGGAACTTCCACCCTGTCTTTTTTTTTTTTAGTTCAGCACTCTGTTTTGCTCATCCAGAAACAGCCCCATTTAATGAGGATGAGCAGGGGAGAAGGGATGCAAGAAAAATCAGTTACAGGAAAGAATCAGGCACATAAAAGGGAACAAATTTTGTGATGGACATTTGCATGGTTTTCAAAGTGACCCCCTGCTAAACCTGAGATATTTAAGAATTATAAACAAACAAAAACACTTTGAGGGGAATGAGCTGTATGTGTGGCAAAAGGCAACTGAGTTCTTCACCACCAGTGGATCGAGGGATGAAAAGCATCATGCTGTAACATCTTTCTAACTCCGAGTGTGATCTGAGGACCAGCAGCATTGACAGCACCTGGGAGCTTGCTAAAAGGCACAATCGCCTCCCCTTCCCAGACCTACTGAATCAGAATCTGCATTTAGCAAGGTCCCCAGGTGATTCATATGGTCCCTAAAGTTTGAGGAGCACTACTGTAACAAATATTGTCCTGGGTTTTAGAGACAGAAAACCCTTTGGGCAGGTCAGCTCTCAAAGCCTGTTTCTTCATCTACACCATAATGATACCAGTCTACAACTCAGGTTTGTCATGGAGAGAAATAACTGAGATAGTATCATTCAGTGTTAGAGAGGAGAGGCAAGGGGCAGACACCTGGACCTGACATCCACTCCGAACAGCGTTGGTAGGAAATGTGGCAGCTTGCCTGCAGCCCCCTGGGCAATCATGCCAGGATAATTAATTTTTTTTCTTTTGAGACAGGATCTCACCCTGGCACCTAGGCTGGAGTGCATTGGTGCAATCATAGCTCACTGCAGCTTCAAATTCCCAGATTCAAGCAGTCCCAGCAACTCAGCCTCCTAAGTAGCTGGGAGTGCAAGTACACACCACCACACCTGGCTAATTTTTAAATTTCTTTAGAGATGGGTGCTCCCTATGTTGCCCAGGTGATCTCAAACTCCTGGGCTCAAAGGATCCTCCTGCCTCAGCCTCCCATAGTGTTGGGATTAAAGGCATGAGCCACTGCACCTGGCCTGCCAGGATAAGTTTTAAAGGGAAGCAAATTTCCATTTGCATTGAATTTTCCTTCTACATGCAAATCAGGGTTTCTCAACCGTGGCTGTTTGTTAAAATAAGCTGGGGAATTATTTTTAATACTGAGCATCCCTGGGTCCTACCCCAAGAGATTCAGATTAATTTGTGTAAGTGGGGTGCCCCAAGTGTTGGTAATTTTTAAAAAGCTCTATGGGCAATGTTAGTGAGCAAATGGGACTGAGAACTGACTCCAGGATCCCAGTGATGGGGCATGTGTGGGAAGGTGACACTCAGCCTCTGTCATCTCTCTCCTTCCCTGCCACAGTGCTCCACCACATGTGGCCTGGGGGCCTACTGGAGAAGGGTGGAGTGCAGCACCCAGATGGATTCTGACTGCGCGGCCATCCAGAGACCTGACCCTGCAAAAAGATGCCACCTCCGTCCCTGTGCTGGCTGGAAAGTGGGAAACTGGAGCAAGGTAACTTATCAGGCTTGGCAGAGTCTTAGAGGTAGAGAAGGTTGGGATGGGTTGGAAAGGGAATCTTACATAAGCACTTGCTAAAGTCATTTTTTTCTTTTTTTATTATACTTTAAGTTCTAGGGTACATGTGCATAACGTGCAGGTTTGTTACATATGTATACCTGTGCCATGTTGGTGTGCTGCACCCATTAACTCATCATTTACATTAGGTATATCTCCTAATGCTATCCCTCCCCCGTCCCCCAACCCTACAACAGGCCCCAGTGTGTGATGTTCCCCTTCCTGTGTCCAAATGTTCTCCTTGTTTAATTCCCACCTATGAGTGAGAACATGCGGTGTTTGGTTTTTTGTCCTTGCGATAGTTTGCTGAGAATGATGGTTTCCAGCTTCATCCATGTCCCTACAAAGGACATGAACTCATCCTTTTTTATGGCTGCATAGTATTCCATGGTGTATATGTGCCACATTTTCTTAATCCAGTCTATCATTGCTGGACATTTGTGTTGGTTCCAAGTCTTTGCTATTGTGAATAGTGCTGCAATAAACATACATGTGCATGTGTCTTTATAGCAGCATGATTTATATTCCTTTGGGTATATACCCAGTAATGGGATGCCTGGGTCAAATGGTATTTCTAGTTCTAGATCCCTGAGGAATCGCCACACTGACTTCCACAATGGTTGAACTAGTTTACAGTCCCACCAACAGTGTTTTTTTTTTTCTACCTTTCTGCTCCCCTTTTACCTCTTATAAAATCAGGGATGAGCAAATCATGGGCATTACCATAGGCCTACTTCAAGTTACACAAAAGTCTTAGAAGTACAGAGTTTTTATTAACCCACACGTGGTAACCCACCTGCCCTTTCTCTTACAAGATAAACCAGAAAAGTTAAGTTTGGGTTATTAATTGCTTCTCCAGCATGCAATGCTATTTCTATATTACTTCAATGTAGCATTTTAATGAATAATCCTATATTATCACATATATAACTAAATCATGAATCACCTGTGCTTTACAAAGCAAATATATGGTTTAATCTTTCAGACCCAAAATGAAACGAAAGCTGAGATATAAAGAATAATTTGGTCTTTAAAAGCATACTCCCTGCACTGATCTTCTTGTTTATTTTTATTTTTTTGAGATGGAGTCTCGCTTTGTCACCCAGGCTGAAATGCAATGGCGTGATCTTGGCCCACTGCAAGCTCTGCCTCCTGGGTTCAAGTGATTCTCGTGCCTTAGCCTCCCGAGTAGCTGGGATTACAGGCACCCACCACCATGCCAGGCTGATTTTTGTATTTTTAGTAGAGATGGGGTTTCACCATGTTGGCCAGGCTGGTCTCGAACTCCTGACCTCAAGTGATCCACCTGCCTTGGCCTTCCAAAGTGCTGAGATTGCAGGCGTGAGCCACCACACCCAGCCATACTGATCTTTTTAAAGTGCAATTTACCATCTTTGCTAATCTTACTGTGATTACTCATTTTGCTGTGCTGTCTCCATAGTTCTTGTGAAAAGAATGTATCATGTTTTCAGATTAGTTAGCCTTGGTGCTTTGAGACACTAACTAGGCCTGATCTGCTTGTCACGCTGGACTAGGGCTTAGCCAGCTCTTGGGGGATAATTCAAGGCTATAAGACATTGGTCAGCGGTGAGATTGAGGGCCAGTTGGCAGGTAGGGAGTACACAGGTGTGAGCTGTGGATATACCTGTTTGCCATACATGATCAACCCTAGGAAGCCTGGTAGGCCCCTGTCTTCTCTCCAGGGAGCTGGTTCCTCTTGATAGCTGAGATAGGGGAGAAAGGAAAAGAAAGAGCTACCCAAGAGGTTTAGGAAAGCTGATGTCACCTCTAGACATTTGTTTCTTCATCTAGTGAAGAGCTCATGTCCCCAGACAAACAGGACCCAGAGGTGTTGCACTGGGCATTTCTGCCTCTAGCTCTCCTGGCAGACTTACCATCAGACAGGAACATGGGATGCTACTGTCTGATGGTCGGTCTTTAGGACCCTTTCCCAAAGCAAGGCTCTGGTCTTTGGAAGAGAGGGGTTGTGAGGCTACTCCTTGAGAAAATTACCACCTTCTTTCTCTTTCTATATAATTTTTCTTTCAAGAATCGATACTGGTCTTTTTTATTTCTCTTCCAACTCATAACAAACTCAGGATCCAAAAAGGACTGAAAGTTTGGCTACAACTTCTCTTCCATATCCAGAGAAATCTCAAGAAACATCTCATATCCCTGAGCTTGCCAAATGTTGACCAAGTCCTAAAGTTCCACTTTCCCCTCACTGGGAATAATCATTTTGTTGGAAATTACATGACTCATGAAAAGGAAAGATGTGTGAAATAGCTTGTGTTTTGAAAAGGTCAGCTCCAGCCTGAGGGAGTCTAGCCAGTGCAAACCCTGGATGAGAGATTAGCAAGCTCATCTCTGGAGTCTGGCCTCCCTAGAAAGCCTGGCTTGACTCCTTGCCTGGCCTATAGGGTCTCTCTCATGCCTCTCTCTCTCTCTCTCTCTCTCTCTCTCATGGCCTATAGGGTTGCAGATATATTGATTAATCTCTGCAGTGCCCTGAGTGGTTTTGTAGGAGTTATTTCTGACACATCATCAAATTCAGCTAGAATGAGGTAACTACTATATCTAAAATGTAATCCTCAAAATTACTCTATTCCTACCAGTAAAGAAAGTGTCTCTTATTAGATAACAGATAAAGCTTATATCAAAGACACTATTTAACTACTGATGGTCAGTTGCCATGATTTTTTTTTTTCTGACTACTATTATGGGTATTGCATACATCAGCAGTCCCT
Organism: Pongo pygmaeus; assembly: GCF_028885625.2. Classification (NCBI taxonomy): domain Eukaryota; kingdom Metazoa; phylum Chordata; class Mammalia; order Primates; family Hominidae; genus Pongo; species Pongo pygmaeus. The sequence continues at coordinate 34,026,147 of NC_072377.2, read as the reverse complement.
AACCTTTTTGGCACTAGAGATCAGTTTTGTAATCTCTACAAAATTCTTTTTCCATGGACTGGGAGAATGGTTTTGGGATGATTCAAACACATTGCATTTATTGTGCACTTTATTTCTATTATTATTACACTGTAATATATAATGAAATAATTATACAACTCACCATAATGTAGAATCAGTGAGAGCCCTAAGCTTGTTTTCCTGCAACTAGATGGTCCCATCTAGGGGTGATGGGAGACAGTGACAGATCATCAGGCATTAGATTTTCATAAGGAGTGTGCAACCTAGATCCCTTGCATGCACAGTTCACAATAGGGTTTGCATTCCTATGATAATCTAATGCTGCTGCTGATCTGACAGGAGGTCAAGTTCAGGCAGTAATGTGAGCAATGGGGAGCAGCTGTAAATACAGATAAAGCTTTGCTTGCTCGCCGGATGCTCACCTCCTGCTGTGCAGCCTGGTTCCTAACAGGCTGAGATATAACAGACTGGGGATTGGGGACCCCTGGCGTACATGGCTTGTCTTTTCTAGAGATATTAACTTAAATTTTATCTTAAATCTTGATTATTGAGAGCCCTTTTTCTAATTAATTTTTTTTTGAGATGGGGTCTCACTTTGTCACCTAAGCTGGAGTGCAGTGGCCCATTCACAGCTCACTCCAGCCTCAACCTCCTGGGCTCAAACAATACTCCTGCCTCAGCTTCAAGTAGTTGGAGACCCCTTTTTCATATGGATGTCTAAAGTCCAAATCATGTGCTAGGAAAGATTTGAAGGCCTTCCCTCTCAGCTTCACTAATTCTGATAGGCCTTTTATGCTCTCTTTGTGGCAGACCTCCAAAATCTAGAGCAGGAAAGAGGATCCCTGGTTTTGCCTTTAAATATCCAGAGAGTTTAGATTCTGCCAAATTGATCATTTGCCTTTTCACAGATACTTCCTCAGAAAGAAAAATTCTAATTTTTCCTAGAATTTTCTGTATTATTCCAGCAATCTTTCCTCCAGATCCAGAAACACTTTAATTCTCATAGGATAACAGGGTATGGTGCAGCCTCACCTGAACCCACAGGTGTCATACCTGAGGCATCCAGGTTACTCACCGGGAACTTGTACCACTGTGATTGCTGTCTGGATTGCAATTGTTTTACTGGCCTATTTCTCTAATGCCATTCTTCTTGATGAAGCCTGATAGAACTGCTGTGAACATATTCTCATATACATATGTCAGGTTCATGACTACACCAAAGGTCATGTTGCAGTCCAAAGGGAGTGGGTGGATGAGCAGAAAGAACACTCAGGGGCCGTAGGCTGGTGAAAGATTATTTTATTCAGCAGCAACTCTCATCAGCAGCTTTCTCACACTGTCTGCCCCATCTGGGCTGCTCAGTCTGGCTCCCACACACAGCTGCATGGCTGGCTCTCTCTTGCTTTCAGGGTCAGCAGCTTAACTCTTTCTTTCTCTCTGGGCATGAGCGAGCCGAGCTGTGTCCTGGCTCCCCTCTGTCCATCTTTGCAGATGGACAGCTTTGACTCTCTCTCTTTCTCTTGGTGCAGCATGACCACACAGTGTCAAACAGGGCAGTTATATCTTTTACAGACAACAGTGGCTTAGAGCCAAGTGATGGCCTTCCCATGTTATGGCTCCATGGCTGTGATAACAAGTCCAGTTACACACCTGCACTCTAAACTTGCTGAGTCACACAGGATGTAAACATCCTACCTCAGCCTATCCTTCACCAAAGCACAGCCACGTTCCTTACAACGTGACAGAGGGCTGAGACATTCAGATCTCTACCTTTCCAGTGTCTGGAAGTAGTTTATCACAGTGGCTTTCCTCCTCTTCGTGCATTAATCTGTCTGAAACAAAATCAAGGTTGTCATCCTCAGGTTTCTCCCAGAGGCAGTCTTGGAAAAATGCAATTCTGCAGTATTGAATCCCAGAGGGGTTTGACTTGGAATCAGATGTATCTGGCATGATGACCTACTCTGTCACTAATCAGCATGTGACACTGGCCATTCACCTAACTACTTAGGAGCTTTAGTTTTCTCACCCCTGAAATGAAGTGGATGATATTGCCTCTACTTACTTTGTAGAGTTGTTGTAAGGATCAAAAGAGAAAATGTGTGCAATGAACTCTGTTCATGATAAAAGGCCATTCAAACAAGGCCCTGGACAAACGTCAAGCTCTAGGTAAAGTTAAGGCTGGCTATTGGACATTGACTAATCTCTCGCTTCCTGGACTTGGGGCAGGACGCCTGTGGACAGGTTAGTGAAGTAAGCCCTGCCAATGGAGAAACTGGCCTGAGAAGGTGTTCACTCCCCAGTACTACACAGTCAGGGTGCTCAAACTGTTCCTTAACTCTGGAGGACTTGACCTACCGTGGGTGCTAGTACTGCCATGTGTCTGACATTGCATGGAAGCTTTGGATAAACATTTTATTTTTACCATAATACAGGACTTTATAATTTCCACTAAGGAAACTAGGGCTTAGAGTATTTATATCACCAATATATACTTGATCACAAAACTAATATTGAATAGTCTCAATTCTAAGAAACCATCACCTGGGGGATTATGTCATTTTAATTACAGCTTTTCAGAAAGAAATGAAACACTACACAATTAATATGTACATCAGTTGTAGGACACATGCCAGTTTCAGAATGTTAAAATTTGTATGGGGGAGGCTGGGCGCAGTGGCTCATGCCTATAATCCCAGCACTTTGGGAGGCCAAGGCAGGCAATCACTTGACCTCAGCAGTTCAAGACCAGCCTGGGCAATATGGCAAAACCCCGTCTCCACTGAAAATACAAAAAAAATTAGCCCGGCTTGGTACAGCGCATGCCTGTAGTCCCAGCTACTCAGGAGGCTGAGGTGGGAGGATCACTTGAGCCCAAGAGGCAAAGGTCGCAGTGAGCCAAGATTCCGCCACTGCATTCCAGGCTGGGCAGCAGAGTGAGACCCCATCTTAAAAAAAAAAATCATATGGGAGAAAAAGTGATTCTTCTGATGGAAGAAATGTAGTAAGAGATAATAATGAGCTTGAAAAATCCTCAGCTGGGTTTGACAGCAAAACCATGCATCATCTGCACAACTCCGCACACTTCCTCACTGATATTTTGTCTGTTTCTTCTGAAGTTTTGGCAACTGCTGATTTGACAACCCCTTTATCACTTCTGTTAGAATGAATATTGCTCTTTTCATAGCTAAGTCTAGCAGATCTTGATTTATTTCTGAAGTGAATCATAAAGATTTTTACTTTTTTTTGTAATAATCTGTCTTCCCACATAGGCAACGTTGCCTTTTTATTTTAGCGGTAACTTTACCATCTAAGTTATTTGCTGGAAAGTAACAGGAAGTGACAGCCTTTCCTTATGGCCTTGGATTTCATGTATTTGCTAACTAGCCCTTCTGTCTTATTCTAGTTCTTGTCTCCATGTTTATTGAATTTTACAGATTGTCTATGGCAGTACTGCATTTTATGGACCTGAATTTTTACAAATGAATGAAATGGGGGAATAGCCTTTGTTTTGCTAAATACAGACAAACCATATTTTCATACACAGCATGTTCCCAGAAACATTTACTAAAGTCCAGTGTGCAAAAGTCAAAACCTAGAATTGTATGTTATAGGAGAACTTCTATCCTATGAAGGCAAAAATTGAGTAGCAGAAAGATGAATCATACACTGAGTATCCCTACATTTATTTTACAGTTGATATAATTTTTTGTATGTCTAAACCGTCACACTCTTTTGACACCCCTGAGCATTTCAGATTAAGAGATTCCAAGAAGAAGTGCTTAGAGGAGTGGCAATTAAATGGAAGCCTTTAGGAACATATAAGAAATGACCGCAAGACCACCAATGTCCAGACCACAAGGCTCTCCATGATGGCCTCAGCCCATCTTTCTCTGTCTACCCCTACCCCCTGCTCTAGCATTCTGACCAACTTACTGTTCCCAGACAAGCCGTGTGGGTTCACAGCCTCTGTGCATGCCATTACCTCCACTTCAAATGTCCCCCACACTATTTTGCCAGCCACATGAGCATTTACTCATTAAGATTCAGCTCAAGCTTTGACTCCTTTATTTAAGCTTTTCTTGACTTCTTCAGGTGAAGTTGACTGTCTCCTCCTTTGTGTCCTCACTAGATTGTAGAAAACTATGGCATATAATCTTTATTTCTTCTATTCATTTATGTGAACTCTCCTGCCTCAGCTAGATTGCAAACCACTTAGGGTAGAGATACACAGCTTGGAATATAGTAAGTGCTCAATGAAGGGAAAGTGGGGTGGGGAGAGGGACAGGCAGACCCATGAATTTTGATGCTGTTCCACTTAGAATTTTTGGAATAAATTTTTTTTTAACTTTTATTTTAAGTTCAGGGTACAAGTGCAGGTTTGCTACATAGGTAAACTTGTGTCATAGGGGTTTCTGGTACAGATTATTTCATCACCCAGGTATTAAGCCTAGTGCCCATTAGTTATTTTTCCTGATACTCTCCCTCCTCCCACACTCCACCCTCCATTAGGCCCCAGTGTGTGGTGTTCCCCTCCATGTTTCCATGTGTTCTCATCATTTAGCTCCCACTTATAAGTGAGAACATGTGGTATTTGGTTTTCTGTTCCTGTGTTAGTTTGCTAAGGATAATGGCCTCTAGCTCTATCCATGTTCCTGCAAAGGACATGAGCTCATTCTTTTTTATGGCTTCATAGTATTCCATAGTGTATATTACCACATTTTCTTTATCCAATTTATCATTGATGGGCATTTAGGTTGATTCCATGTCTTTGCTATTGTGAATAGTGCCACAATGAACATATGCGTACATGTGTCTTTATAACAGAATAATTTCTATTCCTTTGGGTATATACCCAGTAATGGGATTGCTGGGTCAAATAGTATTTCTGTCTTTAGGTCTTGAGGAATCACCACACTGTCTTTCACAATGGCTGAACTAATATACTCTCCCGCCAACAGTGTATAAGCATTCCTTTTTCTCCACAACCTAATCAGCATCTGTTATTTTTTTACTTTTTAATAATAGCCACTCTGACAGATGTGAAATGGTATCTCATTGTGGTTTTGATTTGCATTTCTCTAATGATCAGTGATATTGAACTTTTTTTCATATGATTGTTGACCGCATGTATGTCTTTTTTTGAAAAGTGTCTGTTCATGTCCTTTGCCCACTTTTTTATGTGGTTGTTTGTTTTTTGGGTTTTTTTTTTTTTTGGTATAAATTTAAGTTCCTTAGAGATGTTGGATATTAGAGCTTTGTCAGATGCATAGTTTGCAAAAGTTTTCTCCCATTCTGTAGGTTGTCTGTTTACTCTGTTGATAATTTCTTTTGCTGTACAGAAGCTCTTTAGTTTAATAGATCCCATTTGCCAATTTTTGCTTCTATTGTAATTGCTTAAGAACAAAGCTGGAAGCATCAGCCTAAGAGACTTCAAAGTATACTACAGGGCTACAATAACCAAAACAGCATGGTACTGGTAAAAAACAGTAATATGGACCAATGGATCAGAATAGAGAACCCAGAAATAAGACCACACACCTACAACTATCTGATCTTCGAATTATTTTAAGGGTTTTATGAATGCATTTAGCATAAGGCCAGAAAGGAATTCTTTCTGTATTTCAGAAAGAATTATTTTAAGGGTCTTATGAATGTGTTTAGGAAAAGGCTGGAAAGTAAATCCTTCCATATCCCAATTTAGTATTTGATGTATAACTTTGAGAGGAAGAAAGTATTCTGAAATCAAAACAGAGCACAAACTCAGTGATCTCATACATTTATGATACTCTAGAATGCTGGGATAGTTTAATCATCTAGTTTATCCTCTTTTGAATACCAACGGAGAAATGGAGGCTTAGAGAAGTGCAGTGATTAATCTACAGTCACATAACCACTTGACGCCAGAGTCATAGATGGAGTTGGTCTGTTAGTCTCCCAATCCTATGTTTGTTAGTTGTGCTATACTTCTCTGAATATTCTGTAGGAGTCCAGCCTGGGAAGTGTATTAGGATTTCATAAATCAAAAATAGCAAAAGAAAGAAAAGGTTTTGATTTCATTTTACCTCTGCCAGTGGCCCCAGTAAGCTAAGGATATTTTTCATTCTAACTCAATTTGCTTTGCAAATCACAGGAGTTAAACAAACTGATGTAGGGATGTGGTAACTGGATACTATCAGACCTATTTGGTTTCAACAGGGCATTCACCAGTCTTTCTGTTCTCATTAGCCTGCCTCTTGTCGTCAGTCTAGTTCGCAGGCTTTACATTAGGAAAACAGGAATACAAACGGCCTTCCTCTCAGGCAATAAGAAAATGAATATAACATAACAATTGTCATTCAGCACACAAAAGCAAAAGAGCATTAGGACTGGAGTGACTTAATATGCTGTCACTTCCCTCTTGCTAACAGAATCAGAGGCTCTTTTGAAAATGGAATAGAATAATCATAGATTTAGTGAGTGTCTTCCCTTATTACTGACTTCAGCATATTAATAAATTTTATTTCCCACTGAATGTGAATACGCTCTTGACAAAAGAGTAATGCTAATTTGAAAAATAAATTTAGGAATAACAGATTATAGCAACAAATGGAAAATAAAAAAGTAAAATCTCATTTTATGCTTATGTCTTTTAAATCCCCTTTTCCTAATGAACAGTACTCTTGTTTTAACTATGGGCTATTTCCTGGAAATTTATTTTGTCAGACAAATAGTTGCTTTGAGTGGAAGCTATTAGCATGCTTTCTCATTTGTTCTATGGCAAATTTTAAGTTTGCTGTTACTGTTTTTCTTTGTGTGCTTATTGTGTGTCAGGAAAATAAAGTTTTTAATTTGCACTTTTGGGAAGCTGTTGGCAAGTATTGCTTATTTCTGATAACCTAAACACACTTGATTTATGGAAGTACCAGAGCATCAATCTGCCCCCTCATCACATGGGCCCATATGTTTCCAAAATACAGACCAATGTTTGAAGTCAGGTGACTTGGTGAAATCTGCCAATAGAGGAAGAAAGGGGAGCAGTATTTTGGGGTCTATGTCTACTGAAAAATCTTGAGGAATTTTCTTTCCTCAACCACAGCCCTAGAATCATGGCTATTCCACCATAGCCAGAAAGACAGCATGGTCTTTTACCCTTCAGAGAGAAGAGCCAGATGAAAATATACCTTACAGCAAGGGATACCCTTTCTTGGTGACTTGTTTCCTTGGCCAAGACTGCCAATGAGATCATTGATGGAAGGATTCAGAGGGTAAAGAAGCACATTCTTTATCCCGTGATTACCAGAGATCTCTTTAGCCCACTGGGAGCCCTCCCAGCTGGCATTTTCTCCTAACTCAATGTTGATTCAACAGCTTCATAATGGCCATCTACACTGTGTCTGTCCCTGTGCTAGGGATCCATGGTGCAATGCGGAACAGGGCAGGGCAGGGCAGGCTCTGCTTTCATGGCAGTGATGGATAGTATAAAGGATGGACAAAATCAATAAAAGTTGCTCTGCAGTTTAGCTTTGTGGGATGAAAACAGAAGAGGAGCTGAGACAAATTACAAGAGAAATCCTCCTTTAGATCAGGTATTCCATGAGGACCTCTCAGAAGAGGTGCCATTGAAAATGAGGCATAAAAAAAAAGCAGTGGTGGGTAATGCAGAGGAAGGAACCTTCAGGACATGGGAACCCCAAGGACATTGTATTAACTCAAGGAGAACCTGGGGAAGAACCTGGGCTGACGAGCACAGATGTTAGCCTCCATCCCACCTACCTCGGGTCCCCACCTCAGTGTGGGCAGTAACAAGACCGGTCGGGCCAGGTCTGGCCATGAGACACCAGGCTGCAGAGGGAAGATAAGCAGAAGGCCTATGGCAAGCACTAGAGTTCTAAACAGACCAGAGAACAAGTCCTAGAAGCACAAGTTATGATCAGATAAAATCTTTGTTGGTCAGGGAGTGGGGAGCTGCCAAAATCCAAGAGGTCAGAGAGTCAACAAAAGCAGCACTCTGGAACAGGCTGTGTAAACTTGGTTGTAGGTGACCCAGACCCATCAGTGTTTATCATGGTCCAAGGGAAATCAGCAGCCTGCTGGCGAACCTGGGCTGCTGCACAAGGGGTGGGGTCAGAGAGGAAGGGAGTGAGTAGGGCCTGTGTAGTGGCTATCAGGGGCAAGTGCTGAGAAGACTCTCAGTGATGGCTGCAGGTGATGGCGCTGCAGGAGGAATGGTGAGGGTGGGGGCAAGGACAGGGTTTGCTCACACCCATGAGTCAAACCACTGAGTAAGTTATTCAGTTTATTTCCCTACTCAAGGCCCTTCATGAGAGAGACATAGTAACCTATTCTGCTTCCAGCATCATAGAGAAAACCAGTATTCTGAAGGAAAAACGGAGAAGGCTTAGCAGCGTTGCCCACTCCTGGGAAGGGTTAGGCAGGCCACTCTGCCTCCAGTGAATACTGACTTCCAAAGGGAACGGCCACCCACTAGGGCAGATGCTGTGCCAGCAGGCACTCCAGCCCCAGGGTCTATAATCTCCCCACAGCTGGGAGGTAGCAGTTATGATCCCAGTTTAGAGATGGGACACCTGAGGCTCAGCGTACTTCAGTGACAGGCCCAAGGGCTCAAGACTAGTGAGTGGCAGAACTGGAATTCTCACCCACCTCTGTTGGCCCTCAAAACCCTCACACTCCTATGCATGTGTTTCCCGACATCGGGAGCTACTGGGGTGCCTCCTGCTCTGTGGTGTGGGAGGGAAAGCAGGGTTCACCCGAACTAGACCTAACCCCTCTTTATGACTGGATGCCTGGCACCTCCATGGCTGAGGGGAAGGAAGGGAGGCCTGATGCCAATGACTCAGAGATCGCCTTTGATTTTTCTGTCCGTACAGTGCTCCAGAAACTGCAGTGGGGGCTTCAAGATACGCGAGATTCAGTGCGTGGACAGCCGGGACCACCGGAACCTGAGGCCATTTCACTGCCAGTTTCTGGCCGGCATTCCTCCCCCATTGAGCATGAGCTGTAACCCGGAGCCCTGTGAGGCATGGCAGGTGGAGCCTTGGAGCCAGGTAGGGCCCCCAGAAAGGGAGAGATGTCCTCACACAACCTGGCAAGCCATGAATCTCGGTGTTACTGCAGAAGTGTAGAAATCAGGGAAGACCACACCTGTGTCCTGCCAATGACTGGCCTCTGTTCAGTGATCCCACCCTGTATGTGAGAAGCTGAATGGGTCTAACACTTTCAGGAGGTGAAAAAATTCCATGGAAAAGACAATGTGTTATAATTTTAATCACAGCAGTTCAGTGTTGTGTTGCAACCTGGTCTCCCAATGGATATACTGGGGAATTGGTGTCCCTGCAGGGGAAATGAATACAATGGGATGATTTGAACAAGGACGAATCTGATGAGAGCCATTTACAGACAGAGCCTAACATGCCTCTCTGAGGCTTCTGCAGTCAGGCTGGGAGAAACAGCCCTATCTTTTCCACACAGTATAATATTAGAGTTTCATCTCTTACATCTCTCAGATCATTGTACAAATAGCGAGTGTGTGAGTGTGTGTGTGTGTGTGCTCTCTTTATGGGGGCCCTGGCTCTGCTGGGTCTTAGTTTTACTTTGGCACATGAAAACAAGGTTATTTGGTGAAGTTCTTTGGTGAAGTGTGATGATCTCATTTTTCAACAGGCAAATGTTTAAATATCTCAACAGCTAAAACATACTCCCAACTATATCCCAAATGATAGAAAGAAGGCCAAAAAATAAAAATAAAAAAGGAACCCCGCATATTTTGAGTGTGTCCAGGAGCTAGGCACTTTGCCTATGATACTTGGTTTAATTGTCTCCATGACCTGGATGGTAGGCATTTTTAATCCTATTTTATAGGGGACGAAATTGAGACTTAGGCTGAGAAACCTACCTGAGACACACAATGAGAAAATAAATGGAGTTTTAATTCAAACATAAGGTATTCACAACCAGAAAGATTTGATTGCTCATCTTTGATTGCCCGTCTTTGATCCTGCTATGCTATGGAACTTAGCCCAATGGGCATTGAGCAAAAAGTGAACTAAGGGGAAAGAATGAATCAATAACTACTTTGGGGGGCACCTACCATGTGCCAGTGAAGGGAAGGCAGAGAATCCCAACCCGAGGCTACAGAGTTAGTGTCAAAGCCTGTGGAGGACTGAGCCCCGAGTTACTTACCACCCACCAGCCAAGCATCCACACTGATTCCTGAGGCTCTGGGCCACTAGCTAGAGTTTTCTAGGGCAGCAGCCACCACTGTCCCCTCTTCATCCTCCTTCCCCTGCCTAGTTCTTGAGTACATGAAGTGCCTGTTACTCCCAGGCTCTTAACCCAGACCTCCAAACTCTCCATATGTGCTGAGCCTGGCCTGGACCTGTTCAGGCAGCAGATTCTAAAATCCAGGAATTCACAGAAGAGCTTAAATTGCCCTGTCATAGAAATGACATTTGCAGGCGGTCAAAGATGAGCAATCAAATCTTTCTGGTTATGAAAAAGATCTATTCTTTATGTTTCCTCAGTAGCTTCTCAGATCCCCATCAGGAACCTGTTCCCTGAAGCTGTTCTGTCTCTCTCCTTTCTAAATTGCCCTGTTTTGAGCAAACCACAAAGTTGGTAGAGTTCCCTCTTAAGCAGTAGTAGAGATAGAAAATGTAAAAGTCAGTTGAGTACCCGGAGCTGCTGTTAAGGGATTGGGCATCTTTAGGTACTTTCCTTGCCCGTGGTGCTGACTGCCATCCTGGGAATGTTACAAACCCATCTGGCAAGCATATCGGCCCGCCCCAACTACCCTCCATGGCAGATGCATTTTAGCTGGGGGACCATCTCTACACCAGTGGCAGTCAAGCTTTATCATGCTTCAGGACAACCTGGAGGGCTTGTCAACACACAGATGGTTAGGTCCCACCCCCAGAATGGCCAATTCAAGGGATCTGAGGTAGAGCCTGAAATTTTGCATTTCTAGCAAACACTCAGAAGATGCTGAAGTTGCTGGTCTGAGAAGCATTTGAGAACCACTTTTTTGACCCCCTTTTCCTGGAAGTTACTTGGCCAGGTGGTGCTAAATCTATGTGCACATAGGTGGGTATGCACAAGAACCCCAGATGTGGAATTCCTCTCCCTCTCTCCTCAGATGGGGTTAAAAACAGGTTGAATAAGTGGGAAAAAAGTTGATGTTGATTCTCAAAGCTGGAATATTGTGAAGGCACTACATTAGTTCTTTTATTGAGCAGAAAAGGTTAATTGCATATAATTTCCCTGTTTTCTATGATACTACCACACACATACTACCTGATGTGATAGACATGATGTTTGCAAGACAGCCATAATTATCTTGTTGTTATTGTTGTAACCATGCTGAAACTAAGATTTTTCAAAGTGCTTTTCCAAATATTCAAAGAACTTTTCAAATATTCTTGGTGAATTATTTTATTTCCTCCTAAAAAACTCATGCAAATGAGATAATGTATCTTATAGAATTATTCTAGTAAGCAAAAACCTGACATGTTTCAGAATTGTACCCTTTTAGAAATCTGACTTGTCATCTTGAATTTATTTTGTTGTATTACAGCCAATGCATCTGAGTCCTGAGCAAATCCATCCATTTTATTACTCCTACTATGGACAAATTTAATTCTAAAACTTTATGCAGCAGAAAAGGAAGACTAAATCTCATTTTAATAGGAGGCAAACAAAATTGTATTGCAAATGTGTGCCCCCTTTTGGGCTGTCAGAGATAATCATTATAAAAAATCTAAATCATTATAAAAAATCTAAATCTTCTGACTTTTCTCCTTCTTATATCTTCAGGATTTGCTTCATCAATATTTCTACCTCTCTTTAATTCTTGTTTCCCCTTTTTTTTTTAAAATAGTGAGTGGTCATTGTAAGGAACTTGCAGGAATGCTATAAATTCCAATACAGATACCAATATTCCTAGTAACAATGTACACAACAAAAATGACGGTATGAAGTTCTTCACTTATCATTAAACATGTCTCCACCTGACTTTTACCTAATCTTGTCACTGCTGTGTATCAGTGCTCCAGGTCCTGTGGAGGCGGAGTTCAGGAGAGAGGAGTGTTCTGTCCAGGAGGCCTCTGTGACTGGACAAAAAGACCCACATCCACCATGTCTTGCAATGAGCACCTGTGCTGTCACTGGGCCACTGGGAACTGGGACCTGGTAAGACTTGGTTATACATACTTTTTTTTACTTTAGCTTTTTTTTTTTTTTTTTAATACTGTAAGTTCTAGGGTACCTGTACACAATATGCAGGTTTGTTACATAGGTATACATGTGCCATGTTGGTTTGCTGCACCCATCAACTCATCATTTACATTAGGTATTTCTCCTAATGTTGTACCTCCCCCAGCCCCCCACCCCCCGACAGGCCCCAGTGTGTGATGTTACCTGCCCCGTGTCCAAGTGTTCTCATTGTTCAGTTCCCACCTGTGAGTGAGAACATGCAGTGTTTGGTTTTTTGTCCTTGTGATAGTTTGCTGAGAATGATGGTTTCCAGCTTCATCCATGTCCCTACAAAGGACATGAACTCATCCTTTTTTATGGTTGCATAGTATTCCATGGTATATATGTGCCACATTTTCTTAATCCAGTCTATCATTGCTAGACATTTGGGTTGGTTCCAAGTCTTTGCTATTGTGAATAGTGCTGCAATAAACATACATGTGCATGTGTCTTTATAGTAGCATGATTTATAATTCTTTGGGAATATACCCAGTAATGGCATTGCTGGGTCAAATGGTATTTCTAGTTCTAGATCCTTGAGGAATCACCACACTGTCTTCCACAGTGGTTGAACTAATTTACACCCCCACCAGCAGCGTAAAAGCATTCCTATTTCTCCAAATCCTCTCCAGCATCTGTTGTTTCTTGACTTTTTAATGATCGCCATTCTAACTGGCATGAGATGGTATCTCATTGTGGTTTTGATTTGCATTTCTCTGATGACCAGTGATGATGAGCATTTTTTCATGTGTCTGTTGGCTGCATAAATGTCTTCTTTTGAGAAGTGTCTGTTCATGTCCTTTGCCCACTTTTTGATGGGGTTGCTTGTTTGTTTTCTTGTAAATTTCTTTAAGTTCTTTGCAGATTCTGGATATTAGCCCTTTGTCCGCTAAGTAGATTGCAAAAATTTTCTCCCATTCTGTAGGTTGCCTTTTCACTCTGATGGTAGTTTTGTTTGCCATGCAGAAGCTCCTTAGTTTAACTAGATCCCACTTGTCAATTTTGGCTTTTGTTGCCATTGCTTTTGGTGTTTTAGTCATGAAGTCTTTGTCCATGCCTATGTCCTGAATGGTATTGCCTAGGTTTTCTTCTAGGGTTTTTATGGTTTTAGGTCTAACATTTAAGTCTTTAATCCATCTTGAATTAATTTTTGTATAAGGTGTAAGGAAGGGGTCCAGTTTCAGCTTTCTACATATGGCTAGCCAGTTTTCCCACCACCATTTATTAAATAGGGAATCCTTTCCCCATTTCTTGTTTTTGTCAGGTTTGTCAAAGATAAGATGGCTGTAGATGTGTGCTGTTATTTCTGAGGCCTCTGTTCTGTTCTTTTGGTTTATATATCTGTTTTGGTACCAGTACCATGCTGTTTTGGTTACTGTAGCCTTGTAGTATAATTTGAAGTCAGGTAGCCTGATGCCTCCAGCTTTGTTCTTTTTGCTTAGGATTGACTTGGCACTGTGGGCTCTTTTTTGGTTCCATATGAACTTTAAAGTAGTTTTTTCCAATTCTGTGAAGAAAGTCATTCGTAGCTTGATGGGGATGGCATTGAATCTATAAATTATCTTGGGCAATATGGCCATTTTCATGATATTGATTCTTCCTATCCATGAGCATGGAATGTTCTTCCATTTGTTTGTGTCCTCTTTTATTTCATTGAGCAGTGGTTTGTAGTTCTCCTTGAAGAGGTCCATCACATCCCTTGTAAGTTGGATTCCTAGGTATTTTATTCTCTTTGTAGCAATTGTGAATGGGAGTTCACTCATGATTTGGCCTCTGTTTGTCTGTTATTGGTGTACAGGAATGCTTGTGATTTTTGCACATTGATTTTGTATCCTGAGACTTTGCTGAAGTTGCTTATCAGCTTAAGGAGATTTTGGGCTGAGATGATGGGTTTTTCTAAATATACAATCATGTCATCTGCAAACAGGGACAATTTGACTTCCTCTTTTCCTAATTGAATACACTTTATTTCTTCCTCTTGCCTGATTGCCCAGGCCAGAATTTACAACACTATGTTGAATAGGAGTGGTGAGAGAGGGCATCCCTGTCTTGTGCCAGTTTTCAAAGGGAATGCTTCCAGTTTTTGCCTATTCAGTATGATATTGGCTGTGGGTTTGTCATAAATAGCTCTTATTATTTTGAGATACGTTCCATCAGTACCTAGTTTATTGAGAGCTTTTAGCATGAAGGGTGTTGAATTTTGTTGAAAGCCTTTTCTGCATCTATTGAGATAATCATGTGATTTTTGTTGTTAGTTCTGTTTATGTGATAGATTACATTTATTGATTTGTATATGTTGAACCAGCCTTGCATCCCAAGGGTGAAGCTGACTTGATCATGGTGGATAAGCTTTTTGATGTGCTCCTTGATTTGGTTTTCCAGTATTTTATTGAGGATTTTTGCACTGATGTTCATCAGGGATATTGATCTAAAATTCTCTTTTTTTGTGGTGTCTCTGCCAGGCTTTGGTATCAGGATGATGCTGGCCTCATAAAATGAGTTAGGGAGGATTCCCTCTTTTTCTATTGGTTGGAATAGTTTCAGAATAAATGGTACCAGCTCCTCTTTGTATCTCTCATAGAATTCGGCTGTGAATCCTTCTGGTCCTGGACTTTTTTTGGTTGGTAGGCTGTTAATTATTGCCTCAATTTCAGAGTCTGTTATTGGGCTATTCAGAGATTCATCTTCTTCCTGGTTTAGCCTTGGTAGGGTGTATGTGTCCAAGAATTTATCCATTTTATCTGGGTTTTCTAGTTTATTTGCAATTAGGTGTTTATAGTATTCTCTGATGGTAGTTTGTATTTCTGTGGGATTGGTGGTGACATCCTCTGTATCATTTTTTATTGTGTCTATTTGATTCTTCTCTCTTTTCTTCTTTATTAGTCTTGCTATCAGTCTATCAATTTTGTTGATCTTTTCAAAAAACCAGCTCCTGGATTCATTCATTTTTTGAAGGGTTTGTCGTGTCTCTATCTCCTTCAGTTCTGCTCTGATCTTAGTTATGTCTTGCCTTCTGCTAGCTTTTGAATTTGTTTCCTCTTGCTTCTCTAGTTCTTTTAATTGTGATGTTAGGGTGTTGATTTTAGATCTTTCCTGCTTTCTCTTGTGGGTATTTAGTGCTATAAATTTCCCTCTACACACTGCTTTAAATGTGTCCCAGAGATTCTGGTACATTGTGTCTTTCTTCTCACTGGTTTCAAAGAACATCTTTATTTCTGCCTTCATTTCGTTATGTACCCAGTAGTCATTCAGGAGCAAGTTTTTCAGTTTCCATGTAGTTGTGTGGTTTTGAGTGGGTTCTTAATCCTGAATTCTAATTTGATTGCACTGTGGTCTGAGAGACAGTTTGTTGTGATTTCTGTTCTTTTACATTTGCTGAGGAGTGCTTTACTTCCAATTATGTGGTCAATTTTAGAATAAGTGCGATGTGGTGCTGAGAAGAATGTATCTTCTGTTGATTTGGGGTGGAGAGTTCTGTAGATGTCTAATAGCTCTGCTTGGTGCAGAGCTGAATTCAAGTCCTGGATATCCTTGTTAACCTTCTGTCTCCTTGATCTGTCTAATATTGACAGTGGGGTGTTAAAGTCTCCCATTATTATTGTGTGGGAGTCTAAGTCTCTTTGTAGGTCTCTAAGGACTTGCTTTATGAATCTGGGTACTCCTGTATTAGGTGCATATATATTTAGTATCATTAGCTCTTCTTGTTAAATTGGTCCCTTTACCATTACGTAATGGCTTTCTTTGTCTCTTTTGATCTTTGTTGGTTTAAAATCTGTTTTATCAGAGACTAGGATTGCAACCTCTGCTTTTTTTTGCTTTCTATTTGCTTGGTAGATCTTCCTCCATCCCTTTATTTTGAGCCTATGTGTTTCTTGCATGTGGGATGGGTCTCCTGAATATAGCACACCGATAGGTCTTGACTCTTTATCCAATTTGCCAGTCTGTGTCTTTTAATTGGGGCATTTAGCCCATTTACATTTAAGGTTAGTATTGTTATGTGTGAATCTGATCCTGTCATTTTGATGCTAGCTGGTTATTTTGCCCATTAATTGATGCAGTTTCTTCCTAGTATTGATGGTTTTTACAATTTGGCATGTTTTTGCAGTGGCTGGTACTGGTTGTTCCTTTCCATGTTTAGTGCTTCCTTCAGGAGCTCTTGTAAGGCAGGCCTGGTGGTGACAAAATCTCTCAACATTTGCTTGTCTGTAAAGGATTTTATTTCTCCTTCACTTAGAAAGCTTAGTTTGGCTGTATATGAAATTCTGGGTTGAAAATTCTTTTCTTTAAGAATGTTGAATATTGGCCCCCACTCTCTTCTCTCTTGTAGGGTTTCTGCAGAGAGATCCACTGTTAGTCTGATGGGCTTCCCTTTGTGGGTAACCCGACCTGTCTCTCTGGCTCCCCTTAACATTTTTTCCTTCATTTCAGCCTTGGTGAATCTGACAATTATGTGTCTTAGGGTTGCTCTTCTTGAGGAGTATCTTTGTGGTGTTCTCTGTATTTCCTGAATTTGAATGTTGGCCTGCCTTGCTAGGTTGGGGAAGTTCTCCTGGATAATATCTTGAAGAGTGTTTTCCAACTTGGTTCCATTCTTCTCCTCACTTTCAGGTACACTAATCAAATGTAGATTTGGTCTTTTCACATAGTCCCATATTTCTTGGAGGCTTTGTTTGTTTCTTTTTACTCTTTATCTGTAAACTTGTCTTCTCACTTTATTTCATTAATTTGATCTTCAGTCACTGATACTTTTTCTTCCACTTGATTGAATCTGCTATTGAAGCTTGTGCATGCGTCACGAAGTTCTGATGCCATGGTTTTCAGCTCCATCCTTTCATTTAAGGTCTTCTCTACACTGTTTATTCTAGTTAGCCATTCGTCTAACCTTTTGTCCAAGATTTTTAGCTTCCTTGAGATGGGTTAGAACATGCTCCTTTAGCTCAGAGAAGTTGTTATTACTGACCTTCTGAAGCCTACTTCTGTCAACTCGTCAATGTGATTCTCCATCCCGCTTTGTTCCATTGCTGGTGAGGAGCTACGATCCTTTGAAGGAGAAGAGGCACTCTGGTTTTTAGAATTTTCACCTTTTCTGCTCTGGTTTCTCCCCATCTTTGTGGTTTTACCTACTTTTGGTCTTTGATGTTGGTGACCTACAGATGGGGTTTTGGTGTAGATGTCCTTTTTGTTGATGTTGATGCTATTCCTTACTGTTTGTTAGTTTTCCTTCTAACAGGCAGATCTCTCAGCTGCAGGGCTGTTGGAGTTTGCTGGAGGTCCACTCCAGACCCTGTTTGTATCACCAGCGGAGGCTGCAGAGCAGCAAATATTGAAGAACAGCAAATATTGCTGCCTGATCCTTCCCCTGGAAGCTTCGTCCCAGAGGGTCAGCTGCCTATATGAGGTGTCTGTCAGCCCCTACTGGGAGGTGTCTTCCAGTTAGGCTACACAGGGGTCAGGAACCCACTTGAGGAGGCAGTCTGTCCATTCTCAGAGCTCAAACACTGTGCTGGGAGAACCACTGCCCTCTTCAGAGCTGTCAGACAGGGACATTTAAGTCTGCCGAAGTTGTCTGCTGCCTTTTGTTCAGCTATGCCCTGCCCACAGAGGTGGAGTCTACAGAGGCAGTAGGCCTTGCTGAGCTGCGGTGGGCTCTGCCCAGTTCGAGCTTCCTGGCCACTTTGTTTACCTACTCAAGCCTCAGCAATGGTGGACACCCCTCCCCCAGCTGGGTTGTCACCTCACCATTTGATCTCAGTGAACAAGGCTCCCTGGGTGTGGGACCTGCTGAACCAGGCATGGGAGAGAATCTCCTTGTCTGCCAGCTGCTAAGACCTTGGGAAAAGTGCAGTATTTGAGTGGGAGTATCCCATTTTTCCAGGTACAGTCTGTCACGGCTTCCCTTGGCTAGGAAAGGGCAATCCCCCAACCCCTTGCACTTCCTGGGTGAGGTGACACCCCACCCTGCTTCAGCTCCCCCTCCATGGTGCAGGGACAGCTGCACCCACTGTCCAACCAGTCCCAGTGAGATGAACCAGGTACTTCAGTTGGAAATGCAGAAATTACTCATCTTGTGTCAATCTCACTGGGAGCTGCAGACCAGAGCTATTCCTATTCAGCCATCTTGGAACCTCAATCTACTTTAGCTTTTTAAAAAAATGGTTTCTTGCCACTATACTTAAGCAAAAAAATAAAAATAAAATAACATGCATTTTCTTTTGATTACAAAAATAATCTATACTCATTGTAAATATTCAATGCATTCATTGATTTACAGTATGTTTCTGGATACTTCAGTTTTCATATTCTTCTGCCACTGAATACCTCTAAGTCTGCCAAAAGTTGACCCATGGCTGCTGTGGGTCTTGAGTTCAGAAGAGAAAATATCAAATACTTTTGAAAGAGAAAAGATCAAATATCAAAGTTATTCCGGAGGCACACAGCCTAAGAAGCATCTGTTTTACACCCAGCACCTTGGATTCTCTGGCTTTTCCTAGAGCAGAGAGGAGTTGGCATCTGTCCTAAAGCTTTAGGCATAGTCAGACTTAATGAGTTTCAGGCCTCTTGTCAGCCCACAGATCAGTTTGCCAGATGGCCAGCCTGTTTGATGGAGCAAAATAATTAAACTGTAAATGAAGGAAAGAGGTATTATTCTCCCTAAGTTTGTTTATTGCATAAATAACACTCTATCAGCAATATTGAAAATAAAGAAAATTGTGGCCAGGTGTGGTGGCTCACACCTGTACTCCTAGCACTTTGGGAGGCCAAAGCAGGTGGATCACCTGAGGTCAGGAGTTCGAGACCAGCCTGGCCAACAGGGTGAAATCCCATCTCTACTAAAAATAAAAAAATTAGTCAGGCATGGTGATACATGCTGGTAATCCCAGCTACTCGGGAGGCTGAGGCAGGAGGATCACTTGAACCCAAGAGGTGGAGGTTTCAGTGAGCCGAGATTGTACCACTGCACTCCAGCCTGGGTGACAGAGCAAGACTCCATCTCAGAAAAAGAAAATAAAGAAAATTCTCCCATGGACAGATTCTGCCATCATTCTGGCTTGTCTTATCCTGGGTTTTCTATCAAATAGAGTCTTGAGAAAAAATTTAACACTCTATGAGGAAATTCAATGCCAGGGAAGCAGGGGTGATAGAAAAGAGAAAGGAGGCAGAGAAGGAGAGTCAAAAATGAAGTGGTGTGTTACTAGACTGATTATCTTACCTAACTGACCATCGCTTGGTATCAGGAGCAACTGACTGCTGGCTCTCACAGGAAGGCTTCTAAAAACTGTGTGAACTACTACGTGTTGTGGCAGTTTATCCAGGAAGGGAGGGAAGAGTAGGAAAGAAGAAGAGTTATCCACTGGCTCCTATTTCCCTTTGGTGGAGTCTCCCTTTAGAGGGCTAATATCTCCATACTTCTGAATTGTCCAGATATGGGCACTGAGCAAGTCCCATCGTGTCTCATGTCTCATTGGCAACAAGAAAACCCAATCAGAAGCAGGGAGGCATGAGACATGGTGATATGGTTTGGCTCTGTGTCCCCACCCAAATCTCATCTCGGATTGTAATTCTCACGTGTCAAGGGAGAGACCCAGTGGCAGGTGAGTGGATCATGGGGGGCAGTTTCCCCCATGCTGTTCTTGTGATAGTCAGTGTTTTCTCACAAGATCTGATGGTTTTATAAGGGGCTCTTCCCACTTCACTCACCACTCTCCCTCACCTGCTGCCGTGTAAGACATACCTCTTCCCTTCCACCATGATTGTAAGTTTCCTGAGGCCTCCCCAGCCCTGTGGAACTCCGAGTCAATTAAACCTCTTTTCTTAATAAATTACCCAGTCTCAGGTATGTCTTTATAGCAGTGTGAAACCAGGCTAATACACATGGCACGAGGTGAAGGCCACTGGGTTGTGCTTTCAGAAAGTTGGTTGCCACCTCAGCTGGGACAGATCCTAGGGCCACGAGCTGGGAGACAGGAGAGCCAAGATGGTCTGATACACTAACACCACAAATACTAACATTTTTATAAAGTAACTTGTTCCTGTGCATGTATGTTTTGATGGTTGTAATTATAACACACATGGGAATGCAGTATTTTGCCCAACATAATGCCCCCAGCTATTTGTAGGCTATACTATTTGTAATTCTCATTGTTCATAGCTGCATAGTTGCACCAGCACAGCCATTAATTCACTCTAATGCTGTGTCAGATTGTCAGTCTATTGGCAGTCAGACATGTGAGGCACAATAGGCTTGACTCTAACACCAAATTCACTTAGCTGTGTAGAAGGATACAAGCAGGAATTATATTAGGCACAACAGCCTCATCTCTGCAGGAGGTTGCTACCGAAGAATACAATTTCAGCAACTATCCAAGAGTACAACTTCATTTGCTTCCTTGTCTGTCAAGTGTGGTATGTATGGGTAGCAAGAAATCAGAGCCAAGATGCACACAGGTCACCTTGACACAAGCCTCAGCCTCAGTTTCTTGCCAATATTTTAAACTATTTTGGTCGCACATGCCCAAGGCCACATGCCAACTCACAGGCCTCCAGTAGGGAACAGTCCTACAGTCAGGAATTTCCTAGTGGACAAGACAGTCATCATCTTTTGCATTTACCTTAACTCTGTAGTTTCCAAGGAAACCATACTTCAAGGTCATTTTTTCTCTCCAAGTACTCTGAACCAGGACTAATGTTAACCCTTTCTTTACAGTAATATTCCATCAAGTTGATTGATCATATTTACTTAACACTTGTCCCTTTGCTAGAATGTTTATCTGTTGGCACCCAATAAATAGTTACCAAACTAATATTCACTCCTCTGAGCAAGATTTATGTGCCCAGTCTAGCCATGAGCTTCACAAAATTCATTATTAACATCATGGCAGATTGGATCAAGGCAGCAGTGGCCTTCTCCAGCCACATGGGCCTGAGCAGAGGCCATGCTTACTCCTGGCAGGCCTTGCCCCAGCTGCCTGGATATATTTCAGGACTAGGCTCTTTATAAATATCTCAGAGCTCTGTATAACAAAACAAGTACCTCTAATCAAAGCAAACATGACCTCGAAAAGAGAAAATGTGATACAATGTGAAGTCATAAAAATGCTGTAAGTTTGGGCCCATTCAGGGAAACAATCTCATAGAAGATTCAAAATTGTAAAAGAACATTTTTAAGTCTCCCTTTAACTCCCTGAAGGAGTTCCAGGTGAATCTATCGGGGGTGGACTTGGGTTGAAGTTCCTTAGAAGAGCTGTGTGTCAGGAATTAACCAATTGTGCATAGCAAAGAATGGAGGGATAATGAGAGAGTGCATAACACCTACCAGGCCAGCCTTTGGGATCACTCATAACCTCCATGATCTATTATTAAGTGAAACTACACAAGCTATGGATTGAACATATACATTTGCCTTTGTTCTCAAAACTCCACTAAATAGGCAGAAGGGATAAAACACTAAAAATGGCACAAACCCACAAGGACAAAGATGGAGGCAGGAGACAAGAGCAGAGAGATGGGTTCATACAATTTTGGAATCTGTAAAATTACACTGATCTATCTTTAGCTCCCTCTTGCCAAAAATAAAAAATAAAACTGGAATCTGGAAACAAATGGCTAAACTTCCAGTTGACTTAGCGTGTGTGCCAGAGGAAAAAGTCGCTGGGTGTGGTGGCACACGCCTGTAGTCCCAGCTACTTGGGAGTCTGAGGTAGGAGAATCACTTGAACCCAGGAGAGGGAGGTTGCAGTGAGCTGAGATTGTGCTGCTGCCTTCCAGCCTGGGTGATACAGCCAGACCTTGTCTCAAAAAAAAAAAAGGTTTAAATGGTATATTTTATGTTTTATATATTTTACCTCAAAAAATAATTTAAGAAAAGAGCACATGTGGTAAGTTCAGGCACATTTTCTTACATCCTGAAGAATCTTATGTAAACTGCTTTCCCAGGCCAGCGAATCTCCCTCCTGCAGCCAGGTGGGCGATCATGACATTGCAGTGGAACCTTATCGTTAGAATGGCTTGAGGGGACCTGGTCCAGCTAGGCACAGAGCTGGGTCCGCTGTTGCTCTGCTTCTTCCCCAGCTTCCATGCTCAGCCCTGTCCCTACCCCCATTCCACATTCTCTCCATGCCACTGGGGTCTTTCCCTCCCACTTCTCTTTTCACCCAACGTTCATCTCTTCTGGTAGCTCCACCCCTCCTCACATCCAATCCCCAGCCCCAAATCAAAATTAGTTCAGGCCGAGGTACCATGACCCAGATATGAAATTGTATTCTACTTTGCTTGCAATTCAACCTCCCTCCATATGTTTCACTCCATATACTCATAATGCGAAGATGAATGTTTGGGTTGGGAGTTTTAGCTAGAACCAAGGGTGCAAACCCCATGGGCAATGTCTCCCTCATTCCCATTCCTCTCTAAGCACATGCTTCATTCCATTCACCTTTTCTGCCATCTGGTTTTCACTCATTCTACTTAGCAGGAAATGTGGCCACCAACAACACCCAAGTTTTCAAATTTCAGCCTTAGATGGAATCTCTTGCTGGGTCTCAATTCAAATTCCCAAGGAAGTGACTGATTGGCCCAGTTCAATGCAGGGAGCTTCACTAGACCAGTCAGCTGTGGCCAGGTGGCTGGGTCCCACGGCACCAACATAGGTTCCTGGAGCCCAGTGCTGTAGCCATGTGGCGAGTGGCATCAGGCCATTCTCAAACCTGTGAAAAAGGAGCACGTTCTGCAGAGAACCTAATAGTAATTTCAGTCAGATTCAATCCACACAACCTGTAGTACAGAGTCTCTCTAAACTCACATCTCCAAATTATTAGTGCCTTTATTCTATGATCCTTCAAAAAGGTTTCTGGTTATTGAGATGTTTCCATTCTTGACCACAGTGGGGTTGGAGGTGTTCTACTGGTGTTTCATTGGGAGTCATGGGGAGGACTTCTGACTCTCTGTTCACCTTCTCTTTCAGTGTTCCACTTCCTGTGGAGGTGGCTTTCAGAAGAGGACTGTCCAATGTGTGCCCTCAGAGGGCAATAAAACTGAAGACCAAGACCGATGCCTGTGTGATCACAAACCCAGACCTCCAGAATTCAAAAAATGCAACCAGCAGGCCTGCAAGAAAAGTGCCGGTGGGTGAATGGGTTTGCTTGGAGAGAAAGAGATCTTTGCACAAATGTCATCCTGCATGATACAACTTGTAAATAGCTTTACATTTCTTTTACTGAACAGAAAATCTTAATGTTAAAGAGGTCAGTCAGTAACACTGGGAACAAGCTATCTGATCTGGTGAGGTTTGAATCCTAACTTCTTGAGAGAGTATCTTATCCATTTTTCTTTTTTTATTATTTATTATCATAAACTACCATTTTCTCTCTCTAATCCTGTTCACACTGATGTCATCCAACGTGGATGAGAATTACTTCTATGCTTTCATGCTTTCAAAGATGTCTTGAGGGATATCCCAGCCTTTCTTAGGAACCCAGTCAAGTGTGAAATGGTCATCTCTATAAATCTGGTACCACTGCGTTAGGCCAGGTCTCCCAGAAGCAGGCTCTGGGGTGAAAGTGTGTGTGCAAGGGATTCATTAAGTAAGTATTTCCAGGGAAGATCATTAAGGGAGTGGAGGAAGCTGGATGGAAAAGGGAGGAGACACAGCCAGGGTGCCTTCTCAGGAACCTGAGTCCTAGCTTCAGCCTGGTCCTCCAGGCAGCTCCAGAGCACAAGTTATACCCCCAATTTGTCCACTCCTGAGCCAGTAAGCTGTACATTCACACTCCCACACTCTTCATCTATTGGCCAAGGGCTACCCCAGGAGAAGTGAATTTACAGGAGGCTCTCTGCATGAGAGACAAAGGAGCTCCTATAGGTTGGGTAGGTTCAGCTATGACCTATAATGTCCATTCCACTGATTGTTTGGGCTCCATTGACATGTAAAATTTCTAAATAAAATTAAAAACAGAGAAGTTAGTATATTCAGGAGCTCATTAAAAGAAAAATTTGATAGCCCTTTGTGCTGGGAGAAAGGAGAGAAAGGCTAATGCCCATACTTTTGACTTGGGCAGCTGAGTAGATGAAGCTACCATGCACTGAGAGAGGAAGCCCAACAGGAGCTTTGGGAAAGAGGGAAGCTATTGAGTTCTGTTTGGGACATGTTTGTTAAGGAGTCTGTGAATTATCTAGGTAAGGGAGTCCTGTGATTGGTTTGCTCTACAGGTATGGAGGCCAGGAGAGAGATCTGGTCTGGAAATACTGATAAAAA
Organism: Pongo pygmaeus; assembly: GCF_028885625.2. Lineage (NCBI taxonomy): Eukaryota > Metazoa > Chordata > Mammalia > Primates > Hominidae > Pongo > Pongo pygmaeus. The sequence goes on along the minus strand of NC_072377.2, from coordinate 34,001,633 downwards.
TGCACTGAGCGAGGAAATGCTTTAGGCATGATTATCACAGGAATCTTCTTACTGACTTGCACTTAAGGGTGGCTTTCATTGGCCTTACTTGAAATTCCAGAAGGAACCACCTAGAGCTCATTTTCAGAGGTGTTATTTATGTCTTCCAGACTCTTGCTTCTCAAAATATGGTCCCTGGACAAGCTGAATTGGCATCTCCTGGGAGTTTGAGGCTCTCAGGCTTCACTCTAGACCCACTGAATTAGAATCTTCATTTAACAAGATCTCTGGTGATTTATGTGCACATCAAAGTTTGAGAAGCACCTCGTTCTAGACCAAGGGACCAATTTGAGACTCTTTTCCTTTCATTTCATTTCATCACCTTCTATGGTAACATACTTTAAATAGTTGAGGCTATAGAATCCCTTCTATGTTGTGTTATTTTTTATATAACTGAAGCAGCAACTTACTCTTGGTTGATCATGCCTAGTGTTAGGGCTTGTTATTTTGAATTATATGTAGGTTGTCTTCAACTGTCCTATTGCTGGACAATAAAATCTTCAATAATCAAAACAGGGTTAAATGCATAGATGGTAGTTTTCATCTTGAAATCTCACACAGAATAAATGGCAACCAATAGTTGGCTGGCAATTGATGTGCTTAACAATGAATTCCACTCACTGACAATTATCAGGGCCACAAAAGTTAATTACTAGCTTATTTTGAAGGCAGAGCCATGCCTACTCACATAGAAGGAAAATGAAAGAAGAGTTATAAGAAATTCCTTGATTTAAGAAACCAGCCACCTACCCTGACCCCTATAATTCTCTAAAATTCTTTGAAAATATTCATTCAATGCCCAGACTCTTGTCAATCAGCTTTCACAATAAACATAACATACTCCTAAGTATATTTTATAATATCAGGTATGAATTCATATAAGGTTTAGTTCCCTCCAGGTCATTTTACTTCTTTTAGAAACCATCTGAAGTTTTAATGACTTAAAATCTAAATTGGAACTATTATTTCCACATTAGTGCCTACAAAACCCTTTCCACATATCTATATGGAAAAAAATCAAGAAAATTCATTTACCAAGTATCAGCTTTATTCTCAGCATTACATTCATATTGATTAAAAAACAAAAGCAAAACCCTTAAGCCTACCATTCCTGGGGTTGTTTTGTTGTTGCTGCTGCTATTGTTTTTAATTTGAGGAGGGGTAGAAAAGGCCAAAAAAAAAAAAAATAGAAACAGTACTTAGATCCAATGTTGATACAAATGAACATTTGAGTCGGTAAATTTTCTAGTAAAGAATATTCTGCCAGATGAATAGGATCTCATTCATTCACTTATTCAACAAAATATTGATCACAAGATGTCTCAGAGAAGTGCTAAGAGCTGAGGAGAAAGACATGAGTAAAATACAGTTCTTGGCCTCAAGAAGCCCAAAGTCATGAAGCTGTATTTGTCAACAACATTGAAATTGTTTTTCAAGCTTCTTTGGTGAACAAAATATTATCCCCTGATAACACAGCTGACAACAAAGATACAGGTGTGTAACTGTCCCTTTAAATTTCCAAATGTGGTTTCTGTTGAACCAGCAGAGGCAAATTGGGATCTCCTCTCCAAGTTGCCCATAATTATAAGCATTGTATGTACTTTGGAAGTGGAATCCAATTGACTGATGAACACAACAAGCCTTCATTGTTTCACAGCAATAGGGAGAACTGATGTAATTGAGCCCTGTCATCATGTTGGGCTCATGGTCATCTAAATGAGTTGCTAAATATAGTTCTGGAACACAGACTGCCCATATAGGCCACTCTCATCCTCCACTCTTCCTTCCGGTCCCCCACTCTCAAAAAATGGGGCCCCAGGACCTTGCACGTATCCAGGCTCCAAGGACTATTGAAAAGCAAGGCTCTTATCTCATGGTTTCCAAGAACATGTGAGGATTCCAGGCTTGGTTGAGTCTCTTTCAGTCATTTAGGTGTTGACCTAACCTGACAAGTGGGCCTCCTGTGTTGAGAAAAAGAAGATGTTCTGGGCAGAGAAGACCTATTCATATGATCTTCTCCTGCCCCATCACCAGTACAAGAGATTCATTCTCTCAGAGACAAAGCTTGGGAGCTATTGAGACAACATTCAATTTCCAGCAGCACCATCTATGTACCAGCTGTGTGATGTTGGGTCAATTGCTAAGCTTCTCTGGAACCCTCAGTTATTAAAAGAATAGATGCACCCACATCTATTGATTTCTGTGACAATCAAATGGTATAGTATATATCAAACATTGCCTAGTATGTGATAAATGCTTAATAGTTTGTATCTGTGTTTTTTCTACTTTCATGGAAGAAGGGGTGTATTAGCTTCCTGGGCTACAAGCACACATATTCATGCTGCCATAACAAACTACAATAAACTAGGTGACTAAAGACAACAGAAATCTATTCTTTCACAGTTCTGGAGGCTAGAAGTCCAAAATCAAGGTATTGGTAGGGCCACAGCCATTCTCCTGGCTTCTGGCGGTTGCCGGCCACCACTGGCATTCCTTGGCTTACAGAAACTGAATTCCAGTCTCTGCCTCCATTACCACATGGCTGTCTTTCCTCTCTGTGTCTGTGTCTCAGCATGGCTTTTCCTCCTCTGTATGTGTGTGTCTGTGTCTCTTCTCCTCTTTTTAGAAGGACACCACTCAGGTTGGATGAAGGGCACACCCTAGTTCAGAGTGACCTCATCTTGATTGACATCATTATTCTATCTGCCAGGATCTTATTTCCAAATCAGATCACATTCACAGATACAAAGGGTGAGGACTTCCACTATGGGGTACATTTCAAAGGATACAGTTCAACCCACAACCTTTAGGGGGCCTCCTAGAGGTGCTTTTTTATAATGGCAGATACCTTTCGCCCTTAGCAGAAGAGGTTCATGCTCAATTTACAGAGCAGGTCAAGAGAGAGTATGGTGCCGTGCCCAAGTGTGTAATACAATAATGCCTGTTTGGAGATGGAGACAGAGGGGACTCATGTGGGTCAGCGCTGCCAGAAGAAGCTTTGTGGAACGGTGGCTGTCAGCTGAGCCTCCACCCTTCCTCTGTCTTTCTCCTCCTGGGCAGCAGCCCTAGAGCACTCACAGACACAGCGACGAGATTGTGGGGCAAAGAGCCGCCCCACCTGTGCTCTCTCCAGCCTCCATCCACAGAGACTTCAGGAGAGGCTGGCTAAGAAACTGGGGCGGCTTTGTGATGCTTGGACTACCCTGCCAGGGGATTCCCAGAGCCCGGGAAGGAAGCCTTGCCTTGTTCCGATCAGCAGCACACACAATGCATGGCCCAGGTCCCGTGAACAACACCCACTGCTCTGCTGGGATGAGGGAGATGAAGAGCTCAAAGGGACATTCCACAAGAGACATGCTTGGTCAAAACATGTACTCTCTGAAGTTGAATTTTGAGGAGAAAATCTGAAACAAAAAGAAAAACAAGGCCAGGCACAGTGGCTCACACCTGTAATCCTAGCACTTTGGGAGGCCGAGGCAGGCAGATCATTCGAGGTCGGGAGTTCAAGACCAGCCTGACCAACATGGTGAAACCCCGTCTCTACTAAATATACAAAAAAAAATAAAAAATTTAGCTGGGTGTGGTGGCACATGCCTGCCCAACTACTCAGGAGGCTGAGGCAGGAGAATTACTTGAACCCGGGCAGCAGAGGTTGCAGTGAGCCGAGATTGCACCACTGCACTCCAGCCTGGGAGACAGAGGGAACCGTCTCAAAATACAAAAACATGTACTCTCTCTGAAACTCCCAAGGGTGTCAGGCAATTTCCTGTGGGGTTTTAAGAGAGACAGGGTTTTTATAAGAGGCTTAAAGAAGAGGCCTGAAGAAGGAAAGATGAAGACTCAGATTTTGGAATCTAGGAGCATTATATGTTACCAATTCCTAAGGGCACTTAAAACTTCAGCACCAAACGGGACTCTGGAAGCTAACAGAAGACATTCATTTCTTCACAAAAATAAGGCACAGTTAAGAGAATAAGGAGTTCTGAGGAGATAAAAAGAATTTTTTGCCTTTATGATCTAAAGGTGAAAAAAGCATAGAGATGCAAAGATACTGTCACAAATTTGGGGTGGAGAGGCTATTATTTCCATTTCTACTTTTCCTGACTGTTCCCTTTACAAAGGACAGCGGCCTGTTTATGAAAGTGCTTTTCTTCAGAACTATGAAAATATTTTCTCTGTAAAGGAGAAAGAAAGACGAGAGCTCCAAGAGGTACCTAAGGCAAGCTTAAAACAACTTCACTTTCTAGAAAAAAAAAAAATCTAATTGAATTATTTACAGACCCGGAAACTGTGGGCCAGTGCCATCTGAGAACCACCCGTACAAGTGTGTGGGGGTGGTCCCTGAGCAACCCACTCTCGTTCCCTGACTCATGTATGGGAAAAGCAAGGCCAAGAAAATTAAAGGACACACTTGCCCAGAGCGAGTTAGAGGAGAACAAGGGTTAGAACTCAGGTGACTAATTGTATACTTACTCTGGGAATTATTTGTACGTGTCTTCTGCCTTCACCTCCATGGTAAAGTTCTGCAGGGCGGGGATCACAGTTTATGTCTGTATCCCTCACTCTCTCTGGAAGCATTGGTTATTATTTTTTTTTCTTTTTTTTTTGAGACAGAGTTTCACTCTTATTGCCCAGGCTGGAGTGCAATGGCATGATCTCGGCTCACTGCAACTTCCACCTTCCAGTTTCAAGAGATTCTCCTGCCTCAGCCTCCTGAGTAGCTGGGATTACAGGCGCCCGCCACCATGCCCAGTTACTTTTTGTATTTTTAGTAGAGACGGGGGTTCACCATGTTGGCCAGGCTAGTCTCGAATTCCTGACCTCGTGATCCGCCCGCCTCAGCCTCCCAACGTGCTGGGATTACAGGCGTGAGCCACCATGCTCGGCCCAGAAGCATTGGTTATTTTGCTGACTGGTTGTTGGCTTGACACTCTGAATAGTGTGATTGATTAGAGCACCAGCTCTAGAGTTAAGACTGCCTGTGTTCAGATCTGGCCATGCCATTTATCAGCTGGACAACCTTATACAAGTTCTTCACTACTTGAGGCCTTACTTTCGTCATTTGTGAAATGGAAAAAATACTTGTCTGCTAGTAGCACTGTAGAGATGAAATGTAGTGAAGCATGGAAGACACTGCATTCATTTCCATAGCAATACTGCATAGCAAAGCACCCCGACACTCAGGGGTTTAAAACTACACTCATGTAATTTTTTCTTTTTTTAATTTCAATAGTTTTGGGGGTACCAATGTAGTTGTGGGGAATAACCAAAATTCACATTCCTTAGTGGCGATTTCTGAGATTTTAGTGCACCCATCACCCAAGCAGTGTATACTATACCCAATATGTAGTCTTTCATTCCTTACCACCCCCAAGTTTCCTCCCTGGGCCTCCTAAGTCTATTATATCATTCTTATGCCTCTGAGTCCTCATAGCTTAGCCTCCACTTATAAATGAGAACATATATTTGGTTTTCCATTCCTGAAGTTACTTCACTTAGAATAATGGCCTCCAGCTTCACCCAAGTTGCTGCCAAAGACATTATTTCATTCCTTTTTTTTTTTTTTTTTGGTTGAGTAATATTCCCTGGTGTATATATACCACATTTTCCTGTATCCACTCATTGGTTGACAGGCCCTTAGTTTGGTTCCATATCTTTGCAATTGTGAATTGTTCTGCTATAAACATGCATGTGTGTGTGTCTTTCTCATATAATGCACAGTCATGTATTTTTTGCTGAGCATCTATAGGTCAGCCAAGATTCAGGTGATTGAGCTTGGCTTTGGAGGTCCTTGGCTGCTAACTGTAGGTTGAGTCTAGGTCTGCCCCATGTGTCTCTTATCACCCTTGGTGGCTACACCAGCCAGGTTCTTCTTATGGTGACAGCAGAGGCTCATCAGGGAAGGCTTGCCCTCCTGCACATTCCAAGTGACTGCAGAGATCGTGTCTACTAGCATCCCATGTCTAAAGCAAGTCACAGAGCTGAACCCAAAGGCAAGTAGTTGGGAAGGATTCTCCACCCACTAGGCAGCCATGGCAAGGTGGGAATGTTCTGTATAAAACAATTACATGGGAGTGAAGAATTGTGACATAATTCAGTTTAGCATAAACATTCTGCACAGTGTCTGGTGCATAATAAACATTCAGTAGATGCCACCTATTATGAATTGTTATGACTCCTTTCTTGGTAGACATATAAAGTCTTACATTAATAGAATTTGTGCTTGTATATCTACAAAGGACAATCTTTGGACTTTTTTCTTATTCTTTTTCTCCTTCCACAGATTTACTTTGCACCAAGGACAAGCTGTCAGCCAGTTTCTGCCAGACACTGAAAGCCATGAAGAAATGTTCTGTGCCCACCGTGAGGGCTGAGTGCTGCTTCTCGTGTCCCCAGACACACATCACACACACCCAGAGGCAAAGAAGGCAACGGTTGCTCCAAAAGCCAAAAGAACTCTAAGCCCAAAAGGAAGCCAGCTTCCACCAGACTGCAGCAGCCTGCTGACCGTGACATGCTTTAGCCCTGGGAGCTGCTTCATTGAGGTTTTGCTTCATATATTTCAGGTTCAGCTTTGGGTCATAATGAAACAAAATCCACTGTGTTCCTCTAGCCACAGAATATCCCTCACAGGAGGCCTAGGCTGCCGTACTTGCTGCTCCCTGATAGGAAGGTGAAATAGCTAGGAGAATCAGGCAGCACCCGATATCGGCTCCTGGGAAAGATGCCAAGTTAGACAGATTTGTGAAATATTGTATTTTTGTTCTCCCTTAAAGATAAAAACAAAGAGACCAGCTTTTTCCCTGACTACCTCAAGAGTATCAGGCAACACTTACCCAGGGGACAAATAATCTTCTTAATTTATCTTGATGAATACCTTTCTTTTTTTTTTTCTTTCCTCCCTGCCTGGGGCAGCTGCTATTTAAAATGTCACAGTGGAGCTTTAGGAACATTCCTTTAATTCATCCAGGCAGAGGACTGCTTTCTTCACCCCATGTTCAACTAGGGCAGGAAGAAAAAGTGCTGGTTACATCCCTCAGTCTCTTCCTCCATCCCTGTAGGGCTCCGTATCTGGGCTGCTTAGCATCTCCTGCCAACCTCGAGACACTAGACTAAGAGGAAACAGGCATAAGAAACACAGCCTAAGGGGTTTAGGTCACTTACACAGAAAACACTTCTGGCTTGAAGAGCATTTCTATGAAAACTCGTAAAAAGCAAATGAGCAGAAATCAATTTCTTACTATTATGGAAAAGGAACTGTGTGCCTTTATTCTTCCCACTTTCCTGGTAAATACACACTCCTTCGCAGAAGGGAAAATGAGTCTTCCTGGCTGACTTCCTCCCTTCCTCCAGTCCCTACAGGGGGCCTGAGCTCAGGTCCCACCATTGTCTTGCTGCAGGGGGTGTATACGCAAAGACCACTATGACCAGCTCTAGGGCTGCCACCTGTCCTCACCTCTCCTCAGGTTGGAAAATGGAGGTTCCATATTAAAATATTTCAAAGAACTAGGTAAATTGTACTAAGTACAAGAACATAGTGCAAACTTCTAATCTAGAGAAAAAACATTTCTAAAAAGTATGGTAAAGAGGATCTACTCCTCAGTGTACTCAATATGTAGTCTTAAAGGTCTTTTACTTGGGGGAGAACAGGTGAATCAGGGAGTCCAAAGAAACTGAAATGAAAGTTAGAATGCTTGTTCTGGATGTTCCTGCCTCCCACCAGAAGTCAAAGTAGGCTTGGTCTCAAATTCAGAGCAAATTTCTAGACAAAGTGATTTCTAAGGGAAGGTACTTACATGAACTGAACCCAGAGAAAGAGAGTAAGTGGGTGGGTGGAGGGGCATAAGCCTCAAATGGAAGAAGATAGCAGAACCAATTCTTGACAGGGAGAAAGGCAAGGATGTGGCCTTCATGTGATGGGCAGCATATTTTCTGACTCATGCACAGATACACTTACTACTCTTCATGGAACACAATGTCCCATGTCTCCCTTTACCTATCCGTTCAGCAGAATGGTGCTATTAAAAAAAAAATGGTGCTAATATCTAGATGGTGGCAGAACTAATGTAAACATAGATAGGCATACAAATGGGTAAGTGTATGTGAAACTCTCTATATACATCTTCTGTTAAACATGTAATGGTGTTGCTGACCAATGCCAGTTTTATTGCTTGGGTACCTTGAATTTAAGATTTAATATTATGTGCTTTTAATTTTTTCCAAGCCATTAACATGTATTACTCTCATGAATTCCTGTGAAAAATAAAACAGTGGGATTGGGATGAAATTCAAGATAGACCAGAAACAGGAGGAGAGTACAAATGTTTACCTAAAGCCAGAGAACTTATTTCTAGATGATAATTACATCATTGTATTCTCTGCCTTTAAATATAAACATTTCTGGCTGATAGCAATCTCTGGTGAATAATGGTTTTCGAGGAGAGGAGACAAATTGTTAGTGACATGAGTGGAGGAGAATCTGATATTTACTAATGAGGCAGTTTGCAAAGACTGTCCCTGAAGTGTAGTGTAGGCTTTCAGGGGGATTCATTTAGTAAGCTAGATTGATTTAACCTGGTACTGTACTAGCATAGGGTCAAATACATGTCATCAGAGACCTGGGTATGACCAGGCTTACAAAACTCAGGAACAAACTCAGATTCCTACTGACCTCAACCAACTAAACTAGGCCAAATTTCTCCGTATACAAAATGGACCACGTTATTTACAACCCACGTGGTGGAGAAGATGGTAGACATGTGGAGAGAGTTTGGCCGGGTGCTCCATTCTAGGTCTTTTTCCAGTTTCTCAAAGGCAGAACATTGGCTCCTAATTATTTGCCATGGATATTTGCTTCCTGTACTGGAGCTATGTTGTAAGACAGCTGTGTGATGTCCATCATTCTTGACTCCAGAATGAAGACAGGGCTTGCTGTTTTCTGTCCTGTTGGTATCATCTGTTGCCTTGGCAATCACTCAGTGATGAGTCGTCAGTATTTTGACATGTCCCAGTTCTTGCTGTACAAGAGGGGACTCAGATCAACAGGAAGACTCTGAAGGCAGGAACCTGCATGGTATCTTACATCTTTGATACTTGGGTGCTGACATGAAGCAGAGTTGTTGGTTTACTTTATCTAGGCCCTTCTTTCTTCTCACCTGGATCAAGCAACTGAGAAGTGTATCAGGAGACACTGGATACATATCTCTATGAAATAGAGAGGGCCACCGCAGGGCCTGGTACTTAACTACATTAACATTCAAAACCCAGTTTGGTTTACGTTGTCTTTCACAGTAGTATATTTAGCTCTTCTCTGGAAAGTTGTGGGTTAATATAATTCTTAAACATGAAAATGTAATTAAACACACCATGAGAGAACAATATTCCAGGAGACTTAATAGTGATTACTTTCTTCAATCAGGAAATCGTTTCAGCGCCTCCTTTGTAGGAATGCTTTGTTTTGTGATGGGTTTTCTTAAAGAAGAGCACACCTCCGTCCAATCTCCTGAGACAGCCACGTCTCTGCTGAAATCCCACTGTGATGCTTTCAGATAGTCAGTGAATGTTTCTGATAACCTTCATCCAGTATCTGAAACACAATGTGAGGGATTATATTGTTTTAGATAATACCATCCCATTTAGTTGACTAAAATCTTCCAAACTCTGAAAGCTGCACGCTGCTACTCCAGAGAGTGCAGGTCTTAGCTCTTCTCCTTTCTGACTTCAAGATGAATCTCTGGGATGATGTATCTGGTGCTTGGTCCACAGTGATTCACTTTTGAAGGAGAGGCCACATGACATGAACTGCCTGGTGTTACAAACTAGCTAACATATTTGATGCTACTCCTGTTGTCTGTACTGCTTATTCAAGTATTATTCTAAGTTATGTTACTACAAAACATGGTGGGTAAAGCACAATCCTACCCATCATTGTCCTCCAAAATAATTGTATGACATACAGGGCCCAGCCCATTGCCCTCCCTGCATCTCTGTGCTGCTTTGCCATTTCCCCTTCTACCCAGCCTCCTCAAGGGGTACCCTGGTGGATATTTCAGTACTTAAAACCAGACTGTAATCATAACCTCCCTTTGTGTGGCACCAATAAATGGCCAAACTCATTGATGTTTCTGCGTGATTCTTCTACCCCTGCTGTGAGACTCCCACCACCCACCAGTGTTACTACGGATTTTAGCAACCTGGGAAAGGATGCTGTCAATTTGTTCCTCCCACACTCATTCCAGATTCCCTCCTACCCTACCCCTAGACCAGTACATCATCAGATGAGTCACATCCCAGGTGAGCCGGTCTCTTCTCATGAATGTGCAACAAGTGCCACAGTCCGCCATATGATAATCTGAAGTGATGCCTAAAATTCCCCAAAACACTGAATTCAACATATTCATGCTGCTCACAGCATAACCTACTCCTTCATCTATCCAAAGTGTAGGCTTAATGCTTAAGAGAAAATGACCCATCTCTAGAGGAATTTGCTTTGGGAATTCAATCCTTATTCAAAAATGGGTGCGCAGCTCAGTAAATGCAACTAGCAAAAGCAGAATTTGTACATATAGCGATAGAGTCTATCACATGGAATAAACAAAACCATAGAGGTAGGCAAGAGCCAGGTCTCTCCAGGTGATCCCTAGGATGTTTGAGGGCATGAATAGGAATAGTAGGAAATGTAGTTTTGGTCAAGAAGGCATCGCAGAGAGCCATGGATACCTCCCTGATTATACCTTAGAAATTATTCTATCTGTGACTACGAGATCTTTCTAATACTGCAAAGCCCAGCTCAAATGCTACTTCCCCTGGGACACCTACCCTGACCCTGCCAGAAAGACAGGGTCCGTTTTCCATTATACTCTGCTCCCACTATACTGGGTACATTTTCCACTAGAAAAGTAGCTCTTAATCGAGGGTGATTTTTGTTCCCCAGGGGATCTTTGACAATGTCTGGAGACATTTTTTGTTTTCACAACTGGGCAGTGGGGGAGGGAGGGAGTGCTACTGGCATCTAGTGAACAGAGGCCCAGAATGTTGCTGAACATTCTGTGGGATGACATTCCCTCAACAACAAAGAATTGTCTGGCTCATAATGTCAATAGTTCCAAAGTTGAAAAACCCTGCACTAAAACAATTATCACCCTGTAGTGAGTAGCAGAGTAGCAGGGGATCTTGGTTGAGTAAAACCAAGCTTTCATTAAAATTCAGACTTCTCGAAAGGACTGATGAGGTAGGTCAGAAACCCTCAAAAGGACTAAAAAATACATCAGGGTTCAAAGCACACCAGCTTGATTAAAGAATCTTGATGTTGAAGGGGATACAGGATAATGAGCACTGCTCAAAAGAGTCTTAAACCAGCCCCTGGGGACAAAGATGTTTTGATCCTAGAACTGGGGCAATAAATCAAAAGCAAGCAAAATGGAAAACTGGCGTGTTAGGAGTTTGGATTAATCATCCTCCTCTAATTGAGATTTCTAATCAAACTGAGAATAGACATAATCAGCCAGATCAAAATATCGGCTTCAGTAGTGGTGAAGCTGGCTTGGAGAGCATGTCTTGGGTGCAAATGGAAAAAGGGTTTTCCTACCCTTCACATCTGCCATTCCCCCATGGCAAGTAGCTGGAGATCTGCAGGCCTCCCTCCAGTGGTTCTCTGAGCTCCAGGCTTCAAGCTCAAGAGAGATGGGGATGGAGTAGAAAGAAACAGAGAGAAACGGACCACTCAACCTATTAACCTCAGTTAATAGGAGTCTCATGGCCATCAAACTTTCACCAACAGAAGCACCCTCTCCTGCCCTGGGAGGAGCATGTAAAAGGGTTATCATAAAGACCCCAAAGGGATATCTCAATACTATCCACTCTGGAAGTGGAGGATTCATGCCCCTATGGGAAAGAGGTAAGAGTAGCATGAAGGAAAAAGCTGGTAGAGGAAACATTGATTAAAAACTACCACATGGGCTGAACACAGTGACTCATGCCTATAATCCCAGCTCTTGAAGGCCGAGGTGGGAGGATCACTCCAGACCAGGAGTTCAGGACCAGCCTTGGCAACATGGTGAGACCCCATCCCTGAAAAAAAAAAAAAAAAAAAATTAATTAGCTGGATGTGGTAGTGTCCACCAGCAATCCCAACACTTTGGGAGGCCAAGGTGGGAGGATCACTTGAGGCCAGTTTGAAACCAGCATAGGTAACATAGTGAGACCTTGTCTCTACAAATATATATATATATGTATATATATATATATATATATATATATATATTTTTTTTTTTAATTAGCTGGATGTGGTGTTGCATCCCCGTAGTCCTAGCTACTTGGGAGGCTGAGGCAGGAGGATTGCTTGAGCCTAAGTGTTAGAGGCTGTAGTAAGCTATGATCAGGCTACTGCTCTCCAGCCTGGGCAACAGAGCAACACCCTGTCTCAAAAAAGAAAGAAGTATCAGATTTCAAGTTCTAAATAGCATAGATCCTCATTATTTGCAGTTCTATATTTGCAAGTGTACCTACTTGATAAAATTTGTTTGTGGCAACACTTTTGCAGACATGCACAGAGTACTGAAAAATTCCAGTCATCCTTATACATATGTTTCAACGATGAGATACTTTCCTGTTTTTCTTTTTCTTTTTTTTGTGACAGTCTTGCTCTGTCACCCAGGTTGGTGTGCTGTGGCACAATCTCGGCTGACTGCAATCTGCACCTCCCAGGTTCAAGCAATTCTCCTGTCTCAGCCTCCTGAGTAACTGGGATTACAGGCACAAGCCACCATGCCCAGCTAATTTTTGTATTTTTGGTAGAGACAGGGTTCCACTGTGTTGGCCAGGCTGGTCTCGAACTCTTGACCTCAAGTGATCTGCCTGCCTTGGCCTCCAAAAGTGCTGAGATTATAGGCATGAGCCACCATGCCCAGCCTTTTGCCTTCCTTTTCAAGGGCTGTTTAGTGCCATGTCTTTTGCATGTTTGTTTTGGTGATTTTTCTATTTCAAATGGCCCTCAACTGCAGGGCTACAATGCTGTCTGGTGTTTTGAAGCACAAGAAGGCTGTGATGTGCATACTAAAATTTGAGAGCCATTGGGTTAGAGTGATTTCCACAGAATACAGCGTTATATAACCATGGGGTTTAGAGGTGAAGCAGTCATAATGTGTTCTATTATTATTAGCCTGCAAGAAGTATGGTACCTGTCCAAAAAGGCTGTACAAGAATGTTCATTACAGCTTTATTCAAAATCATCAAAAACTGGAAACATAGCTGGCATCCATCAACAGACAAATGAATAAAGAAACTGATATATTTATTCAGTGGAATATTACTCAGCAATAAAAAGGAATAAACTATTGATACAGCAATATGAAAAAAATCTCAAAACTTTATGCTGAGTGCAAGAAGCTTTACCCAAAAGAGTACCTACTATATAATTCTTTTTTTTTTAATTGAAAAGAGGCAAAATCAGTCTACAGTGGAAAAAATTAAGAACAGTGATTGCCTCTAGGGGTTGGGTGGGGGTGAGTGTTGACTTGGAGGGGTGTATGGGACATTCTTAGGCTTCACCCCCAGAATTTCTGATTCAGAACCAAGAATCTGCATTTCTAATAAGTTCCTAGGTGATATTGATGCAGCTATTCTGTAGAATTACACTTTGAGAACCACGGCTGTAACCTAGCCTTTTCAATTGAAGAAACAGACACCTCTGGTGCCCATGTCACATTCCCAAAGGCCCATTTAAGTTCTGTATGTGCTCAAAGTCCCCTTGCTTCAAGTGCATGCCATGCATCTATCTGCCCTCTGTTCCAGAGCACCCTCACCTATGCACAGCTCTGAAGTGCAAAGAAGTTAAGACCACTGGGCCTCCCATCCTTCAGATGCACCAATCTGGGAGTATTCTGCATGCTTTGTATGAGGTCCCAGCATTGTTGAGCCCCAGTTGCCCACAGCAGCAAGCTGTATAACATACCACCAGATTTGCCTTTTCTCCTTCCTGTCTCACCCTTCCTACTCTCTTGCTTTTATTTCCTGAGATCACCTCCTAAATAAACTACTTGCATCCAAGTCCTTGCCTCAGGCTTTGCTGTGGGGAAGTAAGATATCTGGGAGGAAGCTGGGAAATGAAAGGACACTGAATATGAGTACAGGGGAAGTGTATGGGTCTGTTCTCATGCTGCTAATAAAGATATACCCAAGACTGAGTAATTATAAAGAAAAAGAGGTTTAATGGACTCACAGTTCTTCATGGCTGGGGAGGCCTCACAGTCATGTGGAAAGCGAAGGAGCAAAGGCACATCTTACATGGCAGCAGGCAACAGAGCTTGTGCAGGGGAACTGCCCTTTATAAAACCATCAAGATTTCATGAGACTTATTCACTACCATAATAACAGCATGGGAAAAACCCACCTCCATGATTCAGTTACCTCCCACTGAGTCCCTCCCATGACACATGGGGATTATGGGAACTACAATTCAAGATGAGATTTGGGTGGGGACATAGCCAAATCATATCATATAATGTCAGCATCTGACATTATCATAGAAGAGAAATATGGAGAACAATCGCCCTTAATGTGCTGTGTTGCCACCAAATCTGACATTTCCTGTTTGAACCTAGTGTGCCTACTTGATTCTCCTGAGAAACAGAATCTATCCACTCTTTCAGTCTGGTCTTGGTCAGGCCACAGCCCAGGGTGGTAGTGTGGTGTCACAGAAGTGAGTACAGATGAGTCAGTATCAAGCTCCATTCTTCTTTTTTTGAGAGGTGGGGAGTGCGGAGCAGGGTCTCGCTCTGTTGCCCAGGCTGAAATGCAGTGGTGTGATCATAGTTCACTGCAGCCTTGAACACTTGGTGAAGATCCATTCTTCTTACGGGACACTCATGCCCATTTCTCAGGCCACTCACTGAGTTCTGACCTCTCACTCTCCCAGATTCTGTGCCTGACCTCTGAGTCCCTTTGGGAGTCTCTCAATCACATTTAATGCCTCACATTGCAGAACTGGATTCTGCTTTCTTGGGCTTACATCACTTTGCCTTACCCTTGTCATTGAAGAAAAAGATTGGTTAAAACATTACTTCCCAAGCTCTTTACATATGGCACACAGAAAGATGATCATATTTGCATAGCCCACTGCAGTAACTGTGAACCACTAGCAGCCAGACGTGACCAGGCCTGACCACCCTGAGCTCCAAGGAGTTCAGTATCTCGGGCACACCTGTAGCCTCCATCCTATCAAGTTGTGTGGTTTTGACTCTGAATCCTTCCTGTCTTGAGCTGTCTTAATTTGATGCCTTATAGATCTAGATCTAAGGTATGTGGGGGTCTCTTTTGCCCTAACTCCCTCCTATATGCCAGGCAACCTTAAAATACACCCTTATCCCCAAATATTAATAAACACAGACTATCAATACTCACAGGAACAAGAACAATGGTGCTCTGGAATTCAGGGAATGAAGTATTGTCTACCCACAATGTACGAGTATTTGGGGACAGTGAGCCCAGCTTTGGGTGCCCTCCATTCTTTCACATCCCAAGAAGCTGGCCTGAAAGTTATCATCTCTGCTCCCCTCATTCTGTTCATGGTGCATCTCTGGAGTCTGATTTTAGGGAGTCTTCCAGGGAAAGGGAATTCTTCTGTCTCCTAACTATTCTGTCTCCTAGTTGCCTTCTTTTCTCAAACCTCTTCCAGTTTTGCCTCATCCAGACCCGTGCATCCATGGCCAAGCTACTCAATTCCATATGGCTCCAGGTCATCATCATTGCCTTGGTCACAAGCTTGGGCCTGACTCTGCATCAGCTGTCCCCTGGTGACTGTCTTCAGGAAGAGAGAAACTGCTCAACCCTAACAACATGGGAGAATCCACAGGAAAGGAAGACCCTTGTGAGGAGAAATTAGAATGGTAGACTGTGGTGGTGCTGACTAGCTAATAAGCAGGAACACGTTTCTCCAACTCCATGGAAATAATTGCAAATGGGTTTCAATGGTGGGAGCCACAGGGGACCAGCTTGAAGTTGGGGCTGCACAAAATGGCAATTTGTGTTCCACTGATGGTCTTGCATCTGTTTTAGATCTCAGACAATAGAGTGAGCTAATGAATTGTGAGATTAAATTAGCTCTCCTTGGCTCTTGTGGATTAGAAAAAGAATAGTTTTATATTGCTGGGGGGATCAATAGCTCTTTTATGGCCTTTTTGCTCAACCAAAGAGCAGAACACTAAGTAAAGTCTCTTTTGTCTGGTGGTTGGGGACAGACACCTCACTGAAATGTGCATCTGAATCTCAGAAAGGGAAGCACGCTGACAAATACACTAGGATCAGAAGATGCACGCTAGCAAATACACTAACATTTCTTTTCTCCTTACTTAGGGAGACACAACTCAGGAAGCAAGAAGATTATTGTTAAACTAAATTATCGGATTACTGGAAGCAGGAAAATCAAAAGTGAAGGTGGTCAGCTGGGCATCTCCCTTGTAGGGATTTGGAACTGACTTTCCTGGTCTCAGGAAGCCCAGTTCACTCATTCACTGAGACAACCTTATTGTAGTAAAGAGCTTAATTAACACAAAGCCAGCCAAGTGGAAGGACTGGAGTTTCATTATCACTCAAATTCGCCTCTCCAAGAACTCGGAGACTAGGGTTTTATGGATAATTTGGTGAGCAGGGAGCTGGGGAATGGGTGCTGCTATTTGGTTGGGGATAAAATCATGGGGGTGTGGAAAATGGTCCTCAGGAACTGAGTCAACCTCTGGGTGGGGGCCACAGGACTAGCTGAGTCACGAGTCCAGGGTCTGAATGGGGTCAGTTGGTTACCAGAATGAAAAAAAAAATCTGAAAAAACATCTCGAAAGACCAATCTTAGGTTTTACAATAGTGATGTTATCTATAGGAGCAAGTGAGGAAGTCACAAATCTTGTGACCTCTGGCCAGAGTTTCTGAGCAGTAGGGGATTGTAGAAACTATGCCTGCATATAAGCAGAATTCAGGCCCTCCCATAATCCTAATCTCATGGCCTTTCATTGTTTTACAAAGGCAGTTTTCGGTTGGAGCAAGGAAGGGATCCGTTTTAAGGAGGGACTGTTGTCATCCTTGCTTCAAAGTTAAACTATAAATTCTTCCCATGGTTAGCTTGACCTGTGACCAGGAATGAGCGCCAGCCTCTGAGGCTAGAAGCAAGATGAAATAAACCATGCTAGACTTATCTCACTGTCATAATCTTTGCAAAGTTGGTTTCAATCATACCCCTAGAAATAGAATAAGTTGATATTTTGGTTTATATATGAGTTTCTTGTGAACTTGGTTAGTGTATGTTAATCCTGCTAAATCAGAGAAAATTTTATTTCTAAAGCTGCCAAAACA
The DNA here is from genome assembly GCF_028885625.2 of Pongo pygmaeus. Classification (NCBI taxonomy): domain Eukaryota; kingdom Metazoa; phylum Chordata; class Mammalia; order Primates; family Hominidae; genus Pongo; species Pongo pygmaeus. Next base: position 33,984,254 of record NC_072377.2, on the reverse strand, counting down.
AAGGTCAGACCTTGAACTATGGTTGACACATTCCCCACAAAATGCCACTTCTTGAGGCCCAGTGGGAGCAGCCATCTGACCACCTACTGTGACATTGCAACCCCCACTCTCCCTGGTCTCACTCAGCAAGTGAGTGGTAGGGATGTTCAGAGAATTCCAATGTCTAGCATAGCTCCCAGCATATAGTAAGAATTTCATACCTTGTGGAAATCATCTTTTCTTTTGTTCGCCCATTCATAGAAAAGATGTCTTGAAGGAGGAGGAGGCAGCAAACATAAAGAGTTGGGGTAGGGGAGAGAGGAAAAGGTAAGAACACACAGGTCATGCTCAGGGACAAGAGAGCAGACGATGGGGTGGAGAATGTGGTAGGGTGTGTGTGTTGGGGTCATGGAGAGGAGTTGAGGAGTAAATATCAGAGGCCGAAGTGCACAGATACAGTGTCCTTCCCTGTCCATGCACCGTGGCAGGAGACTGAGGGCACAGCTGGGGCCATCTCAGAAGGGACTAGGGTGGGTACTTCCTTCCTGTGCTTGCACTAACCTGAACCCTCCTCTTGTCTCTGCTAATCCCAGCCTGTTTGCAGCTCAGGGAGTGAGGAAGCCTTGTGCCAGGGGCTTCTCCAAAGTTGTGTATGGTTTCTCCATCAGGCAGGTGGTTGGTGTGCTCCTGCCCATCCTGGGACCTGAAAGATGCTTGTTCCAGGTCTGCTCCTTAGGATCTTGAGGCCTGGGGTAAGAGTACAATGGAAGAGCCACTTACCAAATGTATAAAGGTTTAAAAGTCATGAAACAAGCTACATTCTAGGCCTGGCCTCTGTTCTCATCCAGCATCTCACAGCCATCTCCCCAAGGATCAGCCGTGTGACTGAGAGGCTAAATTAGCTAGCGCTGGGCCAGCCCTGCCTCCTGAGAATTTGGTGGCTCAGACCCAGGTCTCCAAGGTGATGACTAAACCCAAATCCCTGATGGAGACTGACCTGGCCAAGCTCCCTAGGGAGTCTGGAGAGGTAGGTTCCTTGCTCCCATGCCTCACTTTTCCACCTCATAAACTGCAACAATTCTGAAAACCTTCCAACAGTATCACATGGGCAGAGAAAGAGGAGGGAGCCAGTTATCTGCAGACCTGGTCCACCCAGGCCCTAGACACTCACCATGGGTGCTATGGGGTGGTGAACTATAAGCAAGAGCACAGCTCTTTCCCTGGTTTCCTTGGGCCCAGCCTGTGATTTTTGCATCCCCAGCCTGCACTTATAGGCTATCAGGCCCATACACTTCTCTGGCCCGGGGAGCCCAATGTGTGTATTGTATTTTGATGATTCTTATTCACTCAGTCTGTTACAAAGGTATTTGCATTTGAGCCTTTTGGAATACTGGCCCATAGAAAGCCAGGCTTGGGGCAGGGGCTCCTGTTGCCAGGCCTAGAAGCAGTACTTCACACTCCAGCGTAGTTCACGAGAATTTCCAACTATGAGCAGAGTTGCTTGTGGGAAAAGGACCTTGTGGCCAAGTAGGGTCCAGGCTTATCTTGGGCGGTAGGATAGATGAACGGCTGGGAAAGTTGTTGGCATGCTCCAGCCCCGAAGCCCAGGTTTCAGAGGGCCACTCAGGAAGGCAAGCTGTTAAGTCATGACTGACTGGCCAGAATGGGATCAACAAATTAGAACCAATGTTTCTTGAGCTCAAATTCTGAGGTGTGCTTCCACCCCACTTCTGGCGCATCAGCCTCCACTCCTGCCTAATGACAGGAATGTGATTCACAGAGGACCGAGAAACAAAAGACATGGGCAGAGGGGCTATATGGGCAGGGCCTATTTCAAATGCACCAATTATCAGGCCGGGCACGATGGCTCATGCCTGTAATCCCAGCACTTTGGGAAGCTGAGGTGGGTGGATCTCTTGATGTCAGGATTTTGAGACCAGCCTGGCCAACCTTACAAAACCCATCTTGTCTCTACTAAAATGAAAATAAAAATTAGCCTGGCATGATTGCACAAACCTGTAGTCCCAGCCACTTGGGAGGCTGAGGAAAGAGAATTGCTTTAACCCAGGAGGCAGAGGTTGCAGTGAGCTGAGATCATGCCACTGCACTCCAGCCTGGGCAACACAGCAAGACTCCATCTCAAAAAAAAAATCGAGATCAAATGTACCAATTATCTTTTCTCTGCACTCAGACAAAGAAGCTAATTATCACTGAATCATTAATAAACTGTTGGGATTTCACAAAATGTTCCCACATTTCACTCCAGGAAGCCAAACTCAGTAACTCCTTATCAAGTTATCAAGCATGATGTATACATCTGGGGATTCAAGTAACAGCAGGACCATTTGGGACTTTGCTTCTGCTGTTCCCATATAGGGATTTTCGGGAATTGAATGCCCAGAAGGGATTTCAGGACCAAGTGCCAAGAGACAGCATATCTGTTACCTCTTTCCACATCAGTAGGATGGTGTTAACAATATTTGGCCTACCTCAGAACTTCTCAGTGTGGCTGGGGAGCTAAAACAGAGTAAAGGAAAGGGCCTGGCAAAGATGGTGGGCCCAAGGTACATCCACTGCCACAGCCACCCACAGGAGAGCCTGTGTCCTTGAGAGTCACACCATCCACCTAATATCCCTCTTCCACTCCTCATCTCTGTCATCTTTCATCCCTCTTCCATATTTATCAAGGCTTTTTGCTCCTGCTTCAGTCTTCCTTCTGGAAATAAACAAAGACCAACCAAATGAGAAAAATAAAGTCTATTTATTCCGAACTTACTATAGCAAGGGAGTCAGCCACTGTCAGTGTCCTTTGGCAGAGACTCAAGGACAGATAGAGAAGTGGGAAAAACCTTATAGTGGACAAAAGGGAAGGCTTCAGGTGTGCCCTGATGGGAAGCTTTTGGCTTGGGAAGCTGTAGGAGGCTAACGAGAAGCAGTCATCCCATGTCATTGATTAAGGGTGCATATTTGGCTTTCTCTGGTCGGTCCTAAATTACAAATGGGGACAAAAATTTGGGAGGCTTTCAGTTATTAATCAAGTCCTGATCATTTGGGGCTGACTGCTACAGAAGGTGTTTAGCTTCCTGGATTTTTACTAAAATATAGCAATCTAGGCTGGGCACGGTGGCTCACACCTGTAATCCCAGCACTTTGGGAGGCCAAAGCAGGTGGATCACTTGGGTCCAGGAGTTCAAGGCCAGCCTGGGTAACATGGTGAAACCACATCTCTACAAAAAAATAAAAATAAAAATGAATTAACTGGGTATGGTTGCGTGTGTCTGTGGTCCCAGCTACTCAGAAGGCTGAGGTGGGAGGATCACTTGAGCCAGGGAAGTGGAGGTTGCAGTAAACTGTGATTGTACCACTGCATCCCAGCCTGGGCAACAGAGTGAGACTCTGTCTCAAAAAATAAAGACAGGAACCTGGCTTCTTGCAATACTGACTTACAGCAGGCTGGCTTCCTGGGTTGTCTATTGTAGATAAGTGGGTAGGCTTCCTGGGAAAGTTGCTGTAGGTTGTGGGTCAAAGTTCTATGGTCTGGCCATTGTCTATTTGTATATTCATTCTCACTTCCCATTGCCAGTTCTACTCTTTTTTTGAGAAATTCAGTGTCTAATGACCCATCTAACTCCCCAGCCCTGTGCTCTCAAACTTGAGTTTACACAAGTTACATGGAAGAACTTTTTTAAAATGCAAGCTGTTTGGCCCCAATTCCAGTGATTCAGGAAGATTTAGTAGGTCTGGTGTAGGTCCCAGAATTTTCAGGTGATGCAGATACAGATGGTCCAAGGGTCACAGAGCCGTCTTCTACTCTCTCAATTGCTTGGCCTGGTCAGCAAAATGGACCCAGGGTCTCTCAGAGGTCTTGAAGAGTTCTAGGCCATTTCTATTTTTAGAGGATTCCAGCATATTTAAAAATGAAGAATTGTCAACGTTATCAAAATTTAAATGTTTACATAAGTAGGTAGACACACACACACACACACACCTAACTGCATTTGAAGTAAACAGCCAAAGTCTAAACCTGAAGCCTTCCTAAGATGGTCAGCCTTGGTACAATGTGTAGGTGCAACGGTCCTGAAGGGAATATGCAGACCAACCTAAAGCCTTAGGGCTTCTTTCTTGCAGAAATAAGCCAGAAAAATAAAAGTAAATTTTTTAAAAGACACATTAACCAATAGACTATGAGTGCCCAGAAATAAACATATGGTGGACTGATTTTTTACAAAGATGCCAAGAACACACAATGGGGGAAGGATGGTCCCTTCAATAAATGAGAAAACTGGATATTCACATACAAAAGGATAAAAATGTACCTTTATCTCACCCCTCATACAAGAACCAACTCAAAATGAAATAAGACATAAACATAAGACCTAAAACTATAAAATTACTGGAAGAAAACATATAGAAAAAGCTCCATGACATGGTCTGGGCAGTGATTTTTTGGATACGACCCCAAAAGCACAGGCAACAAAAGCAAAAATAGACAAATGGGATTGTGTTGAACTAAAAAGCTTCCGTACAACAAAGGAAACAATTAATAGAGTGAAGAGACAAGCCCCAGACTGGGAGAAAATATTTGCAAATCATTCATAGGGGGCTAATATCCAAAATACACAAGGGAAATCAAACTATTCAATAACAAGAAAACAAATAATCTTATTTAAAAATGGGCAAATGACTTGAATAGGCATCAAAAGATGTACAGATGGCCAATACATGCATATTTTAAATGCTCAACATCTGTAACAATAAAAGAAGTGCAAATTAAAGCCACAATGAGCTATATCACCTTATACATGTTAGGCTATCATCAAAAAGATGTAAGATAACAAGTGTTGGTGAGGTTTTTGAGAACAGGCAATCTTTATACACTGTTGGTGGTATTATAAATTAGTACAGCTATTTTGGAAGACGGTATGGAGGGTCTTCAAAAACCTAAAAATAGAATTACCATATGATCCAGCAATCCCACTACTAGGTATATACCCAAAGGAACTAAAATTAGTATGTGGAATAGATATGTGCACTTCTACATTTATTGCAACATTATTCACACTAGCCAAGATGTGGAAGCAACCTAAGCATTCATCAATGAATGAATAGTTTTTTTTTTTTTTTTGAGACAGAGTCTCGCTCTGTCGCCCAGGCTGGAGTGCAGTGGCGTGATCTCGGCTCACTGCAAGCTCCGCCTCCCGGGTTCACGCCATTCTCCTGCCTTAACCTCCCAAGTAGCTGGGACTACAGGCGCCTGCCACCACGCCCGGCTAGGTTTTTTTTGTATTTTTAGTGAGACTGGGTTTCACCGTGTTAGCCAGGATGGTCTCGATATCCTGACCTTGTGATCTGCCCGCCTCGGTCTCCCAAAGTGCTGGGATTACAGGCGTGAGCCACCGCACCTGGCCTGAATGAATAGATTTTTAAAAGGTGGTATACATACATACAGTGGAATATGGTACTATTCAGCCTTTAAAAAAAGAAATGAACAAAAAAAAAAGCAAGAAATTCTGTCATTTGTGACAACATGGATAAACATAGAGGACATTATGTTAAGTGAAATAAGCCCAGGCACAGATACTGTATGATCTCACAGCATGTGGAATCTAAAACATTCAAACTTATAGAAATAGAGTGGAATGGTGATTACCAGAGGCTGCTGATTGAGTTCCTTGAAGCAAAGGTTTAGAAACTCTGGTGATGTTTTTCATACTCAGAGTGACCTATCAATAAGGCCATGCATGAGCATGACCTGAGTATTTTGCCAGACTTCCTTAGTGGTCCAGACCAGTGGCTGGTCCAGGGAGAGATCCAGCCTATGCAGGGACTGCTGTAGTGATGAGACTTTTGAAGTACATATCAAATCATTGGGCTTTAACTCTCAATACTTCATCAGATCCTTGGCGGGAGAGGGGTGGGAAGACCAGCTACAAAGCAACCTAGAGTTCCAATAAGGATCTGAGCAGTTAGGATTTAATTCTCAGTGATGCCACATCAGGAGGGAGAGGGTTGTGGCTAGATAGTTTTAAAAAAATTGAAGAACTGGAAATTTGGTAAGAGTTGGCAATGAATGAAAGATGACAGGATTCAGTTCAATTTACAGGTAAGTAACATGTTAACATATTTTGGAGATTTTTTTCATATTCATTAGTTACCTACAATTAACAAAGAGATGTTATATAGCTCAAAGACTATGAATATGATCAGAATCTGATAATCCACAATAGTGTGCTATAATTTTCTATGAAAAACAAAAATTTTCTCAACAGTTACCCTTTTATGATCAAAGATAATCCCAAAGAAAAATTTTTCTTGGTTATAAAATAGGGCCGATATCATTAGATTTGGCCTGATCGTTTACATAAATACAGCAAGAAAGGTAATTTATACCATAATAGACCTTTTTTAGTTTGCTTTACTGAAGTTTTTCATAAGGAATCTGAGATTAGACTTCTAAAAGCATGTCAAGGCTAGGAAGCCATGCCAAGAACTCACTACCAGACTTTACCTGCAGTACCTTTAGATTTGGATGAACTCCTATTTTCTCAAGGTTTCCAAAATATTGTGAAGTTCCTGGGCCTGCCAGGATGTGACCTTCCTTACTCACCTATAAGGCTGGGAACTCTGTAAGCCAAGTACCAGTCTGGGTTTTCCCAAGAGAGCTTTGTAGGCATTAGCTACATAAAATCAACCTTAGCTACTAACAGTTGATTCTATGTTTCTATGACCATCATTCTCAAATATGACACTTCAGTCAAAGCTTTGGTTTATATAACCAATGTCTCTAATTATGTCCTGTTAACAAAGGGGTCAGACTCATTGAATCTATGCAGAAAAATTATATTGTCATGAAAATAAAAATATAAGAATTTGCAAATTCTGGAATAATCAAGCCAAGGAAAAAATATAATTGTTTCAGTTCTGTTTACAAAAGTATAATCTACTAAATTTTTATGTGTTACAAACAATATAGAAGAAGAGAGAAGGAGGTTCCTTATAATCAAAACATAGAACAGCATCCACAAGATTCCAAACAAAATCCATCATCACTTTTTATGAGCCCTATGTAATTCATTCATAGAACTATAATCCATTCAGTCACATATAATCAATTCTAATTCTGTTCAATCTTGTGTTAGCAATATAATTAACCCATTGGTTTCTCCAATAGAGTTCTAGAAATCTTGACTCAGTACAGTGGTATGGTCTCAAAAATAATTAAGAAATGCCATCAGCCTGGGCCCGCTGGCTCATGCCTATAATTCCAACACTTTGGGAGGTCAAGGAGGGAGGATTGCTTGAGCCCAAGAGTTCAAGACCAGCCTGGGCAACACAGTGAGACCCAGTCTCTACAAAAAATTAGATAACTAGCCAAGCATGGTAGCACACACCTGTGGTCCTCACTACTTGGAAGGCTGAAGTGGGAGGATTGCTTAAGCCCAGGATGTCAAGGCTGCAGTGTGAGACGTGATTGCACCACTGCACTCCAGCCTGGACAGCATAGTGAGACTCTGTCTAAAGAACAAACAAGAAATGCCATCAGAATCTTGTGCCCTAGAAACCTATGACCCAGAGTACCTGAAATAGTCCTTTCCATGGATCTCTGAGACAGTCCTTTTTTCCTAAAGATGACTGGGTACTTCTATATGTTTCCTCTCATTTCTCATATTTAACAAGACATTTTTCTATGCTTCAAATAAAAGTGAGATTGTTGACAAGTGATATGGTTTGTCTGTGTCCCCACTCAAATCTCATCTTGAATTGTAACTCTCACAGTTCCCACATGTCTTGCGAGAAACCTGGTGGGAGGTAACTGAATCATGGGGGGCAGGTCTTTCCCATGCTGTTCTTGTGATAGTGAATAAGTTCTCACGAGAACTGATGGTTTTAAAAATGGGAGTTTCCCTGCGCAAGCTCACTCTCTCTCTACCTACCACCATCCATGTAAGATGTGACTTGCTCCTCCTTGCCTTTGGCTGATTGTGAGGCCTCCCCAGCCATATGGAACTGTAAGTCCATTGAACCTCTTTTCTTCCCTGTCTCAGGGGTGTATGTCTTTATCAGCAGCGTGAAAATGGACAAATACAACAAGTAATTTCAATGTACTTTCCAAGTGAGAAAGGAGTAACCAAGATATAAACATGTAAAATACTGAAACATTCCCTTGATAAGAATTGAGTCCTTGGCTTTATGTGAGATGAGCTCATTATCACTAGGTGTATTACAAGTTTACTCTAATTTCTCTAATTTGATAGATTTGGAAATAAGAAAGCCTTTGTTCTTCCTTCAAAAAAAATTAATAGTAAAAAATTTTGAACTTCTAAGATTCAATTTTGTGCCATTAATTTTAAAAATGTATCAAGCTGATGTTTTGTGATTAACCTTTTAAGATTCAAATTCAAGGCAATAAGTGAATTTTAAAAATAACACAAGTGAAGGAGTAATAATCTTCAGGAAGCTGAGAGTTGTAGTCTGTAATTCAGGGATCTTGATTCAGTATTCATGTCAAATCTAACCACAAAGACAGACTTGTACGAAACCTAAACTGAGTTTAAGCGAGGGTGAAGGCCGGGTGCAGTGCCTCATACCTGTAATCTCAACATTTTGGCAGGCTGAGGCAGGAAAATAACTTGAGCTCAGGATTTCAAGACCAGCCTGGGCAACAAAGTGAGATCCCCATCTCTACAAAAAATTAAGAAAATTAGCCAGGCATAGTGGCTCATGCCTGTGGTCCCAGCTATTCTGGAGGCTGAGGTGGGAGGATTACTTAAGCCTAGGAAATCAAGGCTGCAGTGAGCCGTGATCACACCACTGTACTCCAGCCTGGGTGACAGAGCAAGATCCTGTCTCAGAAAAATAAATATAAATAAATAAAATAATTAATTAATTTAAAAAAATGAACTGGAAGAAGGTGAGTAATAAAATCTTGCAACTTTGTTCAGTTAAAACAAAGGAAGAAAATTTCCTGGCATCATGCCACAAAAATTTGATTCAGCATTTTTAAAATTTACCTCTACATCTCCTTTTATTTCTATCAACTATAAAGTGGGCTTTTTAAAAAAAGAATATTATATTTTCTAAAGTATTTTTCTAAAATAATTTGGTTCTCAAAAAATGCTTTAGCCTATTTATGCCATATGTGCTTTTTCCCCCAACATCAGAATAGAGGCTGGCTGTATAGAGAGGTTCCCGGTACTAAGAAGAAAGAAAAAAATGAAAGGATTGTCTCAGCTATCAATGGGTTGAAAGAAGACTTTTGTTTTAATAAAGTTGAAATTACATCTTATAATGAGTTTTTTTTCTTTTTTACTGGTCAGTCACAGGAAAGGTATCATGCTCTGTTTAGTATACTACATTTTCAAAACAATATTAATAAAACATTTTTTTTTTGAGACAGAGTCTCATTGTCACCCAGGCTGGAGTGCAATGGCACAATCTCAGCTCACTGCAAACTCCGCCTTCTGGGTTCAAGCAATTCTCATGCCTCAGCCTCCCGAGTAGCTGGGATTACAGGCATGCACCACCACGCCCAGCTAATTTTTTGTGTTTTTAGTAGAGATGGGGTTTCACCATGTTGGCCAGGCTGGTCTCGAACTCCTGACCTCAGGTGATGTGCACACCTCAACCTCCTAAAGTGCTGAGATTACAGGTGTGAACCACCATGCCCAGCCAAGAAAACTTTACAGAAGCATTCACCAAAGTGAATACTGGTGAACATAATGCTGCAAACCTTCCCCCCAAAAAGAAGATTCCCAGGGTCAAATAGGATTAGCATATCCTGAATTCTCAATATTCTTGCTACAGTTTCACACTGCACTTAACATATTAAAGGCTCTGGGAAGTCCTAAAAATATGGAAACTTTTTTCATTTTGCTTAGCACACTATTTTCCAATTTTTTTTTTCTTTTTCTTTGTCATAGCAACAATTGTCATTCTGTTCCATCTGATTTTGAAGAACATCACTTTAGGAAACACTAATCCAGAAAAGGACCAGAATGCTGACAATGTCTGTGTTTTATTGGTCACACAGGCCAACCCTCATAAAACATGGGAGGAGACTAGTAAAGGGGGTGAATACCAAGGGGTGGGGATTGCAGGGAGTCCTCTTGGAGGCCGGCTACTACATACTACATCACATTTTGAATAATTCCGGCAAAAAAATTACTATCAGCTCATACTAAAACTCCTCCTGCTTTATACTTTTGCCTAGATTCCATTCCAAAACTTGAATTGTTATATTTGGCAAGTAATACAAAATATCACGTTACATAATAGGTTTGATAGTTTTCAGTATGGATGATAGAGCCAAGCAGGTAGAAAAATTCAGCATAGGGCCACGCAAAGTGGCTCACACTTGTAATCCTAGCACTTTGGGAGGCCAAGGCGGGTGGATCACTTGAGATCAGGAGTTCAAGAGCAGCCTGGCCAACATGGTGAAACCCCGTCTTTACTAAAAAGACAAAAATTAGCTGGGTCTCATGGCATGTGTCTGAAATCCCAGCTACTTGGGAGGCTGAGGCAGGAGAATCGCTTGAACCCAGGAGGCAGAGGTTGCAGTGAACCAAGATCGCGCCATTGCACTCCAGCCTGGGGGACAAGAGAGAAACTCCATCACAAAAAAAAAAAAAAAGAAAAAGAAAAATTCAGCATATTCTTTGTATTTTGCGGCTTTGTTAGGCAAGACTATATATCCATACCAAAGACTCTTTGTGGTAGCATGATCAAACACTGAAATAGACGGCCTGAACATCCTGATATTTTTTTGGAGTGACTGATCAAAGGGAAGAGAATAGCTTTCACTGAGCCCAACTTGGTGGGAACTGTTGGCCTCTGGCCTTCTCATTACTGTACTCTAGCCACACTGTCTCCTTTTATAAACTGAGTCCCAACATCATGCATGATCAGTCCTGCCCCATGCTGGGAGTGGAAGAGGAGCTCCGAAGACAGTGTGCCCAGGGTCAAGCTCTATGCTTGGTGCTGGTGTCCAGTTTCTTGTTTCCTGTTGGCCTGGGCCTTCAGCTCTGTCTTTCAACTGTCCTGGAATTCTGGTGCCAGGGTCTGACCTCACTGATGTGGACTTGCTGCCTTGACCCACAAAACCTCCATTCCATGCTGACTCTCAACCCTGCTCCACACTCTCTGAGCTAACTGGCCTCCTTGGACCTGACCTCTGTCCCGCCTCATTTTTTTTTTTTCGTTTTCTTTTTCCATGTATATATACATATTATTTTTCTGTAAAATCTCCCAGTTCTTCCATAACTTATAAACGTGATTTATACCGCGGGGTAGATGGGAAAGTGGACAGGGGCAGGGCAGACTGACTGGGGATGGGGAAGCTCCTCTCGCTGCCCTCTTGGAGCAGGCCCAGGCCCTTTGGAGGATGGGGACTCCAGGACATTCCTCCCTGAGGTTGTCTGGCTGCCTCTACCCCTGGTGCTCAGAATCCTGTGTGCCACTCAATTCCGGAATCCCTTCCGGGACCGACCCTAGGCCCACTGGACACGCTGCCCTTGGTACTCAGAATCCCGAAGATCCAGTCGGTTCCAGAATCCCCTTCTCAGCTGCTGGGGTGGTGGGGTCCCTCCTTTCTGCTGTCCGCCTGACCCCAGAGGAGGAAGGGAAGGAAGAGAGAGGGGGGCCCAGGTCTCCCCTCCGTGGCAGGAGGTGGGTGGAGGTAGAATCTGAAGTAGGAAGGGCGTGGAAGGGTCAGGAGGGCTCAGCCAATGGTGAGGCCAAAGCCACACTGTAACTTGTTCTTGTGGTGATTCAGGAAGGCCCCAAGGGCCGGTGTCAGAGGCAGGGGTGGGAGCTTCTTCTCCAGCGTGGCACCCACGATCCAGTTGCTGTCCACAGAGCCTTTGAAGAGGAGGTTGGCCTTGGGCAGGTCCAGCTGGTACCCAAAGGAGACATTGGTGTCCTGCATCCTTGTACTGGCCTCAAACCCCACATCCACCTGCAGCTGGTCACTGGGTTTGTGGTGTTATGTCCAACCCAACGTTACCGTTACCAACCAGTTGTTCAATGTGTATTTCCCAGCTAGAGACATGACAGTGCCCTCCTCCCCAGGCCATCGGTGGTAGACCAGCTCACTGCCCAGGGCCAGGCAAGGCGTGATGCTCTGGAGGTAGTGGGCTACGAGGATTCCTGAACCCATCAAGACGTCTGGGTTCCCCAAGGTGACATCCACTGTGAAGTCAGAGCCCTGGTACTCCCCATCCACCTGCCACTTCACAAACTTTGACTGCTGGGTCTGGATGGCCATCTTGGACCTGAGGCCGGGGCCCAGCTGGTGAATGACCTGAGCATTGAAGCTGCCACTGTTGTCCATGTCACCCACCAGTACAGGAAATGCCTCTGTGGGACTCAGCTGCTTTGTCCCCATATATGTGACACCAAAATGGTGGTTGGACTCCCTGATTGTGCTGAGGGTTACTGTGTGTGGTTCACCTGGAAATGCTTACTCAATGCTTTGTTCACTGTGAACTTGACACCTTCCATCTACCGCTCCTTGCACTTCCGGTGGCACTCCTCGAATGTGCAGGGGTTGGGCAGGCAGCGGCAGGCCCCATCCTCGGCACCCCCTGCGGCACTGGCGGTTGCAGCTCCGGGGGTCCGCTCCTGGCGCCCAGGCCGCCTCCCAGCAGCGGCAGCGTGAAGCCTGGATGCTAGGGCGGAGGTGGCGGCAGTCCCACGAGGGCCGGCACAGGTGGTGGCGGCGGCCCTGCAGGCAGCGAGCTGACTGCCAACAGGTTTCCCATGGTCACCTGCGAGGTGAGAGGTCAGAGGGCGGAGGTCAGGGCCTGCGCGCCCCAGACTCAGCCCCAGCAAACTCCCCCTCGGCTCAGAGCCCGGGTTCTCACTGGCGGCGGCACCTGCTCCCGGCCTGTCTTGCCTCATTTAGGCACCTGCTGTGGTTACTTCCTTCTGGGCTGGCTGACGTGGCCCTAGATTGGCACAATCCGGCCTGACACAGTCTTGTCTTAATGTGACATGTCCATTGCTTTCCTTAGCCTCCTTTCTGGTGGGAAATTGAATACCATCACATACATTTCCTTATATAAAAGATTGAAACATCGTTATTGTCTATGTCTCCTGTCTGCATTTTTTAAAATATTTTCTATTTTTTTCTTATTTTTTATCAGAAATCAAATCTTAGGCAAAATAAATATTTTACATCCTTTTATTTTATTCATTCATCTATTTACTTAATGATTCAAGCTTATATACCTTCCACATACCTGGGATATCTCCCCAACTTGAAAGTTTCCATCCCTATTCACACCTGTCACTCCTCTCCATTGACAGTGGAGTCTGTTGCCTCTCTCTATGAATCAGGGCTGGCCTATGGTTGCTCTGACCTACAGAATGTGGGAAATGTGGCACCCTGCTGATTGCAGGCCTAGGCTTAAGAAACCCGGCAGCTTCCAGTTTGCTCTCCATGGCCATGAGCTATTGTATAAAAAAATGCAGTATATGGTTGGAGAAAAGAAGGCAACTAAGGCAGCAGACATGTGAGTCAGACATATCTAGCCCCAGTCAAGGCGTTCCAGCCACCAACACCATGTGGAATAGAGACCAGCATGCCCTACCCAGTCCTGCCCACGTGGCAGCATCCCACTAACAAGGATCTGGGTTTTGTTGTCTTCAACTACCAAGTTTTGGGGTAGTTTGCAGTGTAGCAATAAATAGCATACATTTAAAACATGAAACTTTGAAAGAAACAAATACAAAACTTGTAAATTAGCACCAAAAATATATCCGGGGAATAAAAGCCAACTTCTGGATCTACTGTCTACTCTCAGGACTGAATCATGTTTAATTGGATCCAAAGAAAGTTATTGGTTTTAAAAAAGCAGAGGACGCAGCATCTAGCTTACAGGAAATTAATAAGAAAGTGATTAGTGAAAATTGGAAACAGGTAGGTAGAGAGTAATCATTCCAGAAATAAGAGTAACCCAATGGTTTTCAATCCTACCAATAAACCAGAATCATCTGGGCACCTTTTGAAAGTGCAGATTTCTGGGTCCCATGCTTTAAGATCCTGACTTAAATAATCTGGGGTGGATCAAGAATAGCATTCTGAAATACTGCTGGGGTTTAGAGGGGGACTGTGAAGAATAAAAATAAGCCTGCAGCTGAAAGGCCAATGGTTAGTAATAATGTATTATGTATTTCAAATAGCAAAAAGAGGATTTTAAGGACTCATCACAAAGAAATGATAAATACTTGAAGTGATGGATGTGCTAATTACCTTGATTTGATCATTCTGGCACTGGTTTCCAGTTTCTTGTTTCCTGTTGGCCTGGGGCCCCAGCTTTTTGTCTTTCAACTGTCCTGGATTTCTGGTGCCAGGATCTGACCTCACTGATGTGGACTTGCTGCCTTGACCCACAGAACCTCCATCCCACACGGACTCCCTGCTCTGCACTCTCAGAACTGGCCTTCCTGGACCTGACCTCTGTCTTGCCTTACTAGGTACCTACTGTGGATACTTCCTTCCAGGAAGTATATATTTATGACATACATCAGATTGTACACCATAAATACATACAATTATTATTCGTGAATTAAAAATCAAACTTTTTTAAAATAAAAAATGGGTTTTTTAATTTTTTTTTTTTTTTTTTTTTTTTTAGAGACAGAATATCTATTGCCCAGGCTGAAATGCAGTGGTGCAACCATAGCTCACTGTCACCTCAAACTCTAGGGCTCAAGTGATCCTCCTGCTTCAGCCTCCAGAATAGCTGGGACTACAAGTGTGCACTTGCACAGCTAATATTTTATTTTTATAGAGAGGGTGTCTCCCTATGTTGACCTCCCAAAGTGCTGGCATTAGTGCTGTGAGCCACCATGACTGGCCCCTAAAAATGTGTTTCAAACTTGCAAATATATGGCTTTTTGTTTGTTTGATTTTCTGTCTAAATTGCATTGTTATCTGAGAATACAATCTGTAATTGGGCTAGGGCTAGAAATTTGGGCTAGGGCTTTATCTGTCATTTTTGTTGCATAACAAAGAATGAATATTTTATAATATACGAAGCTTATATAAAGTAATGAGACAAATATGCTTTTCTTAACGTGAGAAAGGACAGGAACTAGTAGTTATGCCTCAAACTAGCCTATAAACATTAAAAAATCCAAATTAAAAACAATACACTGTTTTATCAACAAAATTTGCTAATGTTTATAAAATTCTAACACAGGACCATCGTGTTAGAATGGCCAAAATACCAAAGAATAAGAATTCACAAATAGTGATGATAGAATTATCAATTAGTACCATATTTCAGAAAAGCAGCTGGGCCCTGTATATCAAAGAATGTCCAAAATGTGTATGCCCTTTGACTCAGTAGTTTCACTTTTAAACACTTATTCTCTCAAAATAATAGATACCAACAAGAGATACATATATAATACCTTTATTGGGATAGAAATGGAATACTAAAGTCATAAAAAGGAGGAGGAGGTATATACTCTACCCCAAAAGGCTAATATAGTAAATGTGAGTGATGTCAATGCTATCCGTGCCAACCTAGAAAAGAGTAATACAATGTGTTGTATAACCCTTGGAATGGAAAATAAGGAAATCAATTTTTTAGAATGAGTTTAAAATAAACTCATCATGTGGTGCCTTGTATAGGACATGTTGTAGGTCATTTTAATCAATAACCTTAATGGTTTTACAGCAAATCTGATCCTCTCACTGTCTAAAAAATAAACTAAATGAGTAGGAGAGGACTAAGTTAATGTCACATAAATATATAGCTTTATTATAATTAATGTAATATACAGATCTTACAATTCAACAAAAAGTAAATGAATAACATATCCCTAAGACAATCTGGACTAAATGTCATTTTCCTCTGCTTAGCTGTTGAAAGTAATGAAATAATCGATAATTCAAGGTTATTTTCCAACTAGAAAATTTTCAGAGCAGTTATCATCCATTTTGCCGCTCAGCTGTAGAAAAAGTCCAGCAATGTTCCTGTGAAACAGTGGATTCTGAACGGGATAATTTCCTGATGCACCTGCCAGAATGAATTAGCTACCTATTGCACAGCCAGGCACCTGCACACCATGATCTGTTGCATGGAGCTATTTAAATTCTGGTGAATGTGAAGGAAGCCAAATTATTTCCCCCAAAATATTGAGGATTGTTAAGTTAAACACACTGAATGAACTTAGGGAAATGCTCTGCCCCAGCCTCTGTTTGCCCAATGGCAGGACATCAACCCTTCCTTACTGGAGACAGCTCTGGCTTGTCAGCCCAGAGCAGGTACCAGCAGGCACCAGAGGAATCTGGGAACGGATTTTACTATCTTCCCACATTTCCCCACCATTTATTTATTTATTTATTTGAGACAGAGTCTCACTCTGTCACCCAGGCTGGAGTGTGGTGGCACGATCTCGGCTCACTGCAACCTCTGCCTCCCAGGTTCAAGCGATTCTCCTGCCTCAGCCTCCCGAGTAGCTGGGACTACAGGCATGCACCACCACACCCAGCTAATTTTTTGTATTTTTAGTAGAGATGGGGTTTCACTATGATGGCCAGGCTGATCTCAAACTCCTGACCTCAGGTGATCCACCCAGCTCGGCCTCCCAAAGTGCTGGGATTACAGACGTGAGCCACTGCTGCCCAGTCCCCACCCTTTAAAGTACTAGAACTGAGCCAAGCACAGTGGCTCACGCCTGTAATCCCAGCACTTTAGGAGCCTGAGGCCGGGAGATCCCTTGAGGCCATGAGTTGGAGAACCACCTGGGCAACATAGAAAGACCCTGTCTCTACAAAAATTTAAAAATTAACCAGATGTGGTGGTGCACACCTGTAGTCCTAATTACTCAGGAGGCTGAGGTGGGAGGATTGCTTGGGCCTGGGTGATGGAAACTTCAGTGAGCCATGATTGCCACTGCACTCTAGCCTGGGAAATATAATGAGGCCCTCTCTCTCACAAAAAAAAAAAAGAAGGAAAAGAAAAAGAAAAAAGAAAAAAAAAGGCTAGGCCGGGTGCGCTGGCTCATGCCTATAATCCCAGCACTTTGAGAGGCCAAGGTGGGCAGATCATGAGGTCAAGAGATCGAGACCATCCTGGCCAACATGGTGAAACCCCATCTCTACTAAAATTACAAAAATTCAGCTGGGCAAGGTGGCATGCACCTGTAGTCCCAGCTACTCAGGAGGCTGAGGCAGAAGAGTCACTTGAACATGAGAGGCAGAAGTTGCAGTGAGCCGAGATCGCACCACTGCACTCCAGCCTGACAACAGAACAAGACTCTGTCTTGAAAAAAAAAGAAAAAAAGGCTAGAATTGCTCTCTCCTTTGTTTTGTCACTATGAGGGATTTATGGCTCTTTGATAAAATGCCATTTAAGCAAAGCCTTGAAGCCACTGCCTTGAGAGAGAAGTGCTGTTGAACTGAGGCCTCTCCCACATGTTGAGTACAGCATGGGTTAACAAACTTGTGCTTGTTTTTCTCTTGTTAATCCTATTTTGTTTTCAGGAGAGTGTTTCAGCTAAAAACCTAAGAAAAGAAAGAAAAGAAATTATGTTTTCTCACCTACAAATGCCTAGGGAGGGCAGTAATTGACACTTGAGCCATTCTTTCTGACAGAAGTTAAATAGTAGGAACAATTGCTTATTAATACATACTAAACTTTATCATAGCCAGGTGCGGTGGCACACATCTATAATCCCAGCTATTTGGGAACCTGAGGTGAGAGAATCGCTGGAGCCCAGGAGTTTGAGTCTAGCCTGGGCAATATTTCGAGGCCCCCATCTCAAAAAATAAAAGAAATTAAATAAATAAAACCCTATCATAAGCATATAAAGACATACCTGTGACTTACTTTGGCAAAAAGGTTTGGATTCCAGTTATCAAAAAGTGGCCTCCCATTAAAGAAGCGTAAGTTAAAAAATAGGTTTGATAAAACATATTTTTCTGTTTTATAACCGTAGAGACTGATGTTTGATCTCACCACATTTTCTTGGCTCCCTTGAATTGTGAAAGGGCATCAAAAAAAGGGTACTGAAAGGCTTTAAGAGTTAGGGGTCTCTACTAAGCCCTGTAAAAGTTAAAGTAAGGATTGTCCAATGAGTGCCCAGGTTCAACCTGGTTAGCAGGGTGTCGTGTTATGATATATACCATCTATATGCACACATATGTATAAATACACACATACCTATGTATACACACACACATATATTTGCACATACACATACGTATACACATGTGTATATACATTGGTTTTTCGTCCCCAGCTCATAACTCCCACAATCCTTTGTACAGTCTTTTATTATCAAGTTGGGTGTGTTAGTTCTCAGGAAACAGAATCTCTCTGGCCTTCCCTTTCTCCTGGCTTTCTGACTGTGGGTCTCAAGACCATCCCCAGAGAGGGCCCCACCCTGTAACTGGGGGAAAGAATGCTGACTCAAGAAGCTTCCATAAAAACCCAAGAGAACTGGGTTGGTGAGCTTCCCAATAGCTGAACATAGGAAGGGTGGTGCACCCAGGGAGGACAGGGAAGCTCAGCACCCTTCCCCCATACCTCGCCCTACACATCTCTTCGCTTGGATTTTTTATAGTATCCTTTATAATAAACCAGTAAACCTCAGTGTTTCCCTGAGTTCTGTGTGCTGCTCCAGCAAATGAATTGAACTCAAAGAGGGGATCATGGGACCCCCAATTTGACACTGATTGATCAGAAGTTCCAGAGGTCCAGATTTGTGACTGGTGGGAAAGAGGGGGCAGTCTTGTGGGATGGAGCTCTCAAGCTGTGGGATCTGATGTCTCTAGGTAGATGTGTCCGAATTGAATTAGAAGACAACCAGCTGATGTCTGCTGCCTGGTGTGTGGGGAAAACTCCTACGCATTTGGTCACAGAAGTCTTCTGTGTTGATTGTTACGGTGGTATAAAGAGCAGAAGAAAAACATGATTTGGGAGAGTTTTTCCAAAACAGAGGGCAATGGCATTTTTCCTTTTTTCAGTGGGAGGGGCTACCCTCAAACTCAATTTCACACTGGTGACCCCCAACATTTTCAAGTTCTGGACCACTGTCACCTGTGCTCACATTGCTTAGTATTAAGGCACATTTGTCCCTTAGCCACGCAAGATACTCTTACAATTATTGCATAAAACAACAGAGCAACAGAGGTTATTGTCCCTCTGCTGGTAAACAGTCCAGTGTATCCAGGCACATCCCAGCCCAAGCCGGACTCTCTACAAATTCCAGAAACTGAGAGACTGTACGGACAGACTGAGAAACACCTGCTAACCTGCTCAAAAGTGGTGCATCCTTGGGTCTGGCCCAAGCCCATCGTGGGATAAGGCCTTACAAGCCTGGCCCACATCTGAATTTAGTCCATAAAACCAAAAGTGGATTAGATGTCAGGGGATGTTCTAACAGTCATTGTTCTTGCCCGATTAACTGGTCATTAAACACAGAACACAAAACACCCCTCTGCTCCATAGCTGTTGGCTGGGGATAGATAAATCTTCATAGTCTCTAATACATTCTCCTATAGATTGCTATTAATTCACTTCTTTTGTTATTCAATCTCCCCATCTCCCTTTTTGGGGAATGGGAGTTGATTATTTTGTAGCTCTTGTAGTTGCTGTTTATAAAACTTTGGTCAGTTGCATTGTCTTAAATACTTGCTTGATTTGGATCCATCTCTTTTATCCATTTATTTATACTGATTTTTAAATGGGCATAAAATTCAAAAGGTACAAAACAAAGTAATTTTAAAACCTTCTTTCTTATTCTATTCTCCCCAATAAGTACCCTGTTCTGATCTCCAGAGGTAGCCATCATTACAAGATTTCTAGTGTAATCTTCCTAAGATGTTTTATGTATATAAGTTGATTTTTTAAACAAACAAAAATAGCATAGCATAGACATATTTCTGCATCTTGATTCCTTTTATTCAACAATATATTTTGGCAATTATTTCTTATTAGTACAAACCTACTTCCTTCATTTTTAAAGTTGCATAACATTTCATACCATGATTGTATTATTATTTATTTCATCACTCCACATTGGTGGATATTTAGTTTGTTTCCTTTACAATTATAAATCAAGCTAACATTAACATCTTCATACACTTGTTTTTGCCTCCACTAGTGAAAGAGTATGCATGTATTTCATTTTAATAGCTAATTTTAATAGCTGTTGCCAGAATGTCTCCTGGAGAGGGCTGTAGTAATTTCCTGTCCCATTTCCTGTTTCTCTGAATAATTACCAACAAAGTGTATTATCAAACACTTTGATAATCATTTTAATCTGTGTGAATCTGATTGGTAAAACATATTTTATCTTTGTAGTTCTAATGAAAAATTAACTCCTTCTTTCCTATTTTTGTACCTTTTATATAATTTCTGTCCATGTTGTATTAGCTACTACCTCCAGAACAGTGTCGAATAATTACCGTAAGCGTGGATATTCTTGTCTTGTCCCTAACTTTAAAATGAAGAAGTTTGATATTTCCCATTAAGTAGCTCTTGGGTTGAGCTACAGATATTTTGCCAGTCTCAGCGACTGTTTCCAGGGAACACAGTCTAAGACACAAGCCTGTGAACCACTATTTGATAGGTATTTTCCATTTGTTTCTCCAGGCCTCCACTCTCTCTCCTGACTTTCTGCCTCAGGAGGCTCACTTGTGTGAATTACATGAACTGCTGTTCCTCCCTCCCTGGGATCCTTTGTGGTGGCACTCTTTTGACTAAACCCAACAGAAAGACAAAGGGCACAGAAGTTATGTGCCCGCTGGCTTTCTATTGGGGTTAGTATGTGCCATTTGGCTTTCTGTTGGGTTTAGTCAAAAGAGCGCCACCACAGAGGATTCAAGGGAGGGAGGAAAATAAGGCTGGGTAGTGTTGAAGTCAAAATTAAAATATGCAAACATATCTCTGAAATTCAACATTTATTTCAGGAAGAGAGAATTGCAATTCAGAGCATACAGGCAGACCAGGTGGTCTTCAGAATATGTGAACAACAAAGAGAAGGTCGGAAGTTTTATAAAAAAGAGAAATGTTACACATTGACCATTGAGAAAGTTCATTGGCACTAGTAAGGTTCTGGAGAGCTGGCAAACTCTGATTTGTGAGCAACACCAATATGCAAAATTAGTCCTAGAGTTGCACAAGTTATCTCAGCAACTATAGATAGAACTGGTTTCAGATTACAACAGGTAGTTTCAGCAGCTGGACTTGCAGAGAATTACATTCTTGGAGTAATATTGTGTATCTTGAGTGCTTTCCCCGCAAGCTTCCCTACCCTGTTTTAGTTTGGTACTACAAGAGTGACTTGATTCATATAATCATATAACCACAATATGTCCATTTTTCAATGCACATGGCAGGTCAATAGCCAGACACTGAGATGCAGCAGAGAAAGAGATTGAATCACAAGGCTGGTGAACAAGGAGAAAGGAGGAAATCTCAAATCCATCTCCCTATGGAGTTTGGGGCTAAGGTATTTTTGTTTTTTGTTTTTGAGACTGAGTCTTATTCTGTCACCCAGCCCCTAGTGCAGTGTCACGACCTTGGCTCACTGCAACCTGTCTCTTGGGTTCAAGCGATTCTCCTGCCTCAGCCTCCCAAGTAAGTGGAATTACAGGCATGTGCCACCACGCCAAACTAATTTTTTTGTATTTTTAGTAGAGACAGGGTTTCACCATGTTTGCCAGGCTTGTCTCGAACTCCTGATCCCAAATGATCCACCCACCTCAGCCTCCCAAAGTGCTGGGATTACAGGTGTGAGCCACTATGCCTGGCTTGGGGCTAGGGTTTTTTAAAGGTTTTAGAGTGGGACAAAGTATGGAGATCACCGATTGGTTGAAGAGTGCAGTATAGAGTCACAGGACAGAGAGGTGGAGAAACTGTATTCTCATGCCGATTTCATTTCTCTGGTTGGTGTCAGCTGTTTTGCTGTAATTCAGGATTTGAAAAACATCTTAAATAATCCTTACACAAAAGTCTTATGATTCTAACATCAGAAATCCTATCTGTAGGAACAATGGGAATGCAAATGGTCAGTATCTAATGCTATGTGACTTTTGGTTACAAGGAAATGGGCCAAAGTGCAGCCCAATTGATGTTTAATCATAACTATATTTCTGTACAGAAATCTTGTTAACCTGATGAAGATGGCTTTAGTCAACTGTCACAATAGTTGCTCCACTGGTCCAAGATGAATGGGTTATTTCATTGTTTGAAGGTCAATGCTGCTCTCCAACTGGCCTGTTCAATATGACTCTATCCTTCCATATACTGGTAGTATCTTTCTTCTTCTGTCCCCTCAAACCTAGAGATGGTGAAAATTCTGTTGCTACTATCACTTGTGGTTCTCTTGCACCAGCCATACCTTTTTAACTAGTCCTTCTTGTAAATAAATCCCTCTCAAATCATGCAGGGTCTAATTATGCCATCTCTTTCTTTTTGGGACCAAGACTAATTAACGTACACTCATTAGGTACAAGTGAAACCACCTTTGTAAAGTTATGACAGTAAGAGAAGTCTAGCATGGCCAGCTCCATCTTGCTTCCAGCTTCACAGGCTGGCTGACCTCACTCATTCCTGGGCACAGGCCAAGCTGAGCATGGGAAGAATTCAGTTTACAGTTTAACTTTGAAGCAAGGATAATTATAGTCCCTCCCTTAAACTAACCTCCCTCCTTGCTCAAGGACCAAAGCTGCCTTTGTAAAACAAATGAAAGGTCACAAGATTAGGATAATGGAAGGGGCCTGAATTCTGCTAAAATGTAAGCATAGTTCATATAATCCCTTACTGTTCAAGAGTCATGTGGTCAGAGGTCACAAGATTTGTGAATTCTCCAATTGCTCCTATAGATAATATCACTATTGTAGAACTTAAGATTGGTCTTTTGAGATGTTTTTCAGACTTTTGCGTTCTGTCAGCTGACTGACTCTACCTGGACCCAGGACTCATGACTCAACCAGAATTGTGGCCCCTACCTAGAGGCAGACTCAATGTACAAGAACTGTTTTCCATACCCTTATGATTTTATCTCCAACAAATCAGCAGCACCAATTCCCTAGACCCTTGATCACCAAATTATCCATAAAATCTCTAGTTCTCAGGGAGACTAATTTGAGTAATAATTCCAGTACTTCTGCTTGGCTAGCTCTGCATTAATTAAGCTCTTTCTCTACTTCAATACCACAGTCTCAGTGAATCGTTTTTTGTCTATGCAGAGAGCAGGAAGAACCCATTGGGTGATTGCATAGAAAGCAAGATGAATTCTCCCATTTCTTCCTGTCTATACTGAACAAGTTTTAGCCAGGACAAAGAAAGAGGATGTAAGGAAATACTAACAATAATATCTACTGATACTAGCCAGGCATTGTCAAATAAAAACTAAATCTGCACTTAGATAAGGAGAAATCTTATTTTAAAAGATTACTTCAAGAAGTAGAGCTGAGAGGAAAGAAGAGATTTTGCAATAGGAGAAGGGAGACTATTGCAACAGGGAGAAGTCTTCGACAAGATCTGCGAATTCAAGAGTTAGGCAAAATGGTAGGCCAGGCATGGTGGCTCATGCCTGTAATCCCAGCACTTTGGGAGGCCAAGATGGGAGGACTGATTGAGGAGTTCAAAACCAACCTGGGCAATATAGTGAGATCCTATCTATACAAAAAATTAATAATAATTAGCTGGGTATGATGGTGCGTGCTGTAGTCCCAGCTAACTGAGCTAACTGGGGGGCTGAATTGGGAAGGATTGCTTGAGCCTGGGAGGTCAAGGCTGCAGTAAGGTATGATTGCACCACTGAACTCCAGTCTGGGTAACAGAGTCAGACCCTCGGCTAGAAAGAATCTGGGGTGGGACAGAGGAATGAAAGAGTGAGGTGGCTAATCTGATAGTAGATCAGAGATTGCTTGACCCTGGAGCCAGCCTATTTTCAGGAGGGGCTGTTAAGAAGGAGTTGTATGCTAGCTCAGGCTGAGGATAGGTCAAATTCTGGGGTTTAGAGGAAGGAGATAATCTTAACAAGTTTGATTAACAAGCACTTTGTTCAGATTTAGATTCCATGGGCACAAGCAGTTCAGCTAGTCATTTACGAGGCAGAGAATAGGAATTTAGAGGAATTTAGAGGATATTTGTCTGGCCTTGTCAAAGGTGAAAGAAACCAAGTATTTCACCTGAAAATATTTATCCTGGGTATGATGAATATTTTAAATTAAAGGCCCCTAAAGATAAACAGAGATCTAGAAAAGTCTTTTCGCCTATGTACGTAAAGACCCCACAGATCTGCTAAGGAGAACAATTATTTTTCTTTTCTTTTCCTGTTACTTCATTATCTACTAGGGGAAAAATATCATGAAGATGCAGAGTAAAAAGAAAAAAAAAAAGAGAGAGAAAGAGAAAAAAAAAGCATGAATTAAGACCTTATGAATGTAACCACCCTGAATGAACCCTTTCACAAGATAGTATCTTCTTTTAGCCTCATTGAATTCCCAAAGAGAAACATTTACAAGTTAATCTCTGTTTCCTCATCCATTCACTCTTCCTGATAATCATTTATTCCTTCTCCCAGAATTACTCATATTCCTCAGTTCCCCCTCTCCTCTGAAATAAGGGTATGTAAGCTTCTGTACCCCACTGGGGAGTTGGGGTAATCACTCTGTGATTCTCTCCCCCTCATCTCTGTATACGTTAATAAATTTGTATGCCTTTTTTCTTAATCTGACTTTGGTCAGTTTTCCTTTGGCCCTACAAAGGTAAAAAAGAGACGCATCTGTGCGTCTTATCTAAGTCATATGGAAAAGTGTATTTCTTGGCAATAAAGAGATATTGGGAACACAGAGAGTGGGGGGATATCTTTAACCATGGTTATTTTCCAGGGTCACAGGGCCCAGGTAAAATTCAACATTGTCAGCACTTACCTTAGAGTTTTATTTATTTATTTTATTTATTTATTTATTTATTTATTTATTTATTTATTTATTTTTATTACCTTTTAGTTTAGAGATGGGAGCCTCACCATGTTACCCAGGCTGCTCTCAAACTCCTAGACTCAAGTGATCTGCCCACCTTGGCTTCCCAAAGTGCTGGGATTACAGGTGTGGCCACTACACCCAGACAATCTAAGAGTTTTCAATGGTAATCTTGATAGAGGCAGGAGGCAGTCAAATGCCTAGGCAGATGGGGGTGGGTCCCTGGTGAAACCTGACCTTCAAGCTGAAGACGGTTTAAAGTCTGAAAACCAAGCTATAGGTCAGAGATAAATCCATGGACTGGATTGAGAACCTCTCTTCCCATTTGGGGCACTTTCCTCTGATTGATCCCCACCCTTCACCTATTTTACATATACCTACCCTTCCCTAATTGTTTTTTTGCATGCTCTTGCCCATCTTTGAGTGGTGCCTTTTTTTTTTTAATCCTTTTTTGCATACTCACAACCCAATCAGCATGCACTCTCCCATTCTGAGCCACACTGGGAAACTACCTGCCTTCAGGTGGGGCACCACCCGCCTTGAGTCAGCTCTCCCCTGAGAGCTGTTCTGTGGCTCAGTAAAACTCTTCTCTGCCCTTCTCACCCTCTGGTTGTCTGCGTAACCTCATTCTTCTTGGATGCAGGACAAAAACTCGAGACCTGCCAAACAGCAGTGAAGAAGGAGCTACTGTAACACTGTAAGTCTCCACCCTCCGCTAGTGTCCAGCAGCCGCCCCACAAAACGGGAAGCAGTGGCGGGGCCAGGCCAGCCCCAGTGCCGCCAGCCAGAGTGGTGAAGCAGGACTGAATGAGCTATAGCACAAATAGGCTGAAATACTGCCCTGCTCCCCATTCGCTGTGCTGTGAGCAGCAGGAAGGAAAGAAGAGCTACAACCCTTCTGGGGGCCTAGACTTTGGGGCTCCCTGAGCCAAAACTGTAGCATGCTGTAACACCCACTTTGGGGCTTCAGGGTTGCTGGCATCTCCAAGTTTTTCGGGCACCACCACTTTCCCTTCATCCAGACGCCGGCACCCAAAGCAGAAGCAGGTTGCGGCATGACCGGTCCAGCTGCAGGCTGAGAGCGGATCCCATAGTGAGTGCGGGATCCGGGCTGGATCACAAGCCAAGCACAGCCCACTGAGTGGAGTGGGCGGGGTACCTCCAGCAGCAAGCCCAGAGCCCAGCAAGGCCCAGGCAAGGGTGTCACTGTGGAGGTCCCTGGCTGGCGAAGCAGCACCAAAAATTCCTGCATCTATCTTATTTAATTTTTTCACCATATCTACTTGTGTAAGTACAGTAGAGTGATTAAGGGAGTGTTAACAAGACAAACGTGGGCAAATTATTTAATGATATTTTCCTCTAGTAAAAGGGGATTAATAATAGTTCTGGCCTCAGGATTGTTGTGAGAGCTTGAAAACTTCATACACACGAAGTGCTTAAAACAGACCTGGAATGTACTAAGTATTCAATAAATGATCCCAGGAAGAGAATCTTATTTTTCCCAATTTACAAATGAAGTTCCTGAGGCACAAGGAGGGCAAATAATTTCCCCAAGTAAAGATTAAAACTCACCCAGATTATAGGCTTTTATCTACAGTCTTCCCTCCTGCACTTCCCAAGCAGGAAGAAATTAATGGATAAATCGAAGCTAGGCATGGTGGCTTGCACCTGTAATTCCAGCTACTCAGGAGGCTGAGGTGGGAGAATCTTGAGTGCAAGAGTTTGAGGCCAGCCTGAGCAATATAGTGAGACCCCATCTATTAAACATAAAAGTGGGCAGATAAAGTGGAAGAAATGTTAGACAAAGCCTTGGTAGGTTTTCCAGAGTTACCGCATACAAAAACAAAAAAATTGAGTCTTTTTTTTTTTTTTTTTTTTTTTTTTTTTTTTTAATACAGGGTCTGGCTCTGTCGCCCAGACTGAAGTGCAATGTCCTGGTCTGGGCTCACTGCAACCTCTGCCTCCCAGGCTCAAAATCCTCCCACCTCAGCCTCCTGAGTAGGTGATACCCCAGACATGTGCCACCACACCCAGCTAATTTTTGTATTTTTGGTAGAAATTGGGATTTCCCATGTTGCCCAGGTTGGTCTCAAACTCCTGAGCTGAAGCAATTCACCTGCCTTGGCTTCCCAGTGTTGGGATTACAGGCATGAACCAACACACCAAGCCCAAATCACTTTTTTTATTTTTCTCAAAATGTAAAGATTCTCGAGGAAGTCAGAGTAAGAAAATATTCTTATTTCCATCAACCTGAAATAACCAAAAGGATCAGAATTCAGTTTTAATGAGCTTATTTGAGTAAAAAGTTGGAAGTTACCATCCAGGAAACATAGACTCCAGAGAAATGGGGTCAATGCTCTGAAGTTAAGATCTTGCTTATATAGGCGAACACAAAGAAATTTAGTGGGATTATAACATTTTCTAAACAAGGCTGGCTTATGAACTATACCAATTTAATGAGTTACAATGTGTTTTCTGTACAGCCTGTTTTCTTTTCTTTACAGCTTGTTTACATTTTCTTCCCAATTAAAAGAGTGTATTTGACATTCCATCCTAGACAGTGTGATAGGAAGTCTGTGTGACACAGTGAAGAGGAAAATTGGGGAATTAATAGGCCCAGTGCTCAGAAAACAGTTAGTAAATGACTCTTTGGGAATGTGAAGGGTGGAACTGCACAGAAACAAAGATTGTCTTATTACCCAGATAAGGTTCCCCAGGCAATCTCTAGGAACTTCTCTCAGAAGAATAGATGAAAAGTCTGTCTGGGAGTAATGAGGACTCCCAGTCTCTTCTCATCTCTGGGTGGTTGATCTTGCCTGGTTATCTGATGAGATTTTTAGGGAGGGGTCTTAAGACAATTGCATGTCATTTGGAAAGAAGCTTTCTTAGTCAGATAAGGAAATTCCAGAGAGAATCTCCACTTGAGAGGGGGACAAGGCAAGGTTAGAAGGGCTTTGAGGCAGTTCCTAAGGCTTCTTAGCATGTCAGAGTGCCAGTCTTTGAGGTATTGCTTTCTGAGCCCCAACAAAGCTTATGTGTCATTCAAGAGTACGCAGCAATTTTTTACAGCCTAAACAACAACAAAATCTTTTTTAGGGAGAGGTATTTTATCACTAACATTTGCAGAATTGCCAGTGTATGGTTGGTTTTTATTATGGTTTTAAAATTCTTTATGGAAAATGTACCTAAATTATTGCCTGCACCAAGAGCAGACCATTTCCACTGCCTCAGTCTTAACTGGTATATGGTCAAATACACAAAGGTCCTTCTTTTAGAATGATACATGTTGAAGTATTTAAGCATGAAGTTTCACATTGTCTACAACTCAGTCTCCAATGGCTAAGACACACACATACACACACACACACACACACAGAGCATAGAAATTGATAGGGAAAATACAGACACTTCTCACCATACGATGGGAATGAGTCCCAATAAACCCACCCTAAATCGAAAATGCATTTAATGCACAGCCCTTTCAACATCATAGCTTACCCTGGCCTACCCTAAACACTTATATTAGCCTATGGTCAGGCAAAATAATCTAACACAAAGCCTATTTTAAAATAAAGTGTTACTCATTTATTAGAATCGTAGAGTATAAAAATAAATATAAAAATAATATTAAATAAAGTATTGCTGGGTGCATTGGCTCTCACGCCTGTTATCCCAGCTACTCAGGAGGCTGAGGCAGTTCAAGGAGTTCAAGGCTGCCATGCACCAGGATTGTGCCACTGCACTCCAGCCTGGATGACAGAGCAGAGTTCTAATAGAACTTCGGGACCGGGCCTGATATTACATCCTGCAGAAATGCCTCTGCAGGGAACAGAGGTAGAGAAATTGTAGGTTCAGTATTTTAAATGGACACCTGTAACCCAATTCCCAAACCTCATCCTCTTCAAATCTACATATAAGTAAGTTGAGAGTCTACTGTAAATTGAGATAGTCACATTACTTACTGCTCTCAGTGATGTCTGCCTCACTATGGAGCCAAGTTAGGAGAGTTTCACCGGAAGGAAATCAGAGAGCACACCCACACACACACACACACAGCCCTTCACACTCATCTTGGTTTTCTTTTACCTCTCTGCCTTTGACAGGAAGAGCTTGAATAACACCTCCTGTTTTGTTGTTGTTGGTTTTTTGTATTTTTTTTTTTTTGAGACAGAGTCTCGTTCTGTCCTCAGGCTGGAGTGCAGCGGCATGATCTTGGCCTCACTGCAACCTCCATCTCCTGGGTTCAAACAATTCTCATGTCTCAGCCACCTGAGTAGCTGGGATTACAGGCACGTGCCACCATGCCCAGCTAATTTTTTTTTGCATTTTTAGTAGAGACAGAGTTTTGCCATGTTGGCCAGGCTGGTCTCGAACTCCTGGCCTCAAGTGATCCACCCACCTCGGCCTCCCAAAGTGCTGGCAATTACAGGAGTGAGCCACTGGGCCCAGCCACACCTCCTGTTTTTAATCCAGACTGCTTTTGATGAGACAACTCAGGAAATCCATACATTTACCTCTTTGCTTTATCATAAGGGGGATATTTCCCAAGTCCTGAAGGTTTTATTTAAGTCATGAGAATAAAATAGTGTTGAAAATATTTTATTATCTTCCCATTAAACATGTTACTTAAAAGAAAAAACTTTCTAGAAATAAAGACTTATTAAGAGACAAGTCGCCCTTCTAAATGACATATGCAGGAGGCTGGAGAGCTGGGTCAAGGATCTCTTTCAGTTGCATTTGATCAATTACTTTCTTTGTTCTGCTAGCTACAAGTAATTGTCCATACTAGCCATTTGGTTAGAATGTCTTTACAGAACAAATGGAAATCTTTTGCATATTCTTTTCCTTATGTTCTGTTTGAAGACTATAATCAATTCTAAGCAACAACGACCTTTGTAAATTCAGGCCTCCCCTCAACCCCTGAGCTAGGACTGGGACCCCACTTCTGATTCTTTGAATTTGCTGTACCTTCTATTAGTCCTGCATGACATAAACCACTACAGCCCACCTGAATTCTATCCCACGCCCTAATCTACTTCATCTCTTTTGCCCCAGACTAGTTTTCACAGCTTCCTGTTCATTTGTTCATTCCACCCTGGGTCTCTAGGAGACGAAAGAAATCTCCCTGATCTTACCTCTTTCCCTCTTTCCCTCTACAACATGCTATGAACAGGGGCCTTGGAGTCCCAAAACCTGAGTGCAAAATTTTAACACTTATTAGTTACTTCACTAGTATAATAATAATACTGTCCTTGTTGAGTTATTGTGAGGGTTAAATTAGTTAATACATCTAAAGCATGTAAAATAGTGCTATTCAAAGGATATTCTTTGAACCTACACAGTCCAAAAATTGCTTCCTACTAGCCTGCAACTAGATAGGTATAAAAGTATAGAATGTTTACAAATGAACTAATCAAATCTTCACAGGATCGATAAATTTATAAATCAAGAAAAAAGTTCATTGGGTGTATTAAAATCTTTAAATGTTGATATATACAGCATTTATTCAAAGTGTACATAAAGGGCTGGGCATGGTGGCTCACACCTGTAATCCCAGCATTTTGAGAGGCTGAGGTGGGAGGATTACTTGAGGTCAGGAGTTCGAGACCAGGCTGGCCAACATGACGAAACCCTGTCTCTACTAAAAATACAAAAAATTAGCTGTGCATGGTGGCGCACATCTGTAGTCCCAGCTACTCAGGAGGCTAAGGCAGGAGAATTGCTTGAACCTAGGAGGCGGAGGTTGCAGTGAGCTGAGATTGCACCACTGTACTCCAGCCTGGGCGACAGAGCGAGACTCTGTCTCAAAACAAAAAACAAAAACAAAAAAACAAAGTATACCTAAAGGCCCTTAAAGTGGGGAATCATTATTTCACTCACAACTTTTTGAGAAGTTGTGATTGTTAAATAATATGTAGAAGTTATTAGTATAATAATTTTCTATATTAAACACTTTACATCCACTTTCAATGGACAACATACAAGTTTTGTAGTTGTTTTTCTTTTTTTCTATGTCATTTTCTAGGAATTAAGGTTTTTTTATTTTTTTATTTGTTAAATATTTATTGAAGTGTTTGTAGTTATTTATAACCAATAACTAATTTGTACAGTGATTTCAATTTTAAAGTTTTTAAAATTTTCATTTGTCACTGTAAAAGCTCATAGGAAGTAACTTTTAATGTACTTTGCAGAAATATTGATCTGTGGCAAATTGGAAATTCAAGAAAAAAGTGAATCACTTACCACAGAGTGTTTGAGAAGCACTGACTTATTACAGAGCTCTGCCTGGCACATCGTAATATGAAACACATTAAAAAGTGCTAGCCAAATAGGAAGTGTTCAGTGAATACTCACTATTACTACTTTCATTTGATAGATGAAGAATCTTAGGCAGAGAGGAGTTCAGGAACTTACCCATGTCCTGTGTCCATGATCCTGGTCCACTGAGGCACACTGCATGGGACCTAGAAGTACCTGCCTGCCTATCCTGGATAAACTGATAAAAGGAGTTTTCCTTATTGAGACAGGGGACCCTGAAGAAAATCGGGGACAAAAAGCAGAAGCCAAACACATATCGCAGAGTGTCCCCAAGGTGCTGATGTTGCCATCAAGAGCCAGATGAAATGGAATTGCCCAGAAAGCATCTGCAGGTGCATTGCCCAAGCAATAGTGACAACCCTAAGTAATAACCACCCAGAAGTTGGCAGTGGAGGCCAACAAGGCACATAGCAACCCAGCAGCAAAGAAACGTTATCCAGAAGCCAGGAGATCTACTGGGGACCCCAGCTTCCCCACAAAGCCATAAGATTAAATAAGCTATATCCTTTCCGAATTCTACACAATCTTAGAGAAACAACAAAAGATAAGCTGTTTGAGGGACTGAGCACTTTTGGCTAACAGAAATTGAACCCCACTAAAAGGGAATAAACTTAGGTTGAATTAGACATGTAGTTAATTGTCTCCTGGTATCCCCTAAGGGAAAGGGCTCAAGAGAAAGTTCCAATTACAGATGAAAAATATCCTTTTCATTGTACCTCTGAGTTGTGAGACAAGTTGAGTTTTTCTGTCACTACAAGCACATTGGGAGAAAACTAGAGAATGAATTAAGGAACCTGTGAATCTCATGCTTCATGATTCATTTTTTCCAACTCCTTCCCTCCAAGCCCCTTTGAGAGCAGAACTTGCAGTGCCTCATGTCTGCTGGCCTTGGAGCAAAGTGTCAATCAACGCGTCCCAGCCCATTAACCAAACTTGAGGACAAGGGAAGTTAAGTGCCTCAGCCCACAGGGGAGCATGTAAGTGGATTCAGATTCCCCAGGGAGCATAACACCTTAAGGACTGTGCTTGCAACAGCTGGGGAGACAATGAGACAGGCGGGCAGTGATTCTTCCAGAGACTAATGAGGTTTTTCCTGGCAGAAGCACGTCTCTGCCTACACCACACTAATGCAGCATTAATGGAGAAAGGAGAGGAAATGCGAGCATTTTCTTCTGTGGAGGACAGATCTTGTGTTGTCTTTTTGTTTTCTTGTTTTTTTGTAAGGTTTTTAACCTTTTTTATAAGTTAAACAAATTTTAGTATTACATGTTATATATCTGTACATTTGAAAGAGAAACATTAAACAGCTTTAATGTTTATACCTATAAAATAAATGAAAACATTTCAAAAAACCCAATTAAATTCCTTAACAGTTTTAAAAGTAAGAGGCTTTTGTAAAGTTTCCCTATGTTGTTTGTAGTGGTTACATGACTGTATATGTTCATCAAAACTCATTGAACTAGGCTGCGGGTGGTGGCTCACGCCTGTAATCCCAGCACTTTGGGAGGCCAAGGAGGGCAGATCACCTGAGGTCAGGAGTTTGAGAACAGCCTGGTCAACATAGTGAAACCTTGTCTCTACTAAAAACACAAAAATTAACTGGGTGTGGTGGTGGGTGCCTGTAATCCCAGTTACTCTGGAGGCTGAGGCATGAGAATCACTTGAACCTGGGAGGCAGAGGTTTCAGTGAGGCGAGATCTCACCATGCCACTGTACTCCAGCCTGGGCAACAGAGTGAGACTCTGTCTCAAAAAAAAATAAAAATAAAAATAAAGATATCACTACACACCTATTAGAATGGCAAAACAACAACAACAACAACAAAACCTCATTGAAATATATATATGTTCAAAAGGCCTAAATTCTCAGCATGTTAATTCTTCTTCAATTTGAAAAAATAAATTAATTTCTTAAATCCCAAAAGCAGTTTTAAGGAAACATGTGAATATTATAATAGACTTTTTGGAAATAACTTCAAACTTATAGAAAAGTTCCAAGAATAGTAGAAAAAACCTTACTTTTTTCCTAAACTTATTTGAGAGTAAAATGCCTATTTTGCTCAATCTCACCTCGTGTTATTCAGAAAGAAAGGAAGAGAAGGGAAGGGGATGAAGGGGAGGGGAGGAGAGGGGATGCAGGGGAGGGGATGAAAAGGAGGGGATGAAGGGGAGGGGATGGAGAGGAGGGAATGAAGGGGAGGGGTAATGAAGAGGAAGGAGAATGAAGGGGAGAAGATGGAGGGGAGGGGATGAAGGGGAAGGGGAATGAAGTGGGGGATGGAGGGGAGGGAAAGGAGGGGAGGGGATGGAGGGGAGGTGATGAGGGGAGGGAGAATGAAGGGGAGGGGGAATGAAGGGGAAGGGATGAGCGGGAGGGGATGAAAGGGAAGGAGATGAAGAGGAAGGGGAATGAAGGGGAGGGGAGGGGAGGAGATGGAGGGGAGAGGATGAAGGGCAGGGGATGGAGAGGGGATGAAGGGGAGGGGAGGGGATGGAAGGGATGAAGGAGAAGAGGGATGAAGGGGAGGGGAAGAAGGGGAGGGGTGAGGATGGAGGGGAGGGGATGGAAAGGGGATGAAGAGGAGGGGAGGGGATGGAGGGGAGGGAAGGAAAAGGAGGTGGGGGTGTCAGGGCTGGTTTCTTCCTGGAGGCTCTAAGAGATAGTCCATTTTCTTGCCTTTTCTGGCTTCTAGAGGTGATTTGCATTCCTTAGCTTGTGGTCTTTCTTCCATTTTCAAAGCCAGCAATAATGGGTCCAGTCCTTCTCACATCACATCACTCTTATGTCCTTTTGTGCCTTCCTCTTCCACAGGTAATCCAAGATAATATCCCCATTTCAAGATTTTTAGCTTAATCACATCTGCAAAGTTCCTATTTCCAGGTAAAGTAATATATTCATGAATTCCAGGAATTAGGATCTGAACATTTTTAGGGACTCACTATTCTGCTGGTATTTCATTTGGTTTTTGTGTTTTTTTGCGACTGTCTCACTCTGTCCCCCAGGCTGGAGTGCAGTGACGCAATCTCGGTTCATTGCCACCTCTGCCTCCCAGGTTCAAGCAATCCTCCCACCTCAGTCTCTTGAGTATTCTCACCAGGCTCAGCTAATTTTTTTTTGGTTTGCAGGTAGAGATAGGGTGTCACCATGTTGTCCAGGCTGGTCTCAAAACTCCTGGGCCTCCCAAAGTGCTAGAATTACCGGTGTGAGCCACCGCACCTGGCCCACCATTCTGCTGTTAAATCAGTCACTGCGCCTGGGCAGCTATTCTGCTGTTTAGCCTAAGGTTGTCTTCTTCTGTATTTTAAGTTCAGCCTAAACATTTCGCTGTACATAGTGAACTACAACCTAAATGGAAGTGCAAACAGACTGTAACCTACTCTTGTGCCAATCACCAAGTTTTGGCCAATCTAAGGGGGCTAACTGATCAAATCATGTTCAAATAAGGTAGACACCAAGCTGTAATCTACCCAGCTGTTTCTGTCCCTCCCTCTGTTTTCTGCATGCCACTTTCCTTTTACTGTCTATAAATCTTCTACCCTGGAATGTTCCTGAACGTATTCTGGCTGAGGAGGCTGCCCTATTCATAAGTCACTTTTTACTCAGTTAAACTCTATTAAATTTAGTGTGGTGAAGTTTCTTATTTCAACACTGCCTACCACAAAAAGGAAGGATGGAAGAAAGGAAAGGAAGGAAGAAAAAGCCCTACCCAAATGTTGATATATGGGTTTTTATGGTCTTACTAAATCATCCAGAGCATACCTAGAATTCGTTGCCTCCTATCTTAAAGTTCTAGCACTAGAAGGATCCTCACTACAGCTTCTTTTCCTCCCCTTTACTCGTCAGTTTTTCTGTTTCATAGCCACCACCTGCACCTCTAACCCTAGCAGCTGCTGCACAAGCCAGGCTTACCACAAACAAGCTCATGGCTGAGGGCTCTTGGTGTGTCCCCATGGTTTATGGACCAGGTGCCATGCTGGGTTCCCAATTCTCCACAGGAAAAGGGTACTTGCAGGGTCTTGAAATGGTACCTCATGGTTAACAATTAGAGGCTGAAAATATTTATTTAAACTAAAAGAAAAATGCTTCTTGGAGGGATTTCAGGTCCTGTGACTTGTCACTGAGCAAAAAAGACGGGGGAGGCTATTATTCCCTGAGGTCCCTCCAATGCTAACAGCAGGCCCTCTTGCACCCATTCCCAAGGTTGCCTTCTTGCACCTGTGAGTGCCTGGTTATGAGAGGATCAGGTGTCAATCCCATGCCACATTTTCATCCCAGGAGAGGAGAGGCCCTACCATC
The DNA here is from genome assembly GCF_028885625.2 of Pongo pygmaeus. Taxonomy (NCBI): domain Eukaryota; kingdom Metazoa; phylum Chordata; class Mammalia; order Primates; family Hominidae; genus Pongo; species Pongo pygmaeus. Next base: position 33,948,706 of record NC_072377.2, on the reverse strand, counting down.
CTCTCCCCTTCCCTGCCCGCTCTTCCCCTGACCGGCTGTTGCCAGCAACCTGAGCTCAGAGGCTCCCTAAGAACCAGGCATGAGCCTCATCCATTCACACTGGTTAACTGGTTACAGCTTGAAGACAAGAGAACATTTGCCCATTTTTGTTTGCTTTCTGATATGTTGGTGACCCTTGGCAGCTCTCAGACTAAGAATTCAACCCCAGAAGGATCTGGAAGGCCTGGGATGTGCTGACTTCCACCAAGCCATGAGCTCCAATGGATGCCCTTGTCACCTGTTTGGGTAACACCAAGTTCTTCCTCAGCCTAGTTAGTAAATGGTTCTGCTGTCATTCCAAAGGACTGGCAGAATGTCCCATCAAAGACTTTTGCTGCTTCTGGTCTAGAAGTTTTGGACATTAGCCCTCAGGTTATGGGGATGTGATCCTGACTGTCTAATGGTGAGATTGTGTAGGTGGGGATATGGCAGGAAGTGAGGAGTAGTGGGAACAGGTGAGGCAAGACTCTAGCTTACCAGTTAAGAATTGGGTGCTGAACTCTGACTACCTTGTTTGGAATTCTAGCTCTGTTGCTGTACAGGCTTAAGGTCTCTGTGCCTCAGTTTTCACACTTTAAAATGGTTATATACCTTCTTCATACTGTTACTGCTGTTTTTGTGAGGATGGTTTTGAAGGGCCAAGGGAAACTTCCTATTCGCCCTCTTAAGGTTTACTGAAAAATCAGCTCACAACAGTCTGATTAACTGGAGAAAAGACATACACATTTTATTAACATGTACACAGGTTGAACCACAGAGTGATCACCCACCCCTCAACAGTATTCAGACACTTACAGACCATCCTGGTCAAACAGGTTATGGGAGGGGAAAGAAGAGGAACTATGTTGCCGGGGGGTGGGGGGAGCAATAAAGGATTACTAGAGAGAATGAATTGATTCAGGAACAGAGATGAACTGGTACATTATCTTGTAAAAGGGTCCGCCCAAGTGTGATTATATTCTTTGTCTTACAAAGAGGGAAAGAAAAAAACAATTCTTCCTTTTGGTGGGTCTGGATCTTAGGTAGATAAGGAAACTTCAGCTTCATCTTTGGGAGAGTCAGTTGTGGGCAAAGTCAGAGAGACCATGAGGCTTTTCCAAAACACCGTATTCTGGGGTAGTGGTTTCTGAGATTTAACAGCTGGTATTTACTAAGCACTTCCTAATATGACTATTGTTTTATTCTGGGTGGCATTCAGCTCCCAAGGGAAACCGGGCTCTAAATGGGCACTTCCTCAACAATTAAAATGGCTCCTTCTCTGGGTATTACTGTGACTTCCCTGCCTCTGTGCTCTTTCTGATTAGATTTAAATCAGAGAATAAGCAGAGTGATCAGACACCTGACTGGAGGGGAGGCTGCGGACCTGAATAGCAGTTTGGATTTCTGCTCCTAAGACTGTCCATGGGACCTACAGAGCTTACCCAGGGGCAAATCCAGGATATGGGGCCTGGGACTGAGACAATTTGGGACAACCTCTTTAAGGAAAAAACACACTGAATCACGAGTATAAAATGAGGCAGTAGCACACGAACATATTGCTGGGATGCTCCTGGAGAAGCAGCCCTGAAGTTTTATCCTCCTTAGCTTTGGAATGAGTTCACGCTGGCTGATATAGTTTGGATGTTTTTCCCCTCCAAGTCACATGTTGAAATGGGATTCTCAGGATTCTCAGTGTTTTGGAGGTGGGGCCTGGTGGGAGATGATTGGATCATGGAGGTGAATCCCTCATGAATGGTTTGGGACCATCCCCTTGGTGATAAGTGAGTTCTTGCTCTGTTAGTTCACATGAGATCTGGTTGGTTAAAAGTCTGGGACCTCCCCCCTCACCCCCACCACCCCCTGCCTGTACTCTCTTGCTCCTTTCTCCTTGTGATGCCCTGCTCCCTCCTTGCCTTTCATCATGATTGTAAACTTCTTGAGGCCCTCACCAGAAGCAGATGCTGGCCCCACACGTCTTGTATACCCTGCAGAACCGTGAGCCAATTAAATCTCTTCTCTTCATAAATTTCCCAGTCTCAAGTATTCCTTTATAGTAATGCAGACAGACAAATACACTGGCTAATTTTCAAGGTCCCTATGAGGAGCTCTGTAAGTGTCTCCTCTGTGCAGAGCCTCAGAGATCCTATCAGCCCTCAAACGGATCTTCATCAGAATGCGGGCCCCGGGCTGGACAGCTCCCAGAGAGGTTTGCCTGCCCTCTTGGGAAGACTGAAAAGTGTTAGGGGTGGGGCTGTCTCTGCCCTCAGAAACCGCCCCAGGACATCCTGGGAGCTGCCCAGCCTATTGCATGAAGGCTCCCCAGCTTCGGCACCCTTCCCGAAAGACAGAGGCTGACTGACCATGATGTCATGGAACGCATGACCTCTTCACTCTGTGATCTTGGGCAAGCCAACCTCTTTGATCTTCAGATCCTTTAAATAGGTTAATAATAATGCCATCCTCACAGGGTTGTTGTCAGGAATAAGCACAAGTATGAAACTCTAAAGCCCTATGTAAAAGTTGGTTCTATTTCACTGCCCTCAGTAAGCCTAGTCCACAGGTGAGAAATGATGGTGAGCAACTGGGCAGTGGGAAGGAGGACTTCATCTCCCCCCTCCACAGCTCACTGAAGCATCTCTACAGGCTCAGCCCACACAGCTGCACAGCCCTGGAGTTTCTGTCCATCTGGATACAACACTTTGATGACTTCAACTTGTCTGCATTCTTCATGAATCTGAGACAAATTTGTTACAATCTTTCTTAGGCAATTGAATTATCTTCATCATGATTATGGCAGAAGAATAACCACAACATGAGGAGCTAGGACTGCCCAAGTGGAGTTTGAAGCGTGGTCCTTGCACCAGCATCCACTGGTGCAAATGCCCAAAGTGCAGGTCACCTATCCCAGCCCATGATGACTGAATCAGAAAACCTGCAGACTCCAAAAGCCTAGATGTTTCTGATGCACACTGAAGTTTGAGAAACTCTGGTTTCAAAACATTACCTAATAGGAAAAGTTGTGGAGTATTTTCTTGGAAAGAGAATGACTTTTAAATTTCAAGAAATAAGTGACAATTAGAGGCTAAAACCCAGTAGGAGGGAAAATAAGCCCTATTTCCAGTTCCAGCAAAGATAATTATTTAGTGGCTTAGGTAAGAAGCTGTGCCCTGATTGTAGCCATCAGCTTAGAGAAACGAGCACTAATAAGTGCTAGGAAATGTTAGGCATATGAAATTCAAATGTGCTAACAAAAGTAAAATACGTTCCCTTTAGAATTGGTGGACTAGAATGTATGTAGCAGACATTATTTCAAATCAACAGAGATTAAATACACCAATGTGAACACCACCTTATGTATTAAATAATTAATTAACTTTAAATTTTTAAATTAAAATTCCATCAAGGTATCTGCATTTCTCACATAAAACAGTAGCTCTCTAACTTCAATGAGTGGAAGAAATTACTTAAGAAGCTTGTTAAAACATATATATTCTAGACTCCCTCTCCTCCATTGATTTTTTTAGGTCAGAGATCAGCCTAGGATTTTAATGAGAATTCCAGGTGATTTAGAAATGGTGTTATAAAGGCTAACCTTTGAAAAACAAACACTTAGGAAGAAGAGTCTGACCTCTGCCCAATCACTCTCTCTTCCCCCACCAAAAAAAAAAAAAAAAAAAAACCCTCAAGACAACTTATTCAACCAAACTTCCCAGTTAGCTGCACATTGAATTAATAATCAGTGACTAATTTAATATCACATACCCATTTCCAGAGCCATGAACACGGTAACAATTGTAACTTTTCAGAGTTGAATTTTTTTGAAAGTAATTATTTATTACAAGAAGAAGCTTAATAGTAAATTAGCTTAGGGTGGTACTCTGGTTCTGTGATGTGTGAGTACACGCATGTAAAACAAATGCATTAATATATTAAATTTCAGTCTCCTGGATTTCTGCGTACGGGATAATGTAAGTGGAATAGATGTTGGTCATGCTTTTTGGTTACTCAATAGTTTTTGAGCTCTGTTCCTACTGTAAAGGTAAAGAACGTACCATCCCAAAACACGCAAAATTGGTATATTGATTATTTCAAGTTGAAAACATTAAAGAAATTGTAGTTTCAGAGAGAGCTAGCTGACTGTGTCTTCCTGTAGGCAGCAAGCCATGAAGGGGTACACTTCTTATACCAGGGTGAGAAAATAGCTCTTATCACCAGACTGGGAACTGGACACTGCAATAGACCTGAATAAATATACTTACAGAAATAACCCTTGTCTTCCACTAGTTTCATACACACCCACACTCACATATTTTGTAGTGACTTCCCTGGAAATTTGCTGCTCCAGGCCAGGCGCAGTGGCTCATGCCTGTAATCCCAGCACTTTGGGAGGCCGAGGTGGGTGGATCACAAGGTCAGGAGTTCGAGACCAGCCTGATCAACATGGTGAAACCCCGTCCATACTGAAAATACAAAATTAGCAGGGCGTGGTGATGCGTGCCTGTAATCACAGCTACTCAGGAGGCTGAGGCAGGAGAATCACTTGAACCCAGGAGGCAGAGGTTGCAGTGAGCTGATGTCGTGTCACTGCATACCAGCCTGGGTGACAGAGCGAGACTCTGTCTCAAGAAAAAAAAAAAAAAGAAATTTGCTGCTCCGAGCCAGACCCCCTTTGTTCTGTCACTGCTTCTCAAATTTATCATTCTTTGTCTAAAAAGTATAAAAGCATTTTTCTTTGACCACTTCTTCAGACTTCACTCTCTTGTGAAGATCTCCATCTATAATTGCCTGACAGGTTCTTCCTGCCCACTGCACAGGCAAAACCAATTCATGAAGACCATAATATTGCAGTAGAGAAAGAGTTTTATTATTGCAGAGCTAGCCAAGAAGGACTAGAGTTATTAATATGACTCAAATCAGTCTCCTTGAGAACTCAGAGGATAGGGTTTTTAGGGATAATTTGGTGGGCAGGGGGCTAGGGAACCAGTGCCACTGATTGGCTGGAAATGAAATCATAGGGGTGTGGAAAATGATTCTCCTGTGTGGAGTCAGCCTTTGGGTGAGGGCCACAGGACTGGCTGAGTCATGAGTCCCAGGTCTGGGTGGGGTCAGTTGGCTACCAGAATGCAAAAGTCTGAAAAAATCTCAAAAGATCAATCTTAGGTTCTACAATAGTGATGTTATCTACAGGAGCAACTGGGGAAGTCTTGAATCTTGTGACCTCTGGCCACCTGACTCTCAAGCAGTAATGGATTATAGAAACTGTTCCTACCAGAATCGTAGCAGAATTCAGGCTCCTCCCATAATCCTAATTTCATGGCCTTTCTTTAGTTTACAAAGGTGGCTTTGGCTCCTAAGCAAGTAGCGAGTTAGTTTTAGGGAGGGACTATTATCATCCTTGCTTCAAAGTTAAGCTATAAACTAAATTCCTCCCATGGCTAGCTTGGCCTGCACCCGGGAATGAGTGAGAACAGTCAGCCTGTGAGCCTAGAAACAAAACAGAGTCAACTTTGCTAGACTTCTCTCGCTGTCATAATTTTTGCAAAGGTGGTTTCGACATACATGTAAAGCTAATAAAATTTACATGCTTTTCTCTTGTTAATCTGCCTAGTATTAATTTGATTTCTAGATCCAGCTAAAAAGCCCACTAAGACCTAAAAGGGGTCCCCTAAACTACATTTGGGGAATTACCCCCATTATTCATCTTCTCTTCAAGATGGAAGCCTTCCACCAACTTCCCTTAAAACTAGTGCACAAGGAGCATTATTTTCACTGGGAAGAAGAAGGTACTGGGTGAGTCCGATCAGCAGAGAGATGCAGCTGGATCATTATGGAGATGCCAGCTTTCATAGGCAGCATTGGCAAAGACGTGAAGGCACAGAGAGTTGCCAAATGCAACACAGAGGATCTTTGGTCTTTGGCAAGCACCATTTGAATGGTGTGGTGAGAGCTGAAGTCAGAATATCAGGGACTGGAATAGAAAAGATGTTGGTGCTTTTAGGTTTACAAGTAGAAAGCAATTAGGGAAGAAGTTGATATATAGGGGATAACTGTTGAATCAGGTATGGGGGCAGATGAAAATAATAGCATTACTTTTCCCACACTTTATATAAGGCCCACTGATTGCTATTACTGATTCAGTGAAAGTGGTGTGTATTAGTCTATTCTCACATTGCTATAAAGAACTGCCCAAGACTGGTTAATTTATATAGAAAAGAGGTTTGATTGACTCACAGTTCCACATGGCTGGGGAGGCCTCAGGAAACTTACAATCATGGTGGAAGGCAAAGGGGAAGCAAGGCACATCTTATGTGGTGGCAGGAGGAAGAGAGAATGAAGAGGAAGTACTCTACACTTTCAAACAACCATCTCTCGTGAGAACTGACTCACTATAACAAGGACAGCAAGGGAAAAATCCATCCCCATGATCCAATCACCTCCCACCTGGCCCTTCCTCCAACACTAGGAATTACAATTCCACATGAGATTTGGGGAGGGACACAGAGCAAAACCATATCAAGGTTTTATTTACATTTTATGGGTAAGTAAAGAGGCTCAGAGAAATTAAATAATGGGTTATCCAACTACGAAGAGACAGAATAGCAACTCAACTGGCTCCAAAGCTCATTACCTTGGTTCTATACCAGAGGATAAAGAGGTCCAGTAGAATGGTTGGACTTAAAAGGAGGGAGAAGACCTCATTTACTGGAGGGAAGAAGGGAAACACTAATATAAGTTTCTAGATTTAATGAAGTAGGAGGAGAGCAAACAGTCAGCTGATAGTGCAGGGAGTAGACGAAAAGTGAAGTGACATTTGAAAATATAAAGTTATATGCTTTCTATAGGCTCTTAGGGAAATTCAATCTTGGGGAGATGTAGGTATCTGAAGAAAGTAGTGACAGTTACTGAGGGACTTGAGGGACTAGATAAGGAAACCACATATAGAGATAAATTATGGTGCAGCTGAAGCTGGAGATAATGAATTGGAAGTAGCTCCAGTTCTTAAAATTCTAGACTGTTTTCTCTAACAGTGCTCAGTCTCTTAACTGCAGAATTTGGAGAAACATTCAGCATTTGTTCAATGAACCAAGCAGGACATGGATGCATGGAAATTGGGATTACTGGAAAAAGAGGCTTATAAGTGATTGGCCATGGAAATTAACGCTTATTGAGGAAGAGAAACAAAAGGGTGACAGGGCAGGAGACAATCAGGGATGGAAGGTTGGGGAACAAAGGAATTAAAAGACTAGACATGGCAGAGGACTTTTGATATGGTTTGGCTGTGTCCCCACCAAATATCCCCACCAAAATTGCATCTTGAATCGTAGCTCCTATAATCCCCACGTCATGGGAGGAACCCTGTGGGAGGTAATTGAATCATGGGGGTGGTTACCTTTATGCTGTTCTCATGACAGTGTGTTTTCACAAGATGGTTTTATAAGGGGCTTTTCCATCTTTTGCTCATTTTTCTTCTCCTTCCTGCTGCCATGTGAAGAAGGATGTGTTTGCTTCCCCTTCCACCACGATTCTTAAGTGTCTTGAGGCTTCCCCAGCCCTGCAGAACTGAGTCAATTAAACCTCTTTGCTTTATAAATTACTCAGTCTCAGATGTTTATTCATAGCAGCATGAGAATGGACTAATACAACTTTTTAAAATTTTAATTTCCAATTTTTTTTAGAGACAGGATCTCTGTCGCCCAGGCTGGAGTGCAGAGGTGCAATCATAGTTCACTATACCCTGGAACTCCTGGGCTCAACCAATCCCCCCACCTCAGCGGCCTGAGAAGCTGGGACTACAGGCAGGAGCCACCAGGCCCAGCTGTGGCAGAGGAGTTTCAACCCTGTTTGCTCAAAATTAATCTTGAAACAAAGACAGAAGAAGCTGTCCATCTTTGGACCAGAAATCTGACCATAGTAATTCAATCAAATTGGGTTGTATTTCTGTCATATAAAAATGCAGAATTAGGCAGTCCAGGTAGATTCAGTGCAGTCAGTGTGGATTCAGTGCATCCACATCATCAATTAATCCAAACTATATCATCCTGTTCTCCATTAACCTGTGGTTTTCATTTTCATGGTCACCTTGTGGTTGCAAGACGGCTGCCGGATTGCCTTCTAAGCAAAAAGAGGAAGAAAGGCAAAGAAGGGCAAATAAAGGGCAAAAATTTATTCCATTTAGTAAGCTTTCCAAGAAGCTCTACCCAGAGACTTCCACTCCTATCTCATTGGCCAAATCTATCTCATGGGTGCTACTAGGGCACACTGTCTTCCTCAACTAAATCTGAGTGCAAGAAATAGTTAGTGGAGCAATAAGCAGTCTGACATGCCAGGAGACATTTGTAACCCCAAACCACAATCTCTGAAGATTGCCAACAAAAAGAGTCAAACTCTGTAAAATATTTGAAGAGACTTATTCTGAGCCAAATATGAGTGACCCTGGCCCAAAATACAGCCCCAGGAGATCTTAAGAACATGTGCCCAAGGTAGTCAGGCTACAGCTTGATTTTATACATCTTAGGGAGACGTAAGACATCAATCAATACATGTAAGATGTACATTGGTTCAGTATGGAAAGAGAGGACAACGCCAGATGAAGGCTTCCAGGCTATAGGTGATTTAAAGATTTTCTGATTGGCAATTGGTTGAAAGAGTTATTATCTAAAAACCTGGAATCAATAGAAATGAGTGTCTGGATTATGATAAGGGATTGTGGAGACCAAGGTTTTTCTTATGTATAATAGATGAAGCCTCCAGGTAGCAGGCTTCAGAGAGAATAGATGGCAAATTTTTCTTTTAAGATTTAAAAAGGTGTCAGACTTTTAATTAATTCTTTCTGGGATTAAAGATCTGGAAAGGGAATGGGATTCTCTATAGAATGTAGATTTTCCCTTATCAGACAGTTTTGCAGGGCCATCTGAAAATATGTCAAAGAAATATATTTTTAGGGTAAAATAATCTCTTTCAGAGCCTGCTGTCATGTTGGTATCTTATTGCTAGAAAAACTGTTTTGTCAGTCTTTAAGGTCTCTGTTTTAATGTTAATGCAGGTCAGTTGTGCCTGAATTCCAAAGGGAGGTGGGTATAATCAGGCATGTCTGAACCGCCTTCCCATCATGGCCTGAACTCGTTTTTTAGGTTAACTTTGGAAGGCCCTTGGCTGAGAGGAGGGGTCCATTCAGTTGATTGGGGGGCTTAGAATTTTATTTTTGGTTTATAAGATGGAAAGTGAATGGGACATCAGAAAATGATGCAATATACAGAATGAAGGTCAAATTTAAGCACCTGCAAATGGCAGGAGGGGTAACAACAACTAGCAAGGCTATTTGCCCTCAAGGCATGGTTACAATATGAAATAGAGACCAAAATATAAATAAACAAACTTAAAAGAAATAAAAATGCAGCATGCTGAATAAAACTTCAATGTGATTAAAACGAATGATCTAAGGAAATAAATCCAATCCAAGTAACCAAAACAGGATGCATTGATATATAAACAGAAACATTGAAAACTTAAAAAAGAAATACTGGTGAAAAAATTTAAAAACACAATAGAGGAATAAATGGGAAGAGAAAGTTAAGAAAATCTCCCTTAAAATGGAACACCTAAATAATAGAAGGCCCATTAAGGAGAGAACAAGGTAGGGAAGGAAACCACCAAAGACTAAATACCAAAGTATTTAGAACTGAAAGATTCAGGTCTCCAGAATGAAGACTGCTCTCCACGACTGAAGGCAAAAGACTGACACAGTCATGAAATTTTAGAATATTAGGCCCAAGAAAGGAGATCTAAATCTTTCAGAGAAAAAAAATGACTGGTGGCATACAAAGGTATGAAAATAAAAATGGCTTCCTCATAAAAACACAGGAAGGCAGAGGAAAATGGGGGCAATTTCTTCCAAATGTTAAGAAAAAAATCATTGTGTTGCCCAGGCTGGTCTTGAACCCCTAGCCTCAAGCAATCCTCCTCCTTCAGCCTCCCAAAGTTCTGGGATTATAGGCACGAGCCACTGTACCCAGCCACAAAGAAAACATTTTACTGTATTATTTTTTTTTTTTCAAACAGGGTCTTGCACCCAGGCTAGAGTACAGAGGCGTGATCCCAACTCATTGCCACCTCCACCTCCTGGGTCCAAGCAATCCTCTCACCTCAGCCTCCTGAATAGCTGGGACTACAGGTGCATGCTACCATGCCCGGCTAATTTTTTGTATTTTTGGTAGAGACAGGGTTTTGCCATGTTGCCCAGGCTGGTCTCGAACTCCCGAGCTCATGCAATTTGCCCACCTTGGCCTCCCAAGGTGCTGGGATTACAGAAGTGGGCCATTACACCCAGCCAAAGAAAACATTTTTTATTTTTTATTTTTGAGACAGGGTCTCACTCTGTCACCCAGGCTGGAGTGAAGTGGCACAATCTCAGCTCACTGCAACTTCTGCCTCCTAGGTCCAAGCGATTCTCCTGCCTCAGCCTCCCAAGTAGCTGGGGTTACAGACATGCACCACCATGGCCTGGCTAATTTTTATATTTTGCGTAGAGACGAGGAATCACCACGTTGGCCAGGCTGGTCTTGAACTCCTGGCCTCAAGTGATCCACCCACTTTGGTCTCCCAAAGTGCTGGGATTACAGACATGAGCCACCATGCCTGGCCTAAAGAAAACATTTTAAAAGAAAAGAATAATTATTAACTCCAATAACTCATACAGAAAAGTACTAAAAAAAAAAGTAATCATAGAATACTACGTGGCTTATTAGAGCATATTTATGGTCATAATAACAAAGGCATCTAACATGGATTTCACAAAAAATTGAGATATGACATTAAAAGGATGGGGGGAAGAAATAGATTGTGAAATAAATTCCTCATTTTCTGAAACAGGAAGTCAAGAGAGGGGTTCTAAGAGTAATGAAAAAAGAGACAGCAATAATCAGGCATAGGGGCTCACTCCTGTAATCTCAGCTATGTTGGGGGCTGAAGTGGGAAGATCATTTGAGGCCAGGAGTTCAAGACTAGCCTGGGCAATGCAGTGAGATCCCATCTCTATAAATCAAAAGTCAAAAAAATTAGCCAGGCATGGTGGTATATACCTATAGTCCCAGCTACTTGGGAGGCTGAGGCAGGACGACTGCTTGAGCGAAGGAGTTTGACGCTGCAGTGAGCTATGAGCCACCACATTATGGCCTGGGCATCTCTATTAAAAATAATGAGATTGCAATAGTATTTAGAAATAGGAAAGGAGATATACACCAGTGTGTCTGAAAGTGGTTGCCTCAGCAAGAGGAAGACAGATGGAGGTCAAAAGGACAAAAAGTTGGTTTCCTTATAAGCCTTTTTTCCCTATTTTTTATTTTTCATTTTTTATCTTTTTTCAGGTAGAACAGAATAAGGAGAGTCAGAGTGGGAATGACGGCCTTCTCTTCGAAGTGTGTTTCTCAACATCAACTGGGAGCTTGTTAATACAGTGTCTCCAATCCAGCCCAGACCTACAGAATCAGTCTGCATTTTAACGCCATCTCCTGGTGATTCGTATGGTCATTGTAATTTGAGAAGCATTTGTCTAGTAGTCACAGTGCAAGGGGCCTGAGATGAGGTGCAGGTGTCTATCGCTGTAGCAAAGGTGAGGAACTGAAGCAAGATTCATGAAGTACACAAGATTCTGAACTCAGCCCATCATTCGAGGTAACGTCACCCTTTACCCTTATACCTTCTTAACATCACTGCTCTGTATTTCTGGCAAGCCTTAATCTTCTCGTTTCCCAAATTTCCTGCCCTGGTCATCACTTTTTTCACTATCTGGTTTGAGTTTTACCGCTCTACTTCACAAAATCTATCTTTACAGATTTTGTCACATGGCAGTTGCAGGTATTATTGTTCTCAAATTGTTCCTGTTTATTTAATTACCAAGACCATATAACTCACAATAGACTAGATGCTCAAGAAAGCTTAGCAATTGGGTTCTTTCAAATCTTCAAGTTATATGCCAGAACTGATGCATGAACTGTAAGTAGACCAGTCTCCGCTGTCCAGGAAAGGGAGGAAAACAAAATTACAGATAAGAGCTTTGATAGCATAAACCCACAATTATAATAGCTCTTAGAGAGTGGTCCCTGGGTGTGGTGGCTCTCACCTGTAATCACAGCACTTTGTGGGGCTGAGGCAGGAAGACTGCTTGAGCCCACGAGTTTGAGACCAGCCTGGGCAACACAGTAAGAACCTCATCTCTACAAAAAATAAAACAAACAAAAAAAATTAGCCAAGCGTGGTGGCATGTACCTGTAGTCCCAACTACACAGGAAGCTGCCGTGGGAGGACCACTTGAACCTGGGAGTTTAAAGCAGCAGTGCGCCCTAACTGTGCCACTGCTCTCCAGCTTTGGTGACAGAGCAAGACCCTGTCTCAAAAAAAAAAAAAAAAAAAAAAACCCACACAAGAACCCTCCCATCAAGACAGTGGCCCTCTAATGATTCCACTAGAAGTGAGGACTAAGCTAAGTAGGTGTTAGTTAGATCAAGAGAAACCTTTGATTTCCAGTCCCACTAAACTATGTCTTTATTATACTTTTTTATCCCAAGTTTTGAAAGATTTACAAAGCTTCTCTAAATGTTGAGTCTGGTTTAAGTATAAAATTAAGTTTCTTTCAGACACATAAAAATTACAACTCTATCAAAAGTTAATTTTAAAGCTATTCAGAAGCAAGGCTTAATTACAAAGTTTCAAAAGAAAAGCCCTCTATGATTAAAGATCTTAGCTCCTTTATTAAAGTGAAAATTAATCTATGCAAATTAGCTTCTCTTTGAAGTGACCCTTGTGTATTAGTCGGGGTTCTCCAGAGAGACAGAACTAATAGGATATATGTATATATGAAAGGAAATTCATTAAGAATTGACTCACACAAGTACACAGTGAAGTCCCACGATAAGCCGTCTGCAAGCTGAGGAGCAAGGAAGCCAGCAGTGGTTCAGTCTGAGTCCAAGCTTCAAAAGCAGGGAAGCCGACAGTACAATCTCCAGTCAATGGCCAAAGGCCAGAGGGCCCCTGGCAAACCATGGGTATAAGTCCAAGAGTCCAAAAGCTGAAGAACCTGGAGTCTGATGTCCAAGGGCAGGAATCATCCAGCACAGGAGAAAGATGAAAGCCAGAAGACTCAGCAAGCCAACTTAATCCCACTTTCTCCCACCTGCTTTGTTCTAGCTGCACTGGCAGCCGACTGGATGGTGCCCACGAACACAGAGGGTGTGTCTGCCTCTCCCAGGCCAGACTCAAATGTCAGTCTCTCTGGCAACACCCTCACAGACACACCCAGAAACAATAAGGGCATCCTTCAATCCAATCAAGTTGACACCTAGTATTAACCATCACATCTTGCAAACAAGCTATTTGAGATTATAGCACTGACAAGATGTTGCTTTTTAGGCTGGGCGTGGTGGCTCACGCCTGTAATCCCAACACTTTGGGAGGCCGAGGCAGGTGGATCTCTTTTATCTAGGAGTTTGATACCAGCCTGGGCAACATGATGAAACCATCTCTATAGAAAATACAAACATTAGCCAGGCACAGTGGCACATGTCTGTAGTCCCACCTACTTGGGAGGCTGAGGTTGCAGTGAGCCGAGATCAAGGCACTGCACTCCAGCCTGGGTGACAAAGGATCTTGTCTCAAAAAAAATAAAAAAAAGATGTTGCTTTTAAAACATCCTTCTATCAAGGAGGAATTAATATTTATCCACATAAGAAATTATTTACTTTGTGCTGTCCTCTCAATCACCATTTATTGGTAGAAGATTTTGAAAATGATCCTTTATGAGAAAATAGGGAATCTGTAAAACAAGTGATTCTATGGTCTAGAACAGTCTGCCATAAACAGATATTTCTCTGAAGATTCATGTTTTATCTTAAACATTTGTGCAAATCTACTCTGTAATAGATCCACGGTAGTTTTTGTTTGAAAAGGTGTCCATCCAACATCAAGTAAAAATGACACTCCCAAAAGTGTTTATCCTCTGAGAAGCCAGCACCCAGCTCACACCCAGTTTATGAACAGCATTAAGATGCTGCAGACCTACCCCGTCTCCACCCACCCTGCAATACATTTGCTGTAAAACTGTAAAGATAAATACTGAACCACATAATCTGTCTCAGGCATGCAGGTGTACATGTTAGGGACAGAGCAGTCTTGAAACTTATGTGAATAAATTTTTTTTTTTTAATTTTTACACCATAATCCAATTCTAGTTATCTTAATTGAATTTGAAAACTTTTTCAATTGCATTAAATTTACAAAAAAGTTATCCCACATTACACTGAAGCATTCCTCATGTTTCATTTCCAGTACTCAGATACTGAATGAGTAAAATCATTTTATTGGCTCTCTTTTAATTAACTCCTTCAAATGCACATTGTTTAAAAACTGACTAGGTCAAAAATAGTTACGCCTGCAGGTTGACTTATTCGGACTCTGCCAAACTCCTCCAAGTTCAATATAAATTGATGTTTTCAGAGTACAAAGTCAATTTTAAGGAAACGCTGCTCCTCCTTTTCCATGGAGCCAACCTGGGCAATTTTTTCATTAAAATTCTTCTTCTGCCTGTTTGCTGCGGGACTCTTTGAGCTGCTGTAGCCGCTCGATAGTTTCAGAAATGGTGCGTTCCCCGTGGACCTTATTGTCTCTTGTGCGGATATTAACAGTGCCACTGATTTTCTCTTTTTCACCAACAACTAAAACAAACACACAAAACTTTGTCAGACTTAATCTAAGGATATGGAAGGATTCACACTGAACATCTGAAAAGAAATGATCCTAGGACCCAAAACCTACCCCATAGCTTCTGATACATTAAAAGGTACAAGTGACCATGTATTGATATTTAAAAGAAACTCTTTGCAATATCTAAAACTACTGTGCTTATGGAGTCAATCTAGACAACTTAACCAAATAATAAAACCCTAAACATCATGAATACCTTTTTCCAAGTAATCCCACATAAGGAATTATCTTGAGAAAGTAATCAAACAGATGTGTTTAAAAACAATGCGTCTTCATTCTTGTTATAATAGCAAAATATCTTCTCACAAACAGCCATGATTATTTAAGTGAAAAAAAAAAAACCAGTATGTATGCATGAGCCTATTTTTATAGTTATTATATATTAAAATATATAATAGAAAAAAATCAGGACTGGAAGGAACTAAATAAATTCTTGATTACAATTCACTTAAGCCTGTCTCAAGGTTTCAGTAGATTTTCCTGATGTCTGGCAAATTTTATTTGGTAAGTTTCCATTCTTACCTAAAATGAAGTTATACTGTGCTAACTGTGCATTTCGAATCTTTTTATTCAATGTACAGCCTGGATCCAGATCAATGTCTGCCATGAATTTGGCATCGTGGAATTGTTGTCGTACCTATTGTAACAGAGATACAGAATTTGTCAGATCTAAAATCAGAATTATTTTGATCTTACATGATTTTACTGAACACAAGGATCAGGACTTCTTGAATGAACTTTCAGGAATTTAAAGCTGGCAAAACTGTCTTAGATAATATTATTCACTGCCATTTCTCCCCCCTCAAAAAGGCCAGCTCCTCTTTATTACCTCAGATCATGTGCATTAAGTAAACAATGTTTCCAGTATTCTTCTTTTCCAAAAAAGCAACACACTAGATTACATTTTATTAATTTTACATTAACTAGATTAAACTTCCCATTAACCTGATAACATATTAACATGACAAAAAGACCTAAATGAATAATTTTATTTCACTATCATTTCATATGAACCTCAGATTACAGATGTGAAAAATATCACACGATCAACACCTGAAAGAAATGATCCTCACTGAATAAATCTTAACTTCTGAGTATCAGAAAGTTTTTTTTTTTTAAATCAGGTTGTTTAATAGTCTAAAAGTAATTTAGATTAGAACAAATTAACAATGAGTATAAAAAATGTTTCTGTTCAGCCTGCTATGAGAGTTGGGCATTTTACATTCAAATCACCCCACACTTGGCAGAAAACTGTTTCCTTACAGTGGCCATTAACCCAAAGGAAGAACAGGAAAGTTGGAGGAAGCTGGTGTTCCTTCCTCATCTCTGCCAGAGACAGTACCCTTGGGCTTTCACGCAAAGCCATGTGAGCAGTGACTGCCTATCCTCTTTTTGTAGACGCAGAAGTTACACTGTCTACTAGCAGAATCACCACCACAATTCCACCCAGACCACTTAGAAGGGTCAGAGTTTCTGGAAATCCTGGTCAGAAAGCAGAATGAATTTTTCCAGGAAAACATCTTAAGTACAGCTGAAGGTGAAATAGTAACTATCATACTCTACTTAAGTAGCACCAGTAAAACCAGCATTCTCTGGTTGACCTAGGCGACAAAATATTTCTTTCAATTTTTGATTGAAAAAGATTCTAAATGATCTACAACACATTCATTTCTCAAATGCGAATTAAGTGTAAACCAAGGGTTATTTATGTAGGTCAAATGTTTATTTCTATAAGGTATACTTTTTGAAACAATCTAAGTGACTTTGCCTATACTGTGCACAAGTCTTAGCATTTTAACTAGATTTTTAAGCCAGTGATCACGAACCAATTAACCTGTTGACATTATATTACACCCATTTCAGAAGGGTCGTTACAGAATTTTACAACGCCAAGATAGGTCTACATCTTCAACTTATAACTACTTTAAAGAATAAGGCATCAGTTTCTTCATTTTTCTCAACATGGGTCCTGTGTGTGCACGTGAGATGGACAATTCTGCAGTTGGGGAAGTGGCCTGATAATTACAGGGTGTTTAACATGTCTGCTCTATAGTTATTAGGTATCAGGAGTACTGCCCTGTCTTCTCTCCCCACAAACGAAAAGCTTACCACCACATAATCTGGAATGCCACCTACCCCCAAAGGGAAATGGGGAAGTCAGTGCTGTCTCCAGTTTAGAACTCAGTTAACCAACACAGAACTTTTTCCTACTGTGTGAGCTTTCACATACAAATAAGACAAAGTGCACTCAACCATGGAACATAACTTTGATTCTCATCATTTGTAACTAAAACTACTGAGTGCAGTAATAGGAATAGTCCGAATGGTTTATCTATTAGATGGTTTAGTGTTCACTTCATTTTTTTTTTTTATTTATTTTTTTGAGACGGAGTCTTGCTCTGTCACCCAGGCTGCAGTGCAGTGGCATGATCTCGGCTCACTGAAAGCTCCGCCTCCTGGGTTCACGCCATTCTCCTGCCTCAGCCTCCCGGGTAGCTGGGACTACAGGTGCCCGCCACTGCGCCCGGCTAATTTTTTCTATTTTTTAGTAGAGACGGGGTTTCACCGTGATCTTGATCTCCTGACCTTGTGATCCACACGCCTCGGCCTCCCAAAGTGCTGGGATTACAGGCATGAGCCACCGCGCCTGGCCCACTTCAGTGTTTTTTTAAGAGATGGGGTCTCACTATTTTGCTCAGGCTGGAATGCAGTGGCTACTCACAAGCACAGTCATCACATCCAGAACCCTCAAAGATCCTACTGCCTCAAGCTCCTAAGTAGCTGGGACTACAGGTATGCATCTCCACGCTCAAGTTCATTTATTTCTTAAGGGTAATTAAGACCTGAGTGTGGTTTATTCTGATGGTCTGAAGACATGATGGTTTTGATGTTATAGTATTGTTCACTGATCAACTTTTAATAATTTGAAGTTCCTTAGTATGGAATTTTCACTATGGCAGAACAATGCTTTCAAGTGAAGTTATGAATGGCTATACATTTGTTGGTAAGTTAGGTTTTGGGTAGAGAGGCAAGACATTGGTCTGCTATACTATTAACCTGAAAAAATTTCGACTACCTGAAGAAATTTACATTAAAATGAAGCAAAATTACTCATTGAGTCAAAGAGCAGCCTAAACTGTATTTTGAACTGGAATTTACCTATCATACTGAAGTACCTGATATTTGCTAATCTGGTTTTTTAAAATACTAAATACTAAAATATACAAGTGTAACTGGGTATGGCGGCTCCTGCCTGTAGTCACTGCTACTTGGGAGGCCAAGGTGGGAGGACTGCGTGAGCCCAGGAGTTTGAGGTTACAGTGAGCCATGACTGTACCATTGCACTCCAGCTGGGGCAAGAGAAAGACCCCATCTCTTAAAACAAACACAATAAAATATACAAGTGTACATAAAACACTATCCAAATATGTCTTCTGATTATGGAATCATGGAGAAAAGCATTAAAGAAGTAATATAATCTATTCAGGCTTAACAAAGATTAAAAATAGTAACATTTCTCTATATCACAACAGCTCGATTCACCAAGAATACAGGGCTTATGTGATTTGAAAAGCTTAACAACAGATGTTAAATTGAAAGAAAATTCATATCTAAAGCTTACCTTTTGGGCATATTCATCACAGGTTGGTCCCACTGGAACTACCATTACCTGGCGAGGGGACAGCCAAAAGGGCCTTTGGAAGAGAATAAAAATACTCAATGTAGATGTGGGCAAATTCACTAAACAGGGACAGCATATTTCTTACTCTACTCTTCAGTATCTTTTCCTGGAACATGTAAGGACTACTTTTAAAACTTGGCTTTAAAAAACCCCAAAATGAAAAAACCTATCCAGTAAAGATTAAGGGGAGGAGATGCAGGAGAAGAAAACTAACCCTATGTAAAGAAAGCCTGTAACTACAATTTGTCTTGCTAAGTAGATAGCGAAGCAAATTGAGGATAGGACTAGGCCTCACACTTTAATACATCACAAAACACTGTGTATTAGCTGTGAGAGGGGGTAACAAATGATTTAATAACTGCATGTAGTGATTAATTGTTCATTTTATTACTTATTCTTCATGGGGACACAGTGCCCTCAGTTTACTCAAAATCCATTTTGTACCATTCAGCAAATTGTAATTGATAATAACTGGTTATGGCACTCGGTAAAAATCAGAGTTTTCACTAGTTATTAAAAAACAAGCCCATCCAATTCTCCCTTTGAAGCAATTCAAGTGTCAAATGGTTCTGATGCTGCAAACATCAGGCTAATGTTTTTCTCCATCATTCCTCTATTTTCAGTTGCTCTGTTGTATCAGGCAAAAGGCTAAAGTAGGCACTAAATTCTACCCTAATCATGGGCTTTTCCCACCTACAACAGGTTTAGCAGAGCAATTAGCTGAGGACTCCCTTAATTCTTGAAATACCTTGCAGAGAATGTGTCTCACATTTTATCTGACTTTGAGAAATCTAAAGACATTATCTTATATCATTGATCAGAATGAGAAACTGTCCTAATTTCTGAAGTAACCAAGTTCAAATAAAACTGAAATGACAGTAATGTGTAAGATTAAACCAATCTACATCATTTTACAAAGTTTTAAATCAACATGATTAATATGGAAGGCTCTACACATGGGTGCTTTTATAACCCTGTGCTGTTTTTCAAATGCATTGTGGGTCCAGAAAAAACTGCTTAAGAAATAAGATGAAAGTTATGTGGCCGTGTATCTTGCAAACAAAAACTTACTTAACCTCATAGAAATGAATCACAAAATGTTGATCCGTTTGGCATCTGTTTTAAAAAATGCTTGGCTTTTAAAAGATGTCAAAATACCTGCTTGTTATGATTAGCAAGGCTGAACGAAGAAAGCCATAAGCCTCCTCATTTATCTATGTAAAACCAGCAAAGCCATCTAAATCCCAAAACAAAGTTACTAGAAAAGCATCCAAAACAGTAAGTATACTTCTTACAGAATACTAATTCCTAATTAGAAAGTATTACACAACATCCAAACAAATCAAGTTCTGGAATTAAAGTAATTACTATTAGCAATTGTTCTTAATGCTAAAAAGTTTGTGTTTAGATTGTGATTCCTTATTTTTTAGTGAACACTTGTTGTTAGTTACAAGCAACCGATTGGAATCATTCTCCCTTTCCATCTGATAATTAAATCGAAAAGTAGACATTTCTTGTAGCCAATTTATACTAACCAGAAAAAAAAAAAAAAAGACAGTGACAAAAATTACCATTTGCCCCCATAGTTTTCTGTGAGGATAGCAATCATTCTTTCCACTGATCCCAAGATGGCTCGATGAACAATCACTGGCCTTTTCTTATCATCACCATCATGGCTACAAAGAAAAAAAATTTGTGTTGTCTTATTATATATATTTTCTCTTATATATCCCTGGAGAATATTCAGAGCAGAAATCAGAAACCCACCTTACATAAGTAAGATTAAATCTGATGGGCAACTGAAAATCCAGCTGGATGGTTGCACACTGGTGGTACCGCCCAATCGCATCTTTAATCTGTATGTCAATCTAAGAAGCAAAGACTGGGTTATTATAAAATGCCAGTGATACTAAAGCAGAGCTCAATAGTTGGATTAGGGCTGATTTTCTTTTTTCCAACTTTTTTCGAAGTTGTATCTTCTTCATCCACAAGTGAAAATCATATTACCCAAATGTACTTTAGTGCTCACCTTTGGGCCATAGAAAGCTCCATCTCCAGAGTTTAACTCCCACTTTTCACCAAATTCATTCAGACTGTTTTCAAGTTGCTGAGGATAAAGCAAAATGATTTTTATTTTTTTCATCGCAATTTCCCTTCTTCCAGCCTAATTTGAGACTAAAAATACAGTAATTACTTTCATAGATCAATATTCTCTGCTTTAGAATTTTGTCCACCTGAACATATGCTCATACCAACACCTTTTTAAAGCTTATAGCTTGATAACTGAAAAAAGCCATGAAAACATTCAACCATTTCAAAAATACACAATCATAAAGAAAAAAACTAGCTTACACAAACCTAGGAACCATTTCCAATTTCCTTTTGCTTTTATCCATTTAAAGAGGCTTGGCTTTCTTATATCTCAGAACAAGCCAATTTCAAACAGTATTCAAAAGCATGCTGAAAAACACCACTTACTTTCTCAGCTTGATCCCACACTTCGATATCTCCAAGGAATTTTTCCGGGCGAGTAGAAAGGTTTAGTTTAAAAGAAAATCCAAATACGCTATATACCGTACGTAGAAAATCCAAACAACCTTTTATTTCATCTTCAATCTTCAAATTAAAAAACAAAAAAACAAACAGTAGTTATTTTCCTTGACTTTCTTGACACTTCTTTCTAAGTATTTTATTCCCAGGGTCTCATACCTGCTCCATGGCACAGAATATGTGAGCATCATCCTGTTGGAATCTTCGTACCCGGGTGAGTCCCGTGAGTGCTCCAGACAGCTCGTTCCTATGAAGTACCCCAAAATCAGCTAGCCGCAGAGGCAGTTCTCGCCAGGACCTTGGCCGATGATCAAACATAAGGCTGAAGAGAAAAAGAAAAGTCCACGGACACTTAAGAATAAAACTGCTTCTGTAATGCTATATTTAATTACATGAAAGGTTGTCAAAAAGCCACTGATTCTAGCTGTCCATCCAAGCAACATTTCTCAAATTCTGGGCTGCATACAGCAGTAAAAGCACTTGCATGAATAAAATAGCAAATAAGTTATAACTCAATGAACCACAGTGAAGAATTAAAAAACGTATTCCAACAACTGAAGAATCTGGGAAAATTAAGAATGAACTTGGTTGATCCCCTAGCCTATAATACAGCTTCTTCACAAAGATTCTTCTCTCACCTCCTCTGCCCTCCAGGCCTGGCTAGTAGGAGCTGCGGACACTGAGCTACCTGTATCCACAGCTCTCCTGTGTCTTCCCTTAAGCTGTTCTTCACCCAGCGTTCAAAGATAGAAAGCAGAGCGGCCTCATGACAAGGAACATTTTCCAAGAATGCTGAGTCATTAGCAGGTTTTGACAGAACAGGTTTCTTTAAAACAACACACTAGGTAATTTGTTACACCCCCATATTCCATCTTCCTGTTTTATATTCTGCCTTGGTCATTGCTATGATCCCAGTACCATTACTGAATGCCCACAGATCTGGAGATCTGGCTGGGCACAGTGGCTCATGCCTGTAATCCCAGCGCTTTGGGAAGCCAAGGTTGAAGGACAGCTTGAGGCCAGGAGTTTGAGACCAGGCTGAGCAACGTGGCAAGACCTCATCTCTACAGAAAGAACATTTTAAAAATTAGCTGGGTATGGTGGCATATGCCTGCAGTCCCAGCTGCAGTGAGCTATGATCGCATACCTGCACTCCAGTTGGAAGACCTCTTTAAAAAAAAAAAAAAAAAATGTGGGGATCTAATCAGGTGCAGAAGATATAATACAACAATGATGTTGTGTTTAAATGCTCTTCTGATCACATAATTTGTTTTTAATGAAAATGTTGTTAAAGGAGGGAAGAACCCAGGATGAATTGTAGCATGTGAAAATCTTCAGTAGAAATTCAAAGCTGCCGAATACCAGTGTCCTGGGCAGTTCATGGGTTTCAGGGCAAACAGCTCCTTCTCCACCTCAAAGGAGAACATGTTCTCGCTGTAGTGCTGCCAGTGGCCCGAGGTCATCCAGAGTCGGCTGTTGAAGATGTTTGGGGTGACTACCTCCTGGAATCCTCTTTTCCTATATTCGCTCTTATAGAAAATAAACAGAAACGTGTAGGCAAATAAATGCTCATACTTCAAGTGAGAGTAAAAACTTAGCGATTTTATACTCTCCCATGAAAAAGACGGACACATGCCATGATTCAGAAATCCCACTTCTAAGTATATACCGGAGAGAAAACTCTTGGCACATGTACATAAGGAGGCTTATAAAAGTGATGCTACTGCAGCATGGCTGATAATAAGGGACAATTATACATCAGTGTCCATCAATACAGGGATGAGCGCATTGTAGTAGTTATATAACAAAATAATATGTAGCAAGTGAAAATAAACTTGATTTGCATGTCTCTAAAAATAAATCACAAGGCAGTCTGATACACAGTGAGGCTTCCTATATGTAACACACAAATACATAAATAATTTAAGGGTACAAATACATGGGCTAGATGTAAGTAACGGACAAAAAGAATCCAGGCCAACTTCAAAACAGTAGTTTCTTCTAGAAAACTGGTATATGATATACCAGTATATGGATATATATACCAGTATATGGAGGTATATGGATCAAAACTGGGTCCTAAAGAAAGGCTTTTTAAACAACTGTTTTTTCAATATCATGAATGAAAAAATCTCAAGCAAATATAGCTCAATGTGAATATTTGTTAAATTTGGGTAGTAAGTACAAGATATTGGATATACTATTCTCTATAAACTTACACTTGAAACATTTCATAATTTACAAAGAAAAAAAGCAACGTAAAAACCATTTTTTCAAAGAAAATACAAATAAATGATCAAAGTCAAAGAGGGCACAGAGCTCCTATGTCAAGGACCACAGGTCCCCCTTCAAGCTCACCAGTTTCTATGTGTATATGGGCAAAATCAACTACTAGGGATGATTTATGAGGCCACAGACTTCTACTTTTACTTATCGTCTTATATATTTCTTCTCAAATACAGATTATCTTTCCTTTTAGTAGACCTTATTTAATAAAATGATCATATATCCTAAATCTAAAGAAGAAAGCAATAAATATGACTTACCCTAATGAATTCAATAAGTACATTATAAATGTAGGCTCCTTTTGGCAGAAAAAAGCAACTTCCAGGGCTGAGTTCATGAAAGAAATACAGTTCTTGGTCCTGGGTAAAAGAAAAGCAAAAGAATGTTTATGTATGTCATGTATACGTGTGTGTATATATACATAAATTTCAGTGTTCTTGAGCTCAGAATATGGTCATGATGTTCCATATTTCAATCAGTGCCAATCCTGAATCAAAGAAACCATGTCAGTGTTTCTGGTGCTATAGAATTGCAGCTGATTTACAATTTGGTAGACATGTAACACATGGCCTGCCTGTTATATTCCTCAATCCAGTCAAGTTTCCCCAACAGTGGCAGGGAGTAAGGGTCCCTTCAGTTCTTTAACTATATACTGCAGTACCTCTCATGGTTCTTAAATTCCTTAAAGCTCCAAGATCTGGATCTTTTTTCATTTTATTTATTTATGTATTTATTTTCTTAATAGGAGTATCAGGAAGGAGACTGGGAAAAAGACACTGATAATGAAATAGATGATGGTAAAGTTGGCTGACTTTGGGTCATGGTGAAAGAAACACACCCTCCTACCTCCTTGCCAACATCCCCCTCCCCAAGTGCCCAAAAGCCCTCAGGGAAGGGCCCATCAATCATTGCTGGCTGCCTCATGGCTAGAATGTCAGGTAGTCAGGGGTGCAAGGCAGTGGCTGCTACCTCCAGCTCAAGCTTCATAACCTAACAGCCAAGGACCCCTGGCACAGAGTGCCTATTTTAGGGGGGAATGTTTTATCTAGCCTAACTTCCAGTTTAGAGGACATTCAGCAGTAACAGAGATAATGGGTAGAGGAAATGACAGCACAGGATCCATGTGCGACATGCTGCTAAACCTTGGGCGACAAGTAGGTTAATCTTTGTGGGACTCTGTTTCCACATTTTAAACGAGTCAGTGAAACTAGATGGTTTCCATAGTTCTCCCAGCTCTATGAGAAGCTGTTATACTTCTTTTACAGAAAACCGTAGATCATCAGTGTTTGCTCTCAATAAAAGTAGTTCAAATGCATTTTTGTGCGGTATTGAGCATACTCCAGGCAGATAATGTGGACAATCAGTAAGTGTTTATAGTTCGTACAGGACATAGCACCAGTTACTAAAAAGCTACAACATCTCTTCAAAACAAAATTCCTAGTACTTCATGCAGCTAAATTTCAAACTTCAAATGAAGTTGAAGAAAACTCAGTCTAGACACATCATTGTTCTTGAACATACCCTGCCAATTTTCCTATGATCTCGGTTTTTAGCTTCCTCTTGGAACTTCTCCCACTCTTTCAACATTTTAGGATCTGGGAATGAAATGCCATAAATTCTCTGGAGAGTCTCCATATCTGCTTTGCCTTCCCAGTATGTGGAGGAATTCTGAAAACAAGGATTAACCATGAAACAACATTCAAATTTGTAAACATCTCACTTATTTTAACTCCCAATTGCTTTGAGGCCTTGTTAGAGTAGTTACTCATTCTGCAGCACAAAGTTGGCTGTTTTCTATCCTCAAAAATGCCCCTCCCTCAATCTGCAGGTGGGTGCAGTGGCTCATGCCTGTAATCTCAGCACTCTGTGAAGCTGAGGCAGGAGGATCGCTTGAGCCCGGGAGTTCGAGACCAGCCTGGGAAACACAGGGAGACCCCGTTCTTTATTAAAAAAAGGAAAATTACCCAGGCATGGTGGTGTGCGCTTATGGTCGCAGCTACTCAGGAGGCTAAGGCAGGAGGGCCGCTTGAGCCTGGAGTGCAGTGGCACGATCTCCGCTCACTGCAACCTCATTTTCCAGGCTCAAGTGGTCCTCCACTCTGTCTTTTTGGGGCAACAGAGTCAGACCCATTCTACACCCCAATACCCCCACAACTGCCCACCCCTCAATACTCAACCACAATTCCACAAACACTACTTTGCCTGCAAAGGCATTTCTCACAAAATGAGCAAAAATAGAAATGAGCCAATAAAAAAAAAATCTTGAAATGACTCAATTATTCTCTTGATTTAAAGTGCATTTTAAAAACCTCCATAAAATGTTTATGAACCAGTATAAAACTGGGTTCTGTTAAAAACAACAACTTGGGAAATTATTAATTTAGACATATAAAGGGCAAAAGCACACACTCCTAGTGAGTCTCAAAGCTTTTATAGAGCCAGGACGGCCCATGCTGTATGATGTTGTAAAACCTCCATCCCCTGTGATTGCTCTGGCAATGACAGCAAGTCAGTCACCCCTTGAGGGATTTCCATTATAAAATCCTGATGGCATACAGCTCCCAGTTAACAGACAGCATGAGAAAATACCATCCTTTCATGTGCAACAGAAAATGGTAAAGAGAAATCAGTGAAAGTTTAAACACATATCTATTCTAGACAGATACATTCACATAGTCTTTAAAGTTACATTACTTACTTTGTGTATTTTTAAAGCCTTAATTTTGCCCGTGTGTCTAACATGCGGACCCCGGCAGAGATCTATCAAAGGGCCACACCTAAAGATAAAATGAAAAGAATTTTAACAAAGACAAAATGACATACATACCAGATACATTTAATGACATCTAATATTCTTACCTATAGACTGTGGTAGTTAGAGTATTCACCTTTTCATTCAATATCCGGCATTTGAACTTGTTGTACTGAAAACAGGAAAAATTATTATTTTAAAAAACTGTCCTTTAATTTTTACTTCTAAGTACTATAGCTAAAATGTAGCACTGTATGAATATAAATGTTGATACTTCATGTTTTTAAAACATGTTGAAGGAATGGTTTGCTAGGAAAAAAAACGAAATTAAAAAAATAATAAAAACACTTCATTTTTGCTAAAGAACCAATTAGGCTTCAGCTTAGTACACGGAACCCCAGTGGTGTCACTTCAACTAACATGAATAAATGATATTAACAGTGGGGGCCACGCACTATGGTTCAATTTACCTTAAACATTGCCAGTAAAGTTTCTTTCTTAACTTCCAGTCTTTCGAAAGCTTGTTTTTCTTTAATGATTTTCTTACACAAAGCCTCCAGAGAAGAAAAATCATTGCTAGACACACCCCTGAAGGAGAAGAAAGTATAATCTTTTCATTCCATTCGAATCACACCATGGCTTCGAAAAATGTTCATTTGGAAATAGTATTTGGAATACTTCAAGGGTTTTAATATTAAAAAATTAGACTATTGCATCATATCTTAGCATTCTAAACAAAACATTTTTCATAAGTAAGTTTTACATTTTATATTTTCAGTAGCTTCTACCTTGGTCATCCATGAAGACCTTTCTCACTAGTGACCCCTTCCCGCAACTCTATCACCAGGTTTTAAAAGAGAGGGGAGGACCAGTCTCCCTGAATTTCCCAAAATACCTTAGGACTCTACCTCCATCAATCTAGAATAGAGGTCTCATCAAATCCTCTATTACTTCAAGTAAATTGCAACACTTCAAGTACTGATAATGGGCATACCTGATGAAGAAGCAGTGAGATCTACATCATTCCTCCCTTATTGAGAACTCTAAGAATAACTTATGGACCCATAGTCATTGACTTCAGTCTTCTTTATCTAGTTGATGGCTTACCCTTCTTCGAGGTACATGTCATAATAGAATCCATTTTCTATTGGCGGACCGTAGCATAAACATCCACCATAGACTCTCTCCATGGCTTCACCCATTATGTGAGCACTAGAGTGCCAATACACCTGAAAATTTAAAGAAAAATAGCATGGTCTGAATCTTGGCATACAAGTTGCCAATTAATGTGGTTGTCTGAAAGAGACAGATGATAATATTTACTACAAGTAAACCCAATATATAAAATCCTAAATTTCTAAATCTATAAACTACTGTTTCTATCCATAGCCAAAGTAATTCAAAAGGCTTCCAATTACTAAAGTGTATTTTTATTTTGGAAATCATCTGGTTTAGCTGTTTTCAAACAAATTAAACTAAACTTGGCATCACTAATTAAATGGCATAGACTTTGTTCTCTGAAAACAACTGCTACTCACAATGTGACTAACTCATTGATTGCAATGGCCCAGGTTCTTTTGAGTCAATGTGCCCGCAGCACCATGTCTCAGACACTGTGATCTGGCCTTTAGCTGGCTATGGAACATCACTTAGAAATTACATGTTGTTACTGGCCCAAAACAAAGGTGGTACAACCCGACCCCACAACACAATGACAAAACACAAGACAAACAGCTGTACACTGAAATCAAATGGCAGTACTTGGTTTTAAAGTAATCACTGGGATGAGTCAGAATACACCCAAAGCAATGTTTTCAAGATTTAGTATTAAGGTACCAAAGTGACATTACAAAATTCTTGTAAGAAACTTGAGGGCTCCAAAATACATTTGAAAACCACTAATCCACATACATAAGTGAATCATCATCACTAAAACAAAATACTTTGTCTCCCCTTATATGATACACAGCCATGGAGAATTAAAAAGAAAATCTTGTCATCAAATGCAGGTTGACTTTTATAGTGTTATCCAGCAGATTTGCATCTTAAGATGAGAAAAAAATACGGAAATTGTCCAATAAAGGCAGTGCTTTGAAGTAAGGTTCAAATTTATTTGTCAAATGTACATATCTTGCTAGAATGTTCATAGTTTAGAGGCCAGGCGCAGTGGCTCACACTTACAATCCCAGCACTTTGGGAGGCCGAGGTGGGCAGATAGGTCAGGAGTTCAAGACCAGCCTGGCCAACATGGTGAAACCCCATCTGTACTAAAAATACAAAAATTAGCCAAGTGTGGTAGTGCACTCCTATAATCCCAGCTACTTGGGAGGCTGAGGCAGGAGAATAGCTTGAACCTGGGAGGTGGAGGTTGTAGTGAGGCAAGAGTGCACCACTGCACTACAGTCTGGGTGACAGAGCGAGACTCCATCATAAAAAAAAAAAATTAAAATAAAATAGTGTTCACAGTTTAGAAAACAATTTTTACTTGCTTAATCAATGTTTAATAAAATTCCCAAAACATTTTCCCTATTGAAGTGTCTAGTAATGAAAAGACTTATTCAGCTTCACCCCTTTATTTTCTAAGGCAAGCACTTTCATTATGTTCCCTAAATGAAGGACAAAATGAAGATTTCAAATATGACAGTGAGACAATAAATGTTAGCCACCCAATCGCAGCAGGACTGAGCTGGAAAAGACTTCAAATGTGAATCTGCATCCTAAAATTCAATGAATACTAATCAGCAACTTACTGCCTGAGCTTCCTCATCCTCAAACTTGAGAAGCTCCAAGGTACAATCTTCTTCCAGAGGGCGGTCCAGGTCCCACACAACATTATTTACTTTAGCAATAATGGTGTTGTCGGCCAGGCCTTGACTTAAAAAAAAAAAAAAAAGTCCACACATATATAAGTACACAAGAATCCAATTTGAAAACAGGAAAATAAACACTATTTTTCTTATATATTGATTTTTTTATATTGATGTATCTCTATTTTTCTGAAATATAATGATAAAAACAACAAATTCCAAAAATGTACCTAAGAATGTAACTGAAAGATCCTGAAAATGCAGAACATTATCATTTGACATTGAATGCCTCTTGTTTAAACAGATATGGCAACTCTGATAAATAAGCGCTATCAATTTCCAATGGTTTGAATAATCTTAATTTCTGCAACAAATAAGTTTTTTTTTTTAATTTTTTAGCGACAGGGTCTTGCTATGTTGCCCAGGCTGGCCTACTGGCGTGAAGCAATCCTCCAACATCAGCGTCTAGAGTAGCTGGGACAACTGGCACAAGTCACCACACCGAGTTTTCTCTTAATACACCCACCTTTCTCTTTCTACAAAGCTAAGCTATGTAGACTCCAAAGGAATAAAAAAAAAAAGGCCTATTAACTAACTTCTCTGTTCCTCTTCCTGCTTAAAATGTACACCAGATCCTTTCTTTGACAGACAATGCTAACCTCAGAATAAATTCTGCAAATGCCTGTGATAATATTTATAACAAATATAGAGGTAAAATGAAAGACTATTTAATAAAACTTTTCATATAATGTGAGTAAAAATATTACACACCCAATATACAACATCAAACATAAAATATCATCAAGTGATGAAATATCAGAGCACACAGAGTGTAAAAGCTACAGGAGTTCTGAGGAGGGAAAGCAGCACAGGTCAGAGTCATCTGGAAAGGCTCTGAGGATAAAGCACTCACAGGAAGAAAAGGGGAGGCCATAGCATTCCAGATGAGGGAATGGCCACAGACGCAAGCAGAGATGCAAGTGAAGAAAGGTTTATGCAGGAAGCTGTGTGACTAGAGCAGAGTTGAGTAAGGTGAGCCAGATTATACATCTAAATGCACAGCTAGAGAAATAATAGTCTATAACAGCCTGGACATCTCAACGAAGGTAGGCAACATTCTACACTGTGAAGAAAAAGTATACACCCTTTACACTGTAAATCTCAAAGAAACCTACCACTAGAAGGCTTTAAGCTAGCCAGGCTTGCTGTGTTGGTCGCTCTCTATGTCTAAGGGTTTACAACCAAATGTATACAACTCCTATCTGAGGATCAAGAGAGAAGAACCAAACAGAAAGTAAACAACAAAACTCCTTTCTATTTTCAATGCTCCTACTAACTTTACCATAGGTTATAAACAATGTTTTCTTTCCTCCTGAGATCAGATGGAGCCAATAAAATAAATACAAGTATTTCACAAAACATAACATGAATTTGGCAGAGAGAAATGTATTTCATCATATTGGTGTAAAGCAGTTTTCAGGAGATTAAAGAACTGATAAAAAGGATAATCGTATTCTCTATATTCTTTGGGAAGAACATGACTTTTATCTTATGATCCAAAATGGAGCCCCAAGATTCTAAGAATAGAGTTACTCTGAAAATGTAGATTACACACGGACCATACTGGATCATTTCAATTTTTCAAAGAAGGGTAAAATAATCTATAAGATTTGTAACAAAACGGCCGGGTGCAGTGGCTCACGCCTGTAATCCCAGCACTTTGGGAGGCCGAGGCGGGTGGATCACGAGGTCAGGAGATCAAGACCATCCTGGCTAACACGGTGAAACCCCGTCTCTACTAAAAATACAAAAATTAGGCAGGCATGGTGGCGGGCGCCTGTAATCCCAGCTACTCAGGAGGCTGAGGCAGGAGAATGGCGTGAACCCAGGAAGCGGAGCTTGCAGTGAGCTGAGATGGCGCCAATACACTCCAGCCTGGGCGACAGAGCGAGACTCTTCCGTCTCAAAAAAAAAAAAAAAGATTTATAACAAAACAAAACTTCAAAGAAAAACCTTTTGACGCAAATGGAACATGTCTTTTTTGTCCTTCCCTTTCATATTCACCACTAATTATGTGAATCTTTAAATAGCCTGTTATCAATGTTATAATTTTTCACAGAACAAAATGTTATTCTGGACTTTTGTAAAAATTTCATAAAGTATTCTCAGTGCAGATCAGTGAGTTAACTCCAGAGCTAAAGCCCTTCAATATTTTATGTAATTCAACCTTTTATTTTTTTCCCTGGAGACAGACTCTCGCTCTGTCACTGAGGCTGTAGTACATTGGCTCAATCTTGGCTCACTGCATCCTCCACCTCCAGAGTTCAAGCTATCCTCCCACCTCAGCCTCCAAGTAGTTGGGACTACAGGTGTGCGCCACCACGCCTGGCTAATTTCTGTATTTTTAGTAGAGACAGGGTTTCACCATGTTGGCCAGGCTGGTCTTGAACTCCCGACCTCAGGTGATCTGCCTGCCTTGGCCTCTCAAAGTGCTGGGATTACAGCTGTGAGCCAATGCGCCCAGCTATGTAATTCAACTTAGAATTTTATAGTTCTTGAAGAATATTTTTCAACTGAAGACTTGATAAATTACAATGTAATCTAGATCAACATTGTAGAAGGTAGAGGAAAAAGTTCCCAAACTAACAGAAGCCTAAATTTTAATGACACGGCTACAATCTCATTGTGTGACAACAGAGGAATCTATTAATCAACCTGACCTTCAAAATTATCTCTAAAATGAAAGGTTGAACTGATACGTAAAGGTCCATCCAGTTCTCTATGCTCTCACATAGAAACTTGCATGGTATTACAACTTTTTACTTCCTTTGGAGTACGGTAGAAGAACTTGTAGGTAGAAGCACTTGTCAAATGAATGGAAACACTCCATTCACTTTGTAAAAAGTACTAACTAATGTCTGTGGTACAGTAGACGCTCAAGGCTCATAGGCCTAACTGGTTCTGCTTCTACTAGTTGTATAATAGGCTTACCAAGAATCAGCCACGTTGGTTCCCCAAACTGTTTTTGTGCTTGTTCTTTTACGTGTTTGTTCAACAATACAAAATTGATGATGATCAACCACATGACAATTCATATGGTGATTTCAAATGGTTCAATTCAATACATAACAATTATAAATCAACTTAAAAATATATAATTATAAAATAACACAATAAGGGAATTATGGTTTCTATGAAAACCAAGCTGAATGTTTGAGAAGGCTTGATAAATCCAAGTCACACACACAAAAATACTGTCAAATTAGGTGTAACTCTACAACTACATGAAAATCTGCAAGGATTCTGCACTCAGACTACTTCTCAAATGTGTTAAGATAATGTAAGAATTCTAATCAGCACTCGCTATCCCCCAAAGCCTTGCCATGCATATATATATATATTCACTGTTTTATATATGTATATAAAGTTAGTGAATACATATATATTCACATATTTTAAGTTGAAGTGTTTAAGACCAAGATTGGCAAGCTTTTTCTGTAAAAGGCCACACAAATATTTTACACTTTGCAGGCCAAACATGGTCTCTGTTGTATATTCTTAGTTGTTTTATTTTTTCCAACTATTAAAAAATTTAAGAATCATTTTTGGCTGGGCACAGTGGGTCACGCCTGTAATCCCAGCACTTTGGAAGGCCGAGGCAGGCGGATCACGAGGTCAGGAGATGGAGACCATCCTAGCTAGCACAGTGAAACCCCATCTCTACTAAAAATACAAAAAATAAGCCAGGCGTGGTGGCGGGCACCTGTAGTCCCAGCTACTCGGGAGGCTGAGGCTGGAGAATGGCGTGAACCCGGGAAGTGGAGCTTGCAGTGAGCCAAGATCACGCCACTGCACTCTAGCCTGGGCAACAGAGCAAGACTCCATCTCAAAAAAAAAAAAAAAAAAAAAAAATCATTTTTATTTTTTGCTTTCAGGACGTACACAGATGATGACTAGAATTTCCCAATGCCTAGTTTAAGATATATATATATATATGTATGTTTTACCAACTATTATTTTGAAAAACTGACCAATTATTGATCCCAATCATATCAGATTAAGAAAGCCTCTCCCCTATTACAAAATATGCATCTAATTCTCAGTTAATCGAAATAACTTCTTCCCACCCCAATAAAAGTTTTAAGACTAGGAATAGTCTTTCATTGAATTTATAAAAATAGTACTTTTTTTCATGTGTTATATGAAGTTTCTTAACCTTTCCATGTAAGATTATCTAGCTTCATTTTTAACTTCAAAACCAAGACATTTAAGTCAAAATAGGTAAACACTGTCTAGTTGGTTTTGTAACATTTATAATCATAGTAAGACTAAAAATATACAATGCCCCAAAAGATAAGACCAAAGTAAACTCTTTCAGAAATTAACTTTGAATTTTGACTACAAAGCTCTGTATCATTTTGATTTTTAAAAAATCTCAAGTAGGCAAAATTAAACAGATTAAAAACACTGAATGGTAACATAAAAATATTATAAGAATAAAACATGGCAAGATAATAAAAGGAAGTTTAGTTAGACCACAAACTATGGAAGGTCATGATGGGTGTAGCTTATACCTAATTCCACAGGCAATTTGATATGGTGTAGTTTTCCAAGATTCCGCATCAACCTGTTTACCATCAGGCAAAGTGACTTTAATTGGCTTGCTATCTTTTTCTGCCTTTTCTGCCAGAATGGAATCATGTTCTGCTTTTAGTATATTATACATCTCAAGACGTGTGTAAATATATTCAGGCCAAGGATTCAACTGCAAGACAACAAACAAATCAGGAAATAAATGATCAGTAAATATTGCTTTCCTATTTAGAAATGGGAAATAAATAATAAAAACAATACAGAAACCCAGGACTATTGATTCAATGTGGTAAATAAACACTGCCAAAATCACCCGGCATTACCTCAATTTGGTTCTAAATGAAGGTAAAAGAAGGAATTAAATGCCCTATTCTTATGCTGAATCGACAATTACCATTTTGCTACTATTTACAGCAAGTGGTTTTTTCTCTTTTAAGATGTCTTCTTAGGATCTTTTCTAACTAAATTATTTTACACATAGAGCTATAAACAATACTGGAAATAAAAACAATAAACTGGCTTTTCCATTTTGTTTCAATCATGTCCAGGTGATGGTCTGTGCAGCTGCTCAGCCTATATGTCCACTCACAACAAATCACAAATTTCTTTGACTTAAGGTCTCCCCTTCAAGGAAAGTATTTACTGAATTCAAAGATGCCATGATCACCTTGGAGTATGTAATTAGCAACTATATAAAACAACACACTACTACTTTCTATAGTAGGTAAAATTAACAAAAATATTCTATATAAAACACCCACTTAGGTTTCTAGAGGTTTGGCAAAGAAAGAAAAAGGGACAGCAATCAGAGAGCTGACTTCCTCTACTGTCAGACTCTATAATCTATGGAACATTTCAAAAAGGCAGTGAATCTGTGGTAACAAAAGAGTCAAACTAACATCTACAGCATTGATCATCTTCAAATTACATGAACATTAACACTTCATACAAAAGTGAAGAGGAGATTGCTTAATTTTGCCATGACTTTCTATCTTCAAATGAATTTCAATCTATCAGATATAAAATGACTTACTGCAAAACAGATTTTAACATTTACTCAATGTTGATAATGCTACCAAAACGTCTCCATATATATCAACATACCACAATTTGAAAGGAGTACAAGCGAATATCTAATCCTTAAGAAACTGACTGGGGCAGGGCATGGTGGTTCATTCCTGTAATCCCAGCACTTAGGGAGGCCAAGGCAGATGGATCACTTGAGGCCAGGAGTTCAAGACCACCCTGGCCAACATGGCAAAATCCTATCTTTACTAAAAATACAAAAATTAGCCAGGTGTGGTGGCGCACACCTGTAGTCCCAGCTACTTGTGGGGCTGAGGCATAAGAACTGCTTGAACCTTGGAGGTGGAGGTTGCAGTGAGCCAAGATTGGGTAAATAGTCACTGCACTCCAACCTGGGCAAGAGAGTGAGACCTTGTCTCAAACAAAATGAAACAAAACAAAACAAAACTGACTGGAGATAATAGAAAATAATATCAAATGAAAAAGATTCATTGTCTGCCCAGTAATTCCTTCCCTCCCTCCTTCTTTCCATTCTTTAACGACAGGGTTTCACTATGCTACCTAGGCTGGCTGGAGCGCAGTGACTATTCACAGGCACAGTCACAGAGCATTTCAGCCCCAAACTCCTGGGCTCCAGTGATTCTCCCACTCAGTCTCAAGTGATTGGCTCCCACCACCATATCAGGCCCTAATGTCTTTGTAATTCCCACCCACAGCAGTCCCTCCCTTTCTTTAGTCATTCAGTTGCTCTTTGAGAGCTTTTCATCAAATTATCACAACGGTCCATAACCTTCAATGGTGAAGAACCCATGAATTAACTAAAAGCTCAGACAGAGCCTGTCATTCTACAATCATAATCTGAACCCCTCAGACTAATGCACAGTACCTGGTTCCATCCACTCTAAAGCATCATTATAATCCTACCCACCTGCACTACCCTCTGTATCTTAACTGCAGTTTATCATCATAGCCACTTGCAATGTCCCAATTAGAATTTCGTGTCAAAATCTCTTCAACATTCATTCAGCAGATACCCTCTGTGTCAGGCTCTGTGATTGCAGAGATAAATAAAACCTGCATGTTGCCCTTGGAGGGGAAGGCCAAGGTCTTGGACAGTTCACTGTACACTCTTTTTTCCAGACCAATCGTTAAACATAAATAATCACATGTCCCACTTAAAATTCTCTGTTCAGAAGAGTCTTCTAATTATACTCTTTGTCTTATTTCCAGGTCATTTCTCAAGCTGTGATGGAACAGCACGTATGTTTGTATTGAAAGTATAAAAAAGAAATTACGGAACATATGCATTTTTCCATTGGCTTGCAAATTTTAAAATTCACAATCAACAATTTTCTTCACAATTACAGTGGGGTATAATGGTCGGGAGACTGATCAACTGATCAGCCGTAAGAGAAATGGTTAGGTAGGGTTCTAAGCAACACTACACTTGATCATCTATAAACTTACCCTAAAGTAAATGACGGCACTATAAATTTAGCAATTGCAGCATTTGTAAAAGTGGCTCTTAAAAGCCAGCTTATTGTGCTACTTCTAAAAAGGCTGTTCCTTTGTGCTTCTTCCTTCTGGTAGCTTTCTAAAGAGTCTCCAATAAAACAGCTGTAATGACTAAAGCAAAAAGTGAAGCACAGCTCACAGCAGTAAAAATAAAGTAGAAAGGCAAGCCTAACTGCCTCTAAAAGCAAAATACTCAGGAACCAGGTTGATTTAGGGCTGGCTTTTGATATGCCAGTTCCTTTCAGTGTGAGCCTGGGGAAATGAAAGCATTTTCTACAGACTTGAGAGGCCTTAAGGGGATCTGTCCTGGCTTAGAAGCCAACCCTAGGGCAGGTCCAGATGGAAAGGGCAAGGAGGGGGTCAAAAAACTGGCTTTCTTTGGTTTTCGTTGTATTCAGTGTAAGCCCAAACACCAAGTCTCTATTCCCTAACATCTCATTTAATGAAATGTCAGAGAGCTGGCATCACATCTGGCAACTGAATAATTACCAGTCTCCTCTTCAACTTTCGTTCTCTGATTTTTATATTCAACCCCAAAATCCGATCATCTTATACAATCATACGCCAGTTGCTTCCTTTTACAGTAACAAACAACTGAAAGTCCTTTTTCCCCTCTCAGATTACCCTTTCCTAATTCTTCTTCCTGATTTTTCCAACCAGAACCATCTTACACCACCATGTAAACCATTAGAACCCTTACACATTAGGAAAGTCTCAGAAAGTTCCCTGCAATTTGCCAACCTTTGATAACAGAGCCCTCTGTGATGATAACTTTTACCTCAGCTCGACCTCCATCTCCAGATCCTTCTTTGTTCTTCTTTTTGCCTCCTTCCTTTTGCTTCTCTTCACCAGCACCAATCTAAATAAGCAAAAAATGTTTTACATTTTAATCTAATGTGACACCTCCATCCTGTGATGCCCCAGGAAAAGTGTTGAGAATGTTATTTTAGTATTTGTTATTTAATTTTTAAAAAACGGAAATCTGATATTGAAAGACTGAACAATTTCATCACTGGCAAAGACAGGTTAACAACTTACAATAAAGACAAGTCTTTAAAAAGTAGGAAGGAGTTACTAACGATGTTTAACTCCTCAAATTTCATTTATTTTATTTTAACTATTCCTGTGACTCTCGCTTCAGGTTTACTTGGACCACATACCAAACATACAGCCACAAAGAAGCATGCAGTTGATTCAGTAAGCATATTTCCAGGAAAAACAAAAAAAAACTGAATGCAAAGTGTGCCCATGAATTCCACCAGTGCTACCAAAAGCCATGGAAGAAGCAAACATAAGGCCCAATCCCTATCATGTGTAAACCTAGTCTCTCCAGGGAAAGTAAGGCATACATGTGTGAGAAACTCCCGGAGGAGAAAACACAGTAGTAACGCTATGATTAGATGTCAAATAAGCTAGGACTAGCGTAAGAACTTTAAAGGACGGAATGCATTTCAACAGGTGGATTCTGAGAATAGAGGCAATGTGTCCTATGTGTACACATAAGCTTGTTGTCAGAAATGTTAAAATTTAAAGAGAGAAAAAATGACTAAACAGGCTGATTAATGAAGGATTGTTTTAGAAAGTAATACAAGGTAAGACAAAGGCTCACAGAAGCAAGAACTAAAAGTTACCATAAGGAATACAGACTTCAATTAGAAGCAAGTGAAGTCATAGAAAGTTTTAAAGTAATAAATCCTGTGCCAGGAATGTAAACGGGGATTTTAATTAGTTTGCATGTTTGTGACCTTTAGTTTTTTTAAGTTTTAAGATACAATTCATATACCATACAAGTTACCCATGTAAAGTATACAGTTCAATGGTTTTTAGGTATTCACTGTTGTGCAACTATCACTACCATCAATTTTAGAGTATTTTCACCACCCTCAAAAAGAAACCTTGTACCCATTAGCAGTTCACTCCCTGTTGCCTTCATCTCCAGACCCTGGCAACCATTCACCTAGTTTCTGTTTCTATGGATTTGCCTATTCTGGGAATTTCATATAAATAGAATCACACATTATGTGGTCTTTTGTGACAGGCTTCTTTTAGTTAGCATAATAATTTCAAGATCATCAGGTTGTAACATGCATCGATACTTGTCATTGTACCTTTTTATTATCAAATAATATTCCATTGCTTACTTAAACATTTATCAGTTGATGGACATTTTGGCCATTGTCTTTTAAATCCTATAAAACATGTTACTTGTATAATTTTAAAAAAAACTAATTTTAAAATATGACTCCTAATTTCATGCTGAGCTGAAATCCCCCCTACTCCAGGAGTCTGGATTTAATAAACTTTAAAGGTTCATTTAGATTCAATAGCTCCTTTGTCATACTGTAGAAGGGATGTAACTGATCAAGTATACTGGGTAAAAAGAAAAATTGCGGCTGGGCACGGTGGCTCACGCCTGTAACCCCAGAACTTTGGGAGGCCGAGGCGGGCAGATCACGAGGTCAGGAGATTGAGATCATCCTGGCTAACATGGTGAAACCCCGTCTCTACTAAAAAATACAAAAAAAAATTAGCTGGGCGTGGTGGCGGGTGCCTGTAGTCCCAGCTACTCGGGAGACTGAGGCAGGAGAATGGCTGGAACCCGGGAGGCGGAGCTTGCAGTGAGCAGAGATCGGGCCACTGCACTCCAGCCTGGGAGACAGAGGGAGACTCCATTTCAACAAAAAAAAAAAGAAAGAAAAATTGCAGGTCTGTGCAGGTTTAAAATGGAAAGATAATAAAATAAGTTTTATATTTCTGATAAGATTATTTTGGTTTTGACCATTTGCCAAATGAACAGGGGTAGTGAGAGAGAGAGAGAGAGAGAGAGAGAGAGAGAGAGAGAGAATCACCACAAAGGTTTTCTGGTTCTAAATACGGCTCCATTTTACAAACAAGAACATTGGCTCAAAGAAGTAACTTGCCCATTTGTATCATTAATAGAGCTGGGAAATTACAACAGGTCTCTCTGGAACCCTGAGGCCTATGACCCCTTTTCTACAACACTGGGAAGAGAGGAGGCAACTGTTCTCTGTTTCCCTGAGTATATATGTTATGTACATCTACATACAAGTAATCTAAAATCTCAACCCAAAAGTTGGGAAACAGAACTGGATTGTGAAAAGAAGCTACAGAATTACCTTTCTCAGGAATGGTCTGTTCCTGACTCACTCAGAACAGCACAGGGGATATTAGTATTGGCTATAGGATACTGGGTTTGAGGAAGGAAAAAAAAAGGGATACTGGGTTTGAGCAAGTTACTGTTCCTATGCCTGCTTTCTCATCTGTATAATGGAGATAATAACAGAACCCAGTTCACAGCGTTATTAAGAAGACTGAATGAGGCCGGGCGCGGTGGCTCACGCCTGTAATCCAAGAACTTTGGGAGGCCGAGGCGGGCGGATCACGAGGTCAGGAGATCGAGACCATCCTGGCTAACACGGTGAAACCCCGTCTCTACTAAAAATACAAAAAATTAGCCAGGCCTGGTGGCTGAGGCACCCGGGAGTTGGAGCTTGCAGTGAGCCGAGATCGCGCCACTGCACTCCAGCCTGAGTGACAGAGCGAGACTCCGTCTCAAAAAAAAGAAGACTGAATGAGTTAATTCATGGAATGCATTAATACACTGCCAAACCCGTATTTAGTACTCAAAATAAATATTAACTATTGTATAATTATTACAGGAAGGAAAAATTACATATTTGTTAACCATACATATCACGTCCAATTAAGAATAGCACAGGAGAATATTTATGGACATGGAAAGTTGTTGACCACATTCTATTAAGCAAAAAAAAGTTACAAAACAGTAAAAATATCATTTTATGTGAAAAAAAAATCTATGTATCGTCACCATTTATCATCTATAATTAAATTTACATAGTTAGAATGTGCCCGTATGCAGTTTCTCCATTCAATCTCGAGTGGACAATCAATAAAAAATTTTGACTTTTAAGTGAATTGTCCTGTCACAGACTTGGGATAGAGGATCCCTTAGCTGAAGACGTCACCACTTCTCACTTGGACTATTACAACAGCTTTCTGCATGTGGCCTCCACCTTCTATCCCAATGCCAGCGTGACTTTTACAAATACAATCTTCCCGCTTAAGATCCTTCATGTATAGAATACAAGTTTCAAACATCCTTGTTGCCTAAGATCCTTCTGATTGCTGTTCCTTTAACCCTTCTGGCATATCTCTTGCAAACAACCCGAAAGACAATTCACCTGCGTGCCCCTTTTCACTGCCTTCCCTACCTTTACGTGGGAAGCTCCGTCCTGCCTGTTTACCTGGTGAAATCATTCTTCCAAACTAAATTCTAAAGTGCCCTCCTAAACTTCCTCTTCTGTAATACCACAAGGTTGATCACAAAGCACTAGGGCTGTTTTCCTGTCTCTTACACATCAGCCCGTGAGGCCCTCAAAGTCGGGGAACTGGGCCCTATTCATCTTCCCACCTGCACCGCCCAGATCAGTGCCGGGCAAAATGTACACTTAACCACCCAAACTTGGACAAGCTGGGTCAGATCTCAGGCACTCGGTTTTCCTTTCCTTAAAATGGAGCTCTTTACTCCCGCAGGATCTTAGGAGATTAAATAAGGCTCTGCAATGTGTTTCCCGCTTACAGTAAGCCATAAACGCAAGTTTGGAAGCCCCAAGCCTAAGATTCTGATTCTGTCTCCGCGTCTAACTACTGTAGATGTGAGGCTCTGAACAAGTCGCTCACTCAAGGTCTGTTTCCTCATCTGTAAAGAGAATGGACCCACAGATGAACTGCAAGGCCCCACCCTAATTTATGAATGGATGGTTCCCAAAGGGGGTTCCGACTTTCCAGGAGTCC
Organism: Pongo pygmaeus; assembly: GCF_028885625.2. Classification (NCBI taxonomy): domain Eukaryota; kingdom Metazoa; phylum Chordata; class Mammalia; order Primates; family Hominidae; genus Pongo; species Pongo pygmaeus. Next base: position 33,907,887 of record NC_072377.2, on the reverse strand, counting down.
CACCATCCCCCACTCCTCCGACCCACGCGGTCCCGGCCGCTTCCGGCTTCCTGCCCCCCGCCCCCGCCGCGAGCATAGCGTCTGCACCCACTAGAGTCCCAGGCTGGTCTCTGTGTGCCACCAGGTTTGCTCACCGGCTTCTCTTCACCTCCCATCTTCCCTGAAGGACTGCTGGCCTTCTCCTCAAACATTGGAGAACGACGAAGCGATGAGAGAACCCGAAACCGACGGCCTAGAGGAGAGGAGCAAAAAGGCGGGTTGGAGGTGGGCTAACGCCCGGGACTTAGCCTCGGCTGGACCAGCTGATGCAATCCAAAGGCGCCCTAACCCCGCCCCCAACTTGCGGCGGAACGAGCAGCCAATGGATAACGGGGGAAGGCGGGCCCTCCCTCCTCTAAGCCAGTGGAAAATCTTCTTGGGTGACAGAGCCCTTCTAAGAAATCAGGTCGCTGCGGGTGAGGAGGAGCAACTGCAGAAGCTACTGGCCTACTCTCCGCTGACCTTGGTCTGGAAGCTTTCCAGCGTCGAGTCCCCAATGCGCGTGCGCCTTTCATCCCTTCTGACTTTATGTCGCACAATCATGGACCTTCCCGGACACCGTAGATAATAAATAGGTCTTGGTCTAAACTTCTGGGAAGTTTTCGGCGACCTGGATACCATCTTCGACACTGGGACAAATCCAGGGATGCAGTCCAGGGTTTCCCGCGGCTTCGGCGCTTCCTGACCTGGCGTGACTGCCGACTTCTCGACACCACCCAGGCCTCAGGCTCCCTGTCTGTAGTGGTGAATCGACCTTCCTCAAGGCAGTCCAGGCTCCCCAAGCCCCACGTCCTGGTGATCCGGGACAAACCTTTCCTTGAACATTCTTCACTACGAGCCGCTGCTGATCTGTACTGCCTGGAAGAGCATTTCCATAGCGCCCGCAAAAATACAATAAAGCTCACCCAAGGAAATAACCAGGGATTCTCACGCCTGGGTGTCAGTGTTTGGAATCGACTGGGCTTTTTTATGTTAGTAGGCAATTTAAAACAATTACTTATTTGAAATCAGAAGCGCAATAGGCACAATTTCAGGTACGTGCTCCATCACCACGTTTTGTGGATTTTTCTTTTTAAACATCAGTTCTGTTCTCTACAACTCTCCGCCTTCAGGGTTATACTTTCCAGGAACAATAGCTTCCCAATTCGGCTTTGTGCATCCATTTTCATACAGCACCGTTGTAGTCTTCAAATACAAATATGATCACGGCAATCTGCTGAAAAATCTTTGGTGGCTTTCCCTTGCTCTTAGAATAAAAATACGCTCCTGATTGTCCAAGTTTTCGGCTTCATCTCGTTCGCCCACCATACACTGAACTATAAACTGTAGTGGTTTTTTTCCTCAGGTCTTCCCACTGAGTGAGTACCAAGATTTTTCCACCCTACCCTCATCTGTGCTCATTCCGACACACTTTTTGCCTGTTTGACACCTCATTTATTTGTCAGATTTCAAGAATCGTTTTCTTCGGGGAACCGTTTCTTGACCCCCTTACTGGATGAAACAGGCCTCCCTGTTAAACAGTGTTGGAGGCGCAGAAACATACCCCCAAATAATGGCGTTTTGACGTCTGAACTGAAGAAGCCTCAAGGTCCCACTCCCCTAAATCCCCGCGCCATCTCTGCCAAAGCAAAGGATAAAGTTTAGACACATCACAAGGAACATAATTGTTTTTGTTGCCTCCCTGTAAGACCAAGAATGTAGTAATTACACCTGAGCAGACCCTTTCACAAGATGTTGTACAAATTACTGTGTTCCTGATACATTCATTCTCCCTTGTAATCCCTCAACAGAATTCCTCTTCTCCCTGCCATAACCTGTGTCGCTGGGATTGTATCCACAAGCTTCTGAAGCCCTCTGAGGGGTGGGTAATCACGCTGTGATTCTTCCTGTGTATACACGTTAAGTAAATTTGTATGTTTTTTCTGTTAATTTGCCTCATGTCAGAGATTTTCAGCCAAACCTCAGAGGGCCAAGAAGAAAGGTCCCCTTGGCGCTTACAATAGTGTCTGCTGGTAGTTTCCTGTAGTTCTTAGTAGAACTTACCGGTTCAACTTGTTCTTTCACTATGTGTGTGTATTTAGAGCTAAGCAAGTTTACTATATATGTATATATATATACACACACACATATACACATATGTATATGTGTATACATATATTATATATATATGCACAGTCATGGTTCTGATCAGTTGGCCTAAGAGTACACCCTATGTGGGGCTTCACGTACTGCTGCACTCACAGGCAGAATTGGGGGTTGCTTTTCTGGCCAGAGTGATTGATCCTGATTACAAGGGGACAAGTGGGTTTCTTCTACATAAAGGAAAATTTTATCAAGAACCCAGGAGATTCACTGAGACCTTTTTTAGTACTTCCTTGTCTAATGTTCTGCTGTTGGAAAACTCTGGGAACCCAACAAAGACAAGGAAGGAAGGAAGGTTTGGGCTATCCTTCTAGGCAAAGAATCTAGTCTAGCGAGGTCCTGACAAAGGCTAAGGGTAACTTGAAAAGGTGCTAGGAGAACAGAGTTATGCAATATTAGCTACCTAATTTGCAGATTACATATATATGTATATACATATACGTGTGTGTATATATATATATAAAAAACTGCTCTTTAGCTGACACGTTGATTTCAATAATAGTCCTTTTCTTTTCTTTTTTCTTTGAGATGAGGTCTTGCTCCATTACCCAGGCTGGAGTGCAGTGGCACAATCATAGCTCACTACAGACTCAAACTCCTGTACTCAAGCAGTCCTTCTGCCTCAACTTCCCAAGTAGGTAGGACTGTAGGCACACACCACCACACCCAGTTAATTTTTTCTTATTTTTTATTCTATCTATCCATTTATTTATTTTTGAGACAGTCTTGCTCTGTTGCCCAGGCTGGAGTGCAGTGGTGTGATCACAGCTCACTGCAGCCTTGATCTCCCAGGCTCAAGTGATCCCCTCACCACAGTCTCCTGAATAGCTGGGACTACAGGTGCACACCACCACGCTCGGCTAATATATATATTTTTTAATTTTTAGTAGACATGAGGTCTCACTATGTTACCCAGACTTGTCTCAAACTCCTGAGCTTAAGCTCTCCTCCTACCTTGCAAGTTTATAGTTTTTTTAAAATACGTCTTATCTCCTTGATTGAAAACTTCACGAAAGCACACTTTGTGTATTTTTGCCAGCATCTGGAAGATGTAAACCTATCACACAGCAGATGTTCAATACATGTTGAGTGTTGAGACAAAACTTGCTTAATTTTTCAAGCAAGGTTTGGAAAATTACCTCTTTATTCGTATTATAAAAGAAGTCAAAACCCCTTTACTAACTAGATCTAGAAGAAAGTTTATGATGAGAGTAGATTATTAGTAGTGCTTGATGTTCCAGGAGTTATGTACAATTTTAATAGGCTTAAATAGACCAAACTAACTCCCCACTTTTAAATTAGAATGAGAATCAATAGGATCTAATCTTACCTTTTAATGTAAAACAATTTAATTATGCTGATTAGACACATTTGCCTGAATTATATCTTAATTTTAACTAAATATAATGAAAACCAGAGAGATCAAGATTCCTGAATTTGCTGGATGCAGAAAATGATAGGCTAACAATTATATTTAACTGCTATATAACATTGTTTCTAGCAGCTTCTCTTAACTCTTCTCTTTCAACTTTAAAAACAGTCCTCATTTAAGGATGGCAAAAAGAAAAAGCAGAAGGCATTTCTTTTTTTTTTTTAATATATTTTTATTATACTTAAGTTCTAGGGTACATGTGCACAATGTGCAGGTTTGTTACATATGTATACATGTGCCATGTTGGTGTGCTGCACCCATTAACTCATCATTTACATTAGGTGTATCTCCTAATGCTATCCCTCCCCCGTCCCCCAACCCCACAACAGGCCCCGGTGTGTGATATTCCCCTTCCAGTGTCCAAGTGTTCTCATTGTTCAATTCCCACCTATGAGTGAGAACATGTGGTGTTTGGTTTTTTGTCCTTATGACAGTTTGCTGAGAATGATGGTTTCCAGCTTCATCCATGTCCCTACAAAGGACATGAACTCATCATTTTTTATGGCTGCATACTATTCCACGGTGTATATGTGCCACATTTTCTTAATCCAGTCTATCATTGTTGGACATTTGAGTTGGTTCCAAGTCTTTGCTATTGTGAATAGTGCTGCAAATAAACATACATGTGCATGTGTCTTTATAGCAGCATGAATTATAATCCTTTGGGTATATACCCAGTAATGAGATGGCTGGGTCAAATGGTATTTCTAGTTCTAGATCCCTGAGGAATCGCCACACTGACTTCCACAATGGTTGGACAAGTTTACAGTCCCACCAACAGTATAAAAGTGTTCCTGTTTCTTCACGTCCTCTCCAGCACCTGATCTTTGACAAACCTGACAAAAACAAGAAATGGGGAAAGGATTTCCTGTTTAACAAATGGTGCTGGGAAAACTGGCTAGCCATATGTAGAAAGCTGAAACTGGATCCCTTCCTTACACCTTATACAACAATTAATTCAAGATGGATTAAAGACTTAAATTTTAGACCTAAAACCATAAAAACCCTAGAAGAAAACCTAGGCAATACCATTTAGGACATAGGCATGGGCAAGGACTTCATGTCTAAAACACCAAAAGCAATGGCAACAAAAGCCAAAATTGACAAATGGGATCTAATTAAACTAAAGACCTTCTGCACAGCAAAAGAAACTACCATCAGAGTGAACAGGCAACCTACAGAATGGGAGAAAATTTTTGCAATCTACTCATCTGGCAAAGAGCTAATATCCAGAATCTACAAAGAACTCAAACAAATTTACAAGAAAAAAACAACCCCATCAACAAATGGGCGAAGGATATGAACAGACACTTCTTAAAAGAAGACATTTTTGCAGCCAACAGACACGTGAAAAAATGCTCATCATCACTGGCCATCAGAGAAATGCAAATCAAAACCACGATGAGATACCATCTCACACCAGTTAGAATGGTGATCATTAAAAAGTCAGGAAACAACAGGTGCAGAAGGCATTTCTAACAGGTTGACTGTGGTGCAGGAACATAGGGGAAGAATGTAATGAGTTGCTAGTGTGGGAACCTCGCAGAGGTATCCCTGTGGCACAGTGCCCTCTGGTGTTAGGAAGGTGTTCTTTCACTATGTGTATTTAGAACTAAGCAAAGATCACGGGAGCATCCAACACGTCTCAGACCTAAAGCACAAAACACTGTTATACAACTTTTGTGTATTTGCCAACAAAAAAACTTATGATTTACTCCCAGTGTTATAATTTATGCCCACTGTATTAGCTCATTCTCTGCTATGAAGAAATACCTGAGACTGGGTAATTTATAAAGGAAAGAGGTTGAATTGACTCACAGTTCTGCATGGCTGGGGAAGCATCAGGAAATTTACAATCATGGCAGAAGGTACCTCTTCACAGAGCAGCAGGAGAGAAAATGAGTGCCAGCAGGGGAAATGTCAGACACTTATAAAACCATCGGATCTCATGAGACTCACTCGTTATCCGGAGAACAGCATGGGGGAAACTGCTCCATGATGCAGTTACCTCCACCTGGTCCCACCCTTGACACATGGGGATTATGGTGATTACAATTCAAGATGAGATTTTGGGTGGGGACACAGCCAAACCGTGTTACCAACTACCCTACATGCTTTAAAAATTTTTTACATTATTTTTTTATTTTTATTTTTTTTTTTAGAGACAGGGTTTTATTTTGTTGCCCAGCTAGTCTCAAACTCCTGGCCTCAAATGATCCTCTCGCCTTGGCCTCTCATGCTGGGATTATAGGTGTGAACCACCACACTGGTCTCCTACATACTTTTTAGGAAAGTGGCTGTCAATAGCTCTGCCTTGAGAGGTGAAGCAAAATTATGTGATATGCTACAAATAATGTTACGAATAATAGAAGTTTGTACATAACCATCTCTCTATGGGTTTGGGGCAAAAGAGTCTTCTTCATTATCAATCCTTAATTACTCATTTGAATAATTTTTGCTTCTGGTTCCTACAACCTTGGGCTGGATGATTTTGAAGAAACTAGTCCCTGAGGGAAGAATGCTTCTATCAGGGCCACAGTCATGGTTCTGATCAATTGGCCTAAGAGTACACCCTATGTGGGGCTTCACGTACTGCTACACTCACAGGCAGAATTGGGGGTTGTTTTTCTGGCCAGAGTGATTGATCCTGATTACAAGGGGACAAATGGGTTTCTTCTACATAAAGGAGAATTTTGTCAAGAACCCAGGAGATTCGCTGAGACATTTTTTAGTACTTCCTTTCTAATGTTCTGCTGTTGGAAAACTCTGGGAACCCAACAAAGACAAGGAAGGAAGGAAGGTTTGGGCTACCCTTCTAGGTAAAGAACCCAGTCTAGCGAGGTCCTGACAAAGGCTAAGGGTAACTTGAATAGGTGCTACAAGAACAGAGTTATACAATATTAGCTACATAATTTGCCAAACCCAATGCAAAATAAAAATGTAGGGCTCCTTGTTAATTTCAATCTATTTAATAGGCACAGTGGAGCAGCAACTAAGTGTAGAGTGCGCTTCTAAGTTTTGAGCCCTGTGTGACTGCCCAGGTTGTACATCCATGGAGCTGGTGCTAGTGCTATGATTGCTAAATTAGCCCTCATGACCAGAAAGAAGTATGGCCTGTAGAAGTTATGTTCTTTGTTACTTCTTTTTCCATTCCCCCAACTTTTCCTTATATATATATATCATATATAAAGAATACTAGGAGTGGCTAACTTTTTAGTTCTCATGAGGGAATATGATTGAATCAAGATCACTCCATGATGACACACATTCTGAAGGGACTTCATGTGTCCCTTGTGTTGGAGGCACACACTTTTCATGTGGATGAAAAGCTATAGAGGATGTTGAAGGGGAAAAGGTGTGGCCTGTACCAATGGACTCCTGGGCCATTGGCCTCCAGTTGCTTCCAGCCAGTGAGACCCTCAGCAGGAGTTGGGAGGGAAGAAAACAAAATCAGGACATGTATACCCCTGGCCCTTCCCGGGAGGAGGTTGCCTTGTGCTGCTGATGTTTCACAACCAAAGGTCACTGCTGATCTCATAGCAATAACTACAGAACACTTCCCTTCTAGGTTCCAGCAAATGCTGGCTACCCTCACCCTGCCTGGCCTACATGTGGTTACAGATTTCCCACAATTACTATTTGTAGGATCCTGACTCCCTATACTTATCTCTTTTAAATAAACCCTCTTTAAATTACTCTAACTCGAGTGTGCCCTCTGTTCTCTGTTGGAGCCCTGTGTGATATAATCATGTTCCTCAGCTATAAAATGGTAATAGAAGTAATAAACCTGATTCCAGAACTTGTTGGGAGGATAAAATGAAAGTACAAGTATACAAAGTACTTTGCAAATTCTAAAGGGCTATAAAAGTTAATTATGTTTGGGAAAATGAATGCTGTAGCCAGTTACCCTCTCTGCTTTACTCTAGATTTATTTGGAACCATTCTGGATAATATTCCTCAATTTGTTTTCATTTTTGTCATATCTCTTCATTGCTGAGAGCTTTTGCTATGGTTTAACTGTGCGCCTAAAGTTCATGTGTTGAAACCTGAATCCCCAATGCAACTGTTGGGGTGTGGAGCCTAGTAAGAGGTGATTATGTCGTGACAGCTCTGCCATCGTGATTGGAGCAATGTCATTATCTTGGGAGTGGGTTAGTTATTGTGAGAGTGGACATGCTATAAAAGTGAGTTTGGCCCCCTCTTGCTTTTTTGCTCTCTTGAGCTCTCTTGACCTTCTACTTTCCACCATAGGATGATGCAGCAAGAAAGCTTTCACTGGATATAGGCCCCTTGACCTTGGATTTCCCAGCCTCCAGAATTTAAGAAATAAATTCATTCTCTTTGTAAATCTCCTAGCTGTGGTATTCTGTTATAGCAATACAAAATGGACTAAGACAGATTTAAAATAGCTTTGAGAGGCCTAGCATATGAGGAATACATTCTGGATAGCTTTTAGGAGGTTCTGAACCTCATCTCCAAAGGGCATGCTTTCCTCCAAAGTAAGTTGTAAATGTGTAGAACTGTGCATTTGCCTTTGGCGTCTCTCCCTTCTCATTTCTTTGCAGAGTATCTGTGCCATTCCCTGAAGGTATTTGAGGACCTCACATTTTTCTTCATCCTACCTCCCTCTATAAAAAACAGTTTCCAGGAAAGGCTGTGAGTTCATTTTTACTAAATAAATGGCTGCTAGACTTTGATATGTGGCCTTACCCGGATATCAAAAGCATTGTCCAAAGCAGGATTTTTCACAACCTCAGCACTATTGACATTTTGGGGCTAAATAATTATTTGTTGAGGGAAGCCACTGTTCTGTGCACTATAGGTGCTTAGCAGGATCCTTGGCCTTTACCCACTGAATATCAGTAGCACTCTTCTCCCAGTTGTCATGACCAAAACTGCTTTCGGACATTGCCAATTGTCCTATGGGGGCAAAATTACTTACAGTTAGGAATACTGGTCTAAAAAAATGAAAATTCATCTGTACAATCTTTTGGGCATCATCAAATAAAAAAAATGCATATAAGTGCAGTAACTGGAAGATCTTTCTAAAAATACAGAACTTAAGTGCTTGCTGGTAAAGAATCACTTGGTTCTCTGAGTTGTATAGTCTGATAGTTTTTCCTCCAAACAAATCTGCACATATCCATGTTGTTTCTGAGTACCTCCCACCCAATGATTCAATTATGGTGATGTGATTATGAATAAAAACATTTTTTCAAGTCCTGTTTCTTATAGCAATATATGAGTAATCTATGTATACATAAAAAATATCCTGAATATTAGCCGAAGTTCTTCAGAGAAACAAAATCATCTATCTACTATCTATCTATCTGCCATCTATTTATCTACCTACCTACCTACCTCTCTGAAGAGAGAGAAAGAGGGGAGGAGAGAGAGAGACAGACACAGAGACAGGGAAAGAGACAGAGAGAGATTTCTTAGAAGGAATTGGCTCACATGATTATAGAGGCTAAGAAGTCCCAAGTTCTGCAATTGGAAAGCTGGAGACCCAGGAAAGCCCATGGTATAAGTTCCAGTCCAAAATCCAGCAGGCTCAAGATCCAAGAAGAGCCCATTTTTCAGTCAAGTTTGAAGGCACAATGTTCCAGCTCAAGCAATCAGGCAGGAGGAATTCCCTATTACTTCGCCTTTTTGTTCTACCCAGGTCTTTAATTGTTGGATGAGGCCCACCTGCATTAAGGAAGGCACTCTTCTTTACTCAGTCCACCCATTCAAATGTTCATCTCATCCAGAAAATCTCACAAATATAAGCAGAATAATGCTTAACCAAATGTCTGGGCATCCCGGTCCAGTCAAGTTGACATGTAAATTAATCATCATATCTTCCCATTGACCTGTTGGACTATTTTAAATTATCTCTCAAGAACTGAGTTTGGGAATGTTGATACCAATATTTCAATCTGAGACACTATGCTAGTTCAAGGATATACATAGCCAGCTGAATTTTTCAATGAGAAGCAGCTTGGAAGCTTAATAAAATTGGAGTCCTCTGCTGGTACAACCTACTTGGGAGCCAACAAGACCATGGTGCCACATTCATGCTTTCCCCTAGCCATCATAAGCCCCTATTTCTAGCAATTAGATAGAAGAAAACAGAAATCCAATTCATAAGATATAATAGTTACAGTAAATGCTAAACGAAGGTAGAAGAGAGGCTCCAAAATACAATGACAGTAAACTAGATGATTACTTATTTTTCTGCTACAACTATGTAGGGCCCCAAGTTCCTTTTATCTTTTTGCTCTAGTGCAGTGGTTGGCAAACTTTTTCTGAAAACACTAGATAGCAAATATTTAAGGCTTGCAGCCCAACACGGTCTTTGTTGCAATTACTTAAGTTCTCTGTCATTGTGGTGCAAAGGGAGTTATATATACTTTGTAAACAAATGGACATAGCTGTGTTCCAATAAAACTTTATTTACAAAACCAAGTGGCTGCTCTATGGGTGATAGTTTGTTAACCCTTTCTCTAGAGGGTTCTCATCTGCATGGTTGTACTTGGGTTGCTGGCATTTCTGCATTTCAATTTGCAAAAAAATAAAAAAAAAAAGAGTGGAATTGCTTATTCCAAGTGTTTTAAGGCCCAGACCCAGAAGTGGCACATAGTTACTTCTACTCATATCTCACTGGTTCAAACTCAGTTGCATAGCTTCTAGGGAGGCTGAGGAATCTGGTCTCCAGCTAGAGAGTCATGTACCTCACTTAATTTCTGTTATTGAGGGGAAGAAAATATTTTGGTGGAAAATTAGTAACTACTGCCACATGACACCACCACTTGGGGTAATTCTGCAAATTACATGATTCTCTATCTTTTTTTTAATTGTAATTTTATTTTAAGTTCTGGGATACATGTGCAGGAGTGCAGGTTTATTACATAGATAAACATGTGCCATGGCGGTTTGCTGAACCTATCAACCCATCACTTAGGTATTAAGCCACACATGCATTAACTATTTATCTTGATGCTCTCCCTCCACACCCCCCACCCCGACAGACGCCAGTGTGTGTTGTTCCCCTCCCTGTGTCCATGTGTTCTCATTGTTTGACTCACACTTAGAAGCGAGAACATGTGGTGTTTGGTTTTCTGTCCTTGCATTAGTTTGCTAAGGATAATGGCTTCCAGCTTCATCCATGTCCCTGCAGAGGACATGATCTCATTCCTTTTTATGGCTGCATAGTACTCCATGGTGTATATGCACCACATTTTCTTTATCCAGTCTATCATTGATGGGCATTTGGGTTGATTCAATGTCTCCGCTATTGTGAATAGTGCTGCAATGAACATATACATGCATGTATCTCTATAATGGAATTATTTATATTCCTTTTGGTATATACCCGGTAATGGGATTGCTGGGTCAAATGTTATTTCCAGTTCTAAGTCTTTGAGGAATCGTCACATTGTCTTCCACGATGGTTGAACTAATTTACATTCCCACCAACAGTGTAAAAGCATTCCTATTTCTCTACAGCCTCGTCAGCATCTGTTGTTTCTTGACTTTTTAATAATCGCCATTCTGACTGGTGTGAGATGATATCTCATTGTGGTTTTGATTTACATTTCTCTAATGGTCAGGGATGTTGGGATTTTTTTTTCATGTTTGTTGACCACATAAATGTCATGTTTGTTGGCCACATAAATGAGAAGTATCTTTTCATGTCCTTTGCCCAATTTTAATGGGCTATTGGGTTTTTTTGTTTTGTTTTTGAGACAGGGTCTCGCTCTGTCACCCAGGCTGGAGTGCAGTGGCACAATCTCCGCTCACTGCAAGCTCTGCCTCCCAGGTTCATGCCATTCTCCTGCCTCAGCCTCCCGAGTAGCTGGGACTACAGGCACCCACCACCACGCCCTGCTAATTTTTTGTATTTTTAGTAGAGATGGGGTTTCACTATGTTAGCCAGGATGGTCTCAATCTCTTGACCTTGTGATCCACTGCCTCGGCCTCCCAAAGTGCTGGGTTTACAGGCATGAGCAACCATGCCTGGCCTTTTAATGGTTTTCTTTTCTTCTTCTTCTTTTTTTTTTTTTTTTTTGTAAATTTGTTTAAGTTCCTTAATCTTAAGCAAAAAGAACAAAGCAAGAGGCATCATGCTACCTGACTTCAAACTATACTAAAAGGCTACAATAATCAAAACAGCATGGCCCTTGTACAAAAACAGACACATAGACCAACAGAACAGAATAGAGAGCTCAGAAATAAGACCACACATGTACAACCATCTGATCTTCGACAAACCTGACAAAAACAAGCAATGAGGAAAGAATTATCTGTTTAACAAATGGTGCTGGAAAAACTGGCTAGCCATATGTAGAAAACAGAAACTGGACCCCTTCCTTACACCTATACAAAAATTAACTCAAGATGGATTAAAGACTTAAATGTAAAATCCAAAACTATAAAAACCCTAGAAGAAAATCTAGGCAATACCATTCAGGACATAGGCACAGGCAAAGATTTCATGACAAAAACATCAAAAGAAATTGCAACAAAAGCAAAGATTCTCTCTCTTACTGCAAATTTTATTTAGTTAGGAGTTTTTTTTTTCCTTAGGAAATAACTCTCATAAACTATTTTCTCAGAATGTAATGTGTAATCTGGGTAGTATATACAACTTAGACCTTATATTCCTCAAGAATATTTCTACTAATGCCTACTTTGTTTTAGGCTGTTCTGTGATTTGTGCCTTTAGAGAGTTTACAGTCTGCTTGAAGAGATAAAATATCTCAACATAAAGATAAACAATACAGGGGACGAAGCCAAGATAGAGGACTAGAAGGAGCTCATATGCGCCATTCTCACAAAAAGGAAACAAAAGGGCTAGTGGACAGTGACCCTGCAGGTCAATTATCTGAGAAGCCATGTAGGGATCCATCAAGGCAACAGGAGAACACAGGGAGCAGAGAGGAGCAAAGGTGGGCACCAGCCTGTGTGGGCTCAGCATAGAGTCAGGAGAACCTCTCCAACATGGCAAAGAGTGAGAGAGAGCCCCCAGGTGGATTCATGCTTTAAAGACTGGGAATAGGACAATCCCCTCAGCCTTCCCATGACCCCTCCCCCTGCACTATGCCTCTAGACTGAGGCAGAGAGCCACACAGATGTGGGAGCAACTCTTGGATTCAAGGGGACCTCTACAAGCCTTGGGCTGTGAAGCAGACTAGCACCAGCACATCAGCCCCAATAGAGGCCACAGTTGTGGTGCCTGGGAACAGTAAGATTGCTCCACCCCTCTTGCTGGACGTGGCTTGGAGCTTCCAGTCCAGCAGTCTCACTTCCCCCTAAACTGGGCCAGCCACTCCACCCACCCCCACCACCCCAGTGCTAGCCAGGTGGCCAATGCTTGCTAGAGCTTCTAGCCCAGTGGTCCCACTTCTGTGTGAACTCAGCCAGAGACTGCAGTCTCCTACTGTCCTGGGAAACACCCAGACAGTAGGGTGCATGATCCCATACATTTCTGATACTGATAGCCAGGTGGGCAACACCTGCTAGAGCTTTGGGCCCAGCGATCCTGCTTCTGTGGAAATTCAGCTAGTGGGTGCAGCCTCCTGTTGTTCCAGGAAGCATCTGGACAACAAGGCAGTTATCCTCACCCACTCCCACCACTGGTAGCCAGGTGAGCCACACCTGCTAGAGCTTCTGGCCCAGTGGTTCTAATTCTGCCTGAATTTACCAAAGAGTTCAGCCTCCTGTTGCCCTGAAAACCCCTACAGCAGGGCAGGCAACTCCATCCATCCTCCCCTCCCATAGCCAGACAGGCCACTCCCACTAGAGTTTACAACCCAGAGGTCCTACTTCTGCCTGAATTCTGCAGACAGGCACGACCCATGTTTTCCAGGAAGCACCCAGACAGCAGATTAGGGCTGACTTGGCAAGGATACAGCTTGTCTACTAACTGCAGCCCCTACCAAAGGGAGCCCAGTGGACCAGAACACTCAACAAAAGAAATGTTGGCATGGAAACAGTAATCAGAGGAGGCTTCTCCAAGACCCAGCAGTGAACAAGAATTGAATCCAGTCAACTGAACTCACCTTGTATCATATATAATCAAATTTCCAAGGGCATCAAAGGACAACAAAAACAACAACAACAATAACAAAAACAAAGGACAGCAACTTCAAAGACTGAAGGAACATCAGCCTACACAATAAGAAAGAGCCAGCACAAGAACTCTGGCAACTCAAAAGGCCAGAGTGCCTTCTTTCTTCAAAGTGATCACACTAGTTCCCCAGCAAGCATTCTTAACCAGGCTGAAATGGCTGAAATGATAGAAATAGAATTCAGAATATACATAGGAATAAAGATCATTGAGATTCAGGAGAACATTGAAACCCAATCCACAGAAGCTAAGAGTCACAATAAAAAAAATACAGGAACTGCTAAACAAAATAGCCATCATACAAAGGAACCAAACTGATCTGATAGAGCTGAAAAACACACTACAAGAATTGCATAATGCAATGGTAAGTATTAACAACCAAATAGACCAAGCTGAGGAAAAAAATCTCAGAGCTTGACACTGGTTCTCTGAAATAACTGTCAGACAAAAATAAGAAAAAACAATAAAGGAGAATGAATAAAACCTCCAAGAAATATGGGATTGTGGAAAGAGACCCAATATATGACTCATTGGTGTGCCTGAGGAAGAAGGAGAGAAATCAAGCAACTTGGAAAATATATGCTAGGATATTGTCCATTAAATCTTCTCCAGCCTTGCTAGAGAGGCCAACATGCAAATCTGGGAAATACAGAGAACCCTTGTGAGCTATTACCCAAGAAGATCATTCCAAGACACATAATTATCAGTTTTTTCAAGGTCAAAATGAAAGGAAAAATGTTAAAGGCAGCAAGAAATAAGGGCAGGTCACCTACAAAGGGAACCACCAGGCTAACAGTTGACCTTTCAGCAGAAACTCTACAAGCCAGAAAAGATTGGAGGCCTATATTCAACATTCTTAAAGAAAAAAATTTCTAGCCAACAATTTCATATCCCACCAAACTAAATGAAGGACAAATAAGATCCTTTTTAGATAAGCAAATGCTAAGGGAATTCATTACTATCAAACCTGTGCTACAAGAGGTCCTGAAAGGAGTACTAATTATGGAAAGAAAAGACCATTACCAGCCACTACAAAAACACACTTAGATATACAGACCAGTGATACTATATAGCAATGTTTATAGTATGCATAATGACCAGCTAACAACATGATGACAGGATCAAATCCACACATACTAATATTAACTTTCAATGTAAAGAGGCTTAATGCCCCAATTACAAGGCACAAACTATACTACAGGGCTACAGTAACCAAAACGGCATGGTACTGATACAAACACAGACACATAGACCAATGGAACAGAATAGAGACCTGAGAAATAATGCCACGTACCTATAATCATCTGATTTTTGACAAAGCTGACAGAAATAAATAATGGGAAAAGGACTCCACATTCATAAAATGGTGCTGGGATAACTGGTTAGTCATATGCAGAAGATTGAGACTGGACTGCTATCTTATAACACATATAAAAATCGACTCAAGGTAGATTAAATACTTAAATGTAAAACCTGAAAGTATAAAATCCTTGGAAGATAACTTAGGAAATACTATTCTGGACATAGGACTTGTCGAAGGTTTCACAACAAAGATGCCAAAAACAATTGCAACAAAAAAAAATTGACAAATGGGATCTAATTAAATTAAAGAGATTCTGCACAGCAAAATAAACTATCAACAGAGTAAACAGGCAACTTATGGAATTGGAGAAAATATTTGCAAACTATGCATCTGACAAAGGTTTAATGTCCAGAATCAATAAAGAACTTAAACAAATTTGCAAGCAAAAAACCAACAACCCCATTAAAAAGTGGGCAAAGGATATGAACACTTTTCCAAAGAAGAGATACATGCAATCAATAAGCATATGAAAAAATGCTCAAAATCAGTAATAATTAGAGGAATGTAAATCAAAACCAAAATGAGACACCATCTCATATCAGTAAGAATGGCTAATATTAAAAAAATTTAAAAAAAACAGATGTTGGCAAGGTTGTGGATAAAAGGGAATGCTTATACGCTGCTGGTGGGAATGTAAATTAGTTCAGCCATTGTGGAAAGCAGTGTGGTGATTTCTCAAAGCTCTTAAAACAGAAATACTATTTGACCCAGGAATTCCATTATTGGGTATATACCCAAAGGAATATAAATCATTCTACTATAAAGACACATGCATGGTATGTTCATTGCAACACTATCCACAACAGCAAAGACAGAATCAACCTAAATGCCCATCAATAGTAAACTAGCTAAAGAAAATATGGTACCTATACACTATGGAATACTGTGCAGTCACAAAAAAGAATGAGATCACATCTTTTGTGACAACATGGATGGAGCTGGAGGCCATTATCCTAAGCAAACTAATGCAGGAACAGAAAAATGAATACTTATGTTCTCACTTATAAATGGGGCCTAAACAATGAGAACACATGGATCCACTAGGAGAGGAAAAACAGACACTGGCGCCTACTTGAGGGTAGAGGGTAAGAGGAGGGAGAGGATCAGAAAAGTACCCATCAGGTACTATACTTATTACTCAGGTGACAATGTTACCTGTGTGCTAAACCCCCAAAACACAGTTTTCCTATATAACGAACCTGCACATGTACCCCTGAACCTAAAATTAAAGATAAAAAAAGGATTGAAACAAGATTCGTAATACATTTTCAATAGCTAAATCAGATGCTGCAATATAAGCATTAAGAGAAGGAGGAAGAGATAATTGATATCTCATATCTAGGATATGATTTCCTATTTTCAAGCTGAATTGATAATACTGCCTTGTTTTGCATGGAAACAGTTGGGAACTGAAAGACTTGTCCTCAAAAAATTGCTTTTTTGAGTCATATATTTTAATGATTATTATTTTTTTGGAGACAAGAGTCTTGCTCTGTAACCCAGGCTGGAGTGCAGTGGCATGATCTCAGCTCACTGCAACCTACACCTCCCAGGTAAGCACTTCTCCTTCCTCAGCCTTCCAAGTAGCTGGGATTACAGGCACGCGACACCATGCCCGGCTAATTTTTTTTTTTTTTTCTAAGTAGAGATGGAGTTTCACCATATTGGTCAGGCTGGTCTCGAACTCCTGACCTCAAGTATCCACCTACCTTGGCCTCCCAAAGTGCTGGGATTACAGGCATGAGCCACTGCACGCAGCCTTTGAGTGATATATTTTAATATTATCAGCACTTGATTTCAAGAGACAGAAACCCGCTCAAGCAAGTTTAAACAAACAAAAAATGGCATGGCCAGATTCAGAGGCTTTAATGATGAATCCAGTCTCTATCTCTGCTTCCCTTCACGTGCTAGCTTCAATTTTACGAAAGCTATTTCCATGTGCCAGGAAAAAAGGGCCACTAATTTTTCTATTTTATCTTTACATCTTTATAGCTCAAGATCCCAGAGGAAGAGGAGCCATCTTTCCCAGTGGCTTTAGCAGAAAAGACAAATGGAGACTCGCCAAGCTTTGGTCATGAACTCACTGGGACCACAGGAGACTGGGTCAGCCCCACCAAAATAATGCAGAAGGGAAATATGTGGTTTTTCAAAGGAAAGGTGAGAAAACCCAGTCCAATAAATGTGTTTTCCTTTTGGTCACACAAATCATATACAATATGTGCTCATTTTATAAAATTACACACTCCCCACTACATTTTAAAAAGGATATATTGACAATGTACTATTAATTATTGCTTTATAGAGATGATAGATAGATGATAGATAGTAGATTAGATAGATGATAGAGATAGATTAGATAGATGATAGCTAGCTAGCTAGATAGATAGATAGATTAGGGCATCAGTGATAGGGTCAGTATAGGCCTAGGTGCTGGAGCTACAAAGATGAGTGAGGCCTGGGGTTTCTAACCTCATGAAACTTATAGAAAAACTTAAATAAGTAAACAAACATTACAAAACAGTGTAATTATCACTAACAGGTTTGATATTAGAAAATAATTGTGTACAAAGGAATACAATTTTTTTTTCTTTCATTATTTTATTTATTTTTTTTTTCCTTTTATTATTATTATTATTATTATCATTATTATACTTTAGGTTTTATGGTACATGTGCGCAATGTGCAGGTAAGTTACATATGTATACATGTGCCATGCTGGTGCGCTGCACCCACCAACTTGTCATCTAGCATTAGGTATATCTCCCAATGCTATCCCTCCCCCCTCCCCCCACCCCACAACAGTCCCCGAAGTGTGATGTTCCCCTTCCTGTGTCCATGTGTTCTCATTGTTCAATTCCCATCTATGAGTGAGAATATGCGGTGTTTGGTTTTTTGTTCTTGCGATAGTTTACTGAGAATGATGATTTCCAGTTTCATCCATGTCCCTACAAAGGACATGAACTCATCATTTTTTATGGCTGCATAGTATTCCATGGTGTATATGTGCCACATTTTCTTAATCCAGTCTATCATTGTTGGACATTTGGGTTGGTTCCAGGTCTTTGCTATTGTGAATAATGCGGCAATAAACATACGTGTGCATGTGTCTTTATAGCAGCATGATTTATAGTCCTTTGGGTATATACCCAGTAATGGGATGGCTGGGTCAAATGGAATTTCTAGTTCTAGATCCCTGAGGAATCGCCACACTGACTTCCACAAGGGTTGAACCAGTTTACAGTCCCACCAACAGTGTAAAAGTGTTCCTATTTCTCCACATCCTCTCCAGCACCTGTTGTTTCCTGACTTTTTAATGATTGCCATTCTAACTGGTGTGAGATGGTATCTCATTGTGGTTTTGATTTGCATTTCTCTGATGGCCAGTGATGGTGAGCATTTTTTCATGTGTTTTTTGGCTGCATAAATGTCTTCTTTTGAGAAGTGTCTGTTCATGTCCTTCGCCCACTTTTTGATGGGGTTGTTTGTTTTTTTCTTGTAAATTTGTTGGAGTTCATTGTAGATTCTGGATATTAGCCCTTTGTCAGATGAGTAGGTTGCGAAAATGTTCTCCCATTTTGTAGGTTGCCTGTTCACTCTGATGGTAGTTTCTTTTGCTGTGCAGAAGCTCTTTAGTTTAATTAGATCCCATTTGTCAATTTTGGCTTTTGTTGCCATTGCTTTTGGTGTTTTAGACATGAAGTCCTTGCCCATGCCTATGTCCTGAATGGTAATGCCTAGGTTTTCTTCTAGGGTTTTTATGGTTTTAGGTCTAACATTTAAGTCTTTAATCCATCTTGAATTGATTTTTGTATAAGGTGTAAGGAAGGGATCCAGTTTCAGCTTTCTACATATGGCTAGCCAGTTTTCCCAGCACCATTTATTAAATAGGGAATCCTTTCCCCATTTCTTGTTTTTGTCAGGTTTGTCAAAGATCAGATAGTTGTAGATATGTGGCATTATTTCTGACGGCTCTGTTCTGTTCCATTGATCTATATCTCTGTTTTGGTACCAGTACCATGCTGTTTTGGTTACTGTAGCCTTGTAGTATAGCTTGAAGTCAGGTAGTGTGATGCCTCCAGCTTTGTTCTTTTGGCTTAGGATTGACTTGGCGATGCGGGCTCTTTTTTGGTTCCATATGAACTTTAAAGTAGTTTTTTCCAATTCTGTGAAGAAAGTCATTGGTAGCTTGATGGGGATGGCATTGAATCTGTAAATTACCTTGGGAAGGATGGCCATTTTCATGATATTGATTCTTCCTACCCATGAGCATGGAATGTTCTTCCATTTGTTTGTATCCTCTTTTATTTCCTTGAGCAGTGGTTTGTAGTTCTCCTTGAAGAGGTCCTTCACATCCCTTGTAAGTTGGATTCCTAGGTATTTTATTCTCTTTGAAGCAATTGTGAATGGGAGTTCACTCATGATTTGGCTCTCTGTTTGTCTGTTATTGATGTATAAGAATGCTTGTGATTTTTGCACATTGATTTTGTATCCTGAGACTTTGCTGAAGTTGCTTATCAGCTTAAGGAGATTTTGGGCTGAGACAATGGGGTTTTCTAGATATACTATCATGTCATCTGCAAACAGGGACAATTTGACTTCCTCTTTTCCTAATTGAATACCCTTGATTTCCTTCTCCTGCCTAATTGCCCTGGCCAGAACTTCCAACACTATGTTGAATAGAAGTGGTGAGAGAGGGCATCCCTGTCTTGTGCCAGTTTTCAAAGGGAATGCTTCCAGTTTTTGCCCATTCAGTATGATATTGGCTGTGGGTTTGTCATAAATAGCTCTGATTATTTTGAGATACGTCCCATCAATTCCTAATTTATTGAGAGTTTTTAGCATGAAGGGTTGTTGAATTTTGTCAAAGGCCTTTTCTGCATCTATTGAGATAATCATGTGGTTTTTGTCTTTGGTTCTGTTTATATGCTGGATTACATTTATTGATTTGTGTATATTGAACCAGCCTTGCATCCCAGGGATGAAGCCCACTTGATCATGGTGGATAAGCTTTTTGATATGCTGCTGGATTCTGTTTGCCAGTATCTTATTGAGGATTTTTGCATCAATGTTCATCAAGGATATTGGTCTAAAATTCTCTTTTTTGGTTGTGTCTCTGCCAGGCTTTGGTATCAGGATGATGCTGGCCTCATAAAATGAGTTAGGGAGGATTCCCTCTTTTTCTATTGATTGGAATAGTTTCAGAAGGAATGGTACCAGCTCCTCCTTGTACCTCTGGTAGAATTCGGCTGTGAACCCATCTGGTCCTGGACTTTTTTTGGTTGGTAAGCTATTGATTATTGCCACAATTTCAGCTCCTGTTATTTGTCTATTCAGAGATTCAACTTCTTCCTGGTTTAGTCTTGGGAGGGTGTATGTGTTGAGGAATATATCCATTTCTTCTAGATTTTCTAGTTTATTTGCATAGAGGTGTTTGTAATATTCTCTGATGGTAGTTTGTATTTCTGTGGGATCGGTGGTGATATCCCCTTTATCATTTTTTATTGCATCTATTTGATTCTTCTCTCTTTTTTTCTTTATTAATCTTGCTAGCGGTCTATCAATTTTGTTGATCCTTTCAAAAAACCAGCTCCTGGATTCATTTATTTTTTGAAGGGTTTTTTGTGTCTCTATTTCCTTCAGTTCTGCTCTGATTTTAGTTATTTCTTGCCTTCTGCTAGCTTTTGAATGTGTTTGCTCTTGCTTTTCTAGTTCTTTTAATTGTGATGTTAGGGTGTCAATTTTGGATCTTTCCTGCTTTCTCTTGTGGGCATTTAGTGCTATAAATTTCCCTCTACACACTGCTTTGAATGCATCCCAGAGATTCTGGTATGTTGTGTCTTGGTTCTCGTTGGTTTCAAAGAACATCTTTATTTCTGCCTTCATTTCGTTATGTACCCAGTAGTCATTCAGGAGCAGGTTGTTCAGTTTCCACGTAGTTGAGCGGTTTTGAGTGAGATTCTTAATCCTGAGTACTAGCTTGATTGCACTGTGATCTGAGAGACAGTTTGTTACAATTTCTGTTCTTTTACATTTATTGAGGAGAGCTTTACTTCCAAGTATATGGTCAATTTTGGAATAGGTGTGGTGTGGTGCTGAAAAAAATGTATATTCTGTTGATTTGGGGTGGAGAGTTCTGTAGATGTCTATTAGGTCCGCTTGGTGCAGAGCTGAGTTCAATTCCTGGGTATCCTTGTTGACTTTCTGTCTCGTTGATCTGTCTAATGTTGACAGTGGGGTGTTAAAGTCTCCCATTATTAATGTGTGGGAGTCCAAGTCTCTTTGTAGGTCACTCAGGACTTGCTTTATGAATCTGGGTGCTCCTGTATTGGGTGCATATATATTTAGGATAGTTAGCTCTTCTTGTTGAATTAATCCCTTTACCATTATGTAATGGCCTTCTTTGTCTCTTTTGATCTTTGTTGGTTTAAAGTCTGTTTTATCAGAGACTAGGATTGCAACCCCTGCCTTTTTTTGTTTTCCATTTGCTTGGTAGATCTTCCTCCATCCTTTTATTTTGAGCCTATGTGTGTCTCTGCACGTGAGATGGGTTTCCTGAATACAGCACACTGATGGGTCTTGAGTCTTTATCCAATTTGCCAGTCTGTGTCTTTTAATTGGAGCATTTAGTCCATTTACATTTGAAGTTAATATTGTTATGTGTGAATCTGATCCTGTCATTATGATGTTAGCTGGATATTTTTCTCGTTAGTTGATGCAGTCTCTTCCTAGTCTCGATGGTCTTTACATTTCGGTATGATTTTGCAGTGGCTGGTACCGGTTGTGCCTTTCCATGTTTAGCGCTTCCTTCAGGAGCTCTTTTAGGGCAGGCCTGGTGGTGACAAAATCTCTCAGCATTTGCTTGTCTGTAAAGTATTTTATTTCTCCTTCACTTATGAAGCTTAGTTTGGCAGGATATGAAATTCTGGGTTGAAAATTCTTTTCTTTAAGAATGTTGAATATTGGCCCCCACTCTCTTCTGGCTTGTAGGGTTTCTGCCGAGAGATCCGCTGTTAGTCTGATGGGCTTCCCTTTGATGGTAACCCGACCTTTCTCTCTGGCTGCCCTTAACATTTTTTCCTTCATTTCAACTTTGGTGAATCTGACAATTATGTGTCTTGGAGTTGCCCTTCTCGAGGAGTATCTTTGTGGCGTTCTCTGTATTTCCTGAATCTGAATGTTGGCCTGCCTTGCTAGATTGGGGAAGTTCTCCTGGATAATATCCTGCAGAGTGTTTTCCAACTTG
Source organism: Pongo pygmaeus (assembly GCF_028885625.2). Taxonomy (NCBI): domain Eukaryota; kingdom Metazoa; phylum Chordata; class Mammalia; order Primates; family Hominidae; genus Pongo; species Pongo pygmaeus. The sequence continues at coordinate 33,885,554 of NC_072377.2, read as the reverse complement.
TTTCCATTCTCCCCGTCGCTTTCAGGTACACCAATCAGACGTAGATTTGGTCTTTTCACATAGTCCCACATTTCTTGGAGGCTTTGCTCGTTTCTTTTTATTCTTTTTTCTCTAAACTTCCCTTCTCGCTTCATTTCATTCATTTCATCTTCCAGGGCTGATACCCTTTCTTCCATTTGATCGCATCGGCTCCTGAGGCTTCTGCATTCTTCACGTAGTTCTCGAGCCTTGGTTTTCAGCTCCATCAGCTCCTTTAAGCACTTCTCTGTATTGGTTATTCTAGTTATACATTCTTCTAAATTTTTTTCAAAGTTTTCAACTTCTTTGCCTTTGGTTTGAATATCCTCCCGTAGCTCAGAGTAATTTGATCGTCTGAAGCCTTCTTCTCTCAGCTCGTCAAAGTCATTCTCCGTCCAGCTTTGTTCCGTTGCTGGTGAGGAACTGCGTTCCTTTGGAGGAGGAGAGGTACTCTGGTTTTTAGAGTTTCCAGTTTTTCTGCTCTGTTTTTTCCCCATCTTTGTGGTTTTATCTACTTTTGGTCTTTGATGATGGTGATGTACAGATGGGTTTTTGGTGTGGATGTCCTTTCTGTTAGTTTTCCTTCTAACAGACAGAACCCTCAGCTGCAGGTCTGTCGGAGTACCTGGCCGGCCGTGTGAGGTGTCGGTCTGCCCCTACTGGGGGGTGCCTCCCAGTTAGGCTGCTCGGGGGTCAGGGGTCAGGAACCCACTTGAGGAGGCAGTCAGCCGGTTCTCAGATCTCCAGCTGCGTGCTGGGAGAACCACTGCTCTCCTCACAGCTGTCAGACAGGGACATTTAAGTCTGCAGAGGTTACTGCTGTCTTTTTGTTTGTCTGTGCCCTGCCGCCAGAGGTGGAGCCTACAGAGGCAGGCAGGCCTCCTTGAGCTGTGGTGGGCTCCACCCAGTTCAAGCTTCCAGGCTGCTTTGTTTACCTAAGCGAGCCTGGGCAATGGCGGGCACCCCTCCCCCAGCCTCGCTGCCGACTTGCTGTTTGATCTCAGACTGCTGTGCTAGCAATCAGCGAGACTCCGTGGGCGTAGGACCCTCTGAGCCAGGTGCGGGCTATACTCTCCTGGGGCACCGGTTCCTAAGCCCGTCGGAAAAGCACAGTATTCGGGTGGGAGTGGCCCGATTTTCCAGGTGCCGTCTGTCACCCCTGGAAGGGGAACTCCCTGACCCCTTGCGCTTCCCGAGTGAGGCAATGCCTCGCCCCTGCTTCTGCTGGCGCACAGTGCACTCACCCACTGACCTGCGCCCACTGTCTGGCACTCCCTAGTGAGATGAACACGGTACCTCAGATGGAAATGCAGAAATCACCCGTCTTCTGCGTCGCTTGCGCTGGGAGCTGTAGACCGGAGCTGTTCCTATTCGGCCATCTTGGCTCCTCCCCAGGAATACAATTTTTTAAAGTATTATTTCTTTCCTTGCTTGGCTTTTGAGGGTACAAATGTAATGACAAACCTGCTGGATTGGGAGTCAGTAGGCTTTGGGCAACCTCTACCTCTGTGACCTTAAGCATGGACAAAAATTACCACTTTGGTTCTCAGTTTTCACTAGTGGAAAATGAGAAAGTTGAAGTATATGATCCCCTAGATTCCTCTAAGTTAAAAAATTCTAAATATTTGCATGCATGAGATTATAGTAATCAATGGTGACTTCGCTGGAATTCTTGATAGGTCAGGATGTATATAAACTGAAAAGCCACTAGATGTCACGCTTGTCACAGATTTTTGCTATTCAAACTTTTTTTTGTGTGTGTAAATATCAAGATCTAGGAGTCGAGCAGGACCTTAAAAACTGTATTTGTTTAATCATGTCTGTTAATTAAAAAAAAAAGACTCTTTGGACTAGGTAGATCAAATTACTTAGCTAAATTCACACAGCTAGCTAGCATTAATACCAGACCTCCTGATTTCTATTCCAGTGGAGCTGTCTCTCTTTAAAATGAATGATGTTTGAAATGATGTTTTTACATCAGCTATCAACTTTGGTAATGATGATTTTTTCTTTTTCTTCTTGAACTATCACTCAAAGTAATTTGGGGAACCAATTGTTCAAAAATTCTATGATTCAATATAATATCAATAACAATAGATAAAAAGTAGCTATTACTCATAGATTACTAGACTGCCTTGAAACCCTATTTGAAGATAATTTACAGGATGATGTAAGAAATTGGGTAGATGTGAATAGGGGTGGAAATTAAAGTTCACACACACCTAGCTTATCTGAATTTCGGACTTTGAGAATTTCAGGTTTTCTTAAGATGGCTCTGGATGGAAAATAAGTTTTTTAAAACAGCTTTCTTTGAGAAGTGAAATAACTTTTAGGTTTCTGAACCAAACTAATTAACATTAATTTTTATGTAATCCCTTGAACTTTATCTAACATGAAGTTCTTAATAATTGTGGTTCTCTAATTTATGATTCCCAATACTTAGTTGTGCGAGAGGATTTGAGAGAGAAACAGTGCTGTAAGAGGCAGAATTGCAGCAGATAGCCTGATAAGAGGAGGGGGGAGGATTGCTAGACTCAAAGAAACAAAACTATCTTACATCATTACAAAATAACAGATGTTTCTAATTACAACCTTGTGTCTTCGAGAACAGGTTAAATTATATTGACAGTCCTTTGTGACATACAAGCTTTTTGAGAAGGATTTTCTACAAAATGGTCAAAATGAAGTCTTGGTGTCCAAAAGCAGTTAAATATTGCTTATATAGGGAAGTCATTTATGTAATTCTTATAACTGTGAAGTTACAATAAATCCTTTTTCCAGAGTGAGTGTAAGGTTGGATTATGTACATAAATAGTGAGCCTATTAATACTGGCTCTGTTGCCTCAGTAAACTGAGAAGAATAATATTACTGCACAGAGGCGCTGTGGGATATTTGAAGGAGTTGTGGAAAATGGAAAGTTCTATATAGTTGTAAGCTATCAAGATGATGACAGTTAGAAAACGTGAATGGACACATTCTCCCAAGAAGAGCTCTCCCTGTGGAGATGAGCTACGGAAACTGGAAGAGCTCAACATTAAAGAGCTAGAAGAACATATGGGAAGCCCAGAGGTTAACTTCTCTGTGGATGATGAAGTAGCTGGACTGATCTACTTTCCAAAAGTTAAGAAGTGATCACAGAGATTCTTCCAGGGATGAGAAAATGGGACCACTCTCCGAATCAATACTGAGATGTGATGTGTCATGAATGCAGGTAAAACCATGGCTGTCCAAGTAGGATGGAGTTTTACCACCATAAGAGACCAGCTCTTGCATTCGCTCTCCCCATCTTTGTTCTGCTTTCCCTGCTCACTTCCAAAATGAAGGAAAGCCAGGAACTGTGTAATATCTTTCTTGAGCTATTTTCAGATGTATTTTATATCTATTCCTGGGTTGGAAAATGGAGGCCTTCTGCTGTTTTTCCTGTTTTCTGTGGTCAGGCTTCAGTATTTTTCTACCTTTTTTTAAATCCTCTTGATGAACTTATACTTAAAAAACAAAAGTTGCATGTTGCAGGAATATTCCAGTTGGTTTCAGAGAGGGAGCAAGACAAGTTGGATATCACGTGCCCGTATTTCTCATGTGTGTGCTAACTGGATTTCTACATTCCCTCAAATCACCTCATGTTTTGCAAAACTGTTGTGTTAGAATCAGCAAACAATTAGAAAATGTACTTTATTTCAGTGTCGCAATTTTATATTCTCTTCTCTACTACTGAAACAAATTATTTCCCACATATTTTGATTACATTATAGTGGTGCTAGTCACATTGTTGTAAGGTGGCGTCAGTATTCCCATGATAAACTTTGTCAAGCTCTTATAGCTTGGCTACAAAACTCTACCTCGAGTTTGAGACTTGCTTTAATCCCAGAGCCATCTAGGAAAGAAAATAAATTTATCTTAAATTGGATAAAATGTTAGTGATAAAATAATTAACAGTGAAACTCTTGATGCTATTTTTCAACAACTCCAATCCCGAAAACATCATTTTTTGAATTTAATAAATTATCTCATTCTGTATGAATTTTCATATAATTTTGAAGTTCATCTTTAGATCAGAGAAGGACATTTTATCTCTGCGAATAAACCAATTAAATGTCTGGGTGAGAAAATTCTATTTTTTAAAAGTTTCTTATTTTTAACTAAGTTGTTTCCTAAGGGTTACCCAATGGAAGGACAGAAAGGTCAGCCAAGAGCCCTGGAGGCACCATTTGTTCTGATGCTGTCTTTTTTCAATTTAAGCAAGCCACAGAAATCCTGCTTCACTCGCCTTTTCTCACGAGTTGTTTTTTTTCCTGTCTAAAGTTTTAGTTCAAATTCTTGTTATTTTGATAGAAAGGGAGTTCTGGTGATAAAAGTGAATAGAACATAGCTACACATCAAATTCACTTTGTAAAAATGTCTCTTTAGAGATTATCAGTAAGTGAGCCAAGGTGCTGTAGAAGTGAAATGCTTTCTCAGTTGAACTTTCTGGATAAGTTTAATTTTTAAACTGCCAATTTGTCTGCACGCCTCCATTTTTAACTTACCCACTTGATGATAACTTGGGTGACCCTGAGGCTTTTGTTAAACTTACATTCAGAGATCAAGGCTCCAGTCAGGGACTCAGCCCCGCTGGGGATGTTTCCTACTCTCGCAGACTTCAAAGAAAACGGAGCCCAGAGAAAGATAGCACACAGGGGATATCTGAGTCAATTTCTTAAAAATCAAGAATGTCATGCAATATACCCAGGTAACACACCTGCATATGTACCCCCCTGAATCTAAAATAGAAGTTGAATTAAAAAAAAAAAATGTCCGGGAGCAGTGGCTCATGCCTGTAATCCCAGCACTTTGGGAGGCGGAGGCGGGCGAATCACGAAGTCAGGAGATGGAGACCATCCTGGCTAACACGGTGAAACCCCGTCTCTACTAAAAATACAAAAAAATTAGCCGGGCCTGGTGGCGGGCGCCTGTAGTCCCACCTACTCGGGAGGCTGAGGCAGGAGAATGGTGTGAACCTGGTAGGCGGAGCTTGCAGTGAGCCGAGATCGCACCACTGCACTCCAGCCTGGGCGACAGAGCGAGACTCCTTCTCAAAAAAAAAAAAAAAAAGAATATTTTGGGGTAGGGGTTCTTGGGAAGAACCAAACTATGCACAACTTCTAATCACTTTCACAACCCTAAATGAGAATGTTTCATTTTAGTAAGTTCAATCTGAATTGAATGCCAGTCAGTTGGAAAAATAGCAGATGTGTTATGGGACCTCTAAGCTAAATGTGCTTCCTGAAAAAATGCCCTCATACAAGGTTCTATAAATGTAGTAAGGAATACGCAGTGGGAAGAGCAGAAGAGAAGCCCTGTCTTCACTTTGTTGGATCATTCTTATTAAGTTGCTATACTTCTCTGAAAGTCAGTTTGTGAAAGTTTCTCTCTACATAAAATAAGAAAAGGAAGTTATCATAATGATAGTTTTAAAAAATTGTTTAATGCAGGGACTGGCAAACATTTTCTGGAAAGGGGCAGATAGGAAATATTTTTGGCTTTGCAGGCTGCATGGTCTCTTTCACAACTACTCAACTCTGCCGACGTAGAGTGAAAGCTGCCATAGACAATATGTGAATGAATGGATGTGGCTGTGTTCCAATAAAACTTTATTTACAAAAAGAACTGCTGTCTCACAAACCAAAGTTCGGTGATTTTGGTTGGAATGTTTGCATTCTTATTATTTGACAGGTACCACTTCACTGCTTTACATACATGAATATGCCTAAAGAGGTGGAAACTATTATTGTCATCAGTTTATGAATGAGGAAGCCAAAGCTCAGAGAAATTGATCTACTTGCCCAAGGACACATAGCTAGTAAATGGCAGAGCTGAGTTTGAGCATGAAGTCTACCTCCGTTAGTCTCTTACATTTTTCTTTTTTTCTCTTTTTTTAGACAGACTTGCCTTCCCACCTAAAAGCTAAAAGCTTCCATAAGGGATTTGCAACGACCCAGGATATTAGCCGGGCGTGGTGGTGCATGCCTGTAGTCCCAGCTACTCAGGAAACTGAGGCAGGAGAATTGCTAGAACTCGGGAGGTGGAGGTTGCAGTGAGCCGAGATCGCGCCACTGCACTCCAGCCTGGGCAACAAGAGTGAAACTCTGTCTCAAAAATAAATAAATAAGTAAAAATAAAAATAAAAAAAGACCCAGGAGTAAATACTAGGAAATTTGATGTAAATCTTAATAACTCCAACTGGTGAGTGATATAGAAGAGCATTCAGAGTACTTTGTCACAGAACATACTTTCCAGATGATTCTTGGAATTTAGCTTGGTAATATGGATAATTTGCTTTTTCTGATGTTTGACTATAGTTGTTCCACCCATATTTTAGCTTAAAGGGGGACTCCTCTTCTCTCCAAATATATTTACTAGCTTTCCCACCTTTTCCCCCTCCCTTAAAAGCAAGAATAGTACTATTAAGATGCACTACTTACTTGAACTTCTCTTTTTTAAGTGAAAAAACTCAAAGCATATTTTTTTCTTTTACCCTTTTAAGAGGTAAAATTAAAAAGCAGTGTTTCATAAATGGAAACAATGAGAAAATCTTGGCAAGCACCATTGAGATGATGAATTGTAATTCAACATGAAAGTCATTCCCATCCTCTTGTGTGATTTGACAGTTACTGAAGGGCTTGCATCTTTAGTTGTATGGCCTTTGTGATAATAAAAGTGTATTCATTTTTACAATAAGACTGTTGGATTGTTACTCAGACAGAACAGTTCATTTGATGAGACTTAGCAGTATACTGAGATTCCAAGTTGGTTTATCTCCATCAGGGAGAGGAGAGCTCCCCCAATACCTTGTGTTTTCTATCCGGCTCCCAGGGCAAGCTAAGACTGAATGGAAAAATAGTTGAGTATTGACTGACAAACATTTTCTGGGAAGGGGCAGATAGCAAATATTTTTGATTTTGCATGCTACACGGTCTCCATCACAAATACTCAACTCTGCTGATGTAGCATGAAAGCTGCTGTAGACAATATGTAAATGGTGGATGTGGCTGTGCTCCAGTAAAACTTTACCAAAAACCTGATGGCTTACAATCCAAAGTTTGGCAACTTTGGTTGAAATGTGTGCATTCTTATTATGTGACAGATACCATTTAGCAGCTTTATACACATTAGTATGCCTAATGTATGTAAAACATAAATGTAAAATGTAAAACTCCCACATTTACAGTGTAATAGAACCAACTATCACACTTTTCTATAGGCTGGCTGTGGTTTATGATGTTCTTCTCAACTCTTCTCTTATATTTCCAAGAAGATCTTAGCACAGGGTCCCTGAAAGGGAACAGGGGCTCCAGAGAAGGTCTTGTAGTGCAGGAAATATTCCCAGTGAACCTGACCTAAGCAGTGTGAACTTTCTCAATTCAAAGATTACCTCTTAATCAATCAGATCTGGAAGGACGCAAAACAGTCCCCAAGATTTGAGCTTCCAGAACAAAACCGTCCACCCATGTATGTGCAATGCCATGGCTAGAACTCCTGGGCTATCTGTTTGTAGGATGGAGCCATTCTGGCTTCTGAAGCTTGGTGAGCTTGCCCTTGTTTTTGGATTGGAGTCATGAATGTTTTATGGACAATAAACCTCCTTGACAATTCTCTGGAGGTCTTCTTGGATCATTAACTCTATTGAAGGTCTGATTAAGCGAAATCAGCATTTGCAGTTCCTTTTCTGGGAGTAGCAATGCAGTGATGCAGGTGTATAGTTGCCACTAACATTATCATCATCAAGTGGTAATTAGTGACCCATTGGGGATAGCACTATGCTAGGCATCAGTGCTATCCAGCTGTCTTCCCAGAGTCTCTCACTTTCAGGAATTTCCACATTCTGGGGTCCCCAAGCTAATCTCTCATTTTTATTCTCTACCTAAGCCTGGCCCTTCCAGGTGTGTTACAGGTCTCTGTATCTTATTCATTTATCTAACCCGGGTATGCACATATTGCTTGTGTTGGAATAAAGTCTCATCAGGTTGTTTTTAGGAAAATTAACCTTACTTTTTAAATCACAATTAGGTCTGAAAGAGGGAAAACAAGATTATGTTTCTTCTTGTTTTCTTTTTTTTTTTTTTCTAACTGAGAAATACCAACTGTATGAGACACTAGGTTGAATTATAGTTCTCCAGGACAATCAATTAATATATGTATAATATTAAAGTACATGGTTACAAAAGGGTAACAGTAAACTTTTGAACCCTTGATGTTTCAAGAGGAATTCCTTACAAATGAACTAGAAAGTACATGTTTATGATAACAGGATATTTAGAGACACCAAGGCAAAGATGTGATATTTGAATTCTTGAATTGTCTGGAGAGTTCTCTTAATTATCTACTTATTGATATAGAATTGATCTTCTAAGAAACTACATGGCTTATTTTTAGAAGTATTCCTAGAGAGAGATAATTATACTCTTCCATTTCTGGTAAAGTTTACTTTGCTGGAAAAGGATGCAATAAGAGTGAACATTTGATTACAATCCAGCAGCATAAAAATTTGTCATTTCAAGTATCTATATTGTTCTTTAGAAACACATTTTATTTTAACCTAATGTTTTGGTATGTTTATCATCAAATACATTTCTTCTAAATATACAGCAGGGTCAGAGTTTTCCCTAGGACATCACACTTTCCAGGGAAAATTTATGACATAGTAAAAAAACCTCTGCCTCCTAGACCAAAAAAATTTTTATGTTTATGAAAGTACCATATGCGGTACTTCTCCCTTATTTACAGTCTTGCTTTCCATAGTTTCAACCACCCACCATCAACTGTGGTTCGAAAATATTCAATGGAAAATTTCAGAAATAAACAATTCATAAGTTTTAAGTGTTTCAGCATACTAAGCGGCATAATGAAATCTTGCATCATTCTGCCCTGGAAATGAATTCTCCCTTTGTCCAGTGGATCCATGCTGTAGACACTACTCGCTTATGAGTCAATTAGTAGCCATCTTGGTTATCAAATCCACATTCACATAACTTTATTACAGTGTAAAGTTATACTTGTTTTATTTTACTAACAGTTATTGTTCTTAACCTCTTACTGTGCCTAATTTATAAATTAAACTTTATCGCAGGTAGGTATATGTAGAAAAAAACATAGTATATATAGGTTTTGGTTCAGGCATCCACTGGGGATCTTGGAATGTATCTTGTGAGGATAAAGGAAGACTACTCTATTCACTCTAGGACATTTGGAAATAGATTTTATATGAAATTATATTAACATATCATTCATAATTCAACTGTCCATAAATAATCACTGTTACCATTTAATATATTTCCTTCTAGCCCTTATCCATGCAGGCGTAAATCAGTGTGCATATATCAATGGGGTCATAGTAAAAATTTTAAGCAGAATTTAACTGGTTTATATTCTTTCTCTTTTCTTTTCTTTTTTTTTTCTGAGACAGAGTCTTGTTCTGTTGCCCAGGCTGGAGTGCAATGGAATGATCTTGGCTCACTACAACCTCTGCCTCCCGGGTTCAAGCAATTCTCCTCCCTCAGCCTCCTGAGTACCTGGGATTACAGGTGCATGGCACCACGCCTGGCCAATTTTTGTATTTTTAGTAGAGACAGGGTTTCACCATGTTGGTCAGGCTGGTCTCGAACTCCTGACCTTGTGATCTGCCCGCCTCGGCCTCCGTAAGTGCTGGGATTGCAAGTGTGAGCCACCGCACCCAGCCAACAGGTTTATATTCTTATCTGTACAGCTTCAACCTCCAATTGCAGCCTGCCAGCTCCACTCCCTAGTTATTTCTGGGAGTTCCTGGGATGTCCCAGATGAGTTCATAAATAGTTTTTCATGTACTTCTTTATTTCCCTTATTGCCTTCTTCTGCCCTTGCTTGTTGTTCATTGCTGTATCACTTAGCATCTAGAAGAATGGCTGGCACAGAAAGCCACTGGTACATATTAACTGCTGGATGCATTTGCTCATGCCTGTAATCCCAGCACTTTGGAAGGCCAAAGCAAGAGGATCACTTGAGGCCAGGAATTCAAGGCCAGCCTGGGCAACAGAGTGAGATCCCATCTCTCAGAAAATATTTTAAAAATTAGCTGGGCATGGTGGCGCGCACCTTTCGTATCAGCTGTTCAGGAGGTGGAGGCGGAAATATCGCTTGAGCCCAGCACTATAAGGCCGCAGTGAGCTATGATTGTACCATTGCACTCCAGCCTGGGTGATAGAGCAAGACCCTGTCTCTAATAAATAAATAAATAAATACACAAACAAACATTGAGGTTCTCAACAAATAAAAATTTAAAAAATACTTCCACTGTGTCCCAACTGCTGGTACTCTTTCAGGGGACACTGGTGTCCCACAAAGGGTGCAGTGTCCTCATGCTCTTCCTAAAGTTCTCACTGGGATGGACCAATACTTCACAAAGAGGTGTGAAGGCTCCACTTCCCAGCTCTGTGCTTTGTCTCTCAAAGTAGCAATGCACTGTGTAGGCCCCCACACCTCACAGAGTTCCTTTGAAAACATTTTCTTTGGCTTCTGCCTGCAGTCCCCTCTGCACTGGACTCAGATGTGAGTCTATAGGGTTGGGAACCATATCTGAAACAGACATTATGCTGTCTCCTCCAGTTTTGTGTCTGTATTTCCTCCTCTCCAAATGTTTTCATACAAGTGAAATTTGATTATAAGAGGAAAAACAAATTACATAGTTGGTGCTCACTGAATATTTTTAAAAGGTGCGAACAGTGGATAAAACATTCCAATGACTCAGTGAGGTGTTTTGCCTGAGAAATGTCTGAGAAAGTGGGAGAAGGATAACCCTATCTCATTTACCTTGGAAATAATAGTTGTAGAATAATAACAGTAGATGTTTCAAGATCTTTTCTAGGTTTTGGTGACATTTTTGTGTTTTAGGTTTTTAAATGTATTTTTGTTTGTTTGTTTGTTTTGGTATTGGATTAATTCAATTTCTTGGCTCATATAGTCACACTCATTTTTTCGTGATTTATGTAATCTATTTACTGATGCCAGATTTATCCCTTGATACAGAAGGAAAATTTAACTTATGCAAGACAAAAGGAATCAAGTCCATTTTGATTTTCAAGGTCAATACTAAAGGGAGAAAAGTGATAAAAGTTTCCATTTTAGAAGCACAACAATTGTTTCTGTTCCTAGGACTTTGAAGTGTGGTTTCATAATTTGAACGATAAAGTCGATGTCTTTCATGGACTGAAGACTTGGGGATGCCTTTCACCTTCAGCAAAGCTGCTCCCATGGGTCCTCTCTGGGCCAGTGGGGCACTTTGAATAGAGCAAAAGTGAGGACAGTACTCAGAAAAGAAAGTCATCTGGGATTCCTCAGAATGATTTTGAAAACTACCTCAAATCGTTTTTTCCTTCTTTCCCAACATGAACTTAGTTCCTGGTTCATATCAGCCACTTTTCTGCTGCTCTGTGTCCTCTCATATTATTCCCAAGTTGGCACCAGGGCCATGGGAAAGATACCAGAATGGCCCTCCAGACCCTTTTCCTGAAGCTTCCTGTGCTCTTCAGAGCCTGGCTTCAGTCCCTCCTCTTCTTTGTTTCTGTCTCTAACTATTCCCACCCACCTCAAGTTTCCTTTTACTCTGAACACATCCAGCACTCGCATTCTGTCCCACATTATTTGGCAGATAGCAAATATTTGTTATTGGTCAAAGCCATTGCCTGGGAGTCAAGATATTTTTGTTTTAGTTCAAAGTCCAGTTACTAAATGTTTTTAGGTTATATTGCCTTTTTGATTTGGGGGGTCTTATTTTTTCATATAAAAATATAGAAGTAGGTAAGTTATCTCTAAGATGGCTTTTAGTTTAACTTCATTACCTCTGCTGCTCAAGTAGATTGGAATTGCACATAGGACTGTAACTGAGATTTCTACCTTCTTCATGCCTAACTGAAAGCTGGGTGCAAAGAAGAGCACAAATGTGAATACTTAGTGGCTGATTCAAATCCTCAGAAAGTACAAATATTTTAGTTTTTTATTCTCCTATGAATAGGAAATATAATGTCAAACATTTATTGCTATGTTTTAGACTCATTCTAAAATTAGTCCAAGGTTTCCTATATTTTCTACATCCAATGGAACTGTGTATTAGTCTGTTTTCACACTGCAGACAAAGACATACCTGAGACTGGGAAGAAAAATAGGTTTAATGGACTTACAATTCCACAGTTGTGAGGCTGGGGAGGCCTCACAATCATGGCAGAAGGCAAGGAGGAACAAGTCATGTCTTACATGGAAGGCAATAAGCAAAAAGAATATACCAGTAGAAGAAATGACAGATGCTTGTAAAACCATCAGATCTTGTGAGAACTCACTCACTATCATGAGAACAGTATGGGGGAACCTCCCTCATGATTCAGTTATCTCCACCTGGCCCCAACCTTGGCATATGAGGATTGTTACATTTCAAGGTGAGATTTGGGCGGGGACACAGAGCGAAACCATATCAAACTGTAAAATTAGAATTCGTGGTCAGAAGATGACTCTGAACTCCTGTTAAAATTTTAAGTATCTTTTCCTTCATTACAGAGGTTCTCAACTTGGGCAATTTTATTCCCCAAGAGACATATGTGGCAATGACCAGACATTGTTTTGATTGTCACTACTGGGGAAGTATCACTGGCATCTAGAAGGTAGGGGTCAGGGATATTGTTTAACATCCTGCAATGTATAGGACTGCACCCTACAACAAAGAATTATCTAGTTTAAAATGTTAATAGTGCCAGGCTTGAGAAATTCTACTATATAATAAGCCTATTGATGGTGGAGATTTTGTCTTACTTGTATTTGTTTTCTAGAGATCAACGCTTGTTTCTCACGTTCTCCAAAAACTGATCTAATCCTTTCAGCTTAACATTACTGTTCGGTACATTTTATGGAACTAAAATTATTTGAAAATTGGTAATGTATGTAGAGTTTTTATTTTGTAATTTTTTAACAATTAGAATATTCAATTAACCAGAACAATCACCATTCTAACCAATAAGTTTCAGAATTAGAGCCTATAACACTATAGTTTTCTTTACATTGAGCCTACAAAATGTTATTCATAAACAGTAATATAATCCCACCGTAATGGACTCTCTGAAATTGACATTTTCCTCTGAAGTCAAGTTTAATTATGATAAATAAGTTGCATGAATACCTGAAGCACATTTCCAGATGCGAAGATGAAAGAGTGATGATATTCTGTTTCTCAGAAACTGAATTAGTGAGTGAAGAGAGAAAGAAAGGGGAGACATATGATGCTTACATAGTCACTGTTAATATTTTAACTTTCCAAAATTCAGCTTTGAGTATAGCATGGATTTTTAAAATTTATTTAAAGATTTAATTTTTTTTCTTTTTCTTTTCTTTTTTTGAGACAGAGTCTTGCTCTGTTGCCCATGCTAGAGTGCAATGACATGATCTCTGCTCACTGCAACCTCCACCACCTGGGTTCAAGCAATTCTCCTGCGTCAGCCTCTCAAGTAGGTAAAATTACAGGCACCTGCCACTATGCCCAGCTAATTTTTGTGTTTTTAGTAGAGAGGAGGTTTCACCACATTGGCCAGGCTGGTCTTAAACTCCTGACCTCAAGTGATCCACCCAGCTCAGCCTCCCAAAGTGCTAGGATTACAGGCATGAGCCACCATGCCCAGCCGAAGATTTCATTGTTATTTGCCAAAATATAGATATTTTTTGCCAAATATAGTTATTTATATGCCAAAGTATAGATATTTAAAAGCTACCAGTTCCTACATTGATTGATCCATTCAATCCATCTATCATTCAATCAAGCAACTAAACATGTATAGATTGCTCTCATGTACAATCTTTTTTATTTATTTTTATTTTTATTTTTGGCAGAGCCTCACTCTGTCACTGAGGCCAGAGTGCAGTGGTGGAATCCAGACTTACCACAACCTCCACCTCCCAAGTTCAAGCAGTTTTCCTGCCTCAGCCTCCCAAATAGCTGGGATTACAGGTATGCACCACCATACTCGGCTAAGTTTTGTATTTTTTGTAGAGACAGGGTTTTGCCATGTCACCCAGGCTGATCTTGAACTCCTGACCTCAAGTGATTCACCCACCTCGGCCTCTGAAAGCATTGGGATTACAGGTGTGAGCCACCGCACCCAGCCTCTCATGTACAATCTTCTATGATAGATAAAGACTAAGGAACAAGGATTCTGTTCTCTAGGAGTATACAGGAAAATGGGACAGATAAGACATATCTGTGTATATCTCTAATACAAAAAAGAATTTTTAAAAAGTTTATGCAAATAAGATGCAAATAAGTGTTCTTGTAGTTCAGAGGAGGAAAGGTAATTTCCAACTGGTGATTTTGGTGGGGGAAGATATGTTGGGGAGGAACTTTGGGATCAGAAAATATGAACAATATATACAGAGACATGAAATGTTCCTTTGGCCCAGTAGTCTTTGCTCTTCCTGACCAGTATCAAAACCACTGTTTACTGTGCATGGAACTTCTCAGAGCCTTTGATATGCTAAGTAAACTTCAAGAGAAGGAGATATTATGCAGCACATCTCAAACGTGTTAGTAAATGTATCACTTTATTTATTTGTCAGGATGTAAGTTCCACAGACCACATTTCAGAAAATGCTATTTTACTCTATAGAAGCTGGATGAATGTGGAAGACAGGCCTCTGGATAATTTTGAAATCACATTCAGGGAAGAGGAAGGGAGGTAACAATTTTCATGTGACTGAAATCGTGCTGCGTCCTGTACGTAACCACTTGCATGGGCCACCAAAAACCTCCAGCCCAAAGAAAGGGTTGGGTTTGAGACCAAGGATGAGCAGGCTGTTGGGTGTCATGGGGGCTATGTGTTTTATGTCACAGATACACACCAAGAATCCATTTAGCTCCATGGTAACATGGAGACTGGCTGCCTCACTTAGCCGACTCATTTCCTCTCATTAAACTTGAACAGTACATGAAAACCAGGTTCCAGGCATCCCCCCAACACCCCTCCTTTTTTTCCATTTTCAGGATTAGAAATTTGATCTTTGGAATTATGCTTTTTTTTCTTTTTAAAATAAAACAATGGTGGCAGGTTTGGTATGGAATGCTTCTTTAATTGTAAATAATTGTTTCATATATTGGCAATGGGGCCTACTTAGAATTGAAGGGTCCCTAGGTCAAAATGTGGAACCCATTCAGACAACATCAAAGCCTTCTATGTTCTCTCCAGAGGGCAGAGAGCAGATACATCTGCTTAATCCAATGCATACTTTTCTTGCAACCAACCAGTCGTTTATTGTTTTAGCACACACTGACAAGCAATGAGACAAGACAGGGACAGAGGAGGCAGCTTGCCAAGGGATAGGGCCCTGAGCATCTATAAAGGAGCATTGCAAAATCACAGAACACTAAAGCTGAAGGGAACTTATTGATTCCCATAAAAGAATCAGCTTCCCTAGAAAAGATGGGGGGAAACTGAGGCCAAGAAAGCCAAGTGACATACCTTAATTAATCAAGAAATAAAATCAGATTCTGGGCTCAACATCTCAGTCCTAAATCAGTGTCCATTTTTCTGCATCACAAATTAGTACTCACAGTTTGGATTTCATTATGCAATACATTCTCTATCTACTCTTGGCTTTTTTACCTTTAGTTTGTTTGAGAGTAAATTGGGATTCTCAGCTATCCTTTCCTCAGGCATGAGCCTTTGGAGGCTTCTAACTTGAAATAGTAGATGGTTCTGGCATTTGGATGGAGTGGAACACAAACAGATCTGCAACAGAGATTCAATTTTGCTGGAAACTCACTGGGGTTGAAAAATGAAAGACGAAATTGCCAGGTAGAAATGTGTTTGGGGTTTTAGTGAATCCAGAATGCTGAGAAAGAGTTGAAGAATTTGGACCAATCTCCTAATTGCTTGGCTTGCTCAGCCCTGCTCAGCATTACAGGAAAGTTTGGTGGAAAACACTGGAAAGAGGCTTTGTCTATAAATATCCCAGCAATAACCAGTTGACCAAAACAACCTTGGGTTCATGCTTTTATTCTCAATATATCCATGACACAATTAGCAAATGTTTACTAAGCAACTACTGTGTGCTAGGCAGTGGGGATACAATGGCTTTAGAGATGCTCTCTCCCCTAGCAGGTTGTCTTCTAGCATGGAATTTCCAGGGGCCTGGCATGGTGGTTTGTGCCTGTAATCCCAGCACTTCGGGAGGCTGAAGGGAGAGGATTGCTTGAGCCCAGGAGTTCAAAAGTAGGTTGGGTAACATAGTAAGACCCTATCTCTACAAATAATATAAAATTAGCTGAGCATGGTGGCATATGCCTATAGTCCCAACTACTCAGGAGGCTGAGGTGGGAGGATAGTTTCAGTCTGGGAGGTTGAGGCTGTAGTAAACTGTGATAGTGCCACTGCATTCCTGCCTGGGTAACACATTGAGACTTTGTCTCAAAAAAAAAAAAAAAAAAGAGGAACTTCCAGGGGACTTCTAGAAATCGTCCTTGACCTGCAGTTCAAGGACACTGCAGCAAATGTCCAGGTGCATCCTTCACTTGTGGAAGGGATCTTGAACTCAGCTCACAACTGAGGTTCAAACATCAATACTCTGGTCTGGTGCACTGGGGTGCCAGGGGCAGGAGTTGGGAGTCAGAGATAAAGGATCCCCTGAGAGAAAATCATCATGAGTGAAGACAGTAGGCCCAGTTGTTCAGATAGAACAATGTGATGATGGTTCAGATGTTGGAGAGAGTAGTGGTTTCAGTTTTGGTGTGAAACTACACTTGACCCAACCAATTCTCCCTCATTCCTCAAGGGTGCTTAGTCCTTTCCACCAGGTATTATGTTATTTACATGTCTCTTTCTCCAACTAGGCTGTAAGCCTCTTAAAGGCAAGGTATATATTTTAAATAATAGTAACTTTTGTTGTTTTTTTCTCTTACTTGAAAGGAAATGCACATTTATTACCAGACACTTAGAAAATAAAGATAAGCAAAATGAAGCAATACAATGTTTGGAAAATTTCCATATACCTTTCTGTTACTGATTTCTAAGTAAATTGCATTGCAGTTAGATAATGTAATTTGTATGACTTTAATATTTTCAAATTTATTGAGATTATTTTAAGGACAAAAATACAGTCTGTCTTGCTAACTAGTGTATGCGTAGTTATAAAGACTGTGTATTCTGCTGTTGTTGGGTGGGATGTTTTATAAATGTCAATCAGGCCAGATTGGTTCATAGTGTTGCTCAGGTCTCATATTCCCTTATGGATTCTCTGTTTACTTGTTTCATCAATTAATGAGAGAGAGATATTGAAATATACAACCCAAGCTGTGGCTTTGTCTCTTTTCTTTTCAGTTCTTTTAGTTTTTGCTTCATGTAGTTGAAGAAGCTCTGTTACTAGCTTCTAGTTCTTACTTTGGTGCTGCTGACCCCTGGGTCTGCACAGTTCAGGGTCACATGGATCAGGGGCAGGCTTTGAGTGTCTTGGTGAATGCTATTGCTAATAAGAAATAATAAAGTAGGAAGCAGCACCTGATTTTGGTGCCATTTGATACCTTGTTTGAGGAGCCCCTCCCTTATTTTCAGAACCCCATCCCTGACTAACCCCTCTGTGCCTTTGCTCCTTTCTGTGCTATAAAGAAGCTCATTTCAGATTGCTCTGTTAGATTTATTTAAAATTTTCCTTTCTTTTACCCCTCTCCAAAATGTCTGGTTCTGTAGGGTTCAGATGAATGGCAACTGTAACTACTGTAATGAGATTAACAAACTCTAGTCTAAATGT
Organism: Pongo pygmaeus; assembly: GCF_028885625.2. Classification (NCBI taxonomy): domain Eukaryota; kingdom Metazoa; phylum Chordata; class Mammalia; order Primates; family Hominidae; genus Pongo; species Pongo pygmaeus. The sequence continues at coordinate 33,867,751 of NC_072377.2, read as the reverse complement.
TCTATCAGACCCAACTATTGAATCTATCTCAAGCAAGAAAGGAATCCACTGAAAATATACTGAGTAACTCACAAAATACAGAAGGAGAAGGTGTCTAAGCTCAGAAATGACATAAACTAAGGGAGGCCAGTGAATTAGTCCATTTTCACCCTGATATAAAGAGCTACCTGAACACTGATATAAAGAGCTACCTGAGGCTGTGTCATTTGTAGAGAAAAGAGCTTTAATAGACTCACAGTTCCATGGGGCTGGGGAAGCCTCAGGAAACTTATAATCATGATAGAAGGTGAAGGAGAAGCGAGCACCTGCTTCAAAAGGCAGCAGGAGAGAGAGAGAGAGAGTGAGGTGAGAACTGCCAAACACTTTTAAACTACCAGACCACATGAAAACTCACTCACTATGAGAACAGCATGGGGGAAACTTCCCCCATGATCCAGTCACCTCCCACCAGGTCCCTCCCTTGACACATGGGGATCACAGCTTGAGATGAGACTTTGTTCAGGCCACAGAGCCCAACTATATCAGCCAGGCAACAGGTACATAATTTAGAACATGTCACAGGAACAGCTGGTTGGAGTACGGCCACTGACCTGACTGCCCCTGAGCACACTGAGCTACAGCTGCTGGCCTCCTGCCTTTGAGCCATTGTCTCTGTCCTTTACGTCATTCTTTCTCTATTCAAAAATCCAAGGAAGAAGCATTCAATTATCCAGGCTTAGGTTTTACACCTGTGTCCCCTTTACCAGAAAGTTGAGGAAGAGAATAATTTGTCCCCTAACTCCAGCTTCTGTAGTTGGGTATGAGCCCAACTCCTCAAGCAGAAAGAATGTTTACTTCTTGTGCTGATCCAAACCAGAATAATGTAATTGAATAATAATTTAACCTTCCTCCTGATAACATATTTTAATAAGTGCATTCAAAACTTTAATGGAAAGGAGGGCCTAATACAATAACAGCAATGACTTCTTGCAGCAGAGTGCCTATCAGGTTTATTGACTCCCCTTTGACCATATCAAGAATAACAATAACAAATTATAATTTAAATAATTTTTGCATAGTTTAAAAAGCATTCTTGTAAAAATTATCTCACTTCATCTTGATAATTTTCCTGAGTAACAGACAAGTCTAGAATTTTGAGTCCTATTATACGGATAGAGAAACTGACACCTAAGGGGGTTTCACCTAGCCTGAAAGGGAGTAGAAACATGGTTTGAACCCATGATTCCTTTTGCTACATTCTGTTGTCTGTCACATGGAGCTGGCCACTTTCAATAACCCTAGTTCACACTAGGAACCAGAAAACAACTTCAAAAAACTCAATGTCTAAAAAATTGGCCTTGTCTCTAGCAGTGGCCCTCAAATATTGGTCCATGGACCAATGGAGTCAGGTTCACCTGGAGCTTCTGCTGCAACCCATCTTCAGTCCTTCTCCCAGGTGTTTACCTTGAGGCCACCATTTTTAATACTTTTAACCAAGTGTCTTAGTCCATTCATGCTGCTATAACAAAGTACCTTAGACTGGGTAATATATACACATTATAAGTTTATTGCTCATAGTTATGGAGGCTCGATAGTCCAAGATCAAAATGCTGGCAGGTTCAGTGTCCAGTGAGGGCCCGTTCTCTGCTTCCAAGATGGTGCCTTAAACACTGTTTCCTCTGGAGGGGACAAACACTGTGTCCTCAGATAGTAGAAGGGACAGAAGACAAAAGGGCCTAGCTAGTTCCCTCAAGTCCTTTGATAAGGGTATCATCCCATCCATAAGTGCTCTGCCCTCATGACCTAATCACTTCCCAAAGTTTCTTTCTTTCTCTCTTTCTTTCTGTCTGTCTGTCTTTCTGTCTGTCTGTCTTTCTTTCTTCCTTTCTTCTAAAAAAAATGGGATACATGTGCAGAACGTGCAGGTTTGTTACACAGGTATTCATGTGCCATGGTGGTTTGCTGCACCTATTTATCCATCCTCTAAGTTCCCTCCCCTCACCCCTCATCCCTCACCAGGCCCTGGTGTGTGTTGTTCCCCTCTCTGTGTCCATGTGTTCTCATTGTTCAGCCCCCACTTATGAGTGAGAACATGCAGTGTTTGGTTTTCTGTTCCCGTGTTAGTTTGCTGAAGATGATGGCTTCCAGCTTCATCCATGCCCCTGCAAAGAACATGATCTCATTCCTTTTTATGGCTGCATAGTATTCCGTGGTGTATATGTCCCACATTTTCTTTATCCAGTCTATCACTGATGGGCATTTGGGTTGGTTCTCTGTCTTTGGTATTGTAAATAGTGTTGCAATAAACATACGTGTACATGTGTCTTTATAGTAGAATGATTTATATTCTTTTGGGTATGCACCCAGTAATGGGATTGCTGCATCAAATGGTATTTCTGGTTCTAGATCCTTGAGGAATCTCCATACTGTCTTCCACAATGGTTGAACTAATTTATACTCCCACCAACAGTGTAAAAGTGTTCCTATTTCTTCACAGCCTCGCCAGCATCTACTGTTTCTTGGCTTTTTAATCATTGCCATTCTGACTGGTGTGGGATGTCTCATTGTGGTTTTGATTTGCGTCTCTCTGATGATCAGTGACAATGAGCTTTTTTTCATATGTTTCTTGGCCACATAAATGTCTTCTTTTGAGAAGTATCTCTTCTTATCCTTTGCCCCCTTTTTAATGGGGTTTTTTTTCTTGTAAATTTGTTTAAGTTCCTTGTGAATTCTGGATATTAGATCTTTGTCAGATGGGTAGATTGCAAACATTTTCTTCCATTCTATAGGTTGCCTTTTCACTCTGATGATAGTTTCTTTTGCTGTGCAGAAGCTCTTTAGTTTAATTAGATCCCATTTGTCAATTTTGGCTTTTGTTGCAATTGCTTTTGGCATTTTTGTCATGAAGTCTTTGCTTATGCCTATGTCCTGAATGATATTGCCTCGATTTTCTTCTACGGTTTTTATGGTCCACCTTTTAACACTTTGAGTCTTAGGTTCCAACATATGAAATTTGGAAGGACACATACATTCAAACCATAGCACTGAATCTGTTTGTTTGTTTCTTTCTTATTCTTCTATGGTTATCTTCATGTTTACTGCTAAATTATGAATTATATATTTTAGGCATTATCTACTGTCATCCTACCATATTAGGATTTAGCTCATAAATATTGCCTTTGATCTCCTTACCCATTCCTAATACAAATATATGACTATTTTTATTATTTCATTGATTACACTTGTAAATGTTGATTGATAATTACACTTGACTCCACATTTTGTACAATGAGGAAAATCATGTCCTTTCTTAACAGTTTTCCTCTCCCACTTTCAGCTTCCAACTTTTCAGATCTATACTTTTATTTTCTTAAGGTTGATAGTATTGGTATTTGTATCCTGTTTCCTTATCATTATTAAGAACTTTGTGTTTTAGCTATAAACTGGTTCTAAATATTTAAAATTAGAAAACAGTGTCTATATTATAGCAATGTAAATATTGTTTACCATGCTACACAAGAGATCCATGCAATCTGTTATGATAATGGCTTATTTCTTGTACAGCCTTCTGTTTACACAGGACAGGGGTTGGCAGAATGTTTCTATAATAGTCAGATAGTGAATACTTTAGGTTTTGTAGACAATATGGTCTCTGTTGCAATTCCTTTTCAACATTGCTACTGTGGTGTGAAAGCAGCCAGAGACAATATATGAATGAATGAACATGGCTGTGCTCCAATAAAACTTTATTTACAAAAATAGGCAGTCGGCTGGATTGAGTCAGCAGGTCATAATTTGCCCACCCTGAGTGTAGGAAACTCTAGTTGCCTTTCTATTTTCTTTAGTGTTCACCTTATCCCATTCTTAACTTTGTCAAATGTCTCAAAGAAACTATCAAGTCTGTAAGATTCTCTTGTTTTCTCTAATCTGTCTCTACAGCATCTGCTTTAAATTCTGCTAGGATTGGGATTTATAGCTTTCTTTGTGCTTGTTGTCCAGCTATCATTCATTCAATTATTTATTTAGCACCTTCTTTTGGAGCACCTACAATATATTAGGCAACATTCTAGTTCAGAGGTAGCCTGGGGTCATGTTTAGTTTTACTTTGTAAAGATAATGTGATATGATAAATTTTGCATACTTGTTTTTGTGTGAACATCAGCTGTAATAAACCTAATGAAGTAATTATATCGAAAACATATACGTGTATAATAACAATGGCTATCATTTATTAGGTTTTGATTACAGTATAATAAATGTTTTACATGAATTATTATCCTATTCCTTCTCTTAAGTCCTAACCACACTTCTGGGAAGACATTGGTATTTGGGAGGAGAGGCAGTTACTCCTTTTTTTTTTAGAATAGTGGTCAACCAATTAGTATAAAATACATAATTTTGGAATTCTTAGAAAGTAAAGAGGCCGGGCGCGGTGGCTCACGCCTGTAATCCCAGCACTTTGGGAGGCCGAGGTGGGCGGATCACGAGGTCAGGAGATTGAGACCGTCCTAGCCAACACGGTGAAACCGCGTCTCTACTGAAAAAAAATACACACACACACACAAAAATTAGCCGGGCGTGGTGGCGGGCGCCTGTAGTCCCAGCTACTCGGCGGGAGGCTGAGGCAGGAGAATGGCGTGAAACCGGGAGGCGGAGCTTGCAGTGAGCCGAGATCGCGCCACTGCACACTCCAGCCTGGGCAACAGAGCAAGACTCTGTCTCAAAAAAAAAAGAAAGAAAGAAAGCAAAGAAATTAACTAGATGGTCTCTGCAAGGAAATTGGACCGTTAGCAGCAGGAACTACAAAGTTGGTGGTCCAGGAATAAGACGATGATATTGGTTTGTGATTTTAATTTCATCCAGATGGCTATAGGACCTTTAAGGAATGTAATGACATTAACAGCAAGAAAATAAAATCAGCAGCCGTGAGCTGTAAGCTCTATCCTACCACTCAAAGATTCATTCCCCTGCTTAGTCATCTTTTCATCTGTCTTTTATCTTACAAGGTGAGTGTCATCCTAGACAATTGTTTTATAGGTCACCAATTCTTGTTTTTTTATCAGACCAACTCCATGATTAATTGTTTGATTGGGGAATCTGATAATTTTTTTTCATATTTTCATGCAGACCAACAATGGTTAGTATCAGAGCTGATTTTATCCACAGTGGGATGAGTCTCTCATTACTTGGTTTCCTGTTGTTGGTAATTGTAACTCCTCTCTCCTCCCTTTTCTTCCTTAAATTTAGAGATCCCAGTACTTAGGGCAACTCCAGTCACTCCACATTTGAAAACCATCACTTGCATTTTTGAACTTCCTCCAGCCAAATTACTAAAAGAATGTATTCCTGAAGCAATTGCTCTGGTGATTACACCGATTTTGCCTTGTTCTAGTGACAGGTGTCAGGACCAGGGGAATTATGACTCACTGGGAAAAAAAAAATCCTAAATTGAATGCTGCCCAGGACCTAGGCATCCAGGCTGTCTGGGATTTGCTGTTTTTATTAAGGCTGCAGGAACGAGGTTTTTGTTGTATTAGTCACCACCTGTTTAACTATACTCCCTCTCCAGGTTGTCTGTCTGGCTGGCCTGCCTAGGCCCCATCTCCTAAGCTGGGGAATTGATACGTTCATTTAGATCCTTCTTAATTGCTGAGGTGCTGAGGGAAACAGAGACCATGAGTCTTGCCTGGTTCAGCTAGCCCTGCAGAGCAGCATGGCTGGGCTTGCCTTCAGAGGGGTTCTTTCATTATTAGGGAGGTTAGTAATTCTGTGACCAGAGAGCAAATAACACTAAAGCTGTGAATACCTTAAATTTCTCTGACTTCCACAGACAAGATATTTTGGAACAATGTACCTTCAAGAACTTACAATCCCAATGAAAAGATAAGATGAGTAAATAACTAACTACAAAAGATGTTGTCGGTGTGAATTAAGAATCCTTAGGTGAACAGTTTTATATATATATATGTATATAAAATAATAATACATAACAAAATAATATAATGATAACCACTAATATTTCTTGAACACCTAATATGTTAGTCCATTCTCACACCGCTATAAACTATACTACCTGAGACTGAGTAAATATAAAGGAAAGAAGTTTAATTGACTCACAGTTCTGCAGGCTTAATAGGAAGAATGGCTAGGAGGATTCAGGAAACTTACGATCATGGCAGAAGGCAAAAGGGAAGCAGGCACCTTCTTCACAAGGTGACAGCAGGGAACGCATGTGAGAATGAGGAAGTGCCACACTTTAAAATCATCAGCCTTCGTGAGAACTCACTCACTCTCATGAGAACAGCATGAGGGAAACTGCCCCCATGATCCAATCACCTCCCACATGGTCCCTCCCCTGACACACGGGAATTATTAATACAATTCGAGATGAGATTTGAGTGGGGGCACAGAGCCAACCCGTATCACCTATCATATGTCAGGCTGTACCAAGTACTTTAATAGACTGTTTCATCATTGTTCAAGGGAGGTGCTAATGCTATCTGTATTTTCAGAGGAGAAAACTGAGGCCCAGATAGAGTAAATGACTAGCCCAAGGTTCCATTACTGATGGGTGGCATAACTGGGATTCTGATTGTTGGATTATATTTTTCTTTCTCTTATCTATGATTATTCTACACATAAATGTCTACAGAAGTTTGAACTGGGATGATGATTGGAGAAAGCTTCAGAGAATTGAAATTCATATAAGATGGCCTTAAAGCACAAGTTAGAAATAGAACAGTGGAAACAGTAGTGAGAGAAGAAGCTGGGCGTTGAAGGGGGAAGAAATAATGGACAAAGGCTTTATGAGCATTATTTTCTCTTTTATCTGTTGCCTCATCTCTCCAATGCCCCGTGCCTACCTATACATCTTGTTCAGCTGTATATACTATTGGGTTGTGTGTTCTGACATGATTTTTTTTTTGTTAAGGCCATTTCACTATGACTAGGTAATGGGGTCCCTCTAAAGGATGTGGGTCTCTCAGTATATCACTTTTGGAAAGGATCATTCTTCTCACAGCACGTTGATTCTCCTAATTTTTGGGAGAAGCTTCTTAGACAGGAGGAGAGCACCTGCTGCTTTTAAGTCTGCCTCTTTGTGAGTCTAAAATTAGAAATAGATCTGAGGGCCCTACTGTACGGTGTGGGAAATATCCCTACTTCTGTATGGAGGCAGGGAGGCACATTAAGAGACATCCCCATAGGAGGAGATATTTTAGATGACATAACTGAAGATACTCCAGAAAATAGATGATCTTGCTTTGTATTACTTTATTTTTCTTTTGTGATCTGAGAATCTTCAGTAGTTTTATTTAAATGCTTAAACTTGATCTTGGCTGTTATGCTCTTTGAACCAAAAAAACCATAATATCCCCTGAGGTCAGGATGGTGAGGCAGCTATAATTCCTTCACTTTCCCCATCTCCATTCTCTCTCTCTCTCTCTCACACACACACACACAAACACACACACACACACTACCACTCTTACTTTCTTGGTATCCATATACTGCTACCCACATACATACTTTTGGAGGGCAGGCTGTGTGCCACACACAGTGTTAAGAACTTCATGCATAATATCTTAAATAATGTTCATGCCAACACTTGAAATAGGTGCCATTATTACCTCTACTTTATTTTTGAGGGTCACAGAACTGGTAAGTGGTAGTTTCAGTCATCTATTGCCACAATAATGCTGCAAAATAAATGGCTACAAAACATCAGTGACTTACAATAGTGAATGTTTGTTTTTGTGCATGAGTTTGTGGGGGTTCAGCTAATCTAATCTGGACTTGGTTTATCTCAGCTGGCCCCCTCTTGTGTCCAGCTCTGGGATGACGCAGTGGCTTTGCTGATCTTGGCTGGACTTGCTCCTGGGGTTTGACTGGTTACTGACTGATTGAGGATGACCTCAAGTGGGATCACTAGGAGTTTTTCTTTTCTTCACTTCTTGCTCATCCTTGCTAGTCTAGGCAGGTCCATCTTATGGCATGGCAGAGGGAAAGAGCAATAAGCAGAGCCATGCTTATAGTATCATGTCTGCTCGTATTCTCTTGGACAAAGCAAATCACATGGCCAGGTTAAGAGGGAATGACAAGGTTACATGGCAAAGGGCTTGGAGAGGTGAAAAATTGAGCCATTAATCCAATCAACCTACCATAATGGTGGAGCTCATACCCCTTCTCACTTCTCTGTCTCCCACTAATTAGTGAAAATTATCTAATATTTTTTCAATTATTCTTTACTTACCTTCTTCCAAGAGAAGATTAATTATAGACTAGAAAATTTGTGGCTGAAATGTCTGTCCACCTCCACCTTTCTCGTGGAGATTCTCCCCACACTGACAATTTCAGAAAAGCAGTTTTCTTCTTTGTAATGTGTGTATTCATATCCTGGAATTATGATAACTCATCAGACTCCAAGTGAAAGAATTTTCTTTGGTGCAGTGGTTATCAAGATTCCAGAGCATGAAGACTCTTTTTCAATAACAAAGCACTCACAGAGCCTTACATGATATTAGCTGTGTCAGACTGAAGAAATACATAACAGCAAAGGGTTATTTTAAGTTCAGTCCAGGTGTTTAGACTAATTTACATTTTAATAATACCCACAATATCTCTATAGATTTTGAAAATAGTGGTATTTATATATGTGAGATATTATTTATGCATTTAAGAGAGAGTGCAGTTTGAGTATATGAATTATTTGTTTCCTTGCCATATCTCTGAGGCTTCCCTCCCAAGTAAAGACACACAGACAAATACATACCTATCTGCCTCATAGCCTTAGTGACAGAGGCTTTCTTATTACATATTTTACAACATACGTCATAGTAAATGTAGGGCTGACATTGCAAATGGAGCCCACTGGAGCTGCCTTTCACAAGGTGCAGGAAGTGGAGACCTCCTGACTCTCTACAGAGAATCTTCATTGCATGCAGGAGAAAGGCCTGTCTCCTAAGCCAGGGATTCAAAAATCTTCCATATGGAGCTTAAACTTCCCTTTCCAGCTTTCTTTTTCACATTGCCTTTATAAAATGCTCCTCTAACCAGCACATTTTGCTTATTTCTACTTTTTGCTTTGCATTAATTATCTTCTCAGTCAGTGATGGGTAACCAATCACCTGTGCCTGAAGGCCAGCTTCCTGGTTCCCTGAAGGCTTCCTCAACTTGGTCCCCAGCCTGTCTTTTACTTCTTTATTCTGTTCATCTTGTTACTTAATTGGCTTCTTGTATTCGATTTACTTCAATTCACATTTATTAAGCACTTACAGGCACCATACAGCAGGCCAGGTCCCAGGGTTTTAGAGTGAAAACTCTCTCTGCTGTGAAAAAACCCAGCTATTTTCTCTACAATACAGATTCCCAACTCCATTGCATGCACTTTATTTTTATATACCCTAAAGTACCAAGTAAATAGAAAATGGTTTAAAAGTACACCTTGAATTACTAAAAAGAAAATCACTGATGATATATTCCCTTGGGGAATATGTATTGAAGGTCTTAAATCTGAAAAGATGAACTTCTGTGGCTTCAGAAGATTTTCCTCTGACCATGGTGAGGAGGATAATTGTAAGACAGCCAAGCCCAGTGTTGGCTCAACATTGAATCTGGACTATTATCTGAGGGGTCCACCCTGAGCTTAGACAAAAAGTGGAAGAGCAAGAACTCTTTTATTAAGAGTTTGGAAAGGGAGGGGCTGATCAAAAGTTACTTCAGAACAAGAGCCTGGAGGCTGTCTCTGTGCACTTGGCAGTGGTTCACTGTTACTTATACCATGTGAATGAATGTCGACAAAGTCAGAAAGGAAATTACTAGATCTGGGATTGAAAGAAATGGATGCCTCAGTTAATTCTTGGCTCCATTGCCTGTATGTCAAATTTTAGACGGCCCCTTTTCCATGACCTCTGTTGGGTAGAAGCAGGACAGACCAGAATCTCCCAGTAATCTCCCTCTGGGCTAGCAGAAGAGACTGCCATGAGAGATGCCCAATAAATATGCCAGTTGGCTTTAAGATTTCCACTGCAATGACCTTGGTGGAATCAAGTAATTGCCCTGCCAATCAAAAGCAGAGATGTCAGTGGAGGAAGGAAGAATAAAAAAAAAATGGAATTTGGCAAACAGGCATCTCATTTGTATCATATCTTTGAGCAACAACTTCCATCAAGACTGCAGTGTTCCACTTCTGGGTGTGCCCACAAATACTCACTAAGATAGCCTCCCTTGCCTTTATAAATTCGTATGTAACAGCTGCTAAGGAATCAGGAAAAAAAATAGTGCTGATGTTTCCATGTTTAATTAGTGGAACAGTTAAAACTGGATCAATCATAGCCTTTCCTGGCTATCTGTCATTATGGTGTTCAAGAGCTTTCTCTTCTTCCTGTGAAAATCAACAATATGTGATTGTATAAAACATCCATAATGTTTCATGCACAAAACAATGGCCAACTTATTTCTGTGCAGTAGAGCACAAATCACATAACTGACTAGCAGTCAAGTTTGCACATAATTCTGACTTCAACCACTCATGTGGTACTTTGCTTCACTAGTTGCTTTTTGGTCCTTTGGGATGGTGGAATAGGACTGTTAGGAAGAAAGACTGACAAAGATTCTTTGCTGGGCCAAACATTAGTCAGGCTCCTGAACCTTCTCCTAGGCCCATTCATATACTTCATTGCAGTATCCAGTTTCAGCAAGAACCCCCACCCTTGATATCTGATCACCCTCAATATCCGATTGGGTTCCTCAACTTCCGCTGTCTCCCAGGCAATGTCTGACTACTTGGCCTGTCTTCAGCAAGAATTCTGTTAGGTCAGTTGAGCCAGAATCCCTCTTACCACTAATGTTTCCTCTTAGTAATTTTCCATCCACTGACCCCACCCTGCCCCTTGGCTGTAAATTCCACCTTGCCTGTGCTGAATTTGGAGTTGGGTCTAATCACTCTCCCCTACTGCATGACCTTGTTGCCATAGTCGCTATACCTATCGTGATGGTGCTGAATCATGTCTTCCTTAAGATGGTTTAATGAGTGTCACTGAATAATTTTTTTTAACAAGATCCAAATTCTGGCCTTATTTCTGTACTGTTTATTAATTAGCTGTGTATCCTTAGGAAAATTGCTTAAATTCGTTGAATTTCCATTTTTTCAAAGTTGTGGTTGAGAACCTACTGTCATTGAAAAATCTACTGAGATGCTAATTGTTGTCATGTTTTGTTTTCAATACTATAGAAAATGAGAAGATTGGAAGGCAATTTTCCCTTTCTCTAACCAGATCCCCACTCCCTTTATCCATCCCTTGTGTTCTGTGCTTTCTGGATCCTAAGGGAATTATGTTTCTTTGTGTATTAGACATCCCCCTTCCTCAAGACCACCACTGCCCAGAACTTTGTTTGGAAATATGGGGTTACTGTGGAAAGGAAGAAGAAAATTAAGTGAGGGCTGATTTTTAGCCATCTCATGTGGGGTTAAGCCAAATTCTACTTGAATTTAAAAAGTACATGGCTACTCAGGGCGCAGTGCCTATGGGTTAGCACTACTGCATAAGTAGCAGTAAAAAAAATATTCGAGATAATTTTTGCATGTCAGCAATGTGGTGGAGGCTCATACATGCTTCCTCTCTTTTGGAGTGAATGTCAGGACTGAAATCATGGAGCATATGTGAAAGCACCTAGCCCAAATGCGTCACACAAAGTGGGGTCAATAAATACTTACTACATTTCTCTTTTCTGCCTACTTGTTTGTACTTTATAACTAGGAAATGGTTGACCCATTTGAAACTCCAGTGTCTACCTTCTTTAGATTAGCTATCAATAAACTGATTAACTTTTACCACTAGTGTGCACAAAAACTCTTCAATGGGGTTAAGTGGGTAAGAGAGACTTAGGGGAATTTTTTTTAGATTATAAAGGTCTATCTTCATTACTTTTTCTAAAATTGATCTGTCCAAGGTGAAAGTCATTCTAGCTGTCTTTTCTCAACTTCCGTTTTACAATCAGCTTTTTGCCATTTGATATTTTGTTAAGTGAAATAAGCTGAGAATGGAAAGGCCAATAACACATGTTCTTATTAATATATGGAAGCCAGAAAAGTTGATCTCATAGAAGCGGAGAGTAGAATAGTGGTTATTAGAGGCTGGGAAAGTGGGAGGGATAGGGAGAGGTTAGTTAATGGTTACAAATTACAGCTGGATAGGAGAAATAATTTCTAGTGTTCTAAGGACTATAGGGTGACTATAGTTAACAACAATTTACTGTATATATTCTTTTTCTTTCTTTTTAAATTATACTCTAAGTTCTAGGGTACATGTGCACAATGTGCAGGTTTGATACATAGGTATGCATGTGCCTTGTTGGTTTGCTGCACCCATCAACTCATCATTTACATTAGGTATTTCTCCTAATGCTATCCCTCCACCAGCCCACAGCCCCCAACAGGCTCTGGTGTGTGATGTTCACCTCTCTGTGTCCAAGTGATCTCATTGTTCAATTCCCACCTATGGGTGAGAACATGCGGTGTTTGGTTTTCTGTCCTTGTGATAGTTTGCTGAGAATGATGGTTTCCAGCTTCATCCATGTCCCTGCAGAGGACATGAACTCATCCTGTTTTATGGCTGCATAGTATTCCACGGTGTATATGTGCCACATTTTCTTAATCCAGTCTATCACTGATGGACATTTGGGTTGGTTCCAAGTCTTTGCTATTATGAATAGTGCCACAATAAACATACGTATGCATGTGTCTTTACAGTAGCATGACTTATAATCCTTTGGGTTTATACCCAGTAATGGAATTGCTGGGTCAAATGGTAATTCTAGTTCTAGATCCTTGAGGAATTGCCACACTGTCTTCCACAATGGTTGAACTAATTTACACTCCCCCAACAGTGCAAAAGTGTCCCTATTTCTCCACATCCTCTCTAGCATCTATTGTTTCCCGACATTTTAATGATTGCCATTCTAACTAGCCTGAGACGGTATCTCATTGTGGTTTTGATTTGCATTTCTCTGTTGACCAGTGATGATGAGCATTTTTTCATGTGTCTGTTCCCTGCATAGATGTCTTCTTTAGAGAACTGTCTGTTCATATCCTTTGCTCACTTTTTGATGGCATTGTTTGTTTGTTTCTTGTAAATTTGTTTGAGTTTTTTGTAGATTCTGGATATTAGCCCTTTGTCAGATGGGTAGATTGCAAAAATTTTCTCCCTTTCTGGAGGTTGCCTGTTCACTCTGATGGTAGTTTGTTTTTCTGTGCAGAAGCTCTTTAGTTTAGTTTGATCCCATTTGTCAATTTTGGCTTTTGTTGCCATTGCTTTTTGTGTTTTAGACATGAAGTCCTTGCCCTTGACTATGTCCTAAATAGTATTGCCTAGGTTTTCTTCTAGGATTTTTATGGTTTTAGGTTTAAGTCTTTAATCCATCTTGAATTAATTTTTGTATAAAGTGTAAGGAAGGGATCCAGTTTCAGCTTTCTACATATGGCTAGCCAGTTTTCCCAGCACCATTTTTCAAATAGGGAATTCTTCCCCATTTCTTGTTTTTGTCAGATTTGTCAAAGATCAGATGGTTGTAGATGTGTGGTGTTTTTTCTGAGGCCTCTCTTCTGTTCCATTGGTCTGTATATCTGTTTTGGTACCAGTACCACGCCGTTTTGGTTACTGTAACCTTGTAGTATAGTTTGAATTCAGGTAGAATGATGCCTCCAACTTTGTTCTTTTTGCTTAAGACTGTCTTGGCAATGCGGGCTCTTTTTTGGTTCCATGTGAACTTTAAAGTAGTTTTTTCCAATTCTGTGAAGAAAGTCATTGGTAGCTTGATAGGGATGGCATTGAATCTATAAATTACCTTGGGCAGTATGGCCATTTTCATTATATTGATTCTTCCTATCCAGGAGCATGGAATGTTCTTCCATTTGTTTGTATCCCTTTTATTTCACTGAGCAGTGGTTCGTAGTTTTCCTTGAAGAAGGCTTTCACATCCCTGAGTCGGATTCCTAGGTATTTTATTCTCTTCGAAGCAAGTGTGAATGGGAGTTCACCCATGATTTGGCTCTCTGTTTGCCTATTAATGGTGTATAGGAATGCTTGTGATTTTTGCACATTGATTTTGTATCCTGAGACTTTGCTGAAGTTGCTTATCAGCTTAAGACGATTTGGGGCTGAGAAAATGGGTTTTCTAAATATACAATCATGTCATCTGCAAACAGGGACAATTTGGCTTCCTCATTTCCTAATTGGATACCCCTTATTTCTTTCTCTTTCCTGATTGCCCTGGCAAGAACTTCCAACACTAGGTTGAATAGGAGTGGTGAGAGAGGGCATCCTTGTCTTGTGCCAGTTTTCAAAGGGAGTGCTTCCAGTTTTGGCCCATTCAGTATGATGTTGGCTGTGGGTTTGTCATAAATAGCTCTTACTATTTTGAGATACATTCCATCAATACCTAGTTTATTGAGAGTTTCAAGCATGAAGGACTGTTGAATTTTGTTGAAGACCTTTTCTGCATCTATTGAGATAATCATGTGGTTTTTGTTGTTGGTTCTGTTTGTGTGATGGATTACATTTATTGATTTACCTATGTTGAACCAGCCTTGCATCCCAGGGATGAAGCCAACTTGATCATGGTGGATAAGCTTTTTGGTGTGCTGCTGGATTCAGTTTGCCAGTATTTTATTGAGGATTTTTGCATCAATATTCATCAGGGATATTGGTCTAAAATTCTCTCTTTTGTGTGTGTGTGTGTGTCTCTGCCAGGCTTTGGTATCAGGATGATGTTGGCCTCATAAAATGAGTTACAGAGGATTCCCTCTTTTTCTACTGATTGGAATAGTTTCAGAAGGAATGGTACCAGCTCCTCTTTGTACCTCTGGTAGAATTCGGCCATGAATCCGTCTGGTCCTGGACTTTCTTTGGTTGGTAGGCTATTAATTGTTGCTTCAATTGCAGAGCCTGTTATTGGTCTATTCAGAGATTCAACTTCTTCCTGGTTTAGTCTTGGGAGGGTGTATGTGTCCAGGAATTTATCCATTTTTTCTAGATTTTCTAGTCTATTTGCATAGAGGTGTTTACAGTATTCTCTGATGGTAGTTTGTATTTCTGTGAGATCGGTGGTGATATCCCCTTTATCATTTTTTATTGCATCAATTTAATACTCTCTCTTTTCTTCTTTATTAGTCTTGCTAGCAGTCTATCAATTTTGTTGATCTTTTCAAAATATCTGCTCCTGGATTCATTGATATTTTGAAATTCATTGAAAAATCCAGAAATTTTGTCTCTATTTCTTTCAGTTCTGCTCTGATCTTTGTTATTTCTTGCCTTCTGCTAGCTTTTGAATTTGTTTGCTCTTGCTTCTCTAATTCTTTTCATTGTGATGTTAGGGTGTCGATTTTAGATCTTTCCTGCTTTCTCCTCTTGGCATTTAGTTCTATAAATTTCCCTCTACACACTGCTTTAAATGTGTCCCAGAGATTCTGATACGTTGTGTCTTTGTTCTCATTGGTTTCAAAGAACGTGTTTATTTCTGCCTTCATTTCGTTGTTTATCCAGTAGTCATTCAGGAGCAAGTTGTTCAGTTTCCATGTAGTCGTGCGGTTTTGAGTGAGTTTCTTAATCCTGAGTTCTAATTTGATTGCACTGTTGTCTGAGAGACAGTTTGTTGTGATTTCTGCTCTTTTACATTTGCTGAGGAGAGCTTTACTTCCATGTATGTGGTCAATTTTGGAGTAAGTGCGATGTGGTGCTGAGAAGAATGTATATTCTGTTGAGTTGGGGTGGAGAGTTCTGTAGATGTCTATTAGCTCTGCTTCTTGCAGAGCTCAGTTCAGTACCTGGATATATTTGTTAACCTTCTGTCTCATTGATCTGTCTAATATTGACAGCGGGGTGTTAAAGTCTCCCGTTATTATTCTGTGGAAGTCTAAGTCTCTTTGAAGGTCTCTAAGGACTTGCTTTGTGAATCTGGGTCCTCCTATATTGGGTGCATATATATATAGGATAGTTAGCTCTTCTTGTTGAATTGATCCCTTTACCATTATGTAATGGCTTTCTTTGTCTCTTTTGATCTTTGTTGGTTTAAAGACTGTTTTATCAGAGACTAGGATTGCAACCCCTGCCTTTTTTTGCTCTCCATTTGCTTGGTAGATCTTCCTGCATGCCTTTATTTTGAGCCCATATGCATCTTTACATGTGAGATGGGTCTGCTGAGTACAGCACACTGATGGGTCTTGACTCTTTATCCAATTTGCCAGTCTGTGTCTTTTATTTGGGACATTTAGCCCATTTACATTTAAGGTTAATATTGTTATGTGTGAATTTGATCCTGTCATTATGATGTTCGTTGGTTATTTTGTCCGTTAATTGATGCAGTTTCTTCATAGCATAGAAGATCTTTACAATTTGGCCTGTTTTTGCAGTGGCTGGTACTGGTTGTTTCTTTCCATGTTTAGTACTTCCTTCAGGAGCTCTTGTAAGGCAGGCTTCGTGGTGACAAAAGTCTCTCAGTATTTGCTTGTCTGTAAAGAATTTCATTTCTCCTTCACTTACGAAGCTTAGTTTGACTGGATATGAAATTCTGGGTTGAAAATTCTTTTCTTTAAGAATGTTGAATATTGGCCCCCACTCTCTTCTGTCTTGTAGGGTTTCTGCTGAGAGATCTGCTGTTAGTCTGATGGGCTTCCCTTTGTGGGTAACTCAACCTTTCTCTCTGGCTGCCCTTAACACTTTTTCCTTCATTTCAACCTTGTTGAATCTGACAATTATGTGTCTTGGGGTTGCTCTTCTCAAGGAGTATCTTTGTGGTGTCCTCTGTATTTCCTGAATTTGAATGTTGGCCTGCCTTGCTAGGTTGGGGAAGTTCTCCTGGATAATATCCTGAAGAGTGTTTTCCAACTTGGTTCCATTCTCCCCATCACTTTCAGGTACACCAATCAAATGTAGATTTGGTCTTTTCACATACTCCTATATTTCTTGGAGGCTTTGTTCATTTCTTTTTACTCTTTTTTCTCTATTCTTGTCTTCTTGCTTTATTTCATTAATTTGATCTTCAATCACTTATACCCTTTCTTCTACTTGATTGAATCAGCTACTGAAGCTTGTGCATGCATCACGAAGTTCTCGTGCCATGGTTTTCAGCTCCATCAGGTCATTTAATGTCTTCTCTACACTGTTTATTCTAGTTAGCCATTAGTCTAATCTTTTTTCAAGGTTTTTATCTTCCTTGTGATGGGTTTGAACATCTTCCTTTCATTGGAGAAGTTTGTTATTACTGATCTTCTGAGGCCTACTTCGGTCAACTCGTCAAAGTCATTGTCCATCCAGCTTTGTTTTGTTGTTGGCAAGGAGCTGTGATCCTTTGGAGGAGAAGAGGTGCTCTCATATTTAGAATTTTCAGCTTTTCTGCTCTGGTTTCTCCCCATCTTTGTGGTTTTATCTACCTTTGGTCTTTGATGTTGGTGACCTACAGATGGGGTTATGGTGTAGATGACCTTTTTGTTGATGTCAATGCTATTCCTTTCTGTTTGTTAGTTTTCCTTCTAACAGTCAGATCTCTCAGCTGAAGGTCTTTGGAGTTTGCTGGAGTTCCACTCCAGATGCTGTTTGCCTGGGTATCACCAGCGGAGGCTGCAGAACAGCAAATATTGCAGAACCGCAAATATTGCTGCCTGATCCTTCCTCTGGAAGCTTTGTCCCAGAGGGTCAGCTCCCTATATGAGGTGTCTGTCAGCCCCTACAGGGAGGTGTCTCCCATTTAGGCTACCCGGGGGTCAGGGACCCACTTGAAGAGGCAGTCTTTCTGCTCTCAGAGGTCAAACACTGTGCTGGGAGAACCACTGTTCTCTTCAGAGCTGTCAGACAAGGACGTTTAAGTCTGCAAAAGTTGTCTACTGCCTTTTGTTCAGCTAAGCCCTGCCTACAGAGGTGGAGTCTAGAGGCAGTAGGCCTTGTTGATATGGGGTGGGCTCTGCCCAGTTTGAGCTTCCCAGCCGCTTTGTTTACCTACTCATGCCTCAGCAATGGCAGATGCCCCTTCCCCAGCCAGGCTGCCATCTCGCAGTTTGATCTCAGACTGCTGTGCTAGCAGTGAATAAGGCTCTGTGGGCACGGGAGCCACCGAGCCAGGCATGGGAGAGAATCACCTTGTCTTCTGGTTGCTAAGACCTTGAGAAAAGCGCAGTATTTGCACAGGAGTGTCCTGTTTTGCAGGTAGTCTGTCACGGCTTCTCTTGACTAGGAAAGGGAAATCCCTTGACCTCTTGTGCTTCCCAGGTGAGGCAATGCCCCGCCCTGCTTTATATCGCCCTCTGTGGGCTGCACCCACTGTTCAACCAGTCCCAGTGAGATGAACCAGGTACCTCAGTTGGAAATGCAGAAATCACCCGTCTTCTGCATTGACCACGCTGGGAGCTGCAGACCAGAGCTGTTCCTATTTGGCCATCTTGGAACTCCTTCTTTATTTTTTTATTTTATTTATTTATTTTTTGAGACAGAGTTTCACTCTTGTTGCTGAGGCTGGAGTGCAATGATGTGACCTCGGCTCACTGCAACTTCTGCCTTCCAGGTTTAAGTGATTCTCTCTCCTGCCTCAGCTTCCCGAGTAGCTGGGATTACAGGTGCCTGCCACCATATCCAGTTAATTTTTTGTATTTTTCGTAGAGACAGGGTTTCACCATGTTGGTCAGGCTGGTCTCAAACTCCTGACCTCAGGTGATCCACCCAACTGAGCCTCCTGAAGGCTGGGATTACAGGTGGGAACCACTGCGCTTGGCCAATTTATTGTATATTTTTCAAATAGTTAGAAGAGAAGATTTTGAATGTTCTTAACACAAAGAAATGATAAATGTTTGAGGTGATGGACATGCTAATTAACAGCATCAAAATATCACACTGTATACCATAAATAGATACCATTGTTATTTGTCAACTAAAAATAATGATCAAGAAAAAAAGAAAGAAAGGCATATTTCCCATTCATTCCTGATCTTACTATATTTCATTGCCTCAGGCTGTAAAACTTACGTTTGTTTGGTGATCAAAGAAACAATTTGAAATATTGGAGTCTGTACAGCCTTCTTTAAACAAAGAATCATGGGAGGTCTTCACATGTTTTTATGTCTTTCTTTCTTTCCTTTTCTTTTCTTTCTTTTTTTTGAGACAGAGTCTCACTCTTGTTGCCCAGGCTGGAGTGCAGTGGTGCCATCTTGGCTCACTGCAACCTCTGCCTCCTGGGTTCAAGCGATTCTTCTTCCTCAGCCTCCTGAGTAGCTTGGACTACAGGTGTGCACCACCATGCCCGGCTAATTTTTGTATTTTTAGTAGAGACAGGGTTTCACCATATTGGCCACACCGGTATCAAACTCCTGACCTAATGATCCACCCACCTTGGCCACCCAAAGTGCTGGGATTACAGGCATGAGCTGCCAGGCCTGTCCTATGTCTTCTTTCTTATTTTATTATGGAGTGTATATATATATATATATATATATATATACACACATATATGTACACATATCCACATATGTGATGCTTATATGTTTATTTTCATGCAGGGTTAGTTTCATTTCAGGGTTATTGAGTTCTAACATATATACAGCAAATATTACTACATTTTATGTACAGTTCAATGAATATTAACAAATACATGTTGTCAAACAATAATAACCCTTATCAAGTTATAGAACATTTCCACTCATATGGTTTGGATATTTGTCCCCTCTAAATCTCATGTTGAAATGTAATCCACATTGTTGAAGTGGGGGGCCTAATGGGAGGTGTTTGTTCATGGGGACAGATCCCTCATGAATGTCTTCATGCCCTTCTCACAGTAATGAGTGAGTTCTGGGGAAATACTTTTTTTTTAAAAGAGTATGGCATTTGCCTCCTCCTTTTGTCTTGTTCTTTCTCTCACTATGTGATGTGCCTACTCCCTCTTTGCCTTCCATCATGAGTAGAGGCTTCCTGAGGCCTTCACCAGAAGCAGATGCTGGCACTATGCTTCCTGTACAGCCTGCAGAACCATGAGCTGAAATAAACCTCTTTTCTTTATGAATTTTCTAGTCTCAGGTATTTCTTTCTAGCAATGCAAGAACAGGCTAACACATCCAATATATCAAAAAGTTCTCTCTTTCTCCTTTGCAGCCTGACCTCTTTCTCTCCCAGACCCTGTCATTCATGGATCTGATTTATATCTCTACAGTTTGTATCTTATTCTTTCTGTGTCTTTTATCCAACAGACCAACAAAGTATGACTTTGGAACTAAAGATTTTGACCCACTTTTGGATGCTGTGGGTTCAAACATAGTACAGAGTGAGTGGGAATAAAATAATCTTTGCATCATTCTTGACTTACTATCATATGAGAGCAAAGCAAATAGAGAATCCGTAAGAAAATATTGACCCTAAACCATTGACTCTCCTATCCTTTACTGTCTATTTAAATTCAATGACTCATCATTATTCCTTTTAATATACTATCAACCCCTCTCCCCTCTATCACTTTAATGTATCAGCTTGTCAAAACCATGACAATTGTTAAATCCAACTTCTCCTCTACTCTATGCCTATGTCAATGTGGCTTAACACAGCAGAAGAATTCTGTGCCAGCACTGCTGATTAGCACCACTTTAAAGTTCACAAATCCTAAGTGTTCCCTTAAGGCTTCCTGACAAATAGTTTACATTTTCCTAGTCTGAGTTTAATGTCCCATTAATATGGTTTTATTCTATGTCCCCACCATGTCTCATGTCAAATTGTAAGCCCCAGTGTTGAAGGTGGGGCCTGGTGGGAGGTGATTGGACCATGGAGGTGGTTCCTCATGAATGGTTTAGCACCATCCCCCCTTGGTACTCTATAGTGAGTGAGTTCTCATGAGATCTGGTTACTTAAAGTGTGTGGCACCTCCCCGCTCCCTCGCTCCTTCTCTAGCCATGTAAGATAACCCTGTTGCCCTTTGCCTTCTGCCATGTTTGTAAGTTTCCTTAGGCCTCCCTAGAAGCCAAGCAGATGCCAGCATCATGCTTCCTATACAGCCTGTGGAACTGTGAGCCAATTAAACCTCTTTAAAAATTACCTAGTCTCAGGTATTTCTTTATAGCAATGTGAGAATGGACTAATATAGGAAATTGGTACCAAGGAGTGGAACATTGCTATAAAGATACCTGAAAATGTGGAAGCAACTTTGGAACTGGGTAATAGGCAGAGATTGGAAGAGTGAGGGCTCAGAAGAAGACAGGAAGATGAGGGGAAATTTTGAACTTCCTGGAGACTTGTTAAATTGTTGTGACCAACGTGCTAATCGTGATAGGGACAATGAAGTCCAGGCTGAGAGGTCTCAGATGGAAATGAGGAATGTATTGGGAACTGGAGTTAAGGTCACTTTTGCTATGCTTTAATAAAGAACTTGATTGGATTGTGCCCTTGCCCTAAGGATCTGTGGAACTTTGAACTTGAGAGTGATGATTTAAGGTATCTGGTGAAAGAAACTTCTAAACTGCAAAGCAGTCAAGATCTGGCCTTGCTGCTTCAACCAGCCTATGCTCATATGTGTGAAGAAAAGAATGAAGTCTTGGAAGCGTTCAACTAGATGGCAGAGGACGTATGGAAAAGCCTGGATGTCCAGGAAGAAGCCTGCTTCAAGGATGGAGCCCTCATAGAGAACCTCTACTATGGCAATTAAGAGGGAAAACATGGGGTTGAAGCCCACACACAAAGTCCCCACTGGAACACTACCTAGTGGAGCTGTGAGAAGGGGGCCACCATACTCCAAATCTTGGAACAGTAGAGCCACCAACAGCCTGCACTGTGTGCCTGGAAAAGCCACAAGCACTCAACTCCAGCCCATGAGAGCAGCTGCAGGGGCTGAACCCTACAAAGCCATGGGTCAGAGCTGCCCAACACTTTGGAAGCCCATCCTTTGCACCAGTGTGCCCTGGATGGGAAACATGAAGTCAAAGGATACTATTTTGGAGGTTTAAGGTTTAATGACTGCCCTGCTGGTTTGTGTTCAGACTTGCATGAAATCTTTTGGCTGATTTCTCACTTTTGGCGTGGGAGTATTTACCCAGTGCCTCTACACTCATTGTATCTTGGAGGTACCAACTTGTGTTTGATTTTACAGGCTCATAGGTGGAAGGAACTTGGCTTGTTTCAGATAAGACTGTGGAATTTTGAGTTAATGCTGGAAGAAGTTAAGACTTTGGGGTACTGTTAAGAAGGCATGAATGTATTTTGCAATGTGAGAAAGACATGAGATTTGGAGGGCTAGGAGTGGAATGATATGGTTTGGTTCTGTGTTCCCAACAAATCTTATGTCAAATTGTAATCCCCAGTGCTGGAAGTGGAGCCTAGTGGGAGGTGACTGGATCATGGAGGTGATCCTTCATGAATGGTTTATCACCATCCCTCCTTGGCACTGTATAGTGAGTGAGTTCTTGGGAGTTCTGGCCATTTAAAAGTGTGTGGCACCTTCCCCTGCCTTGCTCCTTCTCCAGCCATGTAAGACATGCCGGCTTCCCCTTTGCCTTCTGCTATGTTTGTAAGTTTCCTGAGGTCTCCCTAAAAGCCAAGCAGATGCCAGCATCATGCTTCCAGTATCAGATATTTCTTTGTAGCGATGTGAGAATGGATTAATACACCCATTCTTGTAGATGACTGTTTTATAAATTTTCCTAGTCCTCAAGCTGCCAACATCTCCCTTTGGATTCCTAGTCTCAATGAAAATACTGAAGCAATCACAAGAGAATTTTCACAGACTCTCACCATCATTATTGTCAATGTATCTACTGAAAATTTATATCTGCATACTCTACCTTCTTTCTGTTAAACTCTTCAGGTACAGGCAAAAGACCAATGCTTCCACTTGCATGATAGACTCCATTACCTAGCTTATGCGCAGATAATGTTCCAAGCATTCTCCCCTCTTTCCCAGATTATTAATTTTCTGCCATCTATTAGGCCATTCCTAATTAATATATAAACAAACTGCTATTTCTGTTATCATAAAAACAAAACAAACCTCTCAATCTCACTTCTCCTACTGGGTGTGTATTGTCCCATTTCTCTGCTCCCCTTTACAGCAAAACTCCTCAGGAGAGTGTCTCAACTCACTGTCTCTAGTTCCTTTCCTTGCATTCTGTCTTAAGCTCACTCAACTGAATCTTTTCTTGCTTGGGGGAGAAAAGTAATATTACCTCTCACCCATCCCAAGATTCATGGCTGAGGCCCCTATAACAAAGGAAAGATTGTCAAAAGAAAACCATACAAATTTGTTTAACATACATTTTACATTAGCTGAGAGCCTTTGAAATGAAGACTGAAAGAAAGCAGGAAACCTGTGTATTTTTATGAAAAGTCATGCAGAAATATGATTGGAGGGCAAAAAGACATGATCTAATGGTAAAAAACTGATGGGAACTTACCAAGACCTGTTTATTCAGATTCTTCTTGGCATCTCTGTATCTTCAAGGATAAAGTCATTTCTTTCCTCAAGGTACAGGGTGGACACCTCAGGATAAAGTTTTTATGACCTAGACTTACATTAGAAAGTCAGAGAATTCTTTTTTTACTCGCTTCAAGGGAGAAGAGGGAGGGAAAAGTGAGCCTGACTGCTATGATTTGAATGTGTCCTCCAAAAAACATGTATTGGAAATTTAATCCCAAGTGCAACAGTGTTGAGAGGTGACACCTTTAAGAGGTAACTAAGTCATGAGGCTCTGCCCTCATGAATGAATTTATGTCATTTTCACAGAAATTGGCTCATTATTCCAAGAGTAGTTTTGTATAGAGTCGAGTTGGGACATTTCTTGCTCTCTCTCATCATGTGATGTCTTCCACCATATTATGATGGAGTGAGAAGGCCCTTACAAGATGCAGCTTCTCAATCTTGGACTTCCCAGCCTCCAGAACCATGAGCCAAGTAAACTTCTACTTTTTATAAATTATCCAGTCTGTGGTATTCTGCTGTAGCAGCAGAAAATGTAAGAAGACAATGACCTTTGTCTGCTGTTTCTTTAACTGTCAAGAAGACAATGACCTTCTTGTTTCTGCTGTTTCTTCAAGTGTCAAGGTACCATATTTTGGGGTGTTGTGTCCTAAACTCCATCTACTGCATCATCTTCTAAAACCTTTCTTGTCAAGGTCACCAATGACCTTCATTTTGCCCAGTCCAAATCCTAAAGTCATTGTCTTACTTGAACTTAAATACCGTGTGACATTGTTGATCACCACTACTTTCCTGGAAGTCATTTCATCCCTTGGCTTCCAGAATAACACTTTTTTCATGTTTTTCTTTACCTAATTGGCTACAGTTTTTTAGTCTCCTTTTTATCCTCTTCTATTTATATTAACATTGGGTCTCTAGTCCTTTCTATCTACACTCATTCCATAATGTCATCCAGTTTCATCTGTATGAAGAAAATTCCCAAATCTATGATGCCACCTTGACTTTTTCTTTGAACTCCAGACTCGAATTGCATATTTGATTGCTCCACTTGAATGTCCAATAATCACCTCAAACAAAATATCTAAAAGAGAACTTATCTTTTCCCTAACACCTACTTCACCTATAATCTCCATCTCTTTTCATGGTAATGCTATTATATCAAAGACTTTTATCTATTTTTGATTACTGCTATATCCCTAGGAACTAGGCTCTGGTACATTCATTCAACACATACTTGCTGAATGAATGAATGAATATTAATGTTTATAGCACTGGACTAGGTGCAATGGCTAACACCTGTAATCCCAGCACTTTGGAAGGCCAAAGTGGGAGGACTGCTTGTATCCAGGAGTTTGAGACTGGCGTAGGCAACATAGCATGACCTTGTCTCTATAAATCAAAAATTAGCCAGGTGTAGTGGTGCATGCCTGTAGTCCTAGCTACTTGACAGGCTGAGGTAAGAGGATCGCTTGAGCCTAGGAGGTCAAGGCTGCAGTTACATGTGATTGCGTCACTGCCGTCAGCCTGGGCAACAGAATAAGACCTGGACATACACACACACACACACACACACACACACACGACTATAGCACTTTATTGCATCCAGGTAACACACTCATAACAAAGTTCTATTTCTGAGGCCAGGTGTGGTGGCTCATGCTTGTAATCCTAGCACTTTGGGATACCAAGGTGGAGGGACTGCTTGAGGCTAAAATTTCAAGGTCAAACCACATCTGTACAAAAGAAAAGTCAGCTGGGTATGGTGGTGCACACCTGTAGTCCCAGCTACTTGGGAGGCTGAAATAAGAAGATTACTAGAACCACTAGTGATAGCACCACTGCACTCCACCCTGGGCAACAGAGAAAGACTCTGTCTCTTAAAAGAAAAAAAGCCCTATATGTCCTTCCTTTCTTCTCTTTCCTATTTTGTATTTAGGATTCACAAGTAATAATCTTAAATTTAATTTAATACTTATTTAATTTCAGACTTTTTCTTCAACAATACTTGACTTGGCTGTCTGACTTAATTTGACAAGGATTCTCCACTTGTTGAATGGTAAAATCTGCAAATGCATTTAAAACACAAATGAAGATAAAATAATTTTACTGAAAAATGTATGACAGTGTAATTTTTTTACAATAGTTTATTCTTAAATGTACAACAGGCTCCAAGACAACATTTCATTCTAGCCAGGTGGCAAGACATGTTATGGCAGATCTTTAAACATGAATGGAATCAAGGGGCGCCATTGCCTCAGGCATCAGGAACAGTTTATGGTTTCCCAGATTTCTTAATTCCACCTGTGGCCTGGGGCCCTTCCTCATAGCCTTTGCTTTTAGCTTCTTGAGTTTATTTTGCTCCTCTTTTGGTTTCTGCTTGAAAAAACCTTTATTTTCCTTTTCTACCTCCTTGGTCTGCTTTCTGGGCTGTTTCAGGGGCTTCTTGCTACCTTCACGGCTGGACATGGTGCCTGCCATCCCTTCCACATTTCAAGTCAATATTATTTCGAGTTTTTCAAACCTTTCTGTATATATTGGGTTAAACAAGTTTCCTGAAAGTGAAAAAGACATATCAATCACTTGACAACTTTGGTTAAAGCCTTTTTGTTGTATTTTCCAGATTTCAGAAAGTGGATGATTTTGTCAGATTATAGACCTTTTGCAACTCAAGTGGCTTCCAATTCCTTGTTTCCAATAAAAGTAGCCAGTTGGCAAATTATTAAAAATGACTCTTGAAGATGGCTTCTTGTGGAATTTTTGCTATGTAACTTAAAAAGAGTTCAAATCATTAAATTATATGGCTATAATAAAATTCCTTCTATACATATTTATATGACTAGGTTTTTTCAGTACTTACATTTATAAAAAATAAAAAACATGAGTAAAATAGATACTGAGCTGTATCTCATTAAAATAATTATTATTATTTAGTGAACTGATTGAAAAAATTCTCATTAAAAGACGTATGTCCAATAAAATTTTACTTTTTATGTTCAATTTAGTTATTTATTGAACTTTGTAATATATATGTTGTTTGGAACAATTGTATACTACCAATAATTTCAATGGCTACTTCAATCCAGAAGAAATTATATGGATGAGAGGATTATGGATACAAGCAATTAAAAATAAATTCATATTTCAAATAACGTACATATGTTAGTTGCAGAGAGTATTACAGAGTGATTAAAATAGCATAAAGATATATTTTATTTTGGTAAATTATGTGAGGGGCATTCTTTTTGATGCCTAAAAAAGCAACGATGTAGCATGTATGTTAAATGTTCATTTATGTGTTTTTAAATAGTTGCATATCAAGTTGCTAGGGTATTTAACTTTCATTGGACGAATTTATAAAAACATGCAGCAGTTTTGTTTTTAAATGTTATTTACAATACACCGGAAACATCACCTTTTGCAATTATTTAAATTTATGATGAAAAATTTGAGAGAACATTTACAAAATATGTGAATGGGTACTTAGCTTTCGATCTTTTGGTAAGTAAGCAAACCAAAAGTGGGAACATCATTGTTACAGAGAAAATGAAAAGTGCAATTTGGGTAAAGTTGGTGCTTTACTTACTGCGGGTAGCAAAGAGTAGTTGGGAAGAAATGGGGAACAATGAAAGGAGGATTAGCATACGTTATTTGCAGTACAACAGAAGTACCATAGAGGGGCGCTAGAAGAATGAGGGACAGAGAGGTCTTTGGCTGACCCAGCTGGAAGGGAAGTGGCTCTTGGGGCAAGCAAGGGTAAAACAAAATGGCGACGGTTCGTCAAAGATGTTCAGCTGCACAAGGATATGATTGAATTCGTGACAGCAAGTTGGCTTGGGACAACAGATTTCCAGTGAGGTGGAACGCGAAGCTGTTCCAAGCACAGTTGGTGAGTTGGAGTCAGTGCGGATGGAGAGGAAACATGAAGATTTCACTTGGGGGATGCTATAAGTCCATCCTGACCACTCATGGTTCGACTCATGCAAAGCAGTCTGTGTGTCTCACACATAGAAGTGAGAGCACCTCAGGATTTCCCATGCCACTTAGGAAGAGGAATGCAGTGTTGGTTGTAAATGAATAATGGGTTTGCTTACTGAAGACACCCAGGATCTCTTGGTGACTGTAATGATACCTGTGTAAGCAAAAATTTACTTTCCAAAGGCAATCAGTATTTGGTTAAATCAACTACTGAACTTTTTAGAAAGAGTACTTTGTATTTCAGAGTCTCCTGGGTTGCTGGAAAGTAGGAGCTATCGTCCATGAAAGTAGCCATTTAGGAGAATTCCTCCAGGATTTCACAGATGATGGTGCTGCAGAGACGATTTTCCGTCTTCACCATTCAGGTGTTCAGTTGCGATTGTATACTACCAGCTTGTTTATTGGATTTGAAGCAAATCTGGCTAGTGAAATGTAAATCTAAAAACATCTCCAAGACAAAAATGACTGTTTAGATTCTCAGTCATTCACATTATTTAAACCCTGATTTCGACTCCACCTTCTTCCTTTCCTTCAGAAGCACAAGTGATCATATCACCATATTTCTATTTTGTAAATACTCCAGTTTTCCCAGCAGGTACTCTTGCCTGTAGAGGAAAATCTGATTTTTTTAATCTGGCATTTAGGGACCTTCACAATTTACCTCAATCTATATTTTTTTTTTATGATGTCCTTATGTGGAGTCTCAGCACGGTCCATCTGCTTCTCTGCCATCTGAATATGACTTCAGGATATAGCATGTGCCAGATTGAGATACAAAAGATGATTGGTGATCACTTTTAATAGGGCAATCGAGGAAGTTTTCAGAAGGAGATGACATTTGAACTGGTTCCTGATTTGTTGGATTTCAAGGTATGGGTTTAGAGTGAAATACTGAGCTATTGGTGAAAACTTAGATATGGCCCAGCTTTTTAGGAAATTTATTCCAATAAAAGTCACCGGGAAGCCAGGGACTGTTTGTTTTGGTCTTTTCTTATTATATTCTATGCCAGTCTGGTAAAAGTGTCTCCATTAGACGTGTACTTAGGTGTCTTTCAACACATAGAGTTGTGAAGTAGGAACTTCCTGAAATTTGATCCACTAGTAGGCAGAATTTGATACAGGGGCACTTCTGTCTAGTATACTGTTCATGTTGTATTATAATCAGAGAGTGACTACATTCCTATATCTTTCACCTGGAGCGTTTTCACATAGCAGTTATCCAGACATCTCTTAGGCAAAATGGTGATTGAGATCTTTTTTTCTGAGACGGAGTCTCACTCTGTTGCCCAGGCTGGAGTGCAGTGGCGTGATCTTGGCTCACTGCAAACTCTGCCTCCCAGATTCAAGCTATTCTAGTGCCTCAGTCACCCCAATAACCGGGATTACAGGCATGCACCAGTACACCTGGCTAATTTTTGTATTTTTAGTGGAGACGGGGTTTCACCATGTTGGCCAGGCTGGTCTCAAACTCGTGGCCTCAAGTGATTCGCCTGCCACAGCCTCCTAAAGTGGTGATTCATATCTTTATTGTCAACCTGGGATTCAGAAAAAAAATGCTTAATCAAGAATCTGAGAGTATAGATCCTAGATCTAGCAGTGCCACTTGATGCTAATAAAAATAACAACAACAAAAACTTCTCCACCCTGGTTTTCCCACCTGTGAATTTACACAGTAATAATTTTTCTTATTTTTAGGTGTACAGTGGAAATTACATGTTAATATAGGCAAACATTTTTCCAAGAAATAAAAAAACCTTAAAATGCAAAGGATCAAACTCCGAGCCTTTAGTTCTCTGTGAAGGTACAATTAAGAAAAATGAAAAATATGGGTATGCAAATGTGTTAGATGGTACAGGTGAAGTTCAGGAGAGTCAGGACTTTGTTTTGCATTATATGTTCAGTTCACTTTACCAACATACAGTGAGTATGTAAACAGTGCAAGTATGTCTGTCACATACTGACACTGTTCACATACTCGCTGTATGTTGGTAAAGTGAAGGGATGAATGATTGACTGGAGGCATTTAAGAGCCTTCTGCTAGCTGGCTTACCTGGCTGCCAGAGCTCTCTATCTAGGTGACTGGCTGAGTGACGTCTCCAAACTGTGTATATTTTAAGGAAATCTTGTTTCCACCTGCCTTTCTCCTTGTTTTGATAATAGTAATAGTTAACATTGCTTGAGGATCAAATATGTGCTACTTCTTTACATAAACCATTGGTAATCCCCACAACCCTGAAAAAGTGTTTATTCCTATTTTAAATATCAGGAATTTATACTCAGAGAGGCTAAATAACTTACTAAAAATGGTGTAGCTAATGTATCAGTTTGGATATGTTAGATTATGCTGTAATAATAAATAATCTGTAAATCTCAGTGTGATGGTTAATATTGAGTGTCAACTTGATTGGATTGAAGGATGCAAAGTATTGATCTTGGGTGTGTCTGTGAGGGTGTTGTCAAAAGAGATTAACATTTGAGTCAGTGGGCTGGGAAAGGCAGACCCACCCTTAATCTGGGTGGGCACCATCTAATCACCTGCCAGCACGGCTAGAATATAAAGCAGGCAGAAAAATGTAAAAAGACGAGACTGACCTAGCCTCCCAGCCTACATCTTTCTCCCATACTGGATGCTTCCTGCCGTAGAATATCGGACTCCAAGCTCTTTAGTTTTGGGACTCAGACTGAGTCTCCTTGCCCCTCATCTTGTAGAAGGCCTATTGTGGGACCTTGTAATCATGTGAGTTAATACTTAATAAACCACCTTTTCTAAATATAGCTATGCTATTAGTTCTGTCCCTCTAAGAGAACCCTAATACACTCAGTAACTTAAAATATAATGGTTTATTTTTTGCTTGTAATACATATTCACTGGGAGTCAGCAGGAAGGCCCTGCTTATTATACTTAGGGATCCAGGCTGCAGAGCAGCAACCATCACAAATATCCCTACACCAGAGGGAAAGGCATCTCTGGAGAGTGTCATACCAGCAACAAATGCTTTACTTAGAAGTGACATCCATCCCTTCTTTTCATCATACTTTGACTAGGATTAGTCGTATGACACCACCTATCCACAGGTGGGCCAGGAAGTATAGCTCTGCCATGTGTCTGGAGGATAAGGCCAGACATTTTGGAGGTGATGCAAATGACTACCAGTGCAAGTAAGTCAAAGACTTGGTTTCTGAATCCAAAAGTATTTGACTCCAAAGCCAGGTTTATTTCACAAAACCACATGGCTTTACTCAACTTGCCTAGAGTTCTGGGTCTGGGGAATATCCATACCTTTTGACTTTCTGTTGC
The DNA here is from genome assembly GCF_028885625.2 of Pongo pygmaeus. Taxonomy (NCBI): domain Eukaryota; kingdom Metazoa; phylum Chordata; class Mammalia; order Primates; family Hominidae; genus Pongo; species Pongo pygmaeus. Next base: position 33,837,072 of record NC_072377.2, on the reverse strand, counting down.
TTTTCAGTCAGGATTGTCTCAACCCTAAATCTTTATAGGCTGAGAATAACCCTTCCCTCCCAGTTGTCATACCAGAAAGCCTGACCCCTTTGGCCTAAGGCAAATGAGGGCTTGAAAATCAGACCCTGATGGGGTATGGTACTTGTCCCTGTTCCTGCTATCTTCTGCCTCTATATCTATGCAGAAGCAGGATCAAACCACTTTCTGCTCTTCCATTCCCAGAGGCACTAGAGTGACTTCTAGTACCAGAGCAGCTGGACTGACCTAGCAATTGGCTAGGTACATCCTGAACTATAGAAGATATGTGCTAGGCCAAAAGCAGGACTTTTTCTTGCAAACTTGAATGGAGCTGATGACAGTGGCCTGTCAACAGCGCTGTGACTGTAGTTTAGGGTCATTCACATTTCTCTCTTTATAGGAAGCTCATGTTAGGAGTTTAGAGGAGGCTGCCCAGAAAATAGCTCTGAATCAGAAGTCAAGAGGTTTGAAATCAGTCCTGGCTGTGTCATCACTAGCTGTGTGACCTGGGGTAGATAGTTTAATTTCTGTGAAGTGTGAGTTTCCTTATCTGGAAAAAGAATGGCCATTCCAACATTCACATTTTTTAAATGAAAATGCCAGTCTGCAAATAATGTGAAAGGCTAACATCTAAATAGTGCTTAATACTTTACACAGTTTTTTTGTTTTTTTTTTGAGACGGAGTCTCACTCTTGCCCAGGCTGGAGTGCAGTGGCTCGATCTCTGCTCATGGCAAGTTCCACCTCCCAGGTTCACGCCATTCTCCTGCCTCAGCCTCCCGAGTAGCTGGGACTACAGGCACCCGCCACCACGCCCAGCTAATTTTTTTTTGTATTTCTAGTAGAGACGGGGTTTCACCGTGTTAGCCAGGATGGTCTCGATCTCCTGACCTCGTGATCTGCCTGCCTCGACCTCCCAAAGTGCTGGGATTACAGGTGTGAGCCACCGCACCCGGGCTTTAAGAAGTTTTTCAACTGGCCTGCTATGTAGGCGTGATCACCATGATTTCCCCATTGAAGAAACTAAGTCCTGTAGGATTAGGTCAGTTGCCTAAAGTCTCACAATTAATAAATAACAGAAGTAGGACTTTAATATAAGTCCCTGTCTCCAAATCTGGTATTCTTTCCTTTGTCTGAGTCTTTAACTAGGGTGGTCCATAGGATGTGAAAAGGAATGCACAAGTAAAGAAAGTGGGAGGCAGAGAGAAAGCAGTAGAGGATTTGGATCCTTGAAGACCAGATTTGAATTCCAGCTTTTCCAAATACTGGTTTGTAGTCCTTTAAAAGCCACTTCATCTTTCTTTTTCTGTTTGGCAAATGTAGACAGGGCTGATAGCCATGTGGTATATACTGGTACGGTCATATTGCTTATTAAAATACTGAAATCCTTCCATACTATTTAGTGAATACCCATTCCAACTGATCCCCTCGTTTGAGGTCCCCTCCCACCTCCTCACACTTTAGCAACAAAAGGGTTGATAGGCTTAGCAGGGGATATTAAGGACCCACTTCACTCCAGGGCTATGGCTTAGCAGGGGACATTAAGGACCCACTTCACTTCAATGATGGGGAATAAAAGCTACAAAGATGAGAGGGTCAGCCATAAACCTTAAAGCACTGTTTTCTAAAATGCCATAGAAATGCCCTCTGGAAAAATAATTCTGTTGCGTAGAAAACCTACATAGAATTTTACCTAGGAAAGACTTACTGTACATTAGCCTATTCAAGACTCTGAGATGGCCTGTTGTAAAGGAACTTATTTTACATTTTTAACTTTGATTTTTCTAATATTTGAGAATATAATTCATTTTTCCCCATTATAACCCATCATATTCTCTGCTAATTTTGTGAATCTTAGCTTTTGACCCTGAGCTGATTATTTTCTATGTCTACTCATTCTCTTACAGTACATCTTTTTATGTGGTGATTCACATAGTTTGTAACCCAGATGCTGTTTAGTCCAGGGTAGAGACAGTCAACTTCCTATGGTAGGTTTATTGCAGGTTATTCTAGAGTTCAGCTATCCTAGAATGACAGGAACAAGAAAAAACAATAGCATTATCAACAACAGTGGCAGCTAGTATTGATTGAGTGCTTTTGATATATCGAAGACTCAGCTGAGTGCTGTACATATTATGCTGGTTATGGTGTTAACTCTGTTTCATTTCAAATGGTCAGTCTAAGCCAAGGGGTAGTAAACTATGGCCCGTGGGATATTCAATCCTAGGCCTGTGATTGTAAGATCCATGAGATAACAAGTTTTAAAAATGTTTTTACAAGGTTCCAAGAAGACTGGTGTGTTACAGAGACTGTATGTGGCCCACAAAACCTATGTTATCATTTTGCCATTTATAGTAAAAGTGTCAATACATGATAATCCCACCTTGTTTTCTAATGGCTGGAATAGGTTTAGACATGTGGCCCATTCAAACAACAAATAGTCATTGAGTCGTAACCACTATTTGAATGTTAGGGGCACAGCAGTAAACAAAACAGACACAAAATCGTATTCTTGTGTATCTTACATTCTAATTCATTCTACTTAATAAGATATAAATCTGTTACTGTTTGATTAAAGCTTCTCACACCTAAGTATGCAATACTGCAAATTATATTTCCTTTTTATGTTTAGATATTTCTCTCTTTAAATGTGGTAGTTCTAACTTATAATTGTAAGGGGAACCAGCTCAAGAAAGACCCCGCCCATTAAGGGTGACAGAGAAGAAAGTTGAGAATGAATTAATTAAGCTACTGAGTCAATCAACCTTGAATTCTGCCATATCTTAGGACTTTCCAGTATATTAGATAACAATTTTCCTTGTTGTTTAAGTCCTTTTAAATCAGTTTTCTGTTACTGAAATTAACTAAAGGTATATGTATACACATGTGTTGCCTAATTTAATCCTTATGACAACCCTATGAAATATTTATTATACCATTTTGCAGAGTAAGAATCTTAAGATCAGAGAAATTAATTATTTACATAGTCAACATATTATGTAACATAACCAAGATGAGAACTCAGGTCTCTCTGACTCGAGTTCGATATCTCCCTCTTACAGAATTTCTAAGCAGTGAGAATTGTTAGAGGGAAAGGCAGAAAGCCAATACGGAGACAGTTTTTCATGTCGTGAGCCTGTGTATATGACTGTGTCATTGAGTTTCTTCCTCTTTCTTAGATCTAGAGTAATGTTTCTTTCTTTCATTTTTTTTTTTTTTTTTTTTTGAGACACAGTCTTGCTCTGTTGCCCAGGCTGGAGTGCAGTGGCACAGCAACCTCCACCTCCTGGGCTCAAGCGATTCTCCTGCGTCAGCCTCCTGAGTAGCTCAGATTACAGGTATGTGCCATGGCTAATTTTTGTATTTTTAGTAGAGATGGGGTTTCAACATGTTGGCCAGGCTGGTCTTGAACTTGTGACCTCAAGTGATCCGCTGGCCTTGGCCCCCCAAAGTGCTGGGATTACAGACATGAATCACCACACTTGGCCAAGTAGTGTTTCTTGACTCCCATCCCACTATGAGAAGACAACATTTTCCCATTTGTTGGGCATTCATTGTCCTAAGACAATTGTATAATACACATAAAGAATAAGGGAGAGGCACATCGCCCAGGGAGGGACAAAACTGTCAGTTTCTTTCCATCTTCTCCACAATCATCTGATCACTTTTCACTTTGTCTACTCCAGTAATAAATTCCCATCTGGTCTATGTTTATTCACTCTGGCCTTCCAATTCAATCTTCACATTGCAACTAGAAGATAAAGACAGATTTTTAGGCCAGGCGTGTTGGCTCACGCCTGTAATCATAAAACTCTGGGAGGCCAAGGAGGGTGTATTACTTGAGGTCAAGAGTTCGAGACCAACCTGGCCAACACGGCAAAACCCCGTTTCTACTAAAAATACAAAATTAGTCAGTCATGGTGGCGGGCACCTGTAATCTCAGCTACTTGGGAGGCTGAGGCAGGAGAATCTCTTGAACCTGGGAGGCAGAGGTTGCAGTGAGCCAAGATTGTGCCTCTTCACTCCAGCCTGGGCAAAAGAGCGGAAGTCCATCTAAAAAAAAAAAAAAGGCAGATTTCTAATATGGTCTACAAAGCCTCTTCAGCTTCATTTTTCCTCAAGTGCCCTCCTGCTTTCTCTGTTCCTGTGTACTGGCTTTTATCAACCATTAGTTTCTGCCTGGAATGATCTTTCTTTCCTTCTATGCCCAATAAACAACTATTTGTCCTTTTGATATCTGTTCAAGTTTTTCTTTCTCATACCAGCCTTTTCTGATCTCCCTGACTAGATTGACTCCTATCATAAGCTCTCAATGGGCCATGTGCATTTCCTTCAAAGCACATGGCACAATTGTAGTTTTTCATTAGTGTGTGTGATTATCCATTTATATCTATCTACCCTACTACGTTATGTGCTCTAGGAGAGCAGTGGCCACATCTGCTACCCAGTGTGTGGCACACAATAGTTGCTCAATACATATTTGTGGAATTCATGTGTAAATGTATACAGAAAAGACATTTTACATTTCATCAGTGATTTAAAACACATTTCAGAGCTCAGGTTGTAGCGATCTGAGTCCCTGCAGGAAATAAGTGAGATCATCGAATGGAACAATTTCCATTTTGAACAAGGAAAGTTCAACCTAGGGACTATTTACATAGTTGTAACTTGGTTATAAGGGAAAGTAACAAGGGATGGTGAAGCACCCTGGGGTTAGCAACGGTGAGTTAGAAGTTGGTACCCCTAAAACTGAATGGGCAACTGAAGGGAGAAGTTTGGCCTTAAAGAGAATAGCCATGGTTCTAGAAGACAGCCACAGGCTAGGTGCTGTGGCCATTGTAGAGGATCCCAGCCAAGCCAATGAAGCTCTGCAGTGTCCAGTCATGTCAGAATTATAAAATCAAGAAAAAACATTGTCATCATCAGCACTCTGTTCCCTTCCTTGACCTCCATCCAGTGCCTCCCATTGGCTAAACCCAACTGAAATCCAGAGGGAAGATAACTGAATGATGTTCATAAAGGCCTGGACTTTCAGGGGACAGAGCTGGGTGGAGAATGGAGAAAATGGATCCAGCAGGACAAGTAAAAAATCCCAGCCATTGGTTACTGGGACAATTCCCTCTTTTTTTTTTTTTTTTTGAGATGGAGTCTAGTTCTGTCACCCAGGCTGCAGTGCAGTGGCGCCATCTCGGCTCACTGCAACCTCCACCTCCTGGGTTCAAACAATTCTCCTTCCTTAGCCTCCAGAGTAGCTGGGATTATAGGTGCCTGCCACCACGCCCAGCTAATTTTTGTATTTTTAGTACAGACGGGATTTCACTGTGTTGGCCAGGCTGGTCTCAAACTCCTGACTTCGTGATCCACCAGCCTCGGCCTCCCAAAGTGCTGGGATTACAAGCATGAGCCACCGCACACGGCCGACAATTCCTAATTTTTAAAGAATGGCTAAGATAAATAATGCAAAAAGGTAGCTTGGAAAGTTTTAATTTAATATAATAGGAAGCAGTTACTAAAGTTTGAGAGTTATATAGGTAATGGTAGCTACAAAAAGTTTTCTTATAATGGAAACGGCATGATTAATGAAATGGATTAATGAAAAATCCATGGGATTTTAAGTTAGACGTGAGATAGAATCTTAGCTCTGCCATGTCCTGGTTTGTTAGCCTTGGCTTTCTTATTTGTAAGGTGAGGATTATAGTGCCTCTCTCATAGAGTAATTGTAAGAATCCATTGTCTGGCACATAGTAGGTGCCAGACATGAGTATTGTGAGAAAGGCATGTAGTTATTGTCTGCTATGGCCTAGCACTATAATAAGGTCTCCTCCTGGGAGCTTTTGATGTAGTTAGGCAAGCAAAGCCACCACGGATGGAGCAATTAGAGACTAACAGAACAGGAAATAATCAAAGACTCAATGGTATATTAAGATCCACAGGAAAGATGCAGGTCACAAGCTCTGACAGATCTGTAGTGAAACTGGACCACTCCTCACCTTTGACCCTTCCCCACTCCATCTGCCACTCCCCACACCCTGGATCTTTAAGGAACCTTCCAGTCCTAAAAGCTAGTGCATTGTAGATAATGAGGGTAGTGTACGTCAATGAACTCTACTGAGTCACTCAGCTACGTGCAGTTAAACCACAGGCTATCCAAGTCAATAAAAACAGGAGCAATTTAGAACTCCTTAGTGGGTAGTTCTACCTTAAGACTATAGTGACATTACACAGCCCAGCTTTGATGCATTGTGTGAAAGTGACGGGATCCCCCCTCACCCTCCACCCCCTTGCCCACTTAATAAAACTGCTCTTTGCTTACTTGGTGCCGAATGGCTCATGTGTTTACATGAAGGACAGATTAAAGACCACATTGTACTTTTCCTTGCCATTGTGTAAAGGGCATTATCTTCCATGTTGATAAGATCTGGAGGGAAGAATAAAGCACAATGGACTTTTATTTTAATCACTAAACACTCACCCTATCCCACAGAAAGCCTCCTGGTTTCAAGGCATCTGCCATTAGGAAAAGTAAAGTCAAGTGACTCAGATTTTATCCAAGGGAGACGTAACAGTGTCCTTCCCTCATTGGGAGGGGGTTGAGAGAAGTGATAAAGAAGCAGAATTTGATGACCCAGAGGAAAAGCTGAAGTGACAGTATTTATGCCTGGAGTTTACTGCATGCAGTTGCTATGGGACCTGATTAAAGAGTCAGAACAATATGATTCTTGCTCTCAATAGCTTGAGACATTTTGGCAGAGAGGAGCAGATGCCACCTGCGTTAAGTAAGTCAGAGCATATCAGCAATGGACTTGGATAATTCCCACTTCACCCACATAGCCTTCTGTCCTGTGATGCTCTCTATCTCCTCCATATTTTCTTCAAACAAGGCTAGCAATTCTTCTGTTGCCTCCTCTCTTTTTTCAGTAATATTTGTGCTTTATGTTGTCTCAGTTTACTCTTGTATTTGAAGTCACATTGGACCAGAAATCAAGAGACCTACTTCTCTTGAAAGCATTAGCTTTGCCGTGTATCTGTGAACATGCCCTTTTAGAACTTCCAATTTTCTCAACTCTTAAGAAATATCTATGTGCTGTAGTTAACAGTGTTGAGAAACCAGAGAAATACATGTATGTAGAAGTAGCTTTTTTTAAAATTTGAGGTAATATTTACAAACAATTGAATGCATAGATCTTAAGTGTACAATTTGATGAGTTTTAGAGAATGTATATAGGAATACCTCATTTTATTGTGCATTGAAGATACTGTGTTTTTTACAAATTGAGGGTTTGTGACAACCCTGCATCAAGGAAGTCTGTGGTGCCACTTTTCCAATAGCATGTGCTCACTTCATGTCTCTGTATCACATTTTGGTAATTCTTGCAATATTTTAAACTTTTTAATGATTATTATATCTGTCATGGTGATCCGTAATCAGTGATCATTGATGTTACTATTGTAATTGTTTTGGGGTGCCACAAACCATGCCTCTATAAAATAGCAAACTTAATAAATTATGTGTGGGTTCTGACTACCCCACTGACTGTTTCCTTTCTCTCTCCCTCTCCTCAGGCCTCCCTATTCCTTGAGAGACAGCAATGTTGAAATTAGGCCAATTAATAACCCTACAATGGCCTCTAAGTGTTCACATGAAAGAAAGAATTGCATGTCTCTAACTTTAAATAAAAAACTAGAAATGACTAAGCTTTGTGAGGAAGGCATATTGAAAGCTGAAACAGGTTAAAAGCCAGGCTTCTTGCACCAAACAGTTAGCCAAGTTGTGAATGCAAAGGACAAGTTCTTGAAGGAAGTTTAAAGTACTACTCCGATGAACACATGAATGATAAGATAGCAAAATAAACTTCTTGCTGATATGGAGAAAGGTTGAGTGGTCTGGATAGAAGATGAAACCAGCCACACATTCCCTTAAGCCAAAGCCTAATCCAGAGCAAATCCCTAAGTCTCTTCAAGTCTATGAAATTTGAGAGAAGTAAAGAAGCTTCAGAAGAAAAGTTGGAAGGTAGCAGAAGTTGATTCAGAGGTTTAAGATGCCATTTTTTAATAAAATAGAAGTGCAAGGTGAAGCAGCAAGTGCTAATGTACGTGCTTCCGCAAGTTATCTGGAAGATCTAGCTAAGATTGTTGATGAAGGTGGCTAAACTACATTTTCAATGTAGGTGAAACAGCCTCATATTGGAAGAAAGTGCCATCTAGGACTTTCATAGCTAGAGAGAAGTCACCGCCTGGCTGCAAAGTTTCAAAGGACAGGCTAACTCTCTTGTTAGGGGCTAATACAGCTGGTGACTTGAAATTGAAGCCAATGCTCATTTACCATTCTGAAAATCCTAAAGCTAAATCTGTTTTGCCTGTGCTCTATGAATAGAACAACAAAGCCTAGATGACAGCGCATCTGTTTACAGCATGGTTACTGAATATTTTAAGCCCACCGTTGAAAGTTACTGCTCAGAAGAAAACATTTCTTTCAAAATATTACTTCTCATTGACAATGCACCTGGTCACCCAAGAGCTCTGATGAAGATACACAAGGAGATTAATGTTGTCTTCATATTTGGTAACTCAACATTCATTCTGCAACCATGGATCAAAGAGTAGTTTTGATTCTCAAGACTTATTATTTAAGAAACACATTTCATAAGGCTATAGCTGTCATAGATAGTGATTTATCTGATGGATCTGGACAAGATAAATTAGAAACCTTCTGGAAGGGAGTCATCATTCTAGCTGCCATCAAGAACATTAGTGACTCATGGGAGAAGGCCTAAATAACAACGTTAATAGGCATTTGGAAGAAGTTGATTCCAACCCTTGTAGATGACTTTGAGGGATTTACAACTTCAGGGGAGGAAGTTGCTTGTTATGGATAAGCAAAGGAAGTGGTTTCTGAGATGGAAACTACTCCTGGTGAGGATGCTATGAACATTGTTGAAATGACAACATAGGATTTAGGGTGTTACATAAACTTAGTGAAGGAGTGGCAGGGTTTGAGAGGACCGTCGCCAATTTTGAAAGAAATTCTACTGTGAGTAAAATGCTATCAAACAGCATCACATGCTAAAGAGATTCTCTCAAGAGTCAACTCATATGGCACACTTCATTGTCATCCTATTTTAAAAAATTGACAAAGCCACCAAGCTGATCAGCAACCTGATCAGTTAGCAGTCACCAACATCAAGGCAAGACCTTCTAACAGCAAAAAGAGTACGACTCAGATGATCATTAGCATTTTTTAAGCAATACAGCATTTTTTTTTTGAGATGGAGTTCTGCTCTTGTCGCCCAGGCTGGAGTGCAATGGCACGATCTTGGCTCAGTGCAACCTCTGCCTCCCAGGTTCAAGCGATTCTCCTGCCTCAGCCTCCCAAATAGCTGGGACTACAGGTATGCACCACCAAGCCCGGCTAATTTTTATATTTTTATTAGAGATGGAGTTTCACCATGTTGGCCAGGCTGTGCTTGAACTCCTGACCTCAGATGATCTGCCCGCCTCGGCCTCCCGAAGTACTGGGATTACAGGTGTGAGCCACCGTGCCCGACCAATTCAGCATTTTAAGATTAAGGCATGCAGATTGTTTTTTAGATATAATGCCATTGCACACTTAATGGACTACAGTGTAGTGTAAACATAACTTTTTTTTTTTGAGACGGAGTTTCACCTTGTTGCCCAGGCTGGAGTGCAATGGCATGATCTCGGCTCACCGCAACCTCCGCCTTCTGGGTTCAAGCAATTCTCCTGCCTCAGCCTCCTGAGTAGCTGGGATTACAGGTATGTGCACCATGCCCAGCTAATTTTTGTATTTTTAGTTGAGATGGGGTTTCTCCATGTTGGTCAGGCTGGTCTCGAGCTCCCGACCTCAGGTGGTCTGCTCGCCTTGGCCTCCCAAAGTGCTGAGATTACAGATGTGAGCCACTGCATCCGACCCATAACTTTTATATATACTAGGAAACAAAAAAATTTATGTGATTCACTTTACTACAACATTCATTTTATTCCACTGATCTGGAACTGAACTTGCAGTATCTCCAAGGTATGCCTGTACATCTATGTAACCAACACTCCAATTAAGATATAGTATATTTCTATCATCCCAGAAACTTCCCACATGTCCATTTCATATCCCCTTTCAATCAATCCTTCCCACCCTGAGGCAACAACTATTCCATCACCACAGATGTTTTTCCTGTCGTTGAACTTGTTAGAAGCACTTTGAAAAGTGAAAGCCACTGTACAAAATCCAGTATTATTATTGTATCTCAACTAGATGTTACATTATTTAAAAGACCTAGTATTTTACTTAGTACTGAGCAGAAAGCATGGTAGACACTGACTCAATTCAATATTGAATATATCTTAAAGTGAGTAAACTGTAGGGAAAGGGCCTTTGGCCTGGGTTCTGGGAAGCTGAATTCGAATCTTCTCTGACTTACCTAACATTGTGACATTTAAAACAAACCAAAACATTTTTTACCTTAAGTGTTTCTTCTACTAAATAAAGGAATTGGACTAGGTGATGTTGTAGAGTACCTTCATGCTTTCAGAAATTATTTAACGATGATAATGACTAACATTTATTGAATGATTACTATATGTCAGGCACTACTCTAAATACATTTATTAACTCATTAATCTTAATAACAGTCCAACAAGGTAAATCTTATTACAGTTGACCCCTGAACAACACAGGGGTTGGGGCCACTGACCTTTGTGGTTGAAATCTGTATATAAATTTTGACGTCCCAAAAACTTAACTACTAATAGCCTACTATTGACTGGAAGCCTTACCGATTTAACATAAACAGTTGATTAACACAAATTTTGTATATTATATGTATTATATACTGTAATATTACAATATAATAAGCCAGAGAAAAGAAAATGTTATTAAGAAAATCACAAGGAAGAGGAAATATATCTACTATTTATTAAGTGGAAGTGGATCATCATAAAGGTCTTCACCCTTGTTGTCTTCATGTTGAGTAGGCTGAGGAGGAAGAAGAGTAGGGGTTGGTCTTGCTGTATCGGGAATGGCAGAGGCAGAAGAAACTCCGTGTGTAAGTGGACCTGTGCAGTTCAAACCCACGTTGTTCAAGAGTGAATTGTATTTCCATTTTAGAGATAAGCTTCAGTGACTTTCAACATTTTGCCATACTCATTTTCTACCTCTCTTCTTTTTTATAAAATAAAAAGTATGAAAAATTTCTAACATACTCTTTTAAGTAGACAAATGGCATTTCTCACCCTTAAATACTCTAGCATGCATCTAAAAAAGGACAATTTTATAACGGTCACACCTAACAAAACTAATAATAATTCTTGAATATTACTTATTTAATATCAACTTCATATTTCTCTGACTGTCTTAACATTTCTTTTTTGGTGTTCTGCTAAATTAGAGCCAAAAATGGTCTACTCGTTTTATTTGGTTGTTGTGACCCTTTAGCCTCTTTTAATCTAAAATCCCCTCTGCCTGAAGAGGGAGGATTTAGATTGTGAAGGCAAAAGGAGACCGTGGGGTGCCTTTCTACTTTGCTTCTCATACACAAAAATGTGGTGATGAGGTTACAGGAGAATAAAGCAAAATCACCCCAGCTTCTTCCTATTTCTTGGACTCTTGACCCACCTTCTTAGCTTATGGGTGGCCATCCCTATTTCTGTAGGTCACTTTCTTATGTGAGTAGTAGGGGGTTGCTAGGAAGAGGCTGGTGGATTTCCTTGCACTTACCAGAAACAGAGGGTATATCACTACCAACGGAAATTACTATGAATAGCTCTCAGCAAAACACTTCCGTTGTAATAGGGGCATGATCTCAATGAGGAAATTGGTGCTTGAACATTTGTCTTTGTATACTTTTTTTTACGCAAGAAGAGAAAACATGGGGTTATTTACATTGTAGGGAGGAACTCTTCGAGGTCAGAAGGGGCTCTAGTGAACTCAGCCTGGTTGAGGCTTACTGGCCTGTGCTTTCTGAGATTGAGTGGGCATCCAGAGAACCATGTCCTTCCTCTCCATAGCCTGGGTTAAATATGGAGACATTCTACTAAAGAGTTACTAGAATTGCAGAAATGCACTGCTAGCAAAGGCCTAAAGAATAGCCAGCAAGAGTTTTCAAATGCTGTTCCCACAAGGCTCCATCCATGGAGGCACTTTAAGTATTCTGCAAATATTTTCTTTGAACTTCCTCAAAAAATGTGGTCAATTCTTTATTTTAGTACTAGTCCTTATTTTGGTTTTCTTTTCCAATCTTTCTCTTAGAATTCAGTTTTCACTAAACTTTACCAACACTAATAATAAATTAGCCTCATCTCTTTGTCATGAAATCTCTAAAGTAATGATTCCCAAACCACCATGGAAAAAGCATACATTCTTGATGCCAAAATGGATTTTTGAAAAGGTGCTTTCTTCTTATGTACCTTAGTAAAATAATTTTTTGGAAGTCCATTCTCTTTGGTGGATCTTGAAGCTTGGGAAGACCCATTCTGGAGTGAGAGAATGTCTTCACAGAATAGGAGTTGTGCAAGTTAGGGTTTTGGTTTTTGTTTTTGGAGTGTGTGTGTGTGCCTGTGTGTGTGTGTGTGTGTGTGTGTGTGTGTGTGTGTGTGTGTGTGCAGTAAGTCATTAAATCAAGGCTGAAGCTTTAACTCCATAGAGGCTAGTGGAAGGAATGTTCCTCATCTTGTAAAAACCATTTCCAAGGAAGAGTTTAAAAGAAATAATTTGGGCCAGGAACTGTGGCTTACGCCTCTAATCCCAGCAATCTGGGAGGTTTGAGGCCAGGAGTTTGAGGTTCAGTGAGCTATGATTGCACCACTGCACTCCAGCCTCGGTGACAGGGCGAGACTCTGTCTCTTAAAAGAAAAATGAGGATAAAGTTGACAAGTTTAGTAAATTAAAATATGGGATGCTCAATTAAATTTGAATTTCAGACAAATAAATGATTTTTTAAAAGTACATCATATTTGGGACATATACTAAAAACATTTGTCATTTATCTGAAATTCAAATATAGCTGAAACTTGTTGTTTTTCTGAAATTCAAAAATAAGTTGTTTTGTTTTTCATCTGGTGACCCTCTTGAGTTAGCTGCTTTTGTCTGGTATATTCAGAATTCCAGATTCAGTCATTTGTAGTCATTCCTCCTATAACCCTCTTTCCAGTGTGCTGAGGTCCTGCAAGACTCAGAGCCAGGAGAAATGCCTGTGTACTGTGACACTGACACTTCCTGCACTTAGTGACCTCAAAGAGGTTGACCCCAGGGCAATGAGAAACAAAAGAGGAAAATCAAGTCATGGGTCCCTGTGAAATCTTTTCTTTCAGGGCTGACCTTGATGTTTTGCAGCCTCCCGGTGGCCTGGCTCAAGTGGTTTAGTGTTGAAATTCTTTTAAGTGATTGTGTTAGTTTCCTTTTCGTAAACCTTATCTCTTCCTTGGAGTGTGTTTTAGTTTGCCTGGATGGAGTTGAGTATTCCATTGGCTCCCTGAGTCCTCACATCGGACTTGGTTTCTGTGGGATTTCTCTTTGCTTATTTGCTTTAGGAAGAGGCTCATTGATAAAAGAAGGCAGCCATCTGGGGGCCAGAGAGTCCTCTGGTGCAGCGGCCCACTTGGGACCCTGCCTCCTTCTCAGACTGCAGGGAGTTTACTAATAATCATGGGATGTTTAAGCTGTGAAGCACCTTAATGTGGTAAAGGAGCATGGGAAGGGGTCCCCTCACCCGGGAAGGGGTCGCCTCACCCCTCCTCCCTTAGTAGTTTCACTTTTTGTCTGTTATACACTGTAGGTTCTCCTGAAAGATAATCATTTGATGAAAGGATTCTGCAGCTAGAAATAAGCTATAAAACCAATCCCTAATTATGGCCCTGGCCCATTACAAATAAGGAATCTGAAGCCCAGAGAGGCTAAGCGACTTGCCAAAGGTAGTACAGCAGATTAGCAGCAAAAAGTGGGAAAATAAAAGCCCAGTTCCTCCAACTTCCACATGGTGATTTTTATTCAGGACTATGAGAGATAATGTCCCAAGTCCTTAACATCATTACATGAGGAATTTACTAGTCAGATTATGCACGTTTCAAGGCTCAGGCAAGAACTCCTTGGCTCTCCAGTTCACACGCCCTTTATTCGTGATCAAGGAGGGTTGGGGATTGTTTTGACTGCTACTGGGGGAGAAGTGGGGAGTAGGAATGTGTTAAGGCATAAAATGTAAATACCTGGGAGAGGCTAGACAACCATTCTATTCCACACTCATAGAATAAGTAAATAGATATGAGTTTGTTGCCTGAGAAAAATGTTTCATGGAGGAGAGCGTAGAATAATCTTGGACTCTACAATTGGAACACTTAGGTGGATTGTCTTTAGGGTAGAAATGGATTCCAAGAGCAGGGGAATGTGACCACGGCATATATACTTCTCAGTTTTTCTTTAGCTAGTCCTTTTTATGGTATTTCATTACCTCTGGGTGTGAGACAAATGTGGAATTCTCTTTTCTCTTTCCTGCTTCTTTGCTGAAATGTGAGGCTGGGTACTTCACTTTCTTTCTTGTGTCATGTGCTTGTATTATTTGTAAACCTTTCCCTGAGGGATTCTCCGTAGGATTCTCCGTAGTTCTTTATTATATTGTTCCTCAAACACTTCAGGCAACAACAGGGAATCACAAATGCCAGGAACTATAGCCCCAAATATCCCTTATGCTTTCCTCGTATGTAGAAAAATGTGCCATGTCACAAGGAATAGAATAATGAGATGTCTAAGGACTAGGGGTTTGGAGTCAAACAGACCTGGATTTGAGTCTCAGCTTTGACTTTTCTTAACATGTGACTTTCAGTAAGTTATTTTTATCTCTCTGAGCTCAGTTTCTTCAAATATGAAAGAGGTGGATTGGGAGCTAGTAATAGCCCATTCTTCACAGGATTGCTGTGAGGCTTAAATGAGAAACGTGTATGAAGTGTGATATGGCTTGGCTGTGTTCTGACCAAAATCTAATCTTGAATTCCCACGTCTTGTGGGAGGAACCCAGTGGGAGGTAATCATGGGGCAAGTCTTTCCCATGCTGTTCTTATGATAGCGAATAAGTCTCACCAGACCTGACAGTATTATAAAGGGAGTTTCCTCACCCAATCTCTCTCTTTGCCTGCCGTCGTCCATGTAAGATGTGAGTTGCTTCTCCTTGCCTTCTGCCATGATTGTGAGGCCTTCTCAGCCATGTGGAACTGTAAATCATTAAACTTCTTTCTTTTGTAAATTTGTGGGTATGTCTTTATCAACAGTGTGAAAATGGACTAATACAGTAAATTGGTACCAGTAGAGTGGGGCGCTGCTGGAAAGATACCTGAAAATGTGGAAGTGACTTTGGAACTGGGTAACAGGCAGATGCTGGGACAGTTTGGAGGGCTCAGAAGAAGACAGGAAAATGTGGGAAAGTTTGGAACCTCCTAGAGACTTGTTGGATGGCTTTGACCAAAAGCCTGATAGCAATATCAGCAATAAGGTCCAGGCTGAGGTGGTCTCAGATGGAGATGAAGAACTTATTGGGAACTGGAGAAAAGGTGACTCTTGTTATGTTTTAGCAAAGAGACTGGTGGCATTTTTGCCCTTGCCCTAGAGATTTGTGGAACTTTGAACTTGAGAGAGATGATTTAGGATATCTGGCAGAAGAAATTTCTAAGCAGCAAAGCATTCAAGAGGTGACTTGGCTGCTGTTAAAGGCATTCAGTTTTATAAAGGAAGCAGAGCATAAAAGTTTGGCAAGTTTGCAGCCTGACAATGTGATAGAAAAGAAAAACCCATTTTCTGAGGAGAAATTCAAGCAGCTGCAGAAATTTGCATAAGTAATGAGGAACTGAACGTTAATCCCCAAGACAATGGAGAAAATGTCTCCAGGGCATGTCAGAATTCTTCACAGCAACCCCTCCTATCACAGGCCCAAAGGCCTAGGAGAAAATGGTTTAGTGCACCAGGCCCAGGGTTCCTGTGCTGTGTGTAGCACAGAGACTTGGTGCCCTGTGTCCCAGCTGCTCCAGCCATGGCTGAAAGAAGCCAAAGTAGAGCTTGAGCTGCGGCTTCAGAGTGTGCAAGCCCCAAGCCGTGGCAACTTTCATGTGGTGTTGAGCCTACAGGTGCACAGAAGTCAAGAATTGAGGTTTGGGAACTTCTGTCTAGATTTCAGAGGATGTATGGAAACTCCTGGATGTCCAGGCAGAAGTTTGCTGCAGGGGTGGGGCTCTCATGGAGAATCTCTACTAGGGCAGTGCAGAAGGGAAGTGTGGGGTCAGAGAGCACCCACACAGAGTCCCTACTGAGGCACTGCCTAGTGGAGCTGTGAGAAAAGGGCCACCATCCTCCAGACCCTGGAATGGTAGATCCACTGACAGCTTGCACCATGAACCTGGAAAAGCTGCAGACACTCAACACCAGCCTGTGAAAACAGCTGGGAGGGAGGCTGTACCCTGCAAAGCCACAGGGGTGAAGCTGCCCAAGAACATGGGAACCCACCCCTTGCTTCAGTGTGACCTGGATGTGAGACATGGAATCAAAGGAGATTATTTTGGAGCATTAAGGTTTGACTGCCCCACTGGATTTTGGACTTGCATGGGGCCTGTATCCCCTTTGTTTTGGCCAATTTCTTTCATTCAGAATGACTGTATTTACCCAATGCCTGTAGCCCATTGTATCTAGGAAGTAACTAACTTGCTTTTGATTTTACAGGCTCATAGGTGGAAGGGACTTGCCTTGTCTCAGATGAGATGTTGGATTGACTGTGGACTTTTGAGTTAATGCTGAAATGCGTTAAGTTTTTTTTTTTTTTGAGACAGAGTCTCACTCTGTCACCTGGGCTGGAGTGCAGTGGCACAATCTCAGCTCACTGCATCCTCTGCCTCCTGGGTCCAAGCAATTCTCCTGCCTCAGCCTGCTGAGTAGCTGGGATTATAGGCATGTGCAACCATGCCTGGCTAATTTTTGTATTTTTAGTAGAGATGGGGTTTCACCATGTTGGTCAGGCTGGTCTTGAACTCCTGCTTCAGGTGATCCACCTGCCTTGGCCTCCCAAAGTGTTGGGATTACAGGCCTGAATCCCATTTCACCTGGCCTGCTGAAATGAGTTAAGACTTTGGAGGACTGTTGGGAAGGCATGATTGGTTTTGAAATGTAAGGACATGAGCTTTGGGAGGGGCCAGGGGTGGAATGATATTGTTTGGCTGTGTCCCCAACCAAATCTCATCTTGAATTCCCACATGTTGTGGGAGGGACCGAGTGGGAGGTAATTGAATCATGGGGCAAGTATTTCCTGTGCTGTTCTCGTGATAGTGAATACGTCTCATGAGATCTGATGGCATTACAAGGGGGCATTTCCCTGCCCAATCTCTCTCTTTGCCTGCTGTCATCCATGTAAGATGTGACTTGCTCCTCCTTGCCTCCTGCCATGATTGTGAGGCCTCCCCAGCCATGTGGAACTGTAGATGATTAAACCTCTTTCTTTTGTAAATTGCCCAGTCTTGGGTATGTCTATATCAGCAGCATGAAAATGGACTAATGTAAAGTGTTTTGCATAGTGCCTGGCAAGTGGTAAGCACTCAGTTGCTGCCAGTTGTGTTATTATTATTGACTTCTTTATTATTATTTTTCCCATAAACTTAATTTAGATCTCTTATACCATGATCTGGGGTTTGGGTCATTATTCTTGTCTTTCATTAAAGAAAATCTCTCTCCTAATCAAAATCTATTTATCTTATTTTAAATTGTTTCCCATTATTATTCCTTAAGTTCTAATTCCATTTGCACCTCCTTGTTGAAATCTTCTTTTACCATTCCGAGTCATTGATCTCTTTCTCCTTTAATCTCTCGATTTACACATTCCCTGTGCCAAATGATGAAGAGCAGTTTCTAACATTTTTCCTTGTATTATTTTCCCTGTGAATGCTGTTGTTGAAAACATATTTTTAAAGCTAATTTTTTTATTATGGAAATCTTAAACATACATAAAAATCGTAAAAAAATAGTGTAATTGTCTCCATGTATCTATTGCCCAACTTCAACAGTTATCAACTTTTAGTCAATCTTGTTTCTTTTAAATTCTCTGCTCCCCTTTTATTTTGCCCAGAGTATTTTCAAAGCAAATCCCCAGACATCCCGCAATTTTATGTTAATAGTTCGGTATGTATGTCCAATTGATAAGGATTTTTTTTCTTATAACTGCAATGCCATCATCATTTCTAACAAGATTAGCGATAATTCCTTTTTATCATTTAACACCCAATTAATATTGAAATTTCTCTTATTGCCTCAAAAGTATGTATATATATTTTTAGAGATGAGGCCTCACTCTGTTGCCCAGGCTGGAATGTGGTGGCATGATCACAGCTCACTGTAACCTCAAACTTCTAGGCTCAAGCAATCCTCTTGTCTTGGCCTCCCAAGCAGCTGGGACTGCAGGCATGAGCCACTGGTCCTGGCCCCTCAAAAATATTTTTTAACAGTTTGTTTGAATCTGGATTCAAACAAAGCCTACACATTTTATTTGGTTGCTATATCTTGTAAATCTCTTTTAATTAATTACAGTTTCTCTTTCCTAACTTTTTAAAAGTTCTCTAAAAACTCAAAATTTAGACAGAAAAACTGTTCAGACTGCATTTATCATAAAGAAGTCACCTTCTTATGTATTAAATGAGATGTCTATAACTCTCAATCATGAGATAACTAAAATTAACATGCTGATTTCTCATCAGTTCAGCATAAAGCAAAGAAATTTGATATTTTAGTTAACTTATGCATCTTTATTTCAAGGCTTATTTCCATTTGTCTTTTTAAAATAAAAATAGTTTGGGAAGTTTACTCCTAAAATGTAAGGTTGGGGCCAACTGACGTTTATTATAGCGAGACAGTTCTTACTTTTAAATACCTAATATTAAGTATTTTTCTCAGCAGGAAGAGTCCTTTTATGTCTGCACTCCCTCTCCCCAATGCCACCAGTTATCACTGATACTGTCTGGTGAGGCTTTCATGTTCTCCAGGTCTCAGTCTTTGCCTTTCACCTATTCATTGGCTATTCTCAGCCCCGATGACTTTGCCTTCCCCATGAGACTGGACAACGGAGGGGATGAGGAAAGCATTTTACCTCTCTTGGGGTTGGAAGGAGGGGAGAACATGAGATCAGTGGAGACGGAATCATTGAAACAGTCAGAGATCAAAACCCTGAGAGAGACAGGAGCCTATAGATCTAAGTTAAGAAGAAGGCTGATTTACAGAGACGTTTAGCCTTGGTGGCTGTGAAAATTATGTTTTATTCGGACTCAAAGTAGAAAGGGTGTTCAATCCTAGGTCTAAGATTTGTTATATTATTATTAAAAAAATCTTTAATTTTGTGGATAGAGCCATCACCAGAGATTAAAAGGGCAGTTTTGGCTGGGCATGATGGCTCATGCCTGTAATCCTAGCACTATGGGAAGCTGAGGCAAGAGGATTGCCTGAGCTCAGGAGTTTGAGATTACCCTGGGCAACATAAGGAAACCCTGTCCCTACAAAAATGTTTTCAAAAAATTAGGCAGGTGTGGTGGTGCACGCATGTGGTCCCAGTTACTCAGGAGGCTGAGGTGGGAGGATCACTTGAACCTGGCAGGTCAAGGTTGTAGTGAGCCATGATTGTGCCACTGCACCCTGGCCTGGGGGTCGGGGTGAGATCCTTTCTTTTATTTTCATTTTTTTATTTTTTTTGAGACGGAGTTTTGCTCTTATTGCCCAGGCTGGAGTGCAATGGCATGATCTCAGCTCACTGCAATCTCCACCTCCTGGGTTCAAGCAATTTTACTGCCTCAGCGTCCCAAGTAGCTGGAATTACAGGCACCCGCCACCACGCCCAGTTAATTTTTGTTATTTTTATTAGAGACAGGGTTTCACCATGTTGACCAGACTGAGATCCTTTCTTTTAAAAAGAAATAAATAACAACAACAGCAACAATAATAATAATGATAATAATAATTGGTGTAAACTAGGAAAGAACACAGCCAGTTTGATTCCTAGATAGTGACTCCTCTGTTACTTTAGTAATCTGATTTTTAATATACCAAATTATTTAAAATTCTTTAGAGGGGCTCACCATGCAAAGAAATACTCTTTTTTTCCCCCAAGTAAATTATAACCTTTTAATTACTTGTTTTATAAGTTTTGGCTTTTATATTTTGACATTTCTTAAAATGAGTTCCAGCTAGGTATTTGAGAAAATGAAAATAGGAGCACTGATGTTACTTGGCCTACAAAGAGAAAATAACATTTCTGTTATATTCATTCTACTATTATACCCATAAGAGATGCCACATACTATAATTCTGATGACATTGAAAGGTTCAGTGGATGTATTCTTGAATATTCTCTGGACATATGTAAACATTTTGAATATATCACAACTTTCATTTTTCCTAATAATGAAAAAATAAGCATGCATTTAAATATATGACAATCATGGATGACTTCATAAAGGGATTTTAAACTGAATTATAGCTAATAAAAAATGCAAAGAAAGGATATTTACAGCTACTATGAAAAAATTACAAAGAAAACAATAAAATCACCTTTAGGGCTTTCTTATTAAAATTCGTTTTTGCTGTCTAAATGTAAACTTTATCCTTAATTTAGGTTTTGTTACATTTTTAGCAAATTATGTTTTAAATTAATTGGTGGTGTCAAAATATCATTAAAATGTGTTAAAAAGATATTATTGATTGAGCACTCTGTAGTCTCAGTGTTGCCAGGAGATGTAGTTGGTTTAACTGAAATATAAGATATTTTTGCCTTTAGTTATTTATAGCCTTCTTAGGTAAACGAGAGAAAACACATGAAATTATGAAAAAAGAGTGAGTGGCGATTAAGTGACATACTGTGTCTTACAATCACTACTTGAATAAACAGTTGATTGGTATGAGCTGAAGTAGTTTGTTTTGTGGTTCCTGATAGAGTTTATAAAATTAAATTACTATTCCAGTATCTTCTTGGACCTAGCCATTTGGTTAAAGGTCAAATTCCTTCTGCCACATATCAGAAATTCCGTCTGTAATTTTTATTTGAACATTTCCGTGCCTTTTCCAATAATGTATTCCCACCCTAACCACCCACCAGAGAAAACAACACAGTATTCTTTTGTGTGGTGATGGCATTTTGTGAACAAAAGAACATGACACATGTGATTCAACTGAGTATCTGGATGTCTGCATGATGCTGTAATGTAGTCCTTTGGACAAGAATTACATGCATCTATCTTGGGAGTTACTGTACCAGAGTAGGAGTGAAGAAACTTTGGACTTTAAAACCACCCCCTAGGCAGAATTCTGTTTTTGAAGGGAAAAAATAACCTGAGAATGGTGTGTGTGTGTGTGTATGCATAGTGGCAATAATGGCAAATTTCACAGATAAGGCGATGGCAACAGTTCTGAATTATTTCTTAAGAATATTGAGTGAGGGAGGAGCTCTGTCTTTCAGCTTTCAAATTATATAAGAGGGATGAACTGCTGAAACTAGCATCTGGTACCAGGTGAGTCAGCAGCTATGTACAAACTTAAGTGCTTCTGTTCACTAGGCTAGGTCAGGCTATAGTAACAAGCCATACCAAAATCTGAATGGCTTGAAACAACAAAGGAGTATTCACCACTCATGTCCACTGTACCCAGCAGAGGATTTTGTTGCACTACACTATTGTCCCTACTCTGAGACCTAGGTTGACAAAGCAGCCACCATCTGGAACATTACCAGTCAAAGTGGTGGAAGGGAAAACAAAACAAAAAAGCCTCTCTAGGGTCTTGTATCTGCATCAGTCCCTAACTTGAATGTAACGCAAATCATGGGGGCAGGTACCAAGATGGCCGAATAGGAAGAGCTCCAGTCTACAGCTCCCAGCATGAGCAATGCAGAAGACGGGTGATTTCTGCATTTCCATCTGAGGTACAGGGTTCATCTCACTGGGGCTTGTTGGACAGTGGATGCAGCCCACGGAATGTGATCCGAAGCAGGGCAGGGCATCACCTCACCTGGGAAGTGCAAGGGGTCTAGAATTTCCCTTTCCTAGCCAAGGAAAGCCATGACAGACAGTACCTGGAAAATCGGGACACGCCCACCCTCATACTGTGCTTTTCCAATGGTCTTAGCAAACGGCACACCAGGAGATTATATCCCATGCCTGGCTCAGAGGGTCCAATGCCCATGGAGCCTTGCTCACTGCTAGCACAGCAGTACAAGGTCGAACTACAAGGTGGCAGCAAGGCTAGGAGAGGGGTGTCTGCCATTGCTGAGGCTTGAGTGGGTAAACAAAGTGGCCAGCAAATTCAAACTGGGTGTAGCCCACCGCAGCTCAAGAAGGCCTGCCTGCCTCTGTAGACTCCACCTCTGGGGGCAGGGCATAGCTGAACAAAAGGCAGCAGAAACTTCTGCAGACTTAAATATCCCTGTGTGACAGCTTTGAAGAGAGCAGTGGTTCCCCAGCATGGAGTCTGAGGTATGAGAAGGGACAGACTGCCTCCTCAAGTGGGTCCCTGACCCCCAAGTAGCCTAACTGGGAGACACCTCCTAGTAGGGGCTGACTGACACTTCATACAGCTAGGTTCCCCTCTGAGATGAAGCTTCCAGAGGATCAGGCAGCAACATTTGCTGTTCTGTAATATTTGCTGTTCTGCAGCCTCCACTGGTGATACCCAGGCAAACAGGGTCTGGAGTGCACCTCCAGCAAACTCCAACAGACCTGCAGCTGAGGGTCCTGACTGTTGGAAGGAAAACTAACAAACATAAAGGACATTGACACCAAAACCCCATCTCTGGGTCACCATCATCAAAGACCAAAGGTAGATAAAACCATAAAGATGGGGAGAAACCAGAGCAGAAAAGCTGAAAATTCCAAAAATCAGAGTGTCTCTTCTCCTCCAAAGAAACACAGCTCCTTGATTGCAATGGAACCAGCTAACATCATAATGACAAGATCAAATTCACACATAACAATATTAACTTTAAATGTAAATGGGCTAAATGCTCCAATTAAAAGACACAGACTGGCAAATTGGATAAAGATTCAAGACCCATCAGTGTGCTGTATTCAGGAGACCAATCTCACGTGCAGAGACACACATAGGCTCAAAATAAAGGGATGGAGGAAGATCTACCAAGCAAATGGAAAAAAAAATGCAAAGGTTGCAATCCTAGTCTCTGATAAAACAGACTTTAAACCAACAAAGATCAAAAGAGACAAAGAAGGCCATTACATAATGGTAAAGGGATCAATTCAAAAAGAAGAGCTAACTATCCTAAATATATATGCACCCAATACAGGAGCACCCAGATTCATAAAGCAAGTCCTTAGAGACCTACAAAGAGACTCAGACTCCCACACAATAATAATGGGAGACTTTAACACCCCACTGTCAACATTAGACAGATCAACGAGACAGAAAGTTAAAAAGCATACCCAGGACTTGAACTCAGCTCTGCACCAAGCAGAGCTAATAGACATCTACAGAACTCTCCACCCCAAATCAACAGAAGATACATTCTTCTCAGCACCAGATTGCACTTATTCCAAAATTGACCACATAGTTGAAAGTAAAGCACTCCTCAGCAAATGTAAAAGAACAGAAACTATAACAAACTCTCTCTCAGACCACAGTGCAATCAAATTAGAACTCAGGGTTAAGAAACTCACTCAAAACTGCACAACTGCATGGAAACTGAACAACCTGCTCCCGAATGACTACTGGGTACATAATAAAATGAAGGCAGAAATAAAGATGTTCTTTGAAACCAATGAAAACAAAGACACAACATACCAGAATCTCTGGGACACATTTAAAGCAGTGTGTGCAGGGAAATTTATAACACTAAATGCCCACAAGAGAAAGCAGGAAAGATCTAAAATTGACACCCTAACATCACAATTAAAAGAACTAGAGAAGCAAGAGCAAACACATTCAAAACCTAGCAGAAGGCAAGAAATAACTAAGATCAGAGCAGAACTGAAGGAAATAGAGACACAAAAAACCTTTCAAAAAATCAATGAATCCAGGAGCTGGTTTTTTGAAAAGATGAACGAAATTGATAGACTGCTAGCAAGACTAATGAAGAAAAGAGAGAAGAATCAAATAGGTGCAATAAAAACGGTAAAGGGGATATCACCACTGATCTCACAGAAATACAAACTACCATCAGAGAATACAATAAACAACTCTACGCAAATAAATAGAAAATCTGGAAGAAATGGATAAATTCCTGGACACATACACCCTCCCAAGACTAAACCAGGAAGAAGATGGATCCCTGAATAGACCAATAACAGGCTCTGAAATTGAGGCAATAATTAATAGCCTACCAACCAAAAATGTCCAGGACCAGATTCACAGCTGAATTCTACCAGAGGTGCAAAGAGGAGCTGGTACTATTCCTTCTGAAACTATTCCAATCAATAGAAAAAGAAGGAATCCTCCCTAACTCATTTTATGAGGCCAGCATCATCCTGATACCAAAGCCTGGCAGAAACACGACAAAAAAACATAATTTTAGACCAATATCCCTGATGAACATTGATGCAAAAATCCTCAATAAAATACTGGCAAACCGAATCCAGCAGCACATCAAAAAGCTTATCCACCACGATCAAGTTGGCTTCATCCCTGGGGTGCAAGGCTGGTTCACTACGCAAATCAGTAAATGTAATCCATTATATAAACAGAACCAAAAAAAAAAAAAAACCACATGATTATCTCAATAGATGCAGAAAAGGCCTTGGACAAAATTCAACAGCCCTTCATGCTAAAAACTCTCAAGAAACTAGGTATTGATGGGATGTATCTCAAAATAATAAGAGCTATTTATGACAAACCCACAGCCAATATCATACTTAATGGGCAAAAACTGGAAGCATTCCCTTTGAAAACTGGCACAAGACAGGGATGCCATCTCTCACCACTTCTATTCAACATAGGGTTGGAAGTTCTATCCAGGGCAATCAGGCAGTAGAAAGAAATAAAGGGTATTCAATTAGGAAAAGAGGAAATCAAATTGTCCCTGTTTGCAGATGACATGATTGTATATTTAGAAAACCCCATCATCCCATCCCAGTCTCCTTAAGCTGATAAGCAACTTCAGCAAAGTCTCAGGATACAAAATCAATGTGCAAAAATCACAAGCATTCCTATACACCAATAACAGACAAACAGAGAACCAAATCATGAGTGAACTCCCATTCACAATTGCTTTAAAAAGAATAAAATACCTAGGAATCCAACTTACAAGGGATGTGAAGGACCTCTTCAAGGAGAGCTACAAACCACTGCTCAATGAAATAAAAGAGACACAAACAAATGGAAGAACATTCCATGCTCATGGATAGGGAAGAATCAATATCGTGAAAATGGCCATACTGCCCAAGGTAATTTATAGATTCAATGCCATCCCCATCAAGCTACCAATGACTTTCTTCACAGAATTGGAAAAAACTACTTTAAAGTACATATGGAACCAAAAAAGAGCCTGCATTGCCAAGAAAATCCTAAGCAAAAAGAACAAAGCTGGAGGCATCATGCTACCTGACTTCAAACTATATTACAAGGCTACAGTAACCAAAACAGCATGGTACTAGAACCAAAACAGAGATATAAACCAATGGAACAGAACAGAGCCCTCAGAATTAATACCACACATCTACAACCATCTGATCTTTGAAAAACCTGACAAAAGCAAGAAATGGGGAAAGGATTCCCTATATAATAGCGCTGGGAAAACTGGCTAGCCATATGTAGAAAGCTAAAACTGAATCTCTTCCTTACACCTTATACAAAAATTAATTCAAGATGGGTTAAAGACTTAAATGTTAGACCTAAAACCATAAAAACCCTAGAAGAAAACCTAGGCAATTCCATCCAGGACGTAGGCATGGGCAAGGACTTCATGACTAAAACACCAAAAGCAATGGCAGCAAAAGCCAAAATTCACAAATGGGATCTAATTAAACTAAAGAGCTTCTGCACAGCAAAAGAAACTACCATCAGAGTGAATAGGCAACCTGCAGAATGGGAGAATATTTTTGCAATCTACTCATCTGACAAAGGACTAATATCCAGAATCTGCAAAGAGCTTAAACAAATTTACAAGAAAACAAACAACCCACCCCATCAAAAAGTGGGCAAAGAATATGAACAGACACTTCTCAAAAGAAGACATTCATGCAGCCAGCAGACACATGAAAAAATGCTCATCATCACTGTCATCAGAGAAATGCAAATCAAAACCACAATGAGATACCATCTCATGCCAGTTAGAATGGCGATCATTAAAAAGTCAAGAAATGACAGATGCTGGAGAGGATGTGGAGAAATAGGAATGCTTTTACACTGTTGGTGGGAGTGTAAATTATTTCAACCATTGTGGAAGACAGTGTGGTGATTCCTCAAGGATCTAGAACTAGAAATACCATTTGACCCAGCAATGCCATTACTGGGTATATTCCCAAAGAATTATAAATCATGCTACTATAAAGACATGTGCACACGTATGTTTATTGCAGCACTATTCACAATAGCAAAGACTTGGAACCAACCCAAATGTCCATCAATGATAGACTGGATTAAGAAAATGTGGCACACACACACCATGGAATACTATGCAGCCATAAAAAGGATGAGTTCATGTCCTTTGTAGGGACATGGATGAAGCTGGAAGCATCATTCTGAGCAAACTATTGCAAGGACAGGAAACCAGACACTGCACATTCTCAATCATAGGTGGGAATTGAACAATGAGAACACTTGGACACAGGGTGGGGAACATCACACATTGGGACCTGTCGTGGGATGGGGGGAAGGGGGAGGGATAACAGTAGGAGAAATATCTAATGTAAATGACGAGTTAATGGGTGCAGCACACCAGCATGGCACATGTATACATATATAACAAACCTGTACGTTGTGCACATGTACCCTAGAACTTAAAGTATAATTTAAAAAAATAAAATAAAATAAAAAAGAAAATAACACAAATCAATCTTTTTATATTTTTAATGTATGTTTGTTTTTATTAAATACATTTTCACTTTAATAAATCATTATAAATAAGAAGAAAAATTATAAAAACCTATCTCAGTGATATTTTATAATTTATTTTAGTTTTTGTTTTAGGTTCAGGGGGTACACATGCAGGTTTGTCACATGGGTGAATTTCATTTTGCTGGGATTTGGTGTATGAATGCTTCTGTCACCCAGGTAGTGAGCATAGAATTGGATAGTTTTTTAACTCTTACCCGCCTCCGCCACCACCCCCCCAGTATTTTTCAGTGTCTGTTGTTCCCATCTTTATATCCATGTGCACTCACTGTTTAGCTCTCACTTATAAGTAAGAGTATGTGGCATTTGGATTTCTGTTTCTGTGTTAATTCGCTTAGGATGATGGCCTCTAGCTGCATCCATGTTGCCTCAAATGACATGATGCTGTTGTGTTTGATGGCTAGGTAGTATTCCATGGTATATATATGCCATATTTTTATGATCCAGTCTGCCATTGATGGGCATCTAAATGGATTTCATGTCTTTGCTATTGTGAATAGCACTGCAATGAACATATATGAGTGTGTGTGTCTTTTTGGTAGAATGACTTATTTTCCTTTGAGTATATACTCAGTAATGAGATTACTGGGTTGAATGGTAATTCCATTTTAAGTTCTTTGAGAAATATCCAAACTGCTTTCCACAATGACTGAACTAATTTACATTTCCACCAACGGTATGTAAGCATTCCCTTTTCTCCATAACCTTGCCAACAACTGTTTTTTTTTTTTTTTTGGACTTTTTAATAATAGCTATTCTGACTGGTGTGAGATGGTATCTTATTAAGGTTTTAATTTGCATTTCTCTAATGATTAGTGATGTTAAGCATTTTTTCATATATTTGTTGGCCACGTGCATTTCTCGTTTTGAGAAGTATCTGTTCATGTACTTTGCCCATTTTTAAATGAAGTTGTTTATTCTTGTTGAAATGTGTCAGTTCTTAAAGATTCTGGGTATTAGACCTTTGTCAGATGCTTAGTTTGCAAATATTTTCTCCCATTCTGTAGGCTGTCTTTTCATTCCATTGATAGTTTATTTTGTTGTGCAGAAACTCTTTAGTTTAATTAGGTCCTGCTTGTTAATTTTTATTTTTGTTGCAATTGCTCTTGGGGCAGAAATTCTGTGCCAAGGCTAATATCCAGAATAGTATTTCCTAGGTTTTCTTCTAGTATGTTTTCAATTTTAGGTTTTACCTGTAAGTCTTTAATCCACTTTGAGTTAATTTTCATATATTGTGAAAGTAAGGGGTCCAGTTTCAATCTTCCTCATATGGCTAGCTAGTTATCCCAGCACCATTTATTGAACAGAGAGTACTTTCCCCGTTGCTTGTTAGGTCAACTTTGTTGAAGACCAGATGGTTGCAGGTGTGTAGGTTTATTTCTGGGTTCTTGATCCTGTTCCATTGCTGTATATATCTGTTTTTGTACCAGTACTGTGCTTTTTTGGTTACTATAGCTTTATAGTTGGGCAGTGTGATGCTTTTGGCTTTGTTCTTTTTACTTAGGATACTTTTGCTATTCAGGCTCTTTTTTTTGATTCCATGAATTTTAGCATAGTTTTTTGTAATTCTTTCAAAAATGATGTTGGATAAGTTTGTAGGAATAACATTGAACCTGCAAACTGTTTTGGGCAGTACGGCCATTTTAACAATATTGATTCTTCCTATCCCTGAGCATGGAATGTTTTTCCATTTGTTTGTGTCATCTCATTTCTTTCAGCAGTGTTTTGTAATTCTCATTATAAAGATCTTTCACTTCCCTGGTTAGCTGTTTTCCTAGTTATTTTATTCTACTTGTGGTTATTGTGAATGGGAATGGGGTCATGGGAGCTCCTGCTGTTAAGATCCCAGAGGTCCGTGACGAGAGTGGGCTCCTTCACAGTTACTTCACTCACTCTTTCCTTAGGAGCCACTGGACAAGTCAATCTTGACAGTTTACGATTTATTCAAGTTTCATAACATAAAACTCCACTGAGGTAAATACAAAATCTTACATTTGAGACTTCTAATTCACATGCCTGGGATGAGCACATGTACAAAAAAGACTGAGGGCTCAATATGAGTAGGTCAACAGTGTTATATGATGACAAAAAAGGAAGTTAATTGATTTCAGGTTACAATTATAACATCCAAAGCAAACGAGATAATGGTCTCTAACAGTTCCGCTATACTCCCTAACATTCTAGATTCTAGAAGGATCTAGATTCTAGAAGGATCTACTCAGATTAGATATTATATGTGAAGAGAGAGATTCATAAGGTAAAAATGAGTCTAGATGCAAATAAACAGGAGGTCGAAGAGTCAGGAAACTCTAATGTGAGAAATGGTTGAAGAAACAGCTATTTTACTTAAGAGAGGATAGACTGGGCACAGTGGCTCATGCCTGTAATCCCAGCACTTTGGGAGGCCAAGGCAGGTGGATCACGAGGTCAGGAGTCTGAGACCAGCCTGACCAACATGGTGAAACCCCGTCTCTACTAAAGCTACAAAAATTAGCCAGGTGTGGTGGTACATGCTTATAACCCAGCTACTCAAGAGGCTAAGGCAGGAGAATCACTTGAGCTCGGGAGGCGGAAGTTGCAGTGAGCCGAGATTGCGCCACTACACTCCAGCTGGGCGACAGGACAAGACTCCATTTCAAAAAAAAAAAAAGATAGAGATGTGATATCTTGGCTGCCTCTAGTATATGGAGATGGAAATTCACTCTATACCTATGTATACAGATGGTAGGAGGGGACCCATGCGTGGAAGTTAAAGGAAGGAGGACTTCAACTCAGTATAGAGAACTTAGTAGTAATTAGAACTGTCCAACAGTAGCATGGACTAAAGGGTGAAAGGTCTGTCTCTGTGAGAGGTTCTAATTGAACAAGCTTTGTTACACGATGTGATTCCATTGTTGTCTCTGATAGACTTTTATTCTTATTTAGTTAGCTACATTTTTGTTTTGTGCAATTAGGAGGCTGTTTTAATCTTATTTGGGATTTTTGAAACTGTCAAAGGTCTTTAAAACTTTTTGATAAATAAAATAATGAAATTTTGAAACTCTCTTTTAGGAATTATTGAATCACATATGTTGGAGTCAGACTGACTTGTGTTCATATGCTAGCTCATCCCTTGCAAGCTTTCTCACCCTGGCAGTGAAGTTACTTAATCTCTGAGCCTAACTACTGCTAGTACTACACTACTATTACTACCACTACTACTAGTACTGCTGAGAGGGTTAATCAAATGAGCTAAGGCACATAAAGAGCTTTTATGGTGCTTGGCACAGAGTAGGCACCCAGAACATGAGGCTACCACTGTTATTAATCCTTTCCTTGGCCTTTGTTTTGCTAAAGCTAACACGGTGCTTAGTAAAGGCTTTTAGATCTTAGTCCCAGCTTCTTTTCACTATTGTCCTTGAGTTACTTAGGTTTCAGGGTTAAGTCAAGAATATCATGAATTTTAATGACTCTTGTATTCATTTACTTTCTTTACACTCAAATGCTCTAGAGTCAGGGTTTTTCAATAACCTCTGCAGCTGCAGTCACTGATTATTTAAATAGTAAAACACATCGTACTACAGCATTCAACTGCCTCACTTGTCTTTGAACCAGTCTTCTCTGGCTCCATGCACACTTTAGATTTTGGGGCTATAGGCCAACTCATGTGTATATGATCTTCCTTAAGTTTTTCCTCACAGTCAAAGGCTTTTTAGTTTTTCTTTGACAATTATCTAGAGTGTGAGACTTAGATAGTATCATTAACTTGACCTTTCCATTAAACCAGAGAAAATTCAAAGAAATCTCATCTAAATGTCTTCTAGGGAAAATAAGCTTTAGAAACAATAACATTTGCAAGCATTGACATTTTTTATTTTTTTTGCCTCATTTTTTTCCTTGGAGTTGACAAAAATAATTGGTATCTCAAAATCTGTTGGAAGCAGCAGACTTTTAAAATCTCATATTAGATGAGAATGTGAATAATCACATTGTATGTAGGACCTGTTTTGCAATACTTTAGGGAAAAATCACTAAAAAGGACATTTTTGCCTGTGGATAGGATGATTGCATCTAGCTCTTTCTCACCTGTTCTGCTCCGATGCCAACTTGTCTTCATTTCTTGTTGAGTGTCCAACCTGTTGGCTTTATTCCTAAGGTTTGTAAGGAATTAATTCTCTACCTCTCCATAGGCACCAGTGAAACCTAACTATGTTGTGATATGGAGAAGCATGAGGCATTTGGAATTTATGAATCATAGCACTAAAATCTGGAACTAGTCATGTAGCCCTTTGCCTGGAAGCATATTATTGAGCATTCAATTCACAGTTATAGCTTTTCCCTAGTGCCAGTTTGTAAGTTAGTTTAAAAACTGTTCTAATTCTGTGAAGAAAGTCAATGGTAGCTTGATGGGGATAGGATTAAACCTATAAATTACTTTGGGCAGTATGTCCATTTTCACGATATTGATTCTTCCTATCTATGAGCATGGAATGTTTTTCCATTTGTTTGTGTCCTCTTTTATTTCCTTGAGCAGTGGTTTGTAGTTCTCCTTAAAGAGGTCCTTTGCATCCCTTGTAAGTTGGATTCCTAGGTATTTTGCTCTCTTTGTAGCAATTGTGAATGGGAGTTCACTCATGATTTGGCTCTCTGTTTGTTTATTATTGGTGTATGGGAATGCTTGTGATTTTTGCACATTGATTTTATATCCTGAGACTTTGCTGAAGTTTCTTATCAGCTTAAGGAGATTTTGGGCTGGGATGATGGGGTTTTCTAAATATACAATCATGTCATCTGCAAACAGAAACAATTTGACTTCCTCTCTTCCTATTTGAATACCTTTATTTCTTTCTCTTGCCTGATTGCCCGGGCCAGAACTTCCAATACTATGTTGAATAGGAGTGGTGAGAGATGGCATCCTTGTCTTGTGCTGGTTTTCAAAGGGAATGCTTCTAGATTTTGCCCATTCAGTATGATATTGGCTGTGGGTTTGTCATAAATAGCTCTTATTATTTTGAGATATGTTCCATTAATACCTAGTTTATTGACAGTTTTTAGCATGAAGAGGTGTTTAATTCTATCGAAGGCCTTTTCTGCATCTATTGAGATAATCACGTAGTTTTTCTCACTGTTCTGTTCATGTGATGGATTATGTTTATTGATTTGTGTATGTTGAACCAGCCTTGCATCCCAGGGATGAAGCCGACTTGATCGTGGTGGATAAGCTTTTTGATGTGCTGCTGGATTCGGTTTGCCAGTATTTTATTGAGGATTTTTGCATCGTGTTCATCAGGGATATTGGCCTGAAATTTTCTTTTTTTGTTGTGTCTCTGCTAGGTTTTGGTATCAGGATGACACCGGCCTCATAAAATGAGTTAGGGAGGGGTCCCTCTTTTTTCTATTGTATGGAATACTTTTATAAGGAATGGTACCAGCCCCTTTTTGTAACTCTGGTAGAATTAGGCTGCGAATCCATCTGGTCCTGGGCTTTTTTTGGTTGGTAGGCTATTAATTACTGCCTCAATTTCAGAACTTGTTATTGGTCTATTCAGGGATTCAACTTCTTCCTGGTTTAGTCTTGGGAGTGTGTATGTGTCCAGGAATTTATCCATTTGTTCTAGATTTCCTAGTTTATTTGCATAGAAGTGTTTATAGTATTCTCTAATGGTAGTTTGTATTTCTGTGGGATCAGTGGTAATATCCTCTTTATCATTTTTTATTGTGTCTATTTGATTCTTCTCTCTTTTTTTCTTTGTTAGTCTGGCTAGCGGTCTATCTATATTGTTAATCTTTAAAAAAACTAGTTCCTGGATTCATTTATTTTTTTGACGGGTTAGTTCAAACATTGTGGAAGACAGCTTGGCAATTCCTCAAGGAGCTAGAACCAGAAATACCATTTGACCCAGCAATCCCATTGCTGGGTATATACCCAAAGGATTATAAATCATTCTACTAAAAAGACAGACGCACATGTATGTCTATTGCAGCACTAATCACAATAGCAAAGACTTGGAACCAACCCAAATGCCCATCAATGATAGACTGGATAAAGAAAATGTGGCACATACACACTATGGAATACTATGCAGGCATAAAAAAGGATGAGTTCATGTCCTTTGCAGGGACATGGATGAAGCTGGAAACCATCATTCTCAGCAAACTAATACAGGAACAGAAAACCAAACACCAAATGTTCTCACTCATAAGTGGGAGCTGAACAATGAGAACACATGGACACAGGGAGAGGAACAATGCACACTGGGGCCTGTCAGGGGCTGGGGGGTGAGGGGAGGGATAGCATTAGGAGAAATACCTAATGTAGATGATGGGTTGATGGGTGCAGCAAACCACCATGGCACACGTATACCTGTGTAACAAACCTGCACGTTCTGCACATGTATCCCAGCACTTAAAGTATAATAATACAAAGCAATAAAAATAAACAAATAAAAATTTAAAAAAAACTGTTCACGCAGCCATTCTATGAGGAGAGTTATGCTGGCAAACACTTCAGTGTTACAGACATTTATTACCAAACTAAGCAAAACGTTCCCATAAATGTTCATGGTTTTTTCTTTAGAACAGTCCCCAAAGGGGACTGTTTTTTCAAAGTTTTTCTGCTTTTTATTGCTCATGGCCTCCCCACTAACTCACACATTCAGCAGCACTCCCTTGACTAATTGGTGTTAAAGTGATGATGGGGGCATTTTTTCGAGTTTTTTAAAGGATGAATTCATGGTTTTTTGCAGATGGATTTCTGTAGGCAAATCTTAACTTTTCTTAACAAACTTTAGATTACTGGGCTAGTATTCATAACTGGATTACCCTAATTTTTATAATGGGGGAAAATTTAAAATATTTGAATTGCTCGCTATGTATAGGGATTCTCATAAGCAGGAATGAGTTACTAGAGAGAGAGATTCAGGTAAATTAATATTAGTAGCTTTCATATAAAAGTTGTTGGGAAGGCATTAGGCCTCTAGTTCTTCATTTATAAAACAGGACTGCTAACAGTACTATCTCATAAAGTTGTTATGAAATTCCAAGGAGATTGTGCATAGCAGCTAACCCAGTGTCTATGGCATTGTGAGTGAGGATCTGATCCTTGTAAGCCTGTGACATAGGAGGTATATTCTTATCTGCACTTTACAGGTGAGAAAACTAAAGCTCCAGAGGATTAACAGGGACTTGCTCATAAGAGTGAGATTTTAGTCTGAGATTCCTAATTTATAGCTCAGTGCTTTTTCACTATAAGAAGGTCCAGGGGGAATTAATCAGGTAGATTGCTTGAACTTAATCCCATTTTTTTAAGTACTTTTTCTTTGACTGTTAGTATTAACAGTACCTTAGTAGGACCTTTCTCTTGCAGTAGTATATTGCCCCAAAGAAAAATCTGTTACTCTCCTGCCCCAGAGATATAACTCAGTTTTAGCATTATGAGCAAAAGCCCTGGCACGGGAGACTTTTACTTAATCTGCTGTTTTTAGTATAGTATTGCTGCCTTCAACTGTGCCTGATGTTTCTGAGTCCATAGAACTTTAGTTTCAGTATCTTCATAAAAATCAATATGTCCAGTCTTCTGCTGGGGTTGGGGAGAGACAGTCTCCTGGCTTTGCCTGGTAGGAGAGGAAGTGCTCTTTCTATGGGTCCTTTTCCAGTCCCTTACCATATTCGAAGCCACTTGGTGCCTCCAGTTTCCTATTCTTTCTGGTGTTTCCCACTGTGAATCTGCTTCTTTGTTACAACTGCCCCTCCACCTCCAGCCTGCCACTTGTAGGTAGTTAGCTTTCTGTCTTAAAGGATGTTTCAGTTTCTACTCTTTATTTACTTTCCAGCTTCCAAAAATTTTGGTGTGGATCATTTGTTATCTTTTCTCTTGTTTTTTGATCCTTGTGGGTTTATGAGTTTTTGAAAATTAAATAATTTTACTGTTTTTACAGGGTTTTTTTTTTTAGAGATGGAGGAAATCTAGAATCAAATGTTCAATCCACCACGTTTAACCCTACCATTTTATTTGTTATTTTGAAGAACTTAACATATATTTATTTTCAGGTAACTCTACTAACTCTGTCTCTTCGGATGTGATATCCTTTTAGTCTGCCTTTTGTAGCACTTAACTTCTGCATATTTGTAATTGTTGTTAAGTATATATTATCCTTTGTGGCTTTGTCCTGTCCATCATCTCCCTACGGGCATCTTTTGTCTTCTTCTCCATCTCTTTACTGCCATTGTAGTGAACATGCTGCTTGCTAGGCTCTTCCTTCCCTATTTAGATATTTGTTCTTTTGTTCATGGCAATTGCAGTCTAGGTTACAATTGGAAATGTGAGGATGGGATGGTTGCAAGAGGGAAGGGCATGGAGCTTTCTTCTTTTTTCCCTTTTTTCTTTCTCATTCTAATCTGCCTCCCAGGATCTTCCTTCATCTACTGATGTCTTTACTCTTCTGCTGACCTGTTGCCAGCAACAGGGATTGTGACCGCAAAGGGCAAAGTGAGAAGCCCCAAACATACCCCACCAGTCCTAGGGCTGTCAGCCACATTCCTGCCCTGTCCAACAATCACACCTCAATCCCAAAAGCTCAGTCCTGTTTGAAAACCTTAAGGACTTTTTTAAGTGGATGTCTTCCTTTTATAAACCCAGAGGGACCTTAGAATGTCTTGGTTTTTCCCTTAGGACCTAAGTAAAAAGAAAGGAAAGAAGATACAGGAGGGAGTTTTTTCTTTTTGTTCACCTACTTTTGTGCTTACTGGCAATTTAAAAAAAAATCTGAAAACTAAGATTAGTGGTAAAGTTGTCAGATAATATTTTATTGTTGGTGGGGCCAGAGTAGGAAGAAATTGGTCAAAAGTTATCTGATGGCTTTAGAAGTGAAAGGAGGTAGACCCGATTCATCTTAAATTTCTTTGGGAGAAATATGCTCTGCTCATGGACCTTCTCTTTGTTCCTTTACCTTTTCAGATTCTCCCTTTCCTCACATTTCAGATAAAAAAGTGGTTCAGAGAGGAAGTTCTAGAGCTAGACTTTTTTTGAAGCCCAGCTTTGATGATTTTTAGGTATATAAACTCGAACACTGTCATAATAACTGTGACAGTGTGATACTGGTGCAAGCATTGACAAGTGCACCAATAGAACAGAATAGACTCCAAAACAGACTGACTTATGACTTATAAGAGTGATACTGTAGTTCAGTCCTTAACCTCTGTGTGTCTCAGTTTCCTCAAATGCAGAATAGGAACAACTGTATCCCTATGGTGGTGGTGTGATGATTAAGGGAATTAATACAAATGTGCCTACAATAGGGCCTGACATCTAATAAATGTTTAATAAGTTCCACCTATTTTCCCTGGTCCCAGGCCTTAATCAACTTCCTCTGAAATTTCAGTCCTTATTCTGCACTGCTTATTTTGGGACTTAATTATTCACTTCCTTGCTTTGCTACCAAATTATTTTGTGTGCAGTAGTTGTGTGTCTCCATCTATTGTAAACTCTGAGGACAGAGACCACATAGACTGCATGTAATTGCTTCTCTAGTTATCAGGGTGCCCAGAATAACGTTGAGTTCCAGCTGGCATTCAATCTGTGCTTATCAGTTGATTGGGCAATAGATCACTTTGGGAGTTAGGAGATGTTTGTCAGGAGATCTGCATTTTACCTTCCAAGATAGAGGGCAGGAGCAGTTCTGTTTTTTTGTAGCCTTAATTTTTATCAGAAACATTTGCTGTTTTTACCTTTTTACTAAACAGCTCTGGACTGTATGAGTTCTTAGGGATTATACCTGAAAGAATCCACCCAGAAGTATATACACTGCAAGGAAATGTAAAGACTCATGGTTCTTCCCTTTCTTTCACCTCCAGGGCCTTTAAATGATACAGGAAAGAGTTTATGATTTTGCTCATTCATGAATAAGATTTTCTCATCCATATTGTTCTTTTGGGTCTGCTTAGTTTATACACTTTATGTTACAACCTAAAACTCCCAGTTGGTCTTTTTTTTTCCTCTTCTTTTTTGCCTTCCATTTTCACATTACCTTCTGGCCCTAGGAAATCTGTTTTTTCAAAGTTTTTCTGCTTTCCCGAGACAGTTTGCCAGTTACCTGGAAGGTGGCATATTGCCCTTCTTCCTGTTTCCAACTAGTCTCAAAGTGCTTTCTTTCCCAAGAGGTGGCCAAAAACGGCTGTGCTGAAATGGTCATTTGTGAATACAGTAATTCTCAGGAGGCATAAATTCACATCCTGTTCTCACTATGTATTTTATTAACTGTTAGAGTTATTCTACTGCCAGGCCCTGGCTAGAACCTGACTTGGTGCCTAGTGCTAACAACTATCTTTAAAGGATTATGAATAGGGTCATAAACACTATTTACATTAGTAGGAACACATACTTTTAGTATTTCTACCGCTCCTTCTCGCTCCTGCTCACCCTCACAGGCATGGGCAGTTCATAAAAGGTGCATGGGTACTCTGCATTTCCCTTGTGCTTTTTTTTTGGTCACATGTGGATGAATTCATTTGTTTAAACTTTATTTTTCACAATCAAATCACTCTTGTATCCTGGCCTCCAGTCTTCAAATGACATGAAACTTCCCAGATTATGTGTTCTAAGGATTTTTCCCCCTTCTTTTTAACTAGGGCCAAAAATAATAAACCTGGGTTATGATGCAAGTAACCAGAAAGTTAAACCATTGCTTAATGTGCATTAGCTTTAGTATCAGAGCCTTGTCATAGGCATAACAAAATCATGGAACACTCTTTAGTTCAATGGCAAACAATGTTTACTTCCCAGGTGTATGAGATATTAAATATCAACTTCACATCAGAGAAATGTAAAAATGAGAGTTAGAGAGGCAACTCATCCGTGAGTTTTTCCCTGTTTTACTTAAGAAGAAAACTGGATAGTTGAAAAGAGGGATTATTCCTGTTCTCTCAAGATGTGAACCCTGTCCTGTTAAAACGTGTATTAGATGGAAAATGTGGGAAAGAGGCAGTATTGTGCAAGGGTTACTTTGATAATGACTGGCTTTGCACTAAGAACATATAGTAATACATGGTGGGTATCATTCAAAAAGCTTCCAAGTGTATGTAGGACAGGGCTTGGATTCAGTTCAAGCAGATGGATGAACAGTCACTCATTCAATATGCCCCTCTAAGTGATGAAATCAGAATAATGATAGCAGGGATTATAGATGACAGAGTCTTTCCTACAAAAAAAATACATGGCAAAGAGATCCAAAAACTAATGTTTCCTTGACCTTCATGTAAAGATAAGGAAAACTAAGGGAAGATTGCTGATTGTGTACTTAATTTTTTCTCATAGTCTCATTTTCTCATTCTCATTATTTGGCTATGCATTTTATATTTTGTGTCCTTAAAACTGATCATAGTCATGAACTGTGCCTGAAAATGCTGTTTAAGCCAGTGTAATATGGCCAGCAGAAGTTTGAACAAGCCACCTTTCCTGTAAAAGCAGTTCTGAGTAATGCTTAAATGCATTGGCTTTGAAAGTAGCACAGCTATTCAGTACAGCATCCATTGATTCAACCAGTCATGGATAGAAAATATTTTTTCAAAACAATAAAAATAACAATACAACAATACAAATAATACAAGTTTTAAAAACCAATACAGCATAACAACATTTACATAGCATTTACATTGTGTTAGGTGTTATAAGTAGTCTAGAAATGATTTAAAGTACACAGGAGGATGTGCACAGGTTATATGCAAATACTGTGCCATTTTGTGTAAGGGACTTGAGCATTTGCAGATTTTGATATCTGCAGGGAGTCCTGCAGCCAACCCCGACAGATACCTAGGAACAGCTGTAGAGTGTTGTTAACCATTACTTCGATTTTGCACTGACGAAGATGTCAACTGTCTGGCTAGTTTGAGTAACCTCTTCTCTAGACACTGCTAGAGAAACATAATGATCTGTGTTTCACATTTAAAGTCCATTTAAGGGGCCGGGCACGGTGGTTCATGCCTGTAATCCCAGCACCTTGGGAGGCCGAGGCGGGTGGATCACCTGAGGTCAGGACTTCAAGACCAGCCTGGCAAACATGGTGAAACCCGTCTCTACTAAAAATACAAAAATTAGCTGGGCATGGTGGCATGCACCTGTAATCCCAGCTACTTGGGAAGCTGAGGCAGGAGAATTGCTTGAATTCAGGAGGTGGAGGTTGCAGTGAGCTGAGGTATCACACCGCTGCACTCCAGCCTGAGCAACAGAGTGAGACTCCATCTCCAAAAAAAAAAAAAAAAAAAAGTCCATTTAAGTCTTTTAAGAGTTCCATGTACGTCTTTTGATTACAGCCATGTGTTATTCCTGCCCAGTTTATAGAAAAAGATTGTACCTAGTTGTGTTAGGAGAGAAAGTTGACCAGTGGGTACTGATCTCTTTTTTAACATGGCTTCTGTCTTTAACCAAGGAGGGCTGGACTCATGCCTCACCATAAAGAGGATAAGAGATAGTGAAAATGTAGAGGGTAACATTAACTATAGTGTCTATTACAGAATGGGCTCTTGTTGAGGGGCTTTGTAAACAAGAAGGGATTGATCAAGTGAAATACACAGAATCGAACAGGAAAAGCTGGCGAATTTTCTAATTCTAGTACCTTCTCCAAGCCTCAGCATTTGTAGACCTTTATACATGTGGTATGAAAAAGAAGAATCTATTTTGTTTTGTTTTGTTATTGATTTTTAACTACTAAAGACTCTTCCCTGTGCAGCTATTGTGTTAGTGAAATAAATTTTACTCCACAGAAATTGAATCTTATCTTCAGAAGGTCTTTGATGGCTCTTCTTGCTTCGCATATCCAGTGGAAAGAAGCCCTTATATTTCTGTGCCAATATTTTCTCCACTTTGGAAGTACTTGAGTGAACACAGCACATCATTTTTTCAGAAATCAAAGATTTCTCATTAAAATCTTTACTTGAAATTCACAATTTAGTAAAGTTAATATGAAACCAATAGTCCATTAAGAATAAGGAATGATTGGCTTGTATTTTTTATTAACCGTCAGCTGTAAGCAACCTTAAAATACCATCTAACACATTCAAATTCACCAGGCATGACTGCCCAGCGCCCCACCCAACCTAGCCTCTCATTTGTTCTCTTATTAAATCTCTTATTAAATCTCCAGTGGAAGAGATTGTGTCAGAGTTTCCTTCACTAGTCTATTTCAGTGTCTTACAATTCATGTAATGCTTAAAAAGAGAAGTAAGCATTGTTTAAGTGTAAATGTTTATTTTGTTATTTGCTCAGGTTGAATCCTTTTCATATTCTGCTGGCTGTCTTATTCGTGCACTAGTTGTTACTCATGATGCAGATTGCTGATATTATATCTGATGTTATTGTATACTATAGAAGATGTGCCACCAAAAATGCTGAGTGTCCATGAATCACACAGCAATGATTTGAAATCTCTTTG
This sequence comes from Pongo pygmaeus, assembly GCF_028885625.2. Taxonomy (NCBI): domain Eukaryota; kingdom Metazoa; phylum Chordata; class Mammalia; order Primates; family Hominidae; genus Pongo; species Pongo pygmaeus. The sequence goes on along the minus strand of NC_072377.2, from coordinate 33,796,588 downwards.
AGTATGAGGACCATTGTTAACTGACAAAATGTCATGCCATCACCCCAGCCCCGATCCCCTGACCTCCTTTCACACATATACACAATACTAGTTTTACTTTTAGTATCTAAGAAAATTTATTGTGGAAAACAACTGTTATGAGTGTAGTAAAGCTTTATAGTGAAAGTGTATTTTATTAAATATAATAACATCTTCGTACATCTAAAAAGCAGTAATGATATGTCAAAGTTTTTTATCTAGAAAATGAAGGTATGGTATTTGTAGAAGTTCTCATTCTGAGTCATTTAGTGAGAAAATTGGTGGTGTTTTACCTATAAAAATCCTTAAAACACTGTGCATATTTTTGGAGCTAATTAAAAGCAAAAATAACAAAGATTGATATACATTTAATTTTGTTCACTCTACATAGCTATAGCCCATAGGAGGGGTTCTGCAAGAACACAGCAATCACCTAGATGATGAAGCATAATCCCTGTGGGTGCTTCATGCTAAGTTCTGAGCCTCAGCCCATGTTGCCTATGGTTAAATCAAATAATGTATGTAAATAACAGCAAAGGGTCTGTAATCTTAAAAAGTTATCTCTACACAAACTTGTGTATATACATACTTTTCTCTATATAGAGTACCAAAATTTCCTGATTCGTGAGTCTTCTTTAATTTAACATTTAAAAAATTGCCCTCTGTGGCATATATCACTCTATGGAGATTACCTCAGAATAAAACAATCTTTTAACAACAACAAAAAAGTATTTATGAGGGTCTACCAGGTGGCTGGCAAGAAATTAGTGGTTTCTCTCATGCATTTACCATATGTTATCTGTTGGCCTTAGATGAGTACTGAATGTCTGTTTCTATGGATGCAGAAAGGAATTTTTATATTGGTGAGCTGTATTTCAGTTTAGAACATTGACCCAGGTTTTATAAAAATAGATTTGTCTTTGATAGATATTTTATTGGATAGCTATAAAGGCACTGTTGTTTTCATTCATTTTTTATATTTGTGAAGGAAAAGTTGATTTGTATATTTCTGGGGCTGGTGAATTTTTTTTCTGCCCATGTATGAAGAACTGAACGATTATACATGTGGTTCAATGTTTTTGTTAGATTGTTGGGGATAGTGATGAGGGTGGGGTTAGAGAATTGGAAATTGGTATACCAAAGGTACCAAGAGATTGCTTGTCTTGATTTGGTGCTAATAGAGGGACAGAATTCCCCTTTCAGACCCTAGGAGGGCTGTTTGCTTTTGCGTGTAGAGTTAGATACATGGAGGTTCAATTTGGAAATATAGTCAAATCTCTGCTAGAATAGTTGATAGAAAAGCTACTGTGGGCCACTCATACTTCTGGTTATCACAAAGGTCAAAGTAGATATTTAAAAAATAAAACAGAAGGCTTTAAAGGACTGTTTCCCTTGCTGTGAAAACCATTCATGCCCCTCTGCAGGTAGCAGTATTTTAGTGGGAAAGATTGATAATCACAACACTCCATTATCAAGTTTAATATAAAATATGCCTAAAATATTTCCATTAATCATGAATCACAGACTTTTCTTGGACATTCACTGTGTTCAGGGCACTGCAGTTGACAGTGAATACACAAATATCTGTTGTGTGATGAAATGTGAAGTTTAATTAATGGGCTCTTTTCATCCTCCGAGTTTAGTAACCCAAGTGAGTTAACTGCCCATTTGGCAGTTATACCTTGGACACCTGTTGCTTTTGTGTTGCAAACCCCACATGCCAAATTTGCAACTTCTAGCTTCAAAGAGTAAGACAGATGATTTGAGAAGAAAATGCCAGCAGACTGAGCAAGTTTCTTATCCTGTTTCCAGACTAGGTAAAAGACTCTTTGAACTGGTACCGGAAAGGAGCATTTGAAGAGGAAGAGTAGAATTAGACATAGTCATGTGCATGGCTTTTAGCCTCCCAATGGGGTTGGGGTTGGGCAGAGGACACAAGAAATTCCCCTTGAGGTTCTCAGGATTCCAAGAGTAGGGAAGACTTGTTCTGTATCTTCATTTTTGGAAACTTCAAAAGTAGTAGGTTTACATAGGTGTCTTGTGCTATCTTTTAACAGGTGAGAGGACCATATATATACATATATATGTGTGTGTGTATATATATATATATATATGACTGTATATATATGACTGTGTATATATGTGTGTGTATATATATATACACACACACTTACACACACACACACACACAGATGGTGTCCTGTATATATGCCAAACGACTCTTGCAGTATAGTAGATATTACAGAAGTTAAGAAGAAAGAGCAGTTATTGGGGCCTGGGTTTGTTGGAGGAAAATTAAGTATTTTCTTATCTTAATAACTTCAGTATGGGTAACAGGATATTATGTTAGCCAGTTAGGATGAATAAGATGTTTATTATCCCCAGAATCTGATCAGTAATAGTCTTGGTTTTTTTTTTTTTTTGCCAAATGTATAATAAAATATCTACTTATTGTTGACTAGAGAATGGATAGAGCAAACACACTTTTTTTCTTGACCCTTGGGGTGCTATTTTCTTCTTTCGGTTATTAAACTACTCAGATCTGATGGTTAGTAATTTTCTTTTTTTCTTCCTCCAAAAGTAACTGAGGTATCAGGAGTCTTGATCAACTGCCATCCATCTAATAGGCATTATAGAAGAGCAACAATAGCCCCTAATAGAACAAGTTCCATCCATTACATTTTAGAAATAAACCTACATCTTAATAATCACTCAGATCACAGGGCACACATATCCATCCATTTGCTGTGTTCAGGGCACTGCAGTTGACAGTGAAGTCCCCCAAGGACTCACATTTCTTCCAGATGTTCCCTGTTTTCAAAAATTACAGAACAGCCACTACAAAGGTAACACTACCATAAATTTTGCCTGCCCTAGAAAACCTTCAGGTAAGAGCCTCCTATATCCAATTTCCATTCCAAGAATAAAGTAATAAACCAAATTACAGCAAGAAAACACAACCCCTACATCATTTGTATCCCATGCAATTTGACCTCACAGGAAAACAATAAGAAAATTATCATTGAACTAACTGCAGACTGTACCATATGAACTGGAAATAAGGACTTTAAGGTTTGCAAAAGACGTTGGGAGATGTTGCTTAGATTTAATTACCAATCCATTTATATTGTATTTCGATTTTTCAAACATTATCAGTTGTTTGGTGAATTCAGAAGATCCAAATAATATAATTTGGAATATCAGTTCAGAATTTACATTATGCAATGATTTATACTACTATCTGTCTTTTGTCCTTCATAAGAAAAATAGCTTTTTCTTGACAGTTCTATTCCTGGTAAAATTACAAACTGAGGTGTGACCTTTCACCTTAAGTAAACAATTATATCACTACTTAGTAATAATCACTTTACCATCTACACTTCACACTAAATTAACAAACATCTGATTCTCATTTCTGGCATGTAGCTCCAAGCCCTACCTTTCTTTTCTTAGTTCATTAATGATCATTTGTATCCTGGTGACTGTTGGACTCAATCAGTTTGATGGATGGAAAAACAGAGCATGAAATGTAGCCTCATTTGTTCTGAGCTGATTACTACATCCAGCTTTGTTTCCATCCCACAAAGCTCAGTTCTTAGATAATCCAGGCTTTCAGGTTTCTTTCTTTTTTAGTTAAATCACTTTATTATGGTATGACTGGCATACAAAAAGCTGTGTGTATTCAATGTATACAGCTTCATGGGTGTATATATACAACTTCATGGGTGTATACTTACCTCCAGGATTTCATATTTCTTTATCCCATTTTGGTCCTGTAAGTACATGGACTATTTATTTGTGTTAATTTTCCATTGTGAGGCTTTCTAGTTTTGAGTGAGATTCCAATGGGTTCTGAAGGGAAAGGGGAATATAGAAAGGTCAAAATCTTTCTTGTAACATGGATTGTATTCCCTGTATCCATGGAGAGACAAGGCTATCCCTTGATGGGCGTTAAACTAGTGCAAAGGTTCCACTCAGACTCGGTTGTGAGGAAAGCATTTGCTTATGTTCCAGTGTGTAGCAGGCTTTTACAGCAGAGTAAAAAAAATTAATCATATTTCCTGACAGTCTAAACACTTTCTTAATGTATTGCTCTTTGCTGGTGCTGAGGAGGGAGGGGAGGGGAGGGGAGATGTTGGCAATCATAAGGCTCTGAATTATTAGCCTTTTGTCCAATTCCATAGATGTTCTGGCCTCAGAGCCTTCACTTTAAGGCTTAAAGAAAATATTCCACCACCAACTTCTTCTGATAGTTACAGATGAAGAGTTCGGATTCCATCTTTCTTTTTTTTTTATTTTTTGTTATTCATCTAAGTGCCTGATATACTTTCCTCTTCATATTCTGTCTTTGCTTTCATTCTTTCCAATTCTCCCTATTATCTCACTGTCTTTCTACACCAAGGCATATATTTTGCTGGACTTAAAAAATTTGAACTTATATTAAATGTTGAAATTATCCCTGATGTATTTTGCCTGTGTCTGTGACTTCTAGGGTATCCTACACTTTTCATGATAAAGAGAAGGGTGACCAGCATGGAGTCAGTGACTTGCTATTTCTAGAAACTCATCTGTATGAATTGGATTTATGGCAATTTAAGTAGCTGCTCTCTGGACGTCATTTGGCTGTCTAACTATACTACCCTAGAAGATTCCTGTTGGAAATGAGCTATTAGTGCAGAGAGCAGCCTGTTAGTGCAGAATAATTCTGCAGTCAGCCAAAATATAATTATGGAAACATTTGCAAAGGTTGAATGACTTCAAAATAAATCCCCTGAATTTTTAAAGAAAACTTATCAGGCCTGGATATGCATGAAACTTTGTATACACACACACACACACACACACACACACACACACACACACACACACACTCTGTCATCAATCTATTTATACTGTATACTACTATAGAGAGAGAGTATAGTTCGATAGGTAACATATATTAATTTGTTATATAATTTCCTTCTCCTAGGTGCCTCTAGGGAAATGGCCATCTCCTCTCAGGTTAGCCTTGAATATAGGGATAGTAGATAGTCACTTTTATGGGATGACGGATTAACTTCTTTGAGCCCAAAAACATCTCCCTCACAGCCATCATAGAACCTCAAATTCTGTCAGTTGGGTTTCATTCGTTTAAGTTCTGAAGACCTTTCAACATTCTTAATTAAGCATCAATTAAAATTTAAATGTTCTTGAGAATACTTATCAGCTAAAACTTGTTTGAAAGGATGGGAGAAAGAAAGAAAGGGCATCCGCTGATAATTAGATAACAGTAAAATCTTGGCAAAATGAGTCCAGGGTAGATAACCTGGATTTTACAGGGGGACAACTCGGGGTAGGGGATGGGATTCACAGCCAGAAAGGGTGGGAGGGAAGTGTCAGGAACAAATTCACCTACTTAGTTTTGCAGAAGTCTGGCCCAGCCCCCCTTTTGTGTGTAATGGGTGTTCACTTTGTCAAACAAGTACTTGGATGGTCTCTGAAGGGAGGGAGAGAAATAACTTTTCTCTCCAAGCTAACAGCCAGAACCATCACACACCTAAATAAACACCCTTCTGTGCCAAACATCACATTAGTTTATAGGGAGATGTCAGTGGTAGAGCTAAAATATTACTTTAAAAGCTTTCCTGTTGGAGGGGTCTGACAGAGGAGCTGGAGGACAGATTTGCTGGGCTGGGCCAATAAATGCTCTTTAACGTTATTTTCCAGTGGCTCTGTTGAAGTTGTAATTCTTCACATTCATGCAATTTAATGTGTTTCCTTGAAAGTGAAATGGTTGGGACGGGCTCGGAAAGTCAAAACCTGCCCCATCTATTGGATTTGATGGTGATGGGGTTAGTGCAAAATCTTTAAATCCTTGTTTTGGTCTGACTCTGTGTCTCATTTTCAGCATTTTATGAGGACTCATTTTCTTTTGCTAGCAAACTTTGACAATCGTACCTTTGTTTCAGCATCACTGACAAGTCTCAGGTTAACCAACTCTTTGGCCAGTCTCATCCTGCAGTTGCTTGTCAGTACTGCCAGCTGTCCCCATGTTTCCTGGGGTCCAGACTTAACATCTCCTTCTTTTTTTTTTCTAAAATTTTTTGTTAACATAACATGTTGACCAGACCAGAGTGGTAGGAGTCAAAATAAGTAATGGAGATAAGAGTAAGTAACTATTATGTGTCAAGTACTGTGTAGCACTATTTACACACTTTATTTCATTTAATCCTCAAAGCACTGTGGCAAGATAGATAATTATGGTAATCATTTTCATATGTGTGTAAATTGTAGCTAAGAAAGGTTAACCTAGATACTACTTGAGTCTAAAATCAATTTTGGGTTCTAATCTTGACTCCACCTACTTGCTACCTACTGTTACTGTCTTACTGTTTCCATTTTCTTATGTGTAAAATGTATGGAAATGGATACACTTTTCATGTGCCTAATATCAAAAACATTTTCATATGGTTTATAATAAAAACACAAAATGAGACAGCTAAAATTTTAAAAAATGTTATAGAGCAGTGGTTTTCAAATGACAATCGCTGGAATAATAGGGGATCTAATGCCATTGGGGGTAAGGGATTGGGTTTTTTTTTTGCTTAATTTTCTTTTCTTTTTATTTTTTAAATTGATACATGATGTTTTCCATATTTATGGGGTACAGGTGATATCTTGCTACATGTGTAGAATAGTCAGAGTATCTGAGGTATCCATTACTTTGAGTATTATTTCTACATGTTGGGAACAGTTCTAGTCCTCTCTTCTAGATACTTTGAAATACATAATACATTGTATATCTATAATACACTGTTGTTTACTATAGCCACTCTACTGTTTACTACAGTCACAGACAACACTTTGTTGTCAAACAATAGAACTTATACCTTTTATCTGACTGTTTGTATTGATTAACTTACCTCTCTTCAGCCCCTCTCCCTTCCCAGCCTCTAGTATTTATTATTCTACTCTCTACCTTTATTATATCAACTTTTTAAGCTTGCAGTGGGGGATTTTTGAGGGAGATTTGTTGGGAGTGCTTGTAGCTCTGTTCTCAACAACTGTACTTTTAACTGTTTCATGTATCAAGCCAAAGGTACATTGCTTATCAAAAACAAATTTATAAGTCTTGATTAGTTACAGAGTTGCAGAGTTTTGTGTGAGGAACTTGGGATGTCAAAGTTAGAAGCAAAAGGTTGATTGAATTTCTTAGCGACTTCTAGGGCAAAGAAGGAACCATGTTTGTTTATACAGCCCCTATTATCTTGTGTAGAAAAGAAACAGAAGGAAGGAAAGAAGAAAGAAATGAAGGAAAGAAGAAAGAAAGGGAGGAAGTCATGCCAGTCAGAATGGCAATTACCAAAATGTCGAGAAACAACAGATGCTGGCAACATTGCGGAGAAATAGGAATGCTTTTACACTGTTGGTGAGAATGTAAATTAGTTCAACCACTGTGGAAGTCAGTATGGCGATTCCTCAAAGATCTAGAACCAGAAATACCATTTAACCCAGCAATCCCATTACCAGATATATACCAAAAGGAATACAAATCATTCTTTTATAAAGATACATGCACGCATATATTCATTGAAGCACTATTCACAATAGCAAAGACACGGAATCATCACAAATCCCCATCAATAATAGACTGAATAAAGACAATGTGGTACATATACACCATGGAATACTATACATCCATAAAAAGGAATGAGATAAGGTTCTTTGCAGGGACATGGATGGAGCTGGAAGCCATTATCCTCAGCAAACTAATGCAGGAACAGAAAACCAAACACCGCATGTTCTCACTTACAAGTGGGAGATGAACAATGAGAACACATGGACCTAGGGAGTGGAACAACACACACTGGGGCCTGTGGTGGTGGGAGACTAGGGGGAGGGAGAGCATCATGACAAATAGCTAATGCATGCTGGGCTTAATACCTAGGTGATGGGTTGATAGATGCAGCAAACCACCATGGCACATGTTTACCTATGTAACAAATGTGCACATCCTGCACATGTATTCCAGAACTTAAAATATAAAATAAAAGAATTTAAATTAAAAAGCAAAACGAAAGGGAGGAAGGAAGGAAGGATAGAAAGAAGAGAGAGCAGGCAGAGCAAGGACAGAACAGAACAAGCAAATCAGTATGGCAAGGCTGACTTTCTCCTGGCATTAACTGAGGAGGAATTTATCATGTTTCTTATATGAGGGGCATGATGGGCAGTTATGGTTTTAACTCTGGTTTTACATAAGATATCCTTAGATGGAGTTTTCTTATAACAACCTATGATGAAACCTAAAGCATTAAAAAGCATTCCTGAGGGAGGGAAACAAAACAGGGTATATAAAATGGGTCTACCAATTTGTCTAGCCTACTTTACAAGGTTGTTGCTGAAAGTTCCAAAGAACTAATGTGTGTCAAAGTGTTTGAAAACCTGTAGGAATCACTTAACTTTTAGATAGTTATATCATTCATTAGACCACACATATTTATGGGGCTCCTACTCTGTGCCTGGTAGTGTTCTAGGTGCTGGGAATGCTCAATGCCAATCATTCTAGGTTAGATTTCATTTGTTTACCTTTATTTTTAGCAAACTATAGATTTAATTATCTTGCTACTTGGAAAGAAAAGATTAGTTACAAAAATAAATTGAGTGGGATTAATCAATGATTCCTGGATTGCTCTCAGAGCATGCTGGAAGGATTTCTAGAGGTTATCTGGTTCATCTTGCCAATATAGGACTCCCTCTAACAGAATTCCAGAGGCAGAGCACTGGAAACTCTTCAGAGATTTTTAATCTCCATGCAAGCCAGAGTATCATTAGTTTAGTTTTTAGAGAATTTCTTTACATTGAAGAGCCTAGAACAGTGGTCCACAACCTTTTTGGCACCAGTGACTTGTTTTGTGGAAGACAATTTTTCCACGCACCAGTGGTGGTGGTGGGGTTGGTTTTGGGATGATTCAAGTCCATTACATTTATCATTTGATTCTCATAAGGAGCACACAACCTAGATCCCTGCATGATCAGTTCATTACAGGGTTCATACTCCTATGAGGATCTAATGCCTCTGCTGATCTGGCAGGAAGCAGAGTTCAGGTCTTAATGTTTGCTGGCCTGCCACTTGCCTCCTGCTGTATGGCCTGGTTTCCAATAGTCCATGGACCTGTACTGGTCTATGGCTTGGGGATTAGGGACCTCTGCCCTAGAGGGTTGGTGAGCAGTGGTAGAGATGGGTATTAGAAAATTCTTGATATTGTTACGTTGATTCCTTTCCTCTTTAACTTCCACTTATTGGCCCTCAAAAGCATGGTGGGAAGAATCCTGCTGCCTTTGCACTTGACAACCTTTGAAGGTAAAGATGTCTGTGTCATCCCTGCAATTTGTCCTCTTATAGGTTAAATGTTCTCTGTTCTCTCCTTCATCATTTGAGATAATTTCCAGACAGCATCTTGGTTGCCTTTGTCTGGATACATTGTTTTGACAGTGTTTCTTTTACAACATAGTATTGAGAAATAAACACAGTGTCCTAGATCTGGTTTTACTAACACATTGGATTCTGTCCTAGAGAGTTTATTTTACATTTTTATTTTCTTTTTTTAAGCTTCAGATCAACTTATACTTGAAATATGCGCTTATGAGTGACCTCTGATCATATGCTGTCTCTCAAATTATTTACTAACATCATTGTACAAACGATATATCTAAAAGTAACATATCACATAATGGATGCTTGGATGAGGTAATCAAAGCAAAGCCTGTTTGTAAGTCATTAAACACTGTACAAGTATGAGATGGTGTAATTAAGGTCCTCATAGTTTCAACATGTCAGTTTGAAATCATTGTTGAAATACCCTTGAATCCATAATTTTATTTAGGCAAAATAACCAAATATCTTCCAACTAACCAAATGTTTTTTTCATGATCTTTTTTTCTTTTATTGAAATAAATTAATTGGGGCTACATTTTCACAAATCACTCAGGAAATGGTTATTGAGCACTGATAAATGTACTGTTAAGCACTTCAGTGGATACAAGGAAGTCTTGGACACTGTCACCACAGAGTCTCTCTCGTGAAGGCAGGGTGGCCTTGGGCAAAACTGAATTTGTCATTGTTGTTTTCATTAAAATATTCTTTACAAAAGGTGCTCATTTGCTGGAAGAAGAGGGAACACAACCCTGGGAGATTGGAAAAGAGTGGTTGATTTTGGTGTATGTAGAAAATGTGTGATCTTCAGTTTTTAAATATTTGCGCTGAGGTGACAGTGTGGACTTGCAGAGAACTCTTGCTTTCTGGAAGTGAAGGCAGAAACAAGAGAAGCTGTAGTCTGGAAGAGCGAAGGGAAAAGGAGAGAAAATAGGGAGCACTGAGTGAGAGGATAGCACCCTGGCTATAGCTGATGCAGGTTAGTAACTAAGCATAGGGGAACTAAGGGGGTGTTTGCAACTAAGGGAAGATTAAAAGACACACTTGGTGTAGCCCAGGGAGTCTGCAAGGCAGCGAGCTCTAGCACAGAGGTTTCAATCAGAAGATAAAGAAATTGGACAGATCTGTGGCCTAGCAGGACAAACTTGGCTGTTCCATAACTGAAAGGAAAATGAAGCTCAGTCTTGAACTAGAAGGAAGGAATAAGGGAGGATGATCATAAACGTCAGTACTCAAAATGGGCTTTTTATTATCTTACATTAGCTTGGAGTTAGAGGTACTACAGATAATTCAGTGCCTCAGTGATGTGATCAAGGGCCCAGGTCAGCCCTTTCCACCGCTCTGTTTTGCCAGCCTCAACATATTAGCTTTTGTTCTCAGATGAAATGCTTACAGTGCCAAGATGGTTTCAGTGGTTACAGACATCACTATTTCACTGCAGTTTTATATAAATATAGGAAGGTATACAAAGTGGGCCTAACCTACTACCCCCAAGAAGACTTTGGGGGTAAAAGTCTTCTCCAGAAACCCTAATATACTTTCCTTATATATTAGTTATATTTCCACATTTAAGTCCACTGCCAAATGCAGCTAGAATAATCATGGCATGCACCAATCATGGCTTATATTTTGGAAATAGGAGAGAGGCTCACCTTTCCTGAGCACATGGCTGCCTGCTTTGACCCAAACCATGAAGGGAAAATGGGAGGGGAAGCTGTTGATAGGCAGTCAACAATATCTGCCATAAATAACTCCGTGATCTCATTCAACGAACATATCCTTTTTTTTTTTTGGTTTTTATTCAAAGGATTTTGATAAAGGAACAAATACTATAGAGCAAGTTCTGGAAGGGATTTATTTATTTATTTTTAATGTTTGTGCCTGCTGTGTAGTGTGAGGCTAAACTTGTGTTTTTTTTTTTTAACCACCTTATTTACAGGGTATTCAAGAATTCTGGATTTCTGTAAATTCAGCTTGTTAATATGAATTCTGATTCTTAGGACTATACAGATTAGATTTGCTGACTACTTTTTTTTGGTATATATCAAAATGTTTTATTGAACTAAAAAATGGCTTTCTCTATTTTGTGCTTATAAGACATTTTCTCTCAAAGGAAAATACCACCAAAAAGATTTCAATGTCCAAGAAGTTTGGTGAGACATAAAATAAAAGTTATAAGCCTATAATTTCATACCATAATATAATTTTATCATAGTGGTATCATGAAGGAGCATTGGGTTGGAAGACAAGAGACCTGAGGTGTACTACTGGCTCCTTGACAAAGTAGCTTATGGTCTTCATTCAGTTATTTTACTTCTCCAGACCTCAATTTCATCATCTCTTCCCTTGAGGGAGTTATATTAGATCAGTGTTTCCTACACTGTGTTCCATGTAAAACTAGCTTTCCGAGAAAGGTTTATTGATACACGAAAACTGGAAAATTTGGTCAAACAACTTTGGAAAATACTGGGTTAAACCAAGTTAATCACATTTCTTCATTGCAGGATTTTCAGGGCCTTTACTATGCTAATATAGATTGTGAATCTCCAAGAAAAGGACAGAGTGTATAGGGTTTTCTAACACTGTTTGGCCAGGGAGTCTATTTTGTTTTTGTTTGTTTGGTTTGGTTTCGGTTTTTTAAAGAATCACAAAACATTTTTCTTTGGAGCACAGTGTGAAACATTGAGCTGGTTAACATTTGACTCTGCAGTTGTGCAAAAGGGATGTGTTCTTTGATTTCAGAGGCTTTCTGTGAAAATAGCTGGGTGGAGGTATATCTCCAATTATATTGAAGGAAGAAAATCAAAACTAGAACCTGGGGCCGGGCACAGTGACTCACACCTGTAATCCCAGCATTTTGGGAGGCCAAGGCAGGTGGACTGCTTGAGCTCAGGAGTTTGAGACCAACCTGGGCAACATAGTGAAACCCTATCTCTACCAAAAATACAAAAAATTAGCTGGGTATGATGGTGTGCACTTGTGGTCCCAGCTACTTGGGAGGCTGAGGCAGGAGGATCACTTGAGCCCGGGAGGCAGAGGTTGCAGTGAGCTGAGATTGTGCCACCGCACTCCAGCCTGGGTGACAGAGCAAGACTCTGTCTCAAAAAATAAAACAAAACAAAACAACAAAACAACAACAACAAAAAAATCAAAACAACCAAAGAAACTAGAGCCTGCAGAATGGATAGAGTTTTCATAGCTGATGATGAGTGGAGACATTTTTGGATTAAAGGAGTTATCTGGATAAAAACATGAACAGAAGGCTTTAAGAAAGCCTCCACCACCTTCATTTGTAACTTCAACCTTCTGCAGTCCTCATCATGCAGAAGTAGGTTGAGAGGCGTGTATGGTAGAATGAATGAACTCTTATGTATAATAGACTATGACATTTGAAAGAGCCTAAGAGGTTTAGGGCTGTGATTCTCTTGTGACCTATTGGAATGAGAGGTCCTCAGAAGGTGCCTGTGAATGTGCATGTGAGTATGTATGCCACATGTGGTCATGTGTGTGCATGCATGTTCATGTGTATGCACAAGTGTTTGTGTTTTAACCAGTTTATTTGGATCTGAGATTTTTTTATACATTCTTCACCTAATTTTAATATTTTTTCTTCTTTTTTTCTTAAATCATTGGAGTTTCTTGGCTATCTTGAAAGAAACTGTAGAAGTCACGCTGAAGGGGAGGTAAGAAGGCATCTCTAACATTGCAGTCTTCCTGCTCTTCATTCCTCTGCCAGCTGGCAACTTTTGCTTCCTATAACAATTGAATTCTGAACCCAGGATTTTTAAGGGTAGGAACACATTTATATGAAATTTTGCAGTCAAAGAAAACATGTATTGTCAACACTGTTTGGAATCCATGATAGTTATCATACTTGGCATCAGGGAAATTGAAATCCCACATGATTCATGCCCTAGGATTTTTCCCTTGGCTTTCATGTCCACTGAAATATTTCCTGGCTTGCTTGAGTTCTCATCCAGCCCAGGAGGTTCCTATCAGAGCTGCCTGAACAGACCGTGTAACGTGGGTGATTTATGATGCACTAATGATGGAGTCGCAGATTTTTTTTATTAAATACCAAGAACAGAAGGGAAACAAAAGGGAAAAACATAGATCATAACTATTACTGCCTGAAATCTTTGCACTGGGCATGTGAAAGACAAAGCAACGAGAGGCTCGAGTCTTACCGTGTAGAGCAAACTTGTGTGTGGATTTACTGGTTTCTTCCCCTGGGGTTTTCTGTTTCTTCCCCTTTGGCCTCCTCTTTGGAACAACAACCTAGGAAATATTGTTATTCACAAACATTTTATTAAAGTGCATTTATTTAGTCAACATATATTTGTTGAGCAACTACTCTGTTTCAGGCACTGGTTTAGGCCCTGAGTACACACAGCAGTGAACAAAACAGACAAAAATTATTTTAATGGAAATTGTGTTTCTAGTGGGAAGATTTTACATAAACACATACATACACACATACATATAGTTATCCTATAGATATTTAGTATATGTACATAATATACACATATATAATATATGTACATATATAATATACATACATACATAAACAAATATACATGTGTATATATAGCAAATTAAACAGTGATGAGAGCTAAAGAGAAAAAAAACCAGGAAAGGTGAAATGGAGAGTTTGGGGAAGAAGAAGGGTTGAAATTTCAAATGGAGTTCAGAAGGAAGGCCTTATGAAGAAGGTGACTAAAGCCTCCAAGGCATTGAATCTTTCCAGATGGAGGGAATCTCAGGTGCAGTAGCTCTGAGGAGTGTGAGAAAAAGCAGGAGGCCAGCATAGCTGCAGCGCACAGAACAGAGAAGAGGAGACGAAGGCATGGTAGCATCAAGCAGGCCTTGTGGGTTATAGTAGGGACTTGGCTTTCTGCCCCTGTGACACAGAAAGCCATTGGAGGGTTTTGAGCAGAATCTGAGCTTGACTTACATTTTAGCAGAAATGTTTGATTTCTGTGGTGAAACACACAAGGGCAGAAACAGAGAGACAAATAGGTAAGCTACCTGGGAATCTGAGGCCTTGTCTTCAGTTTCTTCCAGGGAGCTCTTTTGACCAGACCTAAATTGCTGGCTCTTGTGTGTACTGTTCCATATCCATTTCATGGGAATCCCTTCTTCATCTTCATCTCAGCAAAATACAGGAAATGCAGCAACTTCTTTCTGACTGCCAAAGCCACAAGCCAACCTATCTCTTGCTTTTCAGAGTTTTTAGGCAAGATCAGACACCATTTCAGTGAGTTCCCCTGTAACAGAAGAAGATTAATGAAAAGCTATCCGAGTGCTCTCTTTGCAGCCTAATTTCTCTTGACTGGGGTCAAGAAGGAAGCAGTCTATTCCCCATTGGGAAGGGAAAGACTCATAAAACACCAATAATTTTCTCCATTGAAATCCCCGTCAGAAATTCTCCAAGTAATGTCCTCAAAGTCTCTTTCATTAGACTTTATTTTAGGAGATAGTACTACTTCTATGCCTTTTCTTGGAGAAAAAAAGATAGCATAACATTCTCTGAGGAAATCTTTCTTCTCAAGCTGTATTATTCTCCCGTTTTTTATCCTCTGGATGAAAGTAAGGGATTAGAGAGTTTTGCAATTATTTCTTCCAACTACCACTTCTGAAATTTGCATCTTGGTCTGGCATTCTATCTTGTAATGTCATAGCTATTATATTTTGGTACCTTGGTTACAACATCCTATTACAAAGGGAAGGGTTCTTTGCTAATTAATGACTTATGTATTTCTGCCTTGATAATAGCTATCAATAAATGAGAATGTGTTTGGCGGAGAGTTTCTAAAAAGAAAATTCAGGATGTCTTATATCATTGTGTCTTGGCATGGCAATATGCATGTAGTAGATACTTAACAATATTTGTTCAAAGAACGATTGAATTTTGTGATTTGAATGGAAACTGCAAAGTGAATTCATATTAGGAAAGCAGTTCACGGTCAGAATTAAGTCCATCCCTCACAAAGATAGAGCAAATAAGGTAATTGTGTTCTCATTCTATATCAGATTACTGCCCATGCTATTGCTTTTTTTTTTTTTTCCAGCACAGGAGTTGGTCAGCAAGCTCTAAGCCTCAAAGTCCTTATGAGTCTCTAAAGAAGCTGACACCTAATTAGATAACAAATGCTTTCATGTCACCAAGAGTGTACTGGTTTGTAGAGACAGTAGGAGAATTTTCTGACCAATGCGAGAGACATGAGCCTTCATGTCTAACCCTCAGACCTGGACTAGAGAAACATGTTTTAGAAATGATGGTAAATACTGGAAGATTGCCTTAACCTGACCTACTCTGATGTGGGATTCACACTTAGACTTTGTATTGCTTTTTAGTAATAAATGCGTATCAGGAGGATACTGTGAGCCAAGCCGTGAGCTGGAAGACAAAGCATATGAATGAGAAAGGTTCAATAACAGTACAGGAATGGTTGTGAGGCAGTTTATCGTCAACTGCCAATAAGAGGTCTAACAATGAGCTCTGTGAGAATAGAGGAGGAAGCAGTCACTGTGAGGTGGGGGAAGAATGTGAGGCTTTCTGAAGTACCAGAGAAGCTCACTATATCCTAGGGTTCCACCCTATAAATTTTACACTCAGGTAACATATGTCATGCAAGTGTGAAAAATATAAATCACTTAATCACTCTGTGGCTCAGATTTTCATCTGCCCTTTATTACCTTTCAAGTCAAGAAATACAACACACACACAGAAAAGCACCTCAAAAATAAATGTACAGTTTAATGAATAAAGAAAATAAAGCCACATGTATAACTGTAACTACATGAGAAAACGTGGATGGGGCTCTAGAAACCCTGCGTGTCTCTTCCCAATCCCCATCTCCTCCCTCTGTCTTCCGGATAACCACTGTCCTGAGTTTTATGGCAATGATTTCTTCAGCTTGCTATTTAGTTTTGTGCACTACATACTGTAAAAGTTGCCCGAGCCTGGTCTGGAATAGAGCTCGTCTCTGTGATTTAATTTACAAACACTTTTGGGGAGAAGATTAGCATCCCTCATAAAGTGCCTGAACAATTTTCCAATAAACTTTAATGAGATTTAGATTTGTTTTGGAAAGTACTCACTCATCAGTTTTGCTCTCAGTTGACTATCAGTCAAAAATCTGCTATTAATATCTTTCACCAAACTTTCATTCTTTATATATCTGGACTAAAAATAACTACCTCATC
Organism: Pongo pygmaeus; assembly: GCF_028885625.2. Taxonomy (NCBI): domain Eukaryota; kingdom Metazoa; phylum Chordata; class Mammalia; order Primates; family Hominidae; genus Pongo; species Pongo pygmaeus. The sequence continues at coordinate 33,779,949 of NC_072377.2, read as the reverse complement.
AGTCTCCTTTCCTATAAAATGTACGTATGAGGAATTAGTGTTTGAATAGATCTCTACCTTTCCCTTGTGTTCAAAATTTTTTTAAAATATTTGCTACCTGCTTATAAGTAAATAGTCTGAAAAGTTTACTTTAACGGTAAGCATTACTAAACTCTGTACTCTAGTGCATAGGGCTCATTTTTGAACCATATGAAATGGATTTATATTTATTTTGTCATATTTTCTTATTTCACTGAATAGTTTGTTTTTAAGAGATGACCATCTTGTTCTATGTAGTTTAATTATTTTTATTGCTGTGTAGTATTACTTTGGAGATACATACCAAAATGTATTCATCCTACTGTTGATGGACACTTTGTTGTTTCCAAAATTCCAGTTTGGGATGGCTAGGGACAAGAGTTTTAGGACCATTCTTGTGTATGTATCTTGATGCAAATATGTAAGAATTTCTCAAGGGAGTGTACCCCGGAGTAGACTTGATGAATCATAGAATATGCAAACACTCAATTATAGTAAATAATGCCCACTTCCTTTTCCATTGTGTTTCTACCAATCTATACTCCTTGCAGCACAGTACCAGTTTCCATTTGCTCAATTTCCTTACCCAACACATTGTATTTTCAGACTTTCTAATTTTCTTGATTAGTTTGGAGTAAAGTAGGAATCTCATTCTGTCTTTAACTTGTATTTGTCTGATTAGAAATGAGATTGAACACATCCACATAGATTTATTGATCACTTGGATTTCCCCTTTCATGATTTTCCTGTTCAAGCCTCTTGCCTTTTTCTATTCTATTAGTGTTTCTTTTTTTTAATTGATTTGGAGTTCCTAAATATAAAAAGTCCTCTGTTGCTAATACCTTCTCCCACCTTGTACCTGTTTTTATGCTCTTTTCAATACAATCAAATTTAGTAATCTTTTCCTTTGTGGTATGTGATATGATTCAGATGGGGACACAGCCAAACCGTATCACCCGTTGTTTTCTAAACTTGTTTGACTCACAGATTACTTTTGCTATTCTCCAGAACTTGTCTTCTGTGGAACAAACTTTGGGGAAAATAAGTCCTTGCAAGCTAACAAATTAGAGTCGGTTTATCGTCCTTATTTTACAGATAAAGTAATAGAGACTGAGAGGGCTTATATAACTTGGCAGTCATAAGACTGTGAGTGGTAAAACTTAAGAGTTGAATTGGTATTTTTAATCTTTCTCAATATTGCTTCACTAAAAATATAATTTTTGTTAAAAGAAAGTAATTCGTGATCAGGGAATCTCCACCTCCTGTCAAATGCACCACTAATGGACAAAAGGATTCGGTTTCCCTAACGTCCTCATTGGTATTACTGCCTGGTGTAACATTTCTCACAATTAGACACCTCCAAATTCCCCAATGGCAAATCTGTATATACTTCAGCATATAAACACCTTCTGAGGGCCTCCTATCTAGAGATTATTTTTTTTCCATATGATGAGATGTTTAGTGTGATTCCTGCATGAGAAGACAAATCAGATCTATTAAGGCCTTTTTGATCAGAGGATGTTCAGGTAAATTGTACAGCTAGATTGGATGTACCCCATCCTCTTCCCACTCAATCACTGCTTACTAGTGGTTTATTGGGAGCTTGGGCTGACCTCTGGTGAAACTTGTTGGGGTTCTATCTGTATTATTTCCCATGAAGCCATTTTTCAGTCACATGGTGACTGATGTTCTATAGGGTGCACAAGAAGTATTTTTTTCTTCTATAAATTTTTCCTATTTTGTTTGTTTGTTTTTAATTTCTTTATCTCTTGAATTTGTCTTCATGCCATTGGCCAGAGTATGAAGTTTTCTTTCTATGAAAGAATGTTTGAGAAGGTAGAGTCAGAATCAGCTGTGTAATTTGCGGGACCAGTGCAAAATGAAAATACGGGGTCCATTTTTCAAATATTACCAAGAATTTCGAGACAGGTACAGCAGAGCATTAAACCAAGAGAGAGGCCCTTTTGAGCGCCAGGCCCTGTGAGATTTTACAGGTCACATGCCCCTGAAGCTGGCCATGAGTAGACTATCAGGAGTCAGAATATTGCAGTTCCAGTTCTGGTTTTGCCACAATCCAGTTGTCTGATCACTTACTAACCCATTTCTTTTTCACCTCTTAAACAAGGTGCTGAATTAAATAGTTTCTGAGATTCTGTTCAATGATAAGGTCATTTGCAATTTCTTAGAGATAAACAGAGTGGTACTTAATTCATTAACTATTCATCTTTAATTATCCTTCACCCTAAAAAACCACCCACATATAAACATTCAATGCTCAGACAGGGGGTAGTGGTGGGACCTCCTCAACACTAGACATTTTGGATGACTACTTCTCTCTTCATCGTATTTTCAGTAACAAATGACAGCTAGAGAAAGGCCTTTAGGTTGCCATTTTTCACTGGGGAAGATGAGCACAAAAGGGAGAGACTGAGTGCTCTTAGAAAAAAAGAAATTTTTAGATGTGGCTGATCATCTGGCTAGAGGCCTGGTTAAGTTCAGGCATACACACATTCTGCATCATCTAACTATGTACTTTTATCCAGTTATTTGTCTTTATGTTGAATAAAAAGTGTCATTACCATGGAAATTGCTTTGTTGCATCAGGCTTTGTTTGAGATAAAGCAAAAGAACCCTTCCTTTTTTCACAATGCCTCTTTATATTCATGGATAAAATGAAAACTAGAGCTATAACATTGTTATTAAATAGTTCTTTTAAAGCAACATAAAAATTATAAAGAGCTAAACTGAAGAGATCCATAGGTTACTGGATTCACAAAAAAACATTCAGAGCTGCTGCTGATCCTTTGTGTTCTTAAACATTTTCACAAATCTTCTGTGCCCCCCACACTTTTTAAGATTTGTTTTTTATTTATATACAGCAAAATTCACTTTTGGGTGTGTGTACAGTTCTGTGAGTTTTGACAAATGCATCAAATTGTGTAACCACAGGACACAAAACAGTCTGATCATCCTCCCCTGAAATTCCCACATGGTGATCCCTTCAACCTTAACTCTTGACAACCACTTATCTGCTCTCCATCCCTCTCATTGTGCCTTTTCCCGAATATCATATAAATAGAATTGTGCAGTATATAATCTTTTCAGGCTGGCTTATTTCACTTAGCAAAATGCATTTGAGATTCACCCATGCCACTGTGTGTATCAATAATTTGTCTCCAACTGAGAGACAATTGGGTTGTTTCCAAGTTTTAGCAATTATAGCAATTCATGTATGTGAATGTACAAAAATTCGTGTATGTGAACATGGGTTTTCATTTCAGGATAAATATTTAGGAATGAGACTGCTTGGTCACATGGTAAGTGTGCATTTCAGTTTGTAAGAACCCGTCAAACTCTTCTCCAGAGTGACTCTACCATCTTGCATTCCCAATGGGAATATTGTTTTTGTTTCTTATTCTTGCCAACAGTTGGTATTGCCAGATTTTTTAAATTGTAGTTATTATAATAAGTAAATAATGACACTAATTGCAGCCTTTTTTTTACATTTCCTCAATGATCATTGATGGTGAACTTTTTTCATATTCATATTTGCCATCCCTATTACTTTTTTGGTGAAGTGTCTGTTCACATTTTTTTTTTTTTTGCTATTTTTAAAACTTAGATTATTTTCTTATACCTGAGTTTTGTGAGTTTTTTGTATATTCTAGATACAAGTTTTTTTGTTTTTTAGAAATGTTGTTCAGAAATATTGTTTCCCAGTCTGTTGCTTGTCTTTTCATACCCTTAATACCTTACACCACACACAAAAATTAACTCAAAGTAGATAATAAACATAAATATAAGAGCTATAAAACTCTTAGAAGAAAATAAATTAAACTTCATCGTAATTAAAAGCTTTTGTTCTTTAAAAAAGTGAAATGATGACCCACAGAAAGGGAGGAGATATTTGCAAACTACGTATCTGCTAAGGGACTTGGATGTAGAATATATAAAGAATTCTTACAACTCAATAATAAAAAGACAAATAATTCAAATAAAAATGGGCAAAGGATCTGAATAGACATTTCTCCAAAGATAGAGAAATGCCAATGAGCTCATGAAAAGATGGTCAACATGATTAGCCAGCAGGGAAATGCAAATAAAAACCATAATACATACTCAGTAGACGGTTATAATGAAAAAATGACACATCATAATAAGTGTTGGTGAGAATTTAGAGAAAATAGAACTCTCATATACTGTTGATGGGAATGTAAAATAGTACAGTCACTTTGGAATACAGTTTGGCAGTTCCAAAAAATGTTAAACAATCAGCAATCTCCTCCTATGTATGTACTGAAGAGGAATGAAAGCATATGTTCACACAAAAACATGTACATGAATGTTATTTATGTTAGCATTATTCATAATAGCCAAAAATGACAACACAAAGTCCATCAATTGATGAGTGTATAAATACAGGCTGGTATACTCACACAATACAATATTATTTGGCAATAAAAAAGAGTGAAGCATTTATACATGCTACAACATGAATAAATCTTGAAAAAATTGTGCTAAGTAAAATAAGCCGGTCATAAAACCACATATTGTATTATTGCATTTAGAGAAAGTGTCCAGAATACGTGATTCTGTGAAGTAGATTAGTGGTTGCCTAGGCCTGAGGGTTGTGGAGAAATAGTGAGTGGATATGGAGTGTCTTTGTGAGGTGATGAAATGCTCTAAAATTGATTGTGGTGATGGTTGCACAATTCTGGAAATACACTAAAAACTACTGACTTACACATTTTATGAGTGAACTAAATGATATGTGAATTACATCTCAATAAAACTTCCCCTTTTAAGGAAAAGAAAAAATGAGGGTGGGGTTAATGGAAGAAATCTACATTAATTTCCTAAAGCAAGGATAACAAATTATTACAGACTAGGTGGCTTAAACCAACAGAGACTTACTCTCTCACCATTTTGGAATCCAGCAGTCTGAAATCAGTTTCACTGGGCTGAAATTAAGGTGGTGACAGAGCCATACTCCCTCCACAGGCTCTGGGTGAAAAATCTGTTACTGGCTTTATCCAACTTCTTTTTTTTTTTTAATTTTATTATTATTATACTTTAAGTTTTAGGGTACATGTGCACAATGTGCAGGTTTGTTACATATGTGTACATGTGCCATGTTGGTGTGCTGCACCCATTAACTCGTCATTTAGCATTAGGTATATCTCCTAATGCTATCCCTCCCCCTTCCCCCTACCCCACAACAGTCCCGGAGTGTGATGTTCCCCTTCCTGTGTCCATGTGTTCTCATTGTTCAGTTCCCACCTGAGTGAGAACATGCAGTGTTTGGTTTTTTGTCCTTGTGATAGTTTGCTGAGAATGATGGTTTCCAGCTTCATCCATGTCCCTACAAAGGACATGAACTCATCATTTTTTATGGCTGCATAGTATTCCGTGGTGTATATGTGCCACATTTTCTTAATCCAGTCTATCATTGTTGGACATTTGGGTTGGTTCCAAGTCTTTGCTATGGTGAATAGTGCTGCAATAAACATACATGTGCATGTGTCTTTATAGCAGCATGATTTATAATGCTTTGGGTATATACCCAGTAATGGGATGGCTGGGTCAAATGGTATTTCTAGTTCTAGATCCCTGAGGAATCGCCACACTGACTTCCTGCCAGCATTCCTTGGCTTGTTAGCTGTATCACTCCAGTCATCTTTGCCTCCATAGTCATATTGCCTCTTTCCCTTCTGTGTGTCTCTTTGTTAAATCTCCTTCTGCTCACTCTTGTAAGGATACACGTGATTGCATTTAAGGCCCACCTAGATAATCTTACCATCTGAAGATCCTCAACATAATCACACCTGCAATACCCCTTTTGCTTCATGTTAAAAGAAAATCTTCAGACAAATATAATGCAGTTTATTTGAGCAAATAGTGATTCATGAATTGGGCTCTTCTCAGAATTGGCAGAGGTTCAAAGAGCTCCATCCATCTGTGTGAGCAGGAAGCTTTTATAGGCTTAACATGGGACCAAAGTGGAGAAATCACCTGATTGGCTTTAGCTAGATGTTTGCCTTATTTGGGCATGGTGTGATGAGGCATTTGTGTTAACGGATATGGTCTAATTAGTTGGCTACCTGTGACTGACTGAAGCTTCGCTGTTTGTGATTGGATAAAATGGCTATTTGTTACAAAATATACTCTTAATTACGTTTTGGTTTGTTTACTACTGAGTTAGGTTATAGTTTGTTATGTAGGAACTCAAAGTATGGAGAGAGCCTCTGGCTAATGGCTTCCTTCTTATTTAACTTAACACTTAACAGATAACATTTACAGGTTCTAGAAATTACAATTTGATATCTTTGTTGGGGCATTATCTGGCCTACCTCAAACTCCAAAAGGCCTGTTTTATAAAGTATCTCTTTAATGGGAGTTATCTTCAAGGGGGCCTGTCTACCCCCAACGGGCATGTTTATGTTTGGTGGTAAATTTGAGGAAGAAAGACCAGGTGATCTCTTAATCCCATGAGTCTACTTCCTAGAAACATTACTGGATCTTCGTGTTTCCATGATGTATTTAACAACCCAGCCAAGAATTTTATATATATTACCTAATGTACTTTTCAAGTTTCAAGCTATTCTAAGCTTTGTCTCAGATTTGTGGTAAACATGGTGTGTATTTGTGACTGGCTGAAATGCCTCATTTTGGCTTGGTTCCTACAAAGTGCTGATATTTCCCAGAAACCTTATTGGGTCAGGAAATCTTCCTTTTTGTTCATTTTATTAGTTCCTGTGTAAACTGTGAATTTCTATAAACACGAGAGATCGTTTTGTTGGACATGTTTTCCTCTGATAGTTCTCACTGCAGTACCTAATCATGAGTCTCCTGACATGGCTTTAGGCTTCTAGGAAGAAGGAAAATAATGTCTTATAAATTGAAAACACAGTGTGAGGATGTACATTTTAAAATATGTCCTCTAAGAGTTCAAGGATTTGAAATTCGTGTAAACTATTTATTTTAAACTCCCATTGAACTCTTTAGAGAAAAAAATCTGAGACTCCTATATGAACTGGAGGTAATGAGCTGAGTTTTAAAGTTATGATTAGAATTTTTGCATTAAAATGGCAGTTTTCTCTCAGAGTGCTGACTTGAAGATGGTGCATTTATTGTGATGATTTGGGCTCTGTGCAAAAACATTGGTGACTAATTTTGTGTGGGTGATTGTCTTTAGTCCAGTTTCTGAATAACTGAGCTCTTACTACCTTATAGTCATCCTTAATATTTGACCACAACTGGTATCACTCAGCCTGCTTATTCGCTCCACTTGCCATTCCTTATTCTGAGTGATTTGGGGTTATTTAAGGAAATTAGATTCATTTATATTTGCTACAACTGAGGCTACTCAAAATAATTTGAGCTGATGTCAATAATGAAATGGAACTCCGAGAAATTTTAAGTAATGGCAACTTAACGAGAGTAAGTGAATAGATACCAAAGTGGAAGACCTTCAACAGGACAATACAAATTTGGATATGTAGATTTAGTTGTGAATGTGTTAAAGATAAAATAAATCACATGTCTTGTAGTTACTTTGCAACCCAAAGTACAGAATCCTTTGTCCATTGTATCCCTTGCCTATCTTCAGCCAAGAACAAATGCTTTTTGCATATTCATCATTTATTGAAACTGGTATAGGCTATTAGGAACTAAATAGACATAGTCTCTGATTTCATAGGGACTTAATTAGTTAGAAACAGACAAATGAAAATACATAATATGTCATGGGTAATAAATGCTTCTGGGAAAAATTAAGGCCAGAGAGAAAGAGAGTGATGGGGTGGAGCTATTATTTGGATAGTGGTCAGGAAAGACCTATCTGATAAGATGATGTTTCAGCAGAGATTTGAACAAGTAAGACAGCTAGATTTGTGGGTATTTGAGGGAGTGGCAGGAGTGGGGTGTTGAAGAGAGCATTTTCCAGAAGGAACGGCATTTGCAAAGAAGTATGCTTGGTTAACACTGTAAACTATGAGAACAAACATGTCTTAAAAGACCATTCAGGACAGTTTAAGAATGGAGCACAAATATACAGAGGAGGAAAAATCTGATTTGGGAAAAAATATCTCTCAATCAAAGCTCAGGATAAAAACTTTTCTCGGCCGGGCGCGGTGGCTCACACCTGTAATCCCAGCACTTTGAGAGGCCGAGGCGGGTGGATCATGAGGTCAGGAGATCGAGACCATCCTGGCTAACACGGTGAAACTCCGTCTCTACTAAAAATACAAAAAATTAGCCGGGCGTCGTGGCGGGTGCCTGTAGTCCCGGCTACTAGGGAGACTGAGGCAGGAAAATGGCGTGAACCCGGGAGGCGGAGCTTGCAGTGAGCCAAGATCACGCCACTGCACTCCAGCCTGGGCGACAGAGCAAGACTCAGTCTCAAAAAAAAAAAAACTTTTCTCTTTGTGTCTTCTGCTTTTCATCCTACTCAACAGCATTTGAACTTGCTCTCCCTTTTAGTTTTCTGATCTCAAATTATTTGACTAGAATAAATGTAATCGTGCTATTCTAGATACATGTCCATGCACTTAGGATGAATCATTGTGACTCAGTCATTGTGTTATTTAGCTTATGTTAGTGCATTAGAGTTAAGGCACATTGCTGAGGGCAAGGGAGGCTTAGGTGGAATGGGGAAAGATTTTTTGAGCAATACTTTTCATCTGGATATTTTTGCTGAATTATCTGTATATCTACCACAATCCTAATTTTTCCCTCTTGGTTTCTAAAGATATGCTTTCTGTTAAGTCTGGAGAAAAACCGTATTTGGAGGATGCTTTCTCAATACTCTTAAACAGCAAAATGAATACTCTTGATGAGCCACAGGATAAACTTTCTCAAGATGAGGGTTTTATTTTATAAAAGAGGAGTTGGGACATAGATGTAGAAATCAGAGTTTGAAGGAACCATATAGCTCCCTCTGAATTCCACTCCCTCAATTTACACTTGGTGGCATGAAAGCCCTGCAAGGCTAGGGGGAATGGAAACTCATGTATACTAAGTGCTTTCTGTGTAGCAGGCATTATGCTGGACACCTTCATGTGTATCATCTTATTTTATCAGCTCCACAATTCCATGAAGCATTGCCAGGGATATGTGTTAGCTCTTCTCTATTTGCCCACAAAGTCTACTCTGCACACTCCTTCACCTTCTTTGCTCTGGGAAGCTAAGCTTTCTGCATCTCATTAGCCAGATTCCTTTGCCAATGGGAAGCATAAGCTGGAGATCAGAGGGTGGAAAATGAGAGAGGGCACGGTCTTTATACCCTATCTCCTGTCTGGTCAGAGTCACAGTTTAATGGTGATAGGCAAAAATGGATTGAATTAGAGGGAAGAATCAGATGAGAAACTCAGATAATAAGCATAGATGGTTCTTTTAGGTACCTGGGGCATTTTGTTCTCTCAGTTCTTCAAACATAATTACATATTTGAAGTTTCATTCTATATCTGGATAGGATTGTATCTGTATCTGCTTGATAAGAGGAAAATCCTCTGCAGTTTCCCAGTGTATGTATCTTGGCTTGTCTTTAGTTTTGGCTAAGCATAAGTCAATACTTACTTATTTGACATATGCAATCGTGAAGACTTTTCTTTCTGTCTTAATAAACATCTGGGATCTCGTAAAATGTATTTGGAATTAAAAAAATATATATATACACATACTCATATATATGCATATATATATTCATCTAGCATTTTAAAATCATGTCATAGATTCTGAATGTGTAGAGCTAGGATTCTAAATGAAAGAATAAAGGAAACCATGGACTTGAATGGTTTTAAAGTATGCTTCTTAGGAATTTTGAGAGGAAAGTCAGAAAAGAACTGCAAAAATGATGTATGAATGTAATCACTCTGTCTTTTGTAGCCTTGTTTTCTTGACCTCGAGCCAGTTTTCATTCTGTTGTATACAGCTCTTTCCAGTAGAATGGATTTACGTTGCTTGCAGCCTGGACTTGGCCCCTGAAGAGATATTAGAGGAACAGTTTAATGGTTAACGAGTTATGTTGGGAGCTGAGGTTGCTGAGGCAGAACAGGACGCAGTTGTCCAGACTAGTTGCTTGGGGAGCAAGGTTGTCTGGATGGTGTAAGTTTAACTTAATGGCTTTGGCAGTGGCTGAAGGCGGACGTTAAAGCATGTCTTAGAGTGGGACAGAGTAAAGGGGCTGCTGCTCTGAAGTTCAGTTGCTCACGATTTCCATTTTATCTTCGATGAACTTAGGATCCTCTTGCAGTTTGGGGGCTTATGGAGCTCTGAAAAAGGTAAGATAAGAAGGGCATTAGCAAACTACCTGTGGGGAGTTAGGTGTCTCTGAGCAGCAACACAAGTTGGCTGTGAATAATACAGAGCTGGGCTGCTTATCCTGAAATATGTTAGTGATATGCTTCATCCCCTTGCTTCTTTCTTCCCAATAAGGAGAACTTCCTTTGCAGTAAATGAGCTTATAATGTCCAGGGAGGAGTTTTGGCTGTAAAATTGTATGACTTGCCTTTGCTTTTATTCACCATAAATATTTATATTTCAAGATGCACTCCAAACCCCATAACAAAAGATTTTAAAACAGTCAGGCCCTAAAGAAAATACAAGTGAAGATAATGGAAACCAGGCTGGTAAGCCTAAAAAGAATTCCACGTCCTCTATCTAGCTTTGGTTGTGATTTCAGAAAAAGGAGAGTTAGTATATGAAAAGGTAGCATTTTGTCTAGTGATACGCTGCTACTACGAGGGGTTGGGGGGGGCTTGGGTTTTGAGAATCTATTTGTTCATTTAATAAAAATATTAGACACCCTGTAAAGGTTAGTTATATTTGTTAGAGGAAAATTACATTTATGGCCATAGTCTATGACCTGAATTTAAGGCCAGATAAATTAAAAGGGCTTGTTACTGAGCCTAGGAAAAGCCCAGGTGAAAGCATTTGGAAGGATTAGGAAAACTCATCATCTCAACAAGGGAAAAATAATTTGACAAAACATGCATGCACAGGTTCACTAGCATGATCTCAAGTGAAAGGGAATTTGCTTGGAGGCTGAGACGAGCACTTTTAACAAAATTCAGGAACAATTTTGAAGACAGAGTAGAATTTTTTATTTGGAAGACTTCTATTTTGAATTATATCAGAAAGTAATTTTTTTTTTTTTTTTTTTTGAGATAGAGTCTCACTCTATCACCCAGTCTGGAGTGCAGTGGTGTGATCTTGGGTCACTGCAACCTCCACCTCCCTGGTTCAAGTGATTCTCCCACCTCAGCCTCCTGAGTAGCTGGGATTACAGGTGCACGCCACCACACCTGGCTAATTTTTGTGGTTTTCTTTGGGCAGAGAGGAGGTTTTCCCATGTTGGCCAGGTTGGTCTCGAACTCCTGATCTCAAGTGATCCACCCTTGACCTCCCAAAGTGCTGGGATTACAGTCGTCAGCTGCTGTGCCCTGCCCAGAAAGTAACTTACAAAGATGTGCCAACAGAGATAATTCCAGGGTCTGTATCATAATTGTAGTGTGCTAAAGGACACTAATTTTAATTCCAAAATATTTGTATCTAAATAATTTTAAATTTGTGTAAGAAGAAAGGCCACTGGGATCTGGTGACATCCATTTACCTTAGATGAGTTTGTTCATTCATTCATTCTATAAACCTTACCTGAGAATAGGCTATGTGATAAGCTTTGCAATAAGCACTGTCTTGTGAATTGTAAGAATGTGACACTTCTCAGAAGAAGGTGGGAGTTTTGACATTTAGGGAAGAAAATTTCCTGAAAGAGAGCTTCTAGGTCTTGGTAACAAGCCCATGTAAGTGAGGGCAAGATGAAGGTCTCATGTGGAGAGATACAGGCTCATCTGGAGGCCTCTGACAAATGTTCCATGGGCCTTTAGGGATGTTTCCACAATTTTATTTGAAATGTCCTTCTTTAATTTTAGCTCCTCCTTTGCTTTATTTGCCAGGAAAATTCTTCAATTTCTGTGTAAAATGCAGACATTTTAGCTTAGAAAGAGATGAACTGTGCAATTTTTTCTAGTAAAAATATTCTTCCTTACCTCCCACTTTTAATTCCTCAGTATCTACCACTACATTTGCTAGGGGTCTCCATTTCCATGTATCTCTTATTTACTAATCTTGCATGTTGATTTGTCTTTTTCCCCAGTATATCCAATGTTTGGGCAAATTTGGTTATGGCTTGACACACAGATGGAAACTATTTGAGTTTTTAAATATCCAAGGCCTTTGCTGTGGTTTCTAATGTGTCTTTCCCAAGTTTCTAATAATAACTTCCTCTGATCTTTCTGGTGGCAGCCAGAAGCTACATGGGTGATTGAGCTGCTCTTTCTAAATGTAATTTATTGAGTTTTCCTTCACTGGAAGAGAGGGCTATTCTTGGACAGTAAAAGAGTTGTAATATAATTGATCTGATTTGTTATTTTCATTCTCTTAGTCATTATCTTTGCATGAGTTTTTAGGGTTTAGGGTAGGAGGTTGGTATAAACAGCAGTTATTTGTTTTCTCTGATCCACTTCCTCTAAGAATTTTACCCGATTTATGGAAATTTAGTGACAGCTTGAAATAGCAGTGTATCTTTCTCTAAGTATGTTAATGCCCTTATTTTAATTCCAGATAGATGATAAGGGTGCCTTTTTAAAAACAACCAACTTCTTTGTGCTTTAGTCTTCATTCTTCTTGGACAATAGTTTCTGTAACTAAAACCAATATTTTCTGAAAGTAAGTTGATTTGTTTACTAAATGTTCATTTTAAAATGGAAGAGTCTTAGAGTTGGAAGGAATTTTAGAAATTCTTTATCCATCCCTCTATTCCCCATTCAGTGAAGAAATGCATTCAGACTGCTTGAACAGCTCTATTGAATTCAGTATCCTACCTCACGGGAATCATCCCATTTGTAAAAGTTCTAATTATACAGTGAGCAAAAATATGTCTCCTATAGTATCTACTCGTTTCTTCTAGATGATTTTCTGTAATCAACTGGAATGTCTTTTTGTTTTACATGTTTAAAATGGTAACATCCTTTTTCTCATAGAGCAGATGTCCATGGTCAGTTCATACAACATGGCTTTCAGGTCTATCGCTGTTCATTTATTTTTTTCCATCTACAAGAGTCTTTTTGATAGTCATATTGTGCCGGGCATTGTGCTACCCACCGAGATTACAAAGACCAATAAGAATTAGACACTAAACGAGAAAGTTTAGAGTATAATGAGAAAGATAAATGAAACATAAGAATTTAGTGTGATTGACGCTAATTAGAAGTATATACTAAATTCTATAGAACACATAGTAGAGGCATCAAAGACATTTTGTTTTCTTAAAGATTTAACTAAATTGAGACTTGAAGGAAAAGAGATATATGGACTGAGTAATAGCAAAGGCACAGAAATATGAAATAGCGCGACATATTCATGTGAAGCATGGCAAGAATGAAAACAGTGTATGGTGCAGTGATAGAAGAGAAGGCTTGAGAAGGATTTATAGGTTATAGATAAGGCCCAGATCATAAAGAGTCTTGTACGCTTCATGGAATTTGAGCTTTATGCTGACTCCTGTGGGTAGCCATCGAAGTATTATGAGTATGGGAGCAACTTGATAATATTTGCATGCTAGTCTGATCACCTTGGCAGCAGGTAAAGGGAGAGTGGGTTAAAGTAAAGCAATCTGCAATCTGGGAGCCTAAGTAGGCTACTGAGGTCATTCTGGAAAAACTTTGAGGGGTGCGAATTTGAGAGAATTTGAGGCAGTGGGGAAGAAGGAGAGACAAAGACAATGGCCAGAGGAGATAGATAGAAGAGGTTTATGGCCGGGCACGGTGGCTCACGCCTGTAACCCCAGCACTTTAGGAGGCCAAGGCGGGTGGATCACCTGAAGTCGGGAGTTCAAGACCAGCCTGATCAACATGGAGAAACCCCGTCTCCACTAAAAATACAAAATTAGCGAGGCATGGTGGCGCATGCCTGTAATCCCAGCTACTCGGGAGGCTGAAGCAGGACAATCTCTCGAAGCCAGGCGGTGGAGGTTGTGGTGAGCCGAGATCGCGCCACTGCACTCCAGCCTGGGCAACAAGAGCAATACTCCATCTCCACAAAAAAAAAAGAAAAAAAAGAGATTTGTGTCTAATGTCCTGATTTTCAAACTTTGCTGGAAGTTAAAAAACAAACAAACAAACAAACAAACAACAACTGTTGCCTGGGGCCTACCCTATGAGATTCTGGTTAATTGGTATAGGGTGAAGCCTCCGCATCAGGATTTCGAAAGGCTTCCCAAGAGATTTTAGTTGTACAGCGAAGTTTGAAAACAACTGATCTGTACGTTTCAGGAACTGAATAGGTACTAGTTTTCAATATCCTATTTATATGGCAACAAGAAGTAGACAAAACACTCTAGATGTGTTCTCATTAAGTAGGAAAATTACCTTCCTGGATCAAGACACTATTCTTCTTTATTAATGAAGCCTAACTTGGAATTTGTTTCCTATTTTGGCAGTCATATCACATTGTTTCATATAGTAAGTTTATAATTAACTAACCTACATGCCTCTGTCATAGGAATTATGTTAAACAAGGTCTCCTCTAGTCCCCACATTTGCAGTTGATATTTCGGACCTAATTACAGGCTTTTACATTCAACCATGTTTAATGTTATCATATCAGGTTTAGCGCTTGGTTCACTAAAACTTGATTCTTTATTTAAACTCTCTTATCCTTGTTATCATAGACATAGACATGCCTTCTAAGTCCTCAAACATGTAATTAATAAAATATATTAAATAGGACAAGGACAATAATTTTTGAGTTTTAATAGAGTACAGAATACTCTGCTAGTCATTTATGTATGTGGGTGTGTATGGGTGTTTTTGGGTATGGGTTCACACAAGCTTCAGGGTTGGGGGCTACAAAACCTACTTTCCCAGCTTTAAAGCTTGTAGGCTCACATTTAGAGCTCAAATGAAATATTTTATTAAAAGATCCTGGGAGGGCTAGTTGGGCGAATTCTGCTTCTGTGAGCGCCTATAATATTCTCAGGAAGTGTCCTTTACTTCAGAAAAATCTTATGTATTTCTCACCACCTTATCACCACTAGAAATAGTATGAGAATTCTTAAGCTCCTGATTTACAAAATTCTCAAAGAAGTCTCCTGATAAAGGCCTGATAGTCCATTGAAAGGTATTTGGTCAAAAGGTTTTCTACAAGCTATAATTTATAATATGCTATGGATAAAGGTTGGGAGATGACCACTAATATCCCTTTCTTTGGAGAAAAATGCTTTTTAAGCCCTGAATGACTTGAATAAATGCTGTTTTGTTTAAAGTATATTGACTTTAACCTCAAGGGTCTAAAGATGTCAGAAGTCCAAATATCACTAAACAATAAAGCACTTGTTAAACTGACTAAGGAATGTAAATGCCATTTTCTGACAATTGATGGAAAGCCATAGATAAACTATGAAACTTGCTAATATGCTTTCACTGGATTTCATTTAGAAGAACTCTGCTAGACAGAGGCCTTTGACCCAAGGGCATTTACTGTAGACTTTCCTCCCAAAATGAATCTTTTCTGAGTTACAGACTTTAGCAAAAGAGGATTTGTTGTGAAAAACCCAAAGACATTTTTTTAAAGCATTTTCTGAATGCTAAGAAATAATAGACATTTTTAATCATAGCAAGTTGAACAGGATTTTTCCTATGAGTAAAGAAGGCATGTGGCAATGCTGAAGGCTTCCTTTGGAAAACAATTATAAAACTATTGCAGAATTAGAAAACTAATTAAAATAGTCATCTTTAATTTTGATAGTTGAAGTTTTTATTAGGCTGTTCCTAATAAAAAAAGTGCTAAAGAAGATGAAGTTTCTTTTCTGGTCTGGCTGTCACTGTTCCGTTTTTTTTGGTCCCTTTTACCTTCTGATATGCCTTACCCCAGGATGTCTCATGCCCTTACATACTGCGACCAGGGCTGTCCTCCCACCCTCTACAGCACTACAATTAACATTTCAAACCTAAGCCTTTGGGCAGCATCCTTCAGGCGCTCTTCTTTGTAGCCTGCATTGAATCTTTTTCTTTCAGCATCCTCATACAAACCATTTCATTAGTTTCCAATAAAGGGTTCACCTTGAGGGCATATGTCTCATTATTTTACTTTATCCTGAGGGTAATTCACAGAAGAGAATATACAGATGTCCAATAAATATATGCTTGTAGGATATATCACTAGTAGACAGGGTTATGGGAGGATGAATTACCCCAACACAATCTGGCCCACACATTTTTACCTCTCAATCTTTCTCTCCTGTGCTCACTCTCCTCCTGTCACCTGGCTTTCAACATCTCAAGCATGCACCCCTTCAGGGCTTGCACTTACTGTTTTTTGTCACATTGAAAGTGAAACCTTCCCTACCTATTCTATTTAAAATTTCACCCTCTCCTCCCAGATACTCCCTCATCCCCTCTCTGCTCTGTTTTTCTCATGTCATTTATCACCATCTGACATATGATTGATTGATTGATTATCTATCTACAACCTCTAAATTTAAGCTATATCAGAGCAAAAGTTTTTGTTTCTTTTGCTCGTTGCTCTATTCTATATCTGGAACAGTGCCAAACAATTAATATCCCTCAAATATTTGCTGAATGTATAAATTAACCCTTTTTGGAAAAGGATCTGGCGATATTTATTCATACTAAAAATGTGCAGGATAATTTTACTCAGCAATCTTACTTATAGATTAAAGTTGGCTGCATATGATTTTGCTACTCCTCCTATTGATAGGTTTATGTCCAATCCTCTTGAATCTAGGTGGGCTCTATTTTATTGGTGGACTGACCAATAAAATATGGTTGAAAGGACACTGCCAGTTTCCAGGACCAGACCTTAGGAGATTAGCAGTTTCCATTTTCTCTCTCTTGAACATTTGATTCTAGAACCAGCTGCCATGCTGTGAGGAAGCCTAAGCAGTCCATGGAGAGGTCTAAGTGGAAAGGATTTGAAGTCCTTTGTTAACAGCTCCCACCAATAGCCAGCAACAACTTGTGGTGTGAGTGAGCTCTCTTAGAAATGAATCCTCTAACCGCATTTGAGCTACCCTAGCCGAAGCTGCATGAGTTGTCGTGCTAAGCATTGCCCCAATTTTAAATTCATAAGCTTTTTTTGGTGTGGTTTGTTATCTAACAATTAATAACTGGAATGCCACTTTTTATGAATCTATCTTATAGAAATAAGAACTCCAGAAAACAAGAATGGACGTATATGGGAATGTTTATAACAATGTCCTTCATGATTTAAAAAAAAAGAAAAAAAAATAAACTAGAAACAACTTGAAAGTCCATTCTGTACATTATGGTTAAAAAGTGTTGCATAGCTCCATTGTGGACTATATTTGGCTATTTTTTTGTTTATTTTTGAGACAGGATCTCACTCTGTTGCCCAGACTGAAGTGCAGTGGCATGAATAAGGCTCACTGTAGCTTCAACCTCCTGGGCTCAAGCTCACCTCAGCCTCCCCAGCAGCTGGGACCACAGGCACATGCCACTATGCCCAGCTAATTAAATTTTCTTTTTTTTTTTATAGAGACGGGTTCTCCCCATGTTGCCCAGGCAGGTTGCAAACTCCTAGGCTCAAGCAATCTTCCCATGTTGGCCTCCCAAAGTGTTGGGATTACAAGGGCAAGCCACCGTGCCTGGCCATATTTGGTTGTTAAAACATATGAGTTAAGGCTATATATATCAACATGGAAGGATATCCAGAAAGATAAATGGAAAAAAAAAGCAAATTTTAGAGTAAAATGCTTAGCCTAATTTCACACAAAACAACCAAACAAACAAACAACCTCTATAGGCTGGGTGCAGTGACTCATGCCTGTAATCCCAGGGCTTTGGGAGGCCAAGGTGGGTGGATCACTTGATGTGAGGAGTTTGAGACCAGCCTGGCCAACATGGTGAAACCTCATCTCTACAAAAATATAAAAATTAACCGGGGATGGTGGCGTGGACTTATAGTTCCAGCTACTCCAGAGGCGGAGGCAGGAGAATTACTTGAACGCAGGAGGCAGAGGTTGCAGTGAGCTGAGACCATGCCACTGCATTCCAGCCTGGGCAACAGACCCAGGATTCCATCTCAAAAAAAAAAAAAAGAAAAAAAGAAAAAGAAAACAGTATAAATATGTATACTTTACATATATTTACATAAACATAAAACATAAAAAATATAAAGAATCTATACACCAAATTATTAACGGTGATTTTGCCAAGAAAATGGGATTGAGTAGGGAAGCTAGAAACTGTTTTTTTCTTTAAACTCTTCTATATTGGTTAAACTGTTACAATAAAGTTACAAAAAAATTACTCTTGTAACTAAAAAAATATCCTGGGTTTCAAGCAAAGTGGTGGTGATATGCGTGTATGAATGCAGGTATATATTTGTTGGGGAACTTTCTTAGAAGTGCTGCTCTGTTCAAGGAGAGTGGTTTCTTTGTGGGTGCAAGGTTGGGGAGAGGGCCTCAGGGGCTAGTGACATTGAATCCATTTTCTTCCATTTCTGACAATGCCTTTGTTGGGGGACAGCAATACAAGTGTGACTAGAAGAAAAAGAGAAAGATTATGTTTCTACTTTAGTGTAGTCAGTCCTCCTACATGTTAGCAGGGAGGAAATCTTCAATACTGGTGTGACAGGGCCAAGCTTTGTGGTGGTTTTGGAACCTGGTTATAGGGATTTCCAAGTGGAAAACAAAACTGCCTAGTTACTAATTTTGGAAGTTTTCAGATATCTTTGACTCCTTTTTAGGGGATCTTCTTAGAAATAGGTTCTCAGAGGGTGACTAGTAAATCATTTTCCTTCATGTGGAAGAAGGGGAGAATACTTTTGTAATGTAGTGATTTATTTGCTGTGTGGAGAGACGATGTGAAAGCAGAACTTGCTTTGAAGATTAGGGACCTGTCTTTCATTAGTGGTGAGGAAGTGGAAAGAGGAATCAAAAGAACCTGGCTCTGATCCTGGTTCTACTACTGACTAGCTGACTAGCTGACTGACCTCTCTGAGCCTCTGTTTACTTTTCTACGTGGAGATATGACACAGAAAGAAAGATTATGCCTTTCATTGCCTATAGAAAATGATCAGAATATGTGCTTTCCTGCAGGAGTTTATAAAAATAGGTTAAGTCTCACCATTACAGCAGCTAGATGGCACCACCACCTCTAACATTTCTTTTTTAATGCTGCAACTGTAATTGCAGCTGGTACAGAATGTGCTGTTTCTTTCCTTCCATGATAGCATCTGTCAAAAGGTATGACTTTTAGATGAAAAGGAATTTAGCTATGTTGCTTCGAGACATCATGGATCTCTCCAAAGGAGATTCAGCATATATAAACCTGAAGTCTTTGAGAAAACTAAAAGCCGGTAATTGTAGAGGATAATCACTGTATTGTAATTGTCCCTTGGCTATTAGTTGCCCTAATTTCATCAGAGTTCTCTCTTTGTTTCCCAGAAGACATGCTGACAGGCTTAGCCTGAGGGAGTGAAATTATGTGAGCTGGGCAGTGTTCCGGTTAGGGAGACTCTGCCCTTACCACATCTCTAGCTACAAGGGAAGAGACCTCCTATGCTTTGTTGACTGTAGAATCATAGATTTTTAGCAATCCTACTTCTGCATTTTACAGCTGGGTACATGAGACCCAGAGAGTTGAAGTGATTTGCTAAAAAAATAGTATATAGTAGTCTCAATACTCTTATTCCTTGTTTTTCCACTTGACTGCTTCTGCCTGTTTTTTGTGTATGTGTGTGTTTTTAACTTAAATAGACTGCCCTGGGGGTTACAGCTAAATGGGAATTTGAGGGATTGCTTAATATTAAAAAAAAATCCCATAAGCAGGGTGGAATTTTAAACTATTTTTATCTCCCTTATCACCAATGAGCTTCAAAGAAAGGATGATTTGGGCAACTGGGGAATCATGTGATCAAACCCTCTGCGACTCAAGTTTTCTATTTCTTATAAACACGTGTAAGTAATATTTTGCCTGTCTTACAATATTGTACTGAAAAATTATGTGAGAATTAAGGAGAGTAAAAATTAAGAGTAAAAATTTGGAGTTTTCTAAAACAATCCTTTAGGAACAGCTCAATATTTAATTATTTCTCTGCCAAAGAAGTTAGTTTTCATTTTTCAAAATTTACTTCTTATTTGTAATTTTTTTTTCAGTTTGGAAGATGCTGAAGAACATGCTTAATTAGCCCTTTCTCTCTTTAGTTTTACCTTTATCAATTTAAACATAAAAGAGTTGTGCATTCAACTTCATCCGTGCTCTGGTGTGCATGAGCAACAATTATGGAAGGAGTGATATGCTAGCATGTTGTTCATTTCCTTGTTTTTTCTTTCTTCAAATATTGGGTCACTGAATTGTGAATTCCAAGGAGTTGCTAGGATTTTAGAAACCTGCTTCAAAGACTATTGGCATTTTATTGGGTAGCATAGTCATATTTTTTCCTTTACATTCATCAAGTCTATTCCTTTCACTAAAAATTAAATAATCATTAGTTTATATTTTTTCTTTTATGGTTTTATTTACAAACTTTTTAAGTCCATATGTACTGTGTTGCAACTAGAAATCACTTCACCCAGAACTCTGAGATGAGCATGGTGAACAGGTTTATTAGGAAATTATGCTGATAGTAATTTGATATTTTGGGGGTAGTGTTTCCTAGTCTGTTTGAAAATTATAAGATGGAAAAAATAAACTGAAGGAATGTTGCATGATAATAGTTACATTTATGTGTATGTTGACAATGAAAATACATAGTGACAAAAAGCAACTATGAATTCAGTAACACTGTACCTGACTTGGTATTTTATTAGTCACAAAACACACACATATATATTTTTTAAATAGGAATACTTTTGTGAGCAAACTATATTATTCATTTAGTTAACAGATAGTACTAGATGCACCTAAGAATTTAGTTGCAGTTTCTCTGGAGCTTCTGGTATCAAACCGCTGTTCACCCAGCGCAGGAAGACCAGATATCCACACTGAGGTTTGCAGCAGGAGAAAGGAAAGTGTTTATTTGCAGAGTGCCAAGCAAGGAGAATCAGGTAGTTCATGCTTAAGACTCAAACTCCCAGAGGGCTTACTGTAAGATTCTCCCCAGGCCTGAAAGCTTAAGATGAATAACTCCTCCCTTTTCAGGCCCAGTCCCAAGGCGCAACTTGCGCCAGCAGGGTGCGCCGTCAGAATAGCAGAAGCAGGAAGAGAGCCGGGGGAAGACACCTACCCTGGCCGGAAGACACGAAGATCCAGAAAAAGGCCATCCGGGTACAACGTAGCAGTTACATCGGACTGTGACACTTACTGTTTACAGGAGACTATAAAACCTTTGCCCAGTCCTCACTTGGGGCCCGCCTGCACCCAGGCCCTCATTAAAACAGCATGTTGCTCCACACCGCCTCATGTTGCCTGTTGGCGTGCTCTCAGGGTGGAGACGATACAAGAACCTTACACTTACAGGTAAGGGTTTTTAAAGGCAGGAAGGCAGAAGTTACAGGTAAAGGCATAAATCAATATACAGAGGCTATACATTAGTTTGACCTAAAATGGTAGGACATCTTGAAGTGGAGGGGCCCACAGGTCATAGGTAGGTTCAAATATTTTCTGATTTGCAATTGGTTAAGGAAGAGAAGCTTTGTTTAAAATTGTGAAGTCAGCAGTAAAGAATGTTAGCTCTGGCTTGTGGGTGAGACTTTCTCCAGGCCCCTCAGGAAGAAATTTAGAAGAAAGGTCAGAGTGCAATCCTCAGCTCCCCCTTATCTGAGGTCTCAGTGCCAGCAGATCCGTTTGGTGGGGGTCCAGGTGGCTGAAAAACAACTCAGGTATACATGTTAAGATGTTATCTTTAGTTTCTAGAGGGAACCAAACATTCTGGTGATTCTAACTCCTTGGCTATTGTTTCAAGCTACTATTACCTTTCCGCTTATCAAGTTGTTTATTTACTTCTTAGGGATAGCTAGGTGCCTGGAATTACCCTTGAAGGAACTCAAGATTTTCCTTTATTTTCATGCTCGTTGTTGGGGTGGTACTCACAGGCCCCTATGAGGGGTTCCTGCCCTGTTTCACTTCTCCCAACTGTAAGTTGGGAACACTGTTCTAGAATGATAAGTATCTCCAAGTGAATCAAGTTTTAACAATTTGTATTTAGCAGTAGCTAAAATGTATTGGGAGCTTAATATGTTCAAGGAACTATGCAAAATTTCTTTATATGTATTAACTAACTTAATCCTCATAACAGTCCTATGAAGTAGGTGCTACCATTGTCTCCTTCTTATAAATGCAGAGAGGGAAGCTTAGATGGTTAAAATCACTTTTTCAGGGTCACATATTTTCAAAGGTAGCCCCAGATAAGTTCAATGCATATCCTTGGTTAAAAACTACTGGTCTAATTCTTCTTCCTTATTTGTATTTGAGGAATTTGAGGTCCAGATGGGAAGCAAGTTACTTCTATGCCAGATCTAATATTAATATCTTGGCCGTCAACATAAACTTTTTTTTTTTTTTCTGTTTTCAGAGATTTACAGAGATAAAAGACTCTTTGAGTGGCTTGCAATCTGAATAGGGAGATAGGACTTGAGCAGAAAAAACAGAAATGATAAAAATAACTAATGCTATGTGGAGAAATGAGGGATGGCGGAAAGAAAAAATATTTAATGGCGAGAGACATCTTTAAGGTAGGCTTCAGAATGGAGGCAAGTTTTAAAAGAAAAGTAGAACTTAGTGAAGCCGGAGAGGAGGAGTGGGAAGCTCTCTAGTCTGGAGTGGTAGTATGAGAAAAAGACAGGAAGGTGGGAAGATGAACAGAAGTTTGGGTTTGATGAACAGAAACGTTCTAGTTCAGGTGAGTGGTCTTTTAGGGGACAAATAAAAGACCGGTTATGGAAGTGGGTAGGGTTTAGATAGTAGCCTCTTGTGCTGGCCTAAGAAGTTTGTACCTTTTCCTATAGGAAGTGGGAATCTATTGAAAGTTTTAGAGAATGGGTAAGTGGTTAAAATATTTCCATGCCCAGTGGCTGAGTTTAGGGTGGGGAATTGGATTCACTTGATGCCTTTGGGACCCTCCTTCAATAGTAGTAGAACTGGCTTGGAATTAAGAGTTGGAATGGTGAGTATAAGTTGCCTCAGATGAATTGTCAGACACAGACTCTGATAGTAAATAAGCAAGGAGAGTCTTGCTCAGGACCCTCAAAACAGTGCCCTGAACTACTTTCCACGGTGGAACTTCTAATATCTGTGTTTACAAAGTTAGTATTCTTAAATTCAAGGAGGGTTGAAGAGGTGTTTGGAATTTAGTTCAATGTTTTATGTTTGTTTGTTACTGTCTATTCTTGCTCTAGCTAAGTATGCTGATATGTCATTATATGGACCCTGAGGACTTTTCATGTGGTGAAATTGATTCTGGCTCAGAAAGAAACGTAAATGAGAAGACCACAATAACTCTTCAGGAATAATTTATTTATTTTTGTTTATTCACCCTTGTGGGTTTAAAAATTAAATTAATATAGATTAAATTAAAAATTAAATAAATATAGATCGACATGTGGCTATAGAAAATAATACAGAGAGATCTTGTGTACTCTTTACTCAGTTTTCTCCAATAGTAACATCTTGGAAAACTAGAGTTCAGGATCACAGCCAGGATACTGACATTTATTCAGTGAAGATACAGAACATTTCCATCATCACAACAATCTCTCATTTATAATAGCCATATCCAGTTCCTGTCTGCCTCCAACACCACCTTAACTTCTGGTAACCACTAATCTGTTGACCATTTATATAATTTTGTTTTATACACACACACACACACACACACACACACAAACAGTTATGTAAATTGAACAACGCATGATGTAACATTTAGGGACTGGCTTTTTTCACTCAGCCGAATTCTCTGGAGTTTCATCCAGGGCATTGCACATATCAATAGTTTGTTCTTTTTTATTATATTCTATAGTGATTTTGATGTATCTCTTTGAATAACTTGTTTAGTGATTGCTCTATATATCACATTATGTATACATTACTCTTCATAGTCTACTGGTATTATCACGTTATCACTTCAAGTGAAGTATAGAAACCTTACCTCCCTTTAAATCTTCTATCCTCCGCTATTTGCAATACAATTGTCTTAAATACTTCTTCTATATACATTTAGAACCACATCAAGTAGTGCTATATTTTTTGCCTCAACCATCAAACATGATTTAGAAAACTCCAGAAAAGTCTGTTGTATTTACTTATATTTTTGCTTACCATGTTCTTTCTTTTTGATGTTCCAAGGTTCCTGTTTTATACATTTCTTTCTGTTTAGACCATTTTCTTTAACCATTCTTTTTTAGTAGATCTATTGGTGACAAATTATCTTAGTTTTCCTTCATCTGAAAATATCTTGATACCCACTTTATTCTTGAAGGTTATTTTCACCCAATATAAGATTTTCGGTTGACAGTTGTTTCAGTTCTTGAAAAATGGCGTGCTGTTTCCTTCTGGTCTCTATATCTTTAAAATTAATAATTGCCATCATTTGAATTGTTTTTCTTATAGGTAAGGTACATCTCTTTTGCTGCTTTCAAGACTTTTTCTTTAGTTTTTGAAATTTGACCATTATGTGTAATAGTACAGATTTCATTGAGTTTATTTTGTTTGGAATAGTCTCAACTTCTTAAATCTGTAGGTTTGCATTGTTTTTGCAAAATTTAGGAAGTTTTTGGCCAACTCTTATTTCTTCAAGTATTTTTACAGCCCCATCCTCTTTTTTCACCCCTTCAAGAATAAAACATGAAAATTAGATATTTTGTTACAGTTCCAAAGGTCCCCTAGAATCTGTTAACTTATTTCAATCTATTTTCTCCCTGTTGTTCAGACTGGGTAATTCCTATCATCCTGTCTTCTAGTTCACTGATTCTTCTGTTCCCATTCTGCTATTGAGCCCATCCACTGTTTTTGTTTGTTTTTAATTTCAGTTATTATATTTTCAGTTCTAAAATTTCCATTTGGTCCTTAATTATGTCTTTTACCTCTTTGCTGAAACTTTAAAAAATTTGTTTGCTGAGACATCCTATTTTGTTTCAAGTGTATTTGTAATTGTACATTGAAATATTTTTATCATGGCTGCTTTAAAATTTTTGTCAGATAATTCTAAGATCTCTATCATCTCACTGGCATCTGTTAACTATCTTTTTTCATTTAGTTTCAGATTTTCTTGGTAATTGGTGTAATGGATAAGTATCAATTAAAACCTAGACATTTAGGTACTATGTTATAAGACTCCAGATCTTATTTAAATCTCTGTTTGAGATGGCTTTCTCTGACACCAAAGGAAGGTTGAGTGCTACCTTGTTACTGCCAGGTTTGTGTAGCAGTCCATTCAGGTTCCCCAGTTTGGATACATTGGTAACCAAAGCCATATACTTCTTGTTATTACTGGGCAGGAATGGGAGTTCCAGATCCCTCTAGTCTCCACTGATACCTTCCTAGTGGGGAAGAGTAGGAGATCATCCTTGCTGCTCCCTTCCCAGCTACTACTGACCCCATGGGGAGAGGATGAGTGGCCTCATTTTCTCCTGGAGAGTGATGAAAGTCCTGACTTTCCAGTAGGTCTCCTTTGACACCACTCCAGTGAGAAGGCAGAAGCATACCTCATTACTGCCGGGTGGGTAGAAGTATGTTCCCCATGGCATCTCCATTGCTCCCCAGGTGGTCTCCATTGACACCATGGGCGTTTGAGGGGGGCTGGCTCATTAGTGCTCAGTGGGGAATGAATGTCTCACTTCCTACTCTACTACTACAATGAGGAATGTGGAGATGCCGTGTTATAGCCTGACAAAAGTGGGTTTTTGCTTGGCTTTTGCTCCTGTGGTGGTGGTGGAGGGGAGTGGCGATGATGTTTGACAAGAGTAGAGCAACTATTTTCTAAACATCTTCTACCTCTTTCCAGAACATCTGACTAGAAAGAGCAGACTTTTATTGTTGTTATTGTTTTATTTTTGTATTCATTGGTGTTTTGGGGTTGCTGACTTCTTTAGCTGCAAATCCTGAATATATGAGGCAGTGAGAAAATGCAGGGAACTCATCACTGTATTGTCATTGAGATCCTGAGGTCCTTAGCCTGTCTCCCTTTTCTTAACCTGTCAGTCTTGTTATATAAATTTTACATATGCAGAGTTTTTAGTTGTATTTACTTGGATGAATACAAAAAAGAACATCTACTCCATCTTCCTGAAAGGCGAAGCCCCCTGAAAAATTTATTTTTAAACATTAGTCTAAATCTTTAGGGTAACAGATGTTCTGAGATGCATAATTTATAACTTGTCCCCTTTCATACTTATTTATGCCTTTAAAAATTAATAAATTTTCTTTGTGTATATTTGAGTTACTACTTTTTAAGTGAAACATTTAAATGGATGCTATTAAAAAAGAACTTTTGGTTTTAAGTGACACTTTGCTCTCTAAGTTGACACTTTGTTCTCTAACTCAGTATTTATTATTCTGTCTTGCTGGGGGCGGTCAAAGAAGTCTCTGAGAATATAATTAAAATAATACGCCTTTTGCTCCTCAATTTTGCTTATGGATTTAGGAGGTTTATATACAGCAAATGGAACCCTGGGAAACCATTCATTTTCTAAGTATTGGTAACATAAGAGCTATGAAACTAAGAAAACCCCAAGAATGGAAATGAAAAATATGAGGAGGAAATACTGGACTCAGGCCTCTGTCTTGACTTAGGCTGGGCAATACCTTATATCCCAGCTCTACAGTAAAACTCCATTTGATTAGCCTAGGTAGAAAGATGACTCTTCTACATACTGGAAAGAGCTTCTGTCAATTCCTATTAATGCAATCCTTAAAGGTAGTGGAGCTACCGTTCTAACTAGGTCTTCCTCATGTCAGTGTTTATACTTTACTTCTTAATGTCATGTCTTAAGCACACAGTGAATATTTTTCTATCTGTATATTGACAGCAGTTTGAGGAATTTCCTAATTATGTAATGTTCATATACTTACCTTTGGCTGACTGAAATTTGGCATAAAATGCAGCCCTTATGTGAACAAAAATGGTATGTTAGTAAAGACTGAGATTTTTTTTTTCCCTCTTGAACAAAAGATTGAATAAAGTGTTGGATGACTCTCGAGGAAAGACTGCTAAAGGAAGGTTTTTCATTTGTCTATTGCTATGTGATAAAGCATCCCAAACTCAGTAGTCTAAAAACACAACTATGTATTCTATCTCATAATCCTCTGGTTTGTCAATCTAGATGGTACTTCTGCTGGTCTTGCCTGAGATCACATGATCCCAGTCATATGATGACTTCACTGGGGCTGGCAGTTCAAGATGTCCTCCCTAATACTTCTGGCAGTTGATGCTGCCAGTCAGCTGGGGCACCTTGGCTCTCCTCCACGTGGCCTCTCAGCCTCCACTTGGTGAGACTGAACTCCTTGACAGCATGGTGTTGTCACAGTTAGTTCCAAGAGAGAGAAAAATGGAAGGTGTAAGGTCTCTTAAGGCCTAGCCTTTGAAGCCACAGTGTTATTTCTACAAATCAAAGGCCCAGCCCAGATTTCCACAGAGGAGAAATAGATTCCATGTCTTGATGAGAAGAGAGGCAAAGTCACACTGCTAAAGGGCATGTGAGATGGGAGGAATAGTTGTGACTATATTTGCCAACAGTCTGTCACAGGGGACAGAGAAGTGAAATGCTGATGAGGTCGAGGAGGTTGCAATGAGAGGTAGGGTGAGCTGCTGACACAGGGCCATGTGTCCTGGAGAAAACTTGAGATATGAATAGCAGCCAAAGAAAAGAGTGTGAAGCAGTTGGCAGGGAGACTTTCCATGATGACTTTAGACAGCTCTAGGGACTGCTCATTTTGACTGAGCCAATGGACAGAACTGTGCTTTTTTTTTTTCTAGAGTTTTCCCTTTATTGGACACAAAGACCTAAATCAACAGGCTGCAGTTCAATCTGGATACATAATCAGCCTGGCACAAAAAGATTTTCCCAAGCTAAGCACCCCATGGGCTTAAAAAATTCAAATATGAAATGAAGAAGTCCGCAAAATACCGATTATGCAAACATTTTGTAAGCAATGAAAAAATGAAGACTAGGGGTTTTGCAAAGTAAGTGATCATTTTGGTGCTTAATAACCCAGTGGATTATCAACATTAGATTTAGCAAACTAGCTCAAAAGGGGATATTGTGGCTATTTCTTGGTAAAAGGTGGTACTGTACCATTTAGTATTGTACCATCTTGATTACTTAGGTGAGAAATTTATATCAGGTATTCACTTCTGGAACAAGAGCTTTGAGCAGAAATGTGACTACCTGCAAGACAGAGTGAATGTCTAAGAATGATATTTTGGGGGATTAAAACAAAACAGAGGAAAAAAAAAGACAGACTAGATGCAGAATCAGCTATATCTAGGAGAGACATGCACGTGAATGATCCCATGGCATCATTCCAGTACTCAGTGTATGTCCAGTCATGTGTTTTACAAGGCTAGCTTTTAAAGTTTCACCATTTGGGATCTCTGAATTCTAGGTATGCAACCTTACTCTAACAGCAGTAAGAAACAGCCTAGTAAATAAATGTGACTAAAGTATGGCTGTGATCGCAGACAGATGTCAAGACCCACCTTATTATCCTACATGTATTTTATTCCTTTAATTGGAATATATCGAGAGTATCCACAATATAGATAAGCCATTGTCATGGAAATTAACCAGATAGTGCACGTGGCTGGTTTTATAAAGGTATGCAATAGCAAAGTGATCTGAAGAATTTTAAGGAAAACTTAACTACAAAAGAACATCCTTTCTGGCTCATTTCTAAGGTCTGAAATTTTACCACTAAAGCAATTCTCTTTCCCCATTCCTCTCTTCCTTTTCCTTCTAATATTGTTTTCTATAGGTTTTCACTTTTAAAATGCAAATACTGCTGATATGTTACTATATCAAGCTTCATGATATAGTGGAAATCATACAGGCCTTGATTTCTGACCCTGTCTTTACTATCTGTGTGATTATGGGCAAGTTACTAAACCTCTGTTAAATTCATTGGGTTTTGTGAGGATTAAGTGCTATAAAAATTTTACGTATATTGAATAAATATGTATATGATGTTATGTACATAATTATTAAATATATAATGTATATGTATATATTATATATGTTATAATTATATGTAGAGAGAGAGAGGGAGAGAGAGAACTGGCAAATAGTACATGTTCAATAAACTTTAGTTTCTGGCTTCTCTTAAAAAAGCAAATTAGCAAAATACTTGGGTAGTTCTTTCACTGATTTTTCCTGACTTTACGGCAGAGGTTTTTAACTTGGGGTCCATAGGTAGAATTCAGGGGCTCTGGGAATTTGGATGGGGGAAATCACATCTTTGTTTTCATTACCTTTAACTGAAATGCAGCATTTCCTTCAATTATAAATATAGGTTACAAACCACAGCAATATTGGCAATATCAGTGACTTTGTCACCATTAGAAGTCATAGATGCTTTCATGTAACGTTACAAGTTACAGAAATCTTGAAACATGATTTATGCTCATGCCCGCCTTGAAGTTGTAATAGTTTTTAGACTGCCCCTAGATCTTATTGTTTTCTGCGTTGATAAAGATACACATATGACACTACATCATAATTTGCTTAGTGATTGGTAAGTGTATTTCATGGTAATTGGTTTCATTTTAAATTTTATGTATTTTATTTTGCATTTAAAAACATTTTAAAACTGGGTCATATGCAGTAAAGGAAAACGATGTTGCTTGTACTTGTTCATTAGTGGTGTTTGTGATACCAACTTTTTTTTATTGTAAGGTTTAATCATTTAATCACTTACTCTTAGGGTGTTTTATCAATTGGCTATAGACATGACTGCCTTTTAGCAATTCACAATTTTATTGTTGAAAGAAATTCTCCACAGTGATTCAGTTTATTATCGAACAGTTAAAATTTTTATGTATAGAAGACTTTAATTAAACTATGGCATATCTATAAAATAGAATATAAACCAGTATAAAAAGAAATAAGGAATAGCTACATATACTGCTACGGAATGATTTCCAGGATCTGCTGTTAATTCAAAAGAGCAAAATTAAGCCATAAGTATATAGTATACCACATTTTATCTAAGAAATAGGATATGTAAGTATAAAATAAAAATATATGCTAGCTTATTTTTATAAAAATGGCCTAAATGCAATGAGATATTCTGGATGCTGGAACAGAAAGAGGACGTTAATGGAAAAACTAATGAAATCTGAAAAAAGTTTATAGCTTAGTTGATGTTACTTCTCATTTTTGACATTGTACCATGATTATATAAGATGTCAACATTAGAGGAGGCTGGGTAAAGGGCGTATAGTCCTCTCTGTGCTATCTTTGTGACTTTTCTGAAAGCTGAACATTATTCCTAGTTTTTTAAACAAGAGTAAAAAAATGAAAAGATAAATAAGAAACTAATAAAAATATTACTTACGAGGGAGAACAGGATAAAGACAATAGGAATAGAAACTAGAGGCCTCTAAATGTACGCTGTTTTATAAATGTAACTCTGGAACTATGTAATGTTTTAAGTAATTTTTAAAACAAAAGTGAAGGGAATAAATTTCCTAAAATAAAAAGCCAAAATAATCTAAAATATAACTACTTTTTGCATTACTGGCTTAATTACACAGAGGGGAATTATGTCAAGTGATTTTAAAACAGATAATTTGCCTGCATACTCCTAGTGGGATGTATACTATGGCCAAAACAAACTGTAAAAAAATCTTAAACTGTTTTGAGTAATTGTGTACTAATATTAGCACTGTTATTTTGAACCCATTGTATATGTACATATATACATACATATGCAAATGTATATGTGTCTGTGTGTATAATATATAGTAGTATAACATTAATAAAGTATGTTTATGTCATTACTAATCAATATTTTCAGTACAATAGACAAAAATAAGAACATAAAATCGAAGAAGTAAAAGCCCTATAGTCATGTACTTAAACTGCAGTGTTTACTGGGATGAATTCATGATAATTTTCTCTTAAAAATATCAGAGGCAATATGATATTCTTTTATTGATGATTAAAAGAAGCAAATTAAAGATAAAGACATAAATAAGGTGATTTCTTGGTGATTAAAAGAAGCAAATTAAGAGATGCATACACAAATAAGGAAAAGAAGTCAGATTGAAAAAAATAATTAAATCAGCACAGTGGTCTCCAGTGTGCAAGGCACTGTGGGGAATAGTGGGAAAAGGATAGTCTACTCATTATAGCTATTGTCAAATGGAGGAAAGAGATACTTTGGAGGTAATGAGTATGGGGCAAACCATCCCTTTATACTTAATCACTGAGGAAACTACACTAAAATTAATGATACTGACAATTATGATTTGAATTAAGAAAAGCTTCAATCATGACCACATCCTCTTTTGGAGAGCAGTCAACTGTTTTAATATATTAGAAAATAAATAAAACACGTTTCAGCATTTAAACATTAAGTTCAGGTATGTAAAAATTTCTGTGTGTGGCTTGCCTTATTCCCAGATGATACTGCAAAATGAAGAGTGGTTATATTTGGAAGCACTTCCAAATATGAGCTAATGTTCCCTATTGATTTGCACCATGTGATACCTTGAAGTATCTTGGTAGGAATAACAAGCGTCTGGTCTGAGTCTATAATTATGAAAGGAATTGGCTGATAAGTAGTTATATGAATCCATGTGTCTCTCAGAATGTAAGTGCTGCCTGAATAGGTCATTGCAAGATGATCAGGGCTGTCTAAATATACAGTTAATCTCCAAATGAATCTGGAGTATCTCCTCCCCTCCCCACAGTGCCTTGCACATTGGAGACCATTGTGCTGATTTCATTAAATATTTTTTTCAATCTGACTTCTTTTCCTTATTTATGTCTTTATCTCTTAAAAAGTAGTAGCACTATAGTTTTGCTTCACATTTTAAACTTGGGATTTATTGAGTCACTAATCTCAGATATCAATGACAGAATAGTCTTAGTTGAACTTGTCCTTATGTGAGATACTCAGACATTGATGGCTTTCTTTTTTGGTAGAATGGTTAATTCTTTAATTATACTTTACTGCTATCTGTTTTCTGGGCCAAAGTAAAGAAATATACTGAATTGTTAGATCACATTATAAGGAGAACAACTGATCTTATTTTTCAAATAGGGCAGAAATGTGCTCAATTGTATAAAATATATTAATTCTTTATTTTGTAAATATCTATATACCAGGAGCTATTCTAATACTGTAGCATACAAGGATGAATTATACATGGAGAGTATCCCTCCTCACACTCTTGCCTATTCCTACTATTTTCCTCTATTGTCTGAAATTTATTGCATAGTTGTAATGCAAGTGCAATTCGTGTATTTTAACAAGTTTTAAAAAATGCATATATATCTGGAGTTGGTAGAAGACTATCCTCTTAGTGTTAGCAGAATCAGATTACTTCCCTTCTAACACCTAGCTGAAATGAACCTCATTGATGGAATAAACTTTGTCTTAAAATGAGCATTGTGGGAGAAATTGTTGATTAATTTGGCACATTAAATATTCGTAGTGTCGACATTTGGGCAGCTAGAAGACAGATGAGAGCAGTGAGTATCTAAGGAATCTGGGGTAAGGGAAAGAAAGGAGTAAAGAAAGGAAGATCCATTTCTAAGGACAAACTGCTTCTGTCATTGTGCCACAGACTGACTTTGTAGCCTATCCCAGAGCCAGTTCTCTTGGCATCTCGTCTCTTGCTCCACTCTCCCTCATCTCTCCCCTTGAACTTCCCTTTTGTTGAGGCTGTTCTTTATTTAGGATGTATCAATCAGAATATCCGCACAGTTTCCATATTTACAAAGCTGCCAGAATGATATTTTATAAACCTAAGCCAAATATTACTCCACTAATTAAAACTTTCCAGTGGCTTCCCAATACATTTAGAATAAAAGTCAAACTCCGTACCTCAACCTACAAAAGTCTGCTTTATCTGGCTTGGGCCTGTTCTGTGATATTATCTCCCACTGTCTTAGTTTGTTTTATATTGCTATCACAGAATACCGCAGACTAGGTAATTCATAGTGAACAGAAATTTATTTGGCTCACAGTTCTAGAGGCTAGGGAGACCAGAATTGAGGGGTCACATCCAGTGAGGGCTTTCTTTTTTTTTTTTTTGAGATGGAGTCTCGCTCTGTCAGCCAGGCTAGAGTGCAATGGTGTGATCTCAGCTCACTGCAACCTCCACCTCCCAGGTTAAAGCAATTCTCCTGCCTCAGTCTTCTGAGTAGCTGGAATTACAGGTGCGCACCACCACGACTTGCTAATTTTTGTATTTTTAGTAGAGACGAGGTTTCACCATGTTGGCCAGGCTGGTCTCAAACTCCTGACCCCATGATCCACCCATTTCTGCCTCCGGAAGTGCTGGGATTACAGGCTTGAGCCACCGCCATCCAGTGAGGGCCTTCTTGCTGTGTTATAACATGGCAGAAGGTATCACATGAGTGAGAGACAGTGGGAGATCAAACCCACAGCCTCAAGCCCTTTTATAATTAGCATTAAAACATTCATGAAGGCAGAGCCCTCACGACCTTCCCATTGGGCCCCCTTTCCCAACACGGCTGCATTGGAGAGTAAGTTTCCAACACATGCTTTTTTGGGGGCACATTCAAACTATAGCACCCACTGTTCTGGTGCTTAGCCATGCTGCCTTTCTCTCCGTGATTTGGGCATCCTCAGTATATTCTTGGTTGGTAGATTTTGGACTTCTTTTTTCTCTCCTATCTCTTGACTCTTTCCCTAGACCTTTGTATGTCGCTAACCCCCATGTTAATCTCTAAATGGAAATACCTTATTTTTTTTGTTTACTTGTTTATTGTTTCTCTAATTTCATTGGAACATAAGCTCCATGAAGGGAGAGATCTATTCTGTCATGTTCTCAGCTGTTCATTAATGATGTGTTCAATGAGTAAATAGAGTACAGTTTATTTTGATTAATTTTACTTAATATTTTAGGGGAATACCCTCTGTCAGCAATGCCTCATTTTCATTTAGTTTCCCTCTTTGTAAAAAGGCCAAAGTTTTCAAATATATATACAAATATATGCACAAGCTGAAAAAAACAAACTTTGCCTTACATTTAAGTGTCTTTAATTTGGGGGAAGTTGAGATGGTAAAAGAACATGCAGCTCTCTTTTTCTTACAGTTCATACTTGTGCTAGAAGGCTGAAAAGTATTCTTACGTGTCTTGGATATGTTTCCTGGGGCTTAATCACTGTTAGCTAGAGAATGGTATCTGTTGTTGAAGAAAAGAATAGGCAAGAGAAATGTCAGACCAGCAGTATTGCTTTCTATTTTATGTGATTTTATTCTTACTGCACCATCCTCCTTCTCACTTCTGTGTTCTGTAAGTAGTTTGGAAGCTTCTTAAGAATGAAAATGGGAATATGTATTTTTATTTCCCAGTAGTGTGTAGCATAGTGCTAGAGAGTAAATAATCAATAATCACTTTTTCACTAAAAATAGTATTTAAGTTTTACATAGATCTTTACAGTTTAGTAAGAAATACAACATCATTTATTACAAAAACCCAGTGAAGTAGCAAGGCAGATATTAATTTCTTTTCTTTTACAGATTGAAAGACAGATTTCAGAGCTTAACAGAGTTATCTGAGTTCACTCAGCTAGAAGTGGCTGAGCTGGGAGTAGAGACTCTGGAGAGTGTTCTGTTTCCTCTAAGTGCTCATGTCTCTTTGTGACACACTGTTAATGATGATGGTATTGCATACAAATTAAAAGAGGAAATAACTTCATGTAAGATTTAGTGAAATACTGTTAATTCTTTGATAATAAAGTGAAAACATGGATTAAGCATTTGAAACAGAACTCACATACAGTCTCTCAGATACCAATGAGGCCTCTGAGACTATGCTGGCATTTTAGATCAATAGTGGAAGAACAAATGGTTCCAATGGGTCTCAGCCTTCAAGACTTATTGTCTTTTGCAAATTTGCTTATAAGCTGCTGAAAATGCCACAGAATTGCCCTATCATTAGAGAATATAATAGTATCAAAGAATTTTGCTTTTTTACTTCCAAGAGAATGTTGAAAAACTATTAACCTCCTTGCATATTTTTGACATTCAAAATTTTTGTTATAAGTAAAATGGTTGACCAGGAGCGCTGGCTCACACCTATAATCTCAGCACTTTGGGAAGCCGAGGTGGGCGGATCATGAGGTCAAGAGATCGAGACCATCCTGGCCAACATGGTGAAACCCCCTCTCTACTAAAAATAAAAAAATTAGCTGGACGTGGTGGTGCGTGCCTATAGTCGCAGCTACTCAGGAGGCTGAGGCAGGAGAATCACTTGAACCCAGTAGGCGGAGGTTGCAGTGAGTCAAGATGGCACCATTGCACTCCAGCCTGGCGACAGAGCGAGACTGCATCTCAAAAAAAAAAAAATGAAGTAAAATAGTTGCAGATGATGGAATTGTCACTGTATTATTATAAATATTGACATACTAAAACAAAACTACTATATGACTTTTTAGAATATGTCCAGTGGCATATAGGTGCAATTATAATAAAAGGCAATCATATATTTAAAAATGCTTGCATGAGCTCTTTTTAACAGTTGGAAATTTTATATCTCTCGGAACTATAATTTTCATTGCATTTTTCTTTCATAAATCATAATGTAAATAGTTTTATGCTTGCTTTACTTTATGGATCACTCATTACATACCTCTTAAGACATATGTCCATTATTATAAAATTTAAAACTGTTAATTTTCTGTGACCATAAGGCTCTAAGTATTTAAAACATTCTCCTGAATTGCATTATTACAATATTATTACTACATGATTAGTACAAGATAAATATATTATATATTTTTAAAATAATATATAATTGTTAACATAAAATAAAATTTTCTTAGGCATACTTTAAAACCATTATTAGATGGGGCAGGTGTTTTCCCAATCAATTCATGTGTCTATGTTTACTATTTATTGCTAGGATGAAATGGGATTTAGCGTCAGTTATATTTCTATTAATTTTTAATGCATAGATGCTATAAATCTTATTCACACAAATAAGTAGATAAGAATGGAATGGAATAAGTTTGTTATAGCAGTGTTATTCAGTGTGATATTAGAGCAGTATTCACTTAGTTCTTTTTTTTTGCAATAAATGCCAAAATTCATGTAAGTTAACTTTCATCAAGATTAATTTTAATGATTTATCAGCTGACAAGTTGATTTTGGCCCTCCTTCAATTCTGCTAAAAGCAAAGAATTTGAAACCATCTTATTTTCCAAAGGTTTTGCTTCCCTGTCAGAATAATTCATTTTCTAAAAGCTGATACTGATATTTGAAAATGTTGCTTTGTTTGGTGCCCCAGAAGTTTTGACATTTGTGGGCCACGAACTAGGGTAAGATTCTGGATGTGTAAAAAGTTTGCCTATCTTTTGTGAGGAGAGAGAAAGAGATTATAAAGGAGCACCACAGGCATATCCTCAGGCAGATCAGCTTTAGTAAAAAGAATGTATGGAAATTGAGTACCTGGAAATACAGTGATCTGCAAATACCATTTTGAATGCCACAAGGTTAATGCACTAGCTGTGAGAGTTGAATGAAACACCCTGATAAACTGGGTCTGGAAGAGAATGATCAGAATCGGCCACCATTCATGTTTTATTATTTATTATTAATTGTCTCACTTTAGAGGAAAACTCCAAAGATGGTCAAATACAATGACTTTTCATTGATTTCTCAGAAAACTGCTAAGTTGGTAGAATAAAGTAAGATATGTCTCTAATTTTTATTATCTAGAGATGTTTTGCTTACTTTTTGAACATAAAAATTTAGTGTTTGCTGAAAGCAAACTGGTTCACATTTGTTTTGCAGGGATAAGTAATAGGAGGGCTGGTTTTTGGCAAAATTATGAGATAGCAATGTTGACTTTTGGTGATTTCTCACATCTTTCTTCAGCATATGCCTTTCTTTCATTTTACAGATTCTTCAGTTCTTCAACTCTTGAGTTGCTACAATGATCCACCTACCCCCGAACCCCAACCTCCTTATCTTCACCTTGTCTCTGACATCTCAATTTTAAGGGGAATTCCTAAAGAATCCAAAACCTTCAAGACACAAAAGAATGCAAGATACAAAGGAGTAGTGACAGGCAATGAGAAATGTTCTTTTGGAGTAAAAAGTTACTTCCTGAAATATAGATAGGTAGCTAATGCTACTTATTTTTTCTTCCATGGTCAGGTCTGGGGCACTGGGAAGAATGAGTAAAGGGCAGCGTAGTTCCTGTGTGCTGGACCAGTGTTTATTATGTAGGCCAAGTAGTATTTTGTAAGCCAAATGACCTTCTTAGACTGAGTTCCAAGACTAGGCTATTTAGATCGGATCCACATGATATAAATGTTGCATATCATATGAAACTGAAGACAGTGACCAGATACTGACCTCCCAGGTTGTGGCGCCGAAAGATTAATGAATGGATGAAGTTTGGGTTTCTGACAGCATTTTGGCTTTTAGAAAAAGTTGTGAGCAATGGTAGTGACAAGCAAGTAAAGGACTGTTGTATCTAAGTCTAAATAAACAAAAAGATAGGAGCAGACTGAATATAAATAGATGAAGGTTTTTTTTCTTAGTGCCAAGATAAAGCACGTAGCAAAGCAGAATCTTTATTTATAATGATGATAGAGTCGAGTTTTGAGTTCATTGCTCTTGAGAAGAATAAGCAAATCTGTGTATTTTTAAACATCTTCCATGCTAAATTTTATTTTTAATGAAATCATGTGCATCAGTTTAAAGAGAAACAATATTCTCAACTTCAATTATTGGCATGAAGAATGTGGTTTAACAAGGCACTATCCTACAATTTTCTTAACGGAGTCAGTTTCTTCTTCAAAAAGCAAAACCATTCTTAACTCTATAAGAAAATGATAAGCTATTGTATTTCCCATTCCAAGGAAAGTTATTCCAGCACAGCAAGCTGCAGCCATCATGGTAGATCACAGAGCCAGTCACCAGAGTGTTTCTATATTGCTCATGAAGCCTTAGCATATTTTATATCCTACATAGTGTAGTGGAGAAAATTAAGCCTTGCAACAGCTAGGGACGTATGCCAGGGTAATTTCCTTAAATAAATTTATTTGTTTTATTTAATTTATTATAAAAGTCATTAATTCATAGCTTATAGAACTTCTGCCATAAAAAGGCCTGAGGAGATCCTCAGTCAATTTTTTTTTTTTTTTAATCTAGAGGTCTAGAGATTGGTCAAAGATCACATCATGAGTTGGTCCCAGAGCTGACTCCCAGTCCACTGCTCCTGCTACTTTTCCAGTCAGCCTCCTGAGATGGCCTGCTTGTCTGTATGCACATACAGAAAGAGGTACTGGGAAAAGTAGGAAATAATACTTAAAGCCCTTCCATTTGTATTTCCAGAGCCTGTCAGAGAGAATTTGGCAACCCAAGTAAAGTCTTTAGAGACATCAGAGTATTTATTCTTCACTCCGATGACTAAATTTAGACCTGTCTGAGATTTAAGATGTTTGGTGAACTATAGCATCAGTGATATTTCCTCTTAAATTTTAAGAGAGGTATGCCAAAGAAATGCTGGGATGCGGCAGAGATTCACTGGGCAGGATCTGGGTATAGGGACACACAAAGCAATCTGGAGAGCTGAATATTTATGGTAAAAGTTTGCAAGTTTGAAAATCTTGTATATACCAATAGGTGCTCTGATTGAATTCAGGGGTGAGAGTTCTGGAGCTCTATTTACTTGTCTTTCTCTTTCCTCTGAGCTGCTGCTTCTTCAAAGATCCCTGGGCTTGTACAAAAACACCTCTTGGAAACCACAGGGCTAGGAAATTGACTTGCAAAGGAATCGTTTATTTGAAATTACTGACGTATCACTTTCTTTCTTTAGTTCAACAAATATTTACATAATTAGAGTGGTCTTTTATGCAAATGTATGATGTGCTACTTTTCACTCTAAGATAATGTTAAGTCAGCTGATTTCTCAGTAATAATTTATTTTTTCATACCAGTTATTGGAGGAATGTCTATGGCCATACCACCCTGAATACGCTCGATGTTGTCTCATTTTGGAAACTAAGCAGGGTTGGGCCTGGTTAGTACTTGGATGGGAGGTAGTCAACTCTACATTATGAGATGTTTTCATGTAATTGACCCACTTGATCTTTGTAACAATTATTTAAAACAGATATTTTAAATATTCATTTCTCAGGTGAAGCAGCAGAGCCTCAGAAAAATTGAGTTGTCCCAAGTCTGCATAAGTAGTCACTGGGGAAACCAATATCTCAACCTAGGCTTCTGACCATAAGTTTGGGCATTTTAGACTGTTTTCTTTCTAACCTATGTGGGTTTGCCCATTGTCTTTGGTACAATTTGAGAAAATGCTAGTATAGCCTGTAGTCACAGAATTAATCAAATCCGGATTTGGTTTACAAAGTACAGAAAACCATGACCTCGGTTTCACTTGCACTCACGAACTAAGCTAATTGGCTGAGGGGAATTAAAATCTCCATGGTAATTATCACTAAAGCTTAAGCATGCTTAATTATAAGCTGGAATCCTGGATTGTTTTCATTACTGTCTGCTTCAAGATTCACTGTTCTTATTAAAGCATAGACATGTCTATGAGCAGAGCTATCTCTAGACAGTAAAAGAATTTTCCCTAAACTTTCATCTCTATTTTTTGTGCTAGTATCAGGGAAATGACTTACGGAAGTGGGTGATGGGAAGAAGGAAGTCATCCTGCCAACAGATGCACAAAAGGACTTACACAAATATAATCAATCCACAGTTTTGCCGTTTTATGCCAAAAGGGATAGAATTTCTTTCATTTCACCCTCAAGCTGCAATTTTCTGACATCATTTTAAAATCACTGCTCCTAATCCTCATTTCATCAAACTTTATCTCTTCATAATAACTGAGATGTGGAGACAGAAAAGTAAGCTCATACTGATTTTCTTCCCTAACCCTGTCCCTCTCAGGAAAGTTGCTGCTAATAGGCACCAGCACAAGCCTTTTATATGTTCTTATACAGTGCACAGCTGTGCACTAAGCACACAGAGAGGCACACAACACAAAGCCAGTCACCTGGTGAGCAAAGAAGAATCAAGGGCAGGAGAAAAGTTGCAGTGAGATTTTTGGCTGTTTCTTCTCAGGACAGTGTTTTTGTCTGACTATAATGTAAGACTGGAGAATTGTTGGCTCTAGTTTACAAGTCTGGCCACACTTAGAGAATCCTTTCCATGTGGGGAATCATTTTGATCAGATAGGCAGCCACATACTTGTCTTATTTGTGTGGGAGTCCAGTCATGTCACCTCTTTAATTTCCACTCAGACTTTCCCACCATATGGTTAGGAGTTTGAAAATATTCGATATGGTCAGACCTCCAAGGTTTCTACAATATGAATGTTTAATTGGCTCTGAAATTCTCAGCCCTGGGAATCAGTTGCTATCAGCCAGAATCTCCTGAGGTCACTTCATACCATAGCAGACCACCTCTAATCTTCTGCACCCGATGGTATTTTGGCAGGGTATTCAGACTTCCTTTTGTTTCTTAGTTCTTCTTGAAGTTTGATGCCAATTAGATGCCCTCGCCATGACAATTTCCTCATGGTCACATCTCCAGGTGTTGGGAACAAGTCTGTCTGGTGCTATATTTGAGTATGACCCAAACACATATTTTCTTTCTTCCCAGGCAAGCCTGGAAGCATTTTAGCCATCTTTTCTGCACATAT
The DNA here is from genome assembly GCF_028885625.2 of Pongo pygmaeus. Lineage (NCBI taxonomy): Eukaryota > Metazoa > Chordata > Mammalia > Primates > Hominidae > Pongo > Pongo pygmaeus. The sequence continues at coordinate 33,739,086 of NC_072377.2, read as the reverse complement.
TTTCGAGGAGATCCTGACGAGAGAGTACAAGTTGTGGTTTTCATGTTGAATTTATTGCCTTTCTCATTAAACAGTAGTAAGAAATGGAGTCTCATAGTTTTTCATCTGTCCAGAGTTTCTGGTGCAGCTTTTGATGTTTTCTGGTTTATAGCCTGGTATGGATTTCCTGTATTCAGCAGACATTTGATCCTTTTTCCCACCAGCCTCCTATTTTTTAAACACAGGAAAGTTAAATTCCTGGGATGGCAGAATACAGTAGCTGATACAAAACTATGGTATTTTAATCCTATCACACAGTTAATTGTTAAGTCCTTGGTTGTGGGACACACACTGTAAATGTTAAAGGGCCTCAGAATTGGGGAATACCACTGTCATTCATTCAGCATGTATTTCTTTAAGCCTCCCTTTGGAGGGACAATGCTGGACTAGGCAACAAACTAGATTCTGTTAATTTATTTCAAATATTTTATCTTGAGAAAAGGAAAAATGTTTCAAAGAAAATAAGAAGGCACTTGAATTTATTTTTAGCTATCGGTGTTTTCAAAAAATGACCACACTAATTGATGTATGTACTGAGTAAATCTATTTGTGGGATCTCACTATGGCCCCAGTTACTAGACAGAAATAGCAAATTAACATCATCATATCTTCTCAAGTCTTTATCTGAGAGGCATGGTTTGTCTTTGTAAATGGAAAAAGCGATATTAATTAACATGATGTATCTCCACAGGAATGATGTATGATGTGGAATCCCACCCTTGGATCTTTAACGCTTTGCCTGGTTCTCTATCTCCTACCTCTTAGAATATGACACACGAGGATGGTTTTTTTAAAAAACTATGTAGGATATAATTAGGAAACTACTGATTCTTCATGGTAATGTCAGTGTTTGGTGGCTGAGATAATAAAAAAGCAAGATAATTTAAAACCATTTATTAATTTTTGCAACCAATCATATGCATACGGTCACATATCACATAATGGCGTTTCTGTCAATGGTGAACCACATATACTATGGTGGTTCCATAAAATTATAATGGATCTGAAAAATTTCTATCACCTAATGATGTAGCTGTTGCCATGTCATAGTGCAGCACATTACTTCTGTGTTTGTAGTGATGCTGATATAAACAAATCTGTACAGCCAGTTATATCAAAGTCTAGCACATACAGTTATGTACAGTACATAATTCTTGATAATGATAATAAATGACTATGTTACTGGTTGATTTATTATACTATACTTTTAATCATTATTTTAGAGTATACTTCTTCTACTTATAGAAAAAAGTTATCTGTAAAACAGCTTCAGGAAGGTCCTTCAGGAGTGCTCCAGAAGAAGGCATTGTTACCACAGGAGATAACAGCTCCATGTATGTTATTGCCCCTGAAGACCTTCCAGTGGGACAAAATGTGGAGGCAGAAGACACTGATATCATAGGCCTAGGCCAGTGTGTTTGTGTCTTAGTTTAAATTAAGTTTAAAACATTGAAAACACTTATTTTAAAAATAGAAAAAGCTTATAGAATAATAATATGAAGAAAAACTACTTTGTGTAGCTCTGCAATTGTGTTTTGTTTTAAGCTAAGTGTTATTACAAAAGAATCAAAAAGTTAAAAAAATAAAAAAGTTTATAAATAAAAGTTTCAGTAAGCTGAGGTTAATTTATTATTGAATAAAGCATTTTTAAAATAACATTTAATGTAGGCAAAGTGTACAGTGTTTATAAAGTCTACCATAGTGTACAATAATGTGCTAGGCCTTCCCATTCACTCACCACTTATTCACTGACCCACCCAGACCAGCTTCCAGTCCTGCAAGCTCCATTCATGGTAAGTGCCCTACACAGGTGTACCATTTTTTATCTTTTAAAAGATAGTTTCACTGTATTTTTTCTATATTTAGATATGTTTTGATACACAAATACTTACCATAATGTTACAGTTGCCCACAATATTCAGTACAGTAACATGCTGTGTAGGTTTACAGCCTAGGAGCAATAGTTCACACCTTATAGTCTAGGTGTGTAGCAGGCTGTACCATCCAGGTTTGTGAAGTCACTCTATGATGTTTGTACAATGACAAAATTGCCAATGAAGCATTTCTCAGAACATTTCCCTGTCATTAAGCAATGCACAACTGTATTTATAAAATCAGATATATCTTCACTAATTGGCTTTATTTAGGTTAAAGTTAAAATGTTTTCCCAAAATCACACTAACACTTGGAGGTTATCTTACACAAGTATCTGAGATTACAAATGTATTTTGAATATCTATAGTAGATATTACATTCTGTATTTTTTAATATTTGATGATTTACATTATTATTTTCATTTCTGCTACCATGAAAACAAGAATGAGTTTAGCACGCTGTTCATAAGGTGTCAAAGGTGTACTGGCTAGGTTGGAGTCACCTCTTCAGATCTGTCTCTTTTTATTCATACCTGCTTCACCCCGCTTTGGCCCCTAGAAACTCGATAGGTATAGACTAGTCAGACTCTGGTGCCTCTAGCTTCTGGATGCTTTTGGTCAGTGGGAGCCTTGGTCATATTTCTGGGCATTTTTCCTGAGTTTACTTTCAGTGGCTGTCTCTCTTTCAAAGGTGACCATCTGACATGACGAGTTTCCTCTTGGGTTATGGTCACCTCACTCCCCTTCCACTGTGCTTAGGAGTATTAACAGATCCTTGGGTATTATGAGCCTTCAAGTGACCTACTTACTGCCTCTCCCCTCACATCCTTCCACACATTGTATACATCTTGTTATAAATAAAGCATCCTCAAACCCTTCTGCCTTCAGTGTGCCATCTGTTTCCTATAGGGACACTGACTTTTTTTTTTTTTTAAAAAGAAAATATACAGAGCTCAGGGTGCAGGGTAGCTGTGGATTACTTTCACTTTTAAACAGTGAGGGAAGAATAGAAGAATAGAAAAAGAAGAATAGAAAGTTGTAGCTCACCTTCAGATTTGTTAGAAAAGAACTTAAAGCTCCTAGGATAAGCATATTTACTATTTTTTCTGTCCCAAACAGATATAATTTATATATATATATACCTTGTGTTTGCTCAGTTTTGTACATAGCTCAAAATTTCACTGAATTTACTAGTGTACGAATATGGGTGAAGAACAGCAGTTTAGATCCGCCCCACGGGTAAGATGCAATTCTTTTTTTTTTTTTTTTGACAGAGTTTTGCTCTTGTTGCCCAAGCTGGAGTGCAATGGCGTGATCTTGGCTCACTGCAACCTCTGCCTCCAGAGTTCACGCAATTCTCCTGCCTCAGCTTCCCTAGTAGGTGGGATTACAGGCACCAGCCACCATGGCCTGCTAATTTTTCTGTATTTTTAGTAGAGACGGGGTTTTACCATATTGGCCAGGCTGGTCTCGAACTCCTGACCTCAGGTGATCCACCTGCTTCGGCCTCTCAAAATGCTGGGATTACAGGCAAGATGCAATTTTTTATTCCTGGGATTCTATATGTTTCTTCCAACTGCCCCTGAGATGATTATTTATTATCCATAGTGATTGTGCTGATGGAATTTCTGAGGATGACTAATAATTCTGTCAGAGCTCACTCCAGTTAGAGTCTTTTCTTTGGCAAGTGACTAAAAGTATTGTTATGTCTGTTATTCATTGTGGTACTGCTTCCTTTATTCAGAGGCTACGTGGACTATAGCATTCTAAATGTATAAACTCTAAACCTTAGTGTTCTAGGTGGGCGTTTGGAATGATGAATGGCAAAAGACTTTTCTACTCACTCAGGACTTTCATATATAGGATACAGGCCAGGATAGGTGAAACGATAACTCTGCTTTTTTAACATTTGTTTTGAAATAATTTTAGATTCACTAAAAGTTACAAAAATAGTAGAGTATTCTCGTGCATCATTTACCAACTTCTCCCAATGATAGCATCTTTGCATAACCAGAATTTTGTATTTTATTATTAAGAAATTTTTTATAGAATAGATTTATTGATTTATTTCTGTCCTCTGTGTTTTAGTTTGTTCATGAGCTAATATCAAAGAAGCTCCACCTTTCTATTTTTATTTTGGGAAACAAATTTAGGATGCTTTTGTTCCCTCTTAAGAGGGAACAAATAGTATAATAAACAAATTCATTTTGCTAGAAAGTATTAGCTTGGTGGGTAGTGAAAGGCTGCTTTTCTTGTAGAATTTTTAGCAATTACAGCAAAATATTGACTTTTTTTATTCCATAACAGAACAATTGGTTGTGATTTGTTACATACCAGAAATGCTTTCCCTAGCAGTGCCAAAGTATATTTGGGGAAGGATGTGGAGTTTATAGGCAGCCTTTGTTTAAAAAAAGAGAGAGAGTTGGAAAGAACTACTTTTTCCAATTTTTTATTTATTATAGCTAGCACATTTTTCTGTTTATAAATTGATTTCCAATGTCTGTCTACCAAAAAGTAAAATCTGATAGAGTACGTTTGGATATTTTATTTTCATTTTCAGACGTATGGTCTGGAAAGACCTCTTTAACATTAAAAGATCCCTTAAAATAAGGCTTCAAATTGCCAAGAGCTGAAAATTCAGAATAGTAATTTTTATGCTAAACTTGACTTTTGAGTACTCTGTAATGATTATTGTCTCTTCTGATGTCCAATTCCATATGAAATATTATATTTTTGTAAGATAATTTGTATTTCTTATAACTATAGAATGATCGTATTCTTATTCAGATAGCCCTCCCCTCAAAATGTGGCCCTGGTCAACCAAACCCTGTGTATTCAAACACCTATTTCAGATTCTGCATTCACTGAGGAGATGAAAGCAAGTGGAAATAACCTGCTCTCTGTAGCATTCATTCAGCTATAAAGAGGTAGGCCATTGGTCTTTTAACAGATTATTGTGTATTAGCTGCTTTTCACGGAGGTCAAGTCTACTGATCAAGAAGCAGACACATCAGCTAAAAACTCGTAACTTTATAAATGACCCATTTGCCAGTTTCCAAGCATTATTTGAAATATTTGCATTTAAAATTGGAGAGACAAATGTAATTTTAACTTTCCATAAAAATTGGTTATTAATTGCAATGAATTTTCAAGGTTCTAGTTCTATAATTACTATATTAAATTGTACATTTATTGTGCTACTTTCAAGCATTTAGTTTTAATAGCCCTGGGGGAGACTGCAGCTTGTTTTACTATGCTCAGCAACAAGTCAAGGCTTGCGTTGTATGTCTATTTACCTCCTATTTGAAATTCTTTCTACAAGTTTCTTTCTGCCGAAGAGGAGAATTTAAAGATGAAACTGAAGTACAAGGAACATCTTCAATTTTGGTCAATACTTGGTTCACTTAATGTGAACCCTAATCCTAGGATCTAGAAGGGGACTTACCACTCAATGGTGTGTTCTTAGGGAGCTGTGTATGTCATTAGGAACATGATTGAACTTCTTTTTCATCAGCTTTCTCTTCATGAATCCTCTTATGGTTTTTGCTTGCTGAGATTGATACTACTTATGTTGTAAATAAAGAAGTATTTTTAATAAGTAAGGCAAACCTCTTAGGTACCTTCCTGTGGTCAATTTATTAGATGAGTTCATAATGACCCTCATACTTGTGTGTTCTCTGGGTTGTAGTGAAATTAGCACATACCATTAATGACCTGAGGAGAGCTGTGCAAGGGTAGTTGTTCATCCTCTTTTATGGTCACAAACTTTATTCCTAACCTGGCTATGTACTACTGGTTATAAAGAAGACTGGGTAAAGAATAAATCCATCACCACCACAAGGAAAATCCTTGGGATTTAAAGATTTAAATTGGGATTTAAAGAGGCGTGAGACATGGTTTCTGTCATCTCAGAGCTCATAATCCAATGAGTTGGAAGTAAGCACAGAATTACAATGTAGTTTGTTAATGACATGATTAGGGTGTGTACTATATCTTTTTCTAAGGGTGAGGTTTGGGTCAGGGAGAGCTACCAGGTGGAGCTAACCTAAGATGTGAGTTCTGGAAAGACAAGTAAGAGGGCTACATAGGCAAAGAAAAGGGTGGGCAGACTGGGGGGTGTTTGGGGATGTGAGGTGCAGCACAATAGGGTTAGAATAGATGGTAGTTAGGTGAGATACCATTATGAGCAACCATGTGTCTGAGCTGTGCAGTTCTCACACACCTTCATTTCAACCCATTCTATAGGCAAGCAAAATATCATTCCTATTTAACAAGTAAGAAAAGTAAGGCCAGAAATGTTGAGTGAATTGTACAAAATCTTATAACTGCTACAGTCAGGGTTTGAACCCAGGTCTGGTGACTCTAAATTCTGCCCTTTTAGTATGCCATTTTGTTCAAGTCCCTCTAAAGTGAATAGTGAGTTGGACTATCTCTTCACTCATAAAAATGTACCCGTTTTCTTTCTGAGACTACACATTTTTTAGATATATCACGTGTTATTTCACTTTGTACCCTCAACTGTGCTTAGCATGTGCTTGACTTGTAGTAGATGGCCAATCATTGTTTTGAACTGAATTGAACTGATGTATGGGTATTGTAAAACTTCATTGAATGAATGAAAGTCTTGGCCAGGACTTTTCACTTTTTGCTCTCCTTACTTAGTTCTCTTCCAGTCTGTTCTTACCTTCACAGGTGTCAACTCGCACTGGAACTTCATTCCCAGATCCGAAACTCAGAACTTCAGCTTCTCACCCTCTAACCAGACTCTCCTTTGCATGTGGTAGAGGGTTCCTTTTCAGATACATTTGTGTAGAACCTATGCCACATGTTTAGGTTTTTTTCCCTTCATATTCTTCACTCCAAACAAAATCTTGACAAAGAAAATTATGCCTTTGTCTTGGCAAATGGTGTTTGTTATCAGTTTTCTTTTGTTAAAACACTAGCAGAAGGCACAGGCACTTGGCTATCTGTGAGGACCTTGGAGTGATTGTATACTATTTTTCACACTTGCTCTTGGCTAGGGTGATGATGACATTTTTGTTTTTAGTGGGGTTTTTTGTTTTGTTTTGTCTTGTTTTTGAGATGGAGTCTAGCTCTGTCACCAGGCTGGAGTGCAGTGGCACGATCTCGGCTCACTGCAACCCCTGACCCCCTGGTTCAAGCGATTATCCTGCCTCAGCCTCCTGAGTTTTGGTGGTCTTTTTTACCTCTACTTGAAATTGATGAGAAAAGAAACTATACAGTTTGTCTGGAAAGGAAATTAGAGATCATTTGATGCTGACCTGATGTTAAATGAGGACAGGGCTGAATTTAAGCAACAGAACTTGTTTGTGCTGACTACTCTCCACTTTCCAGCCTTTGAATTGTGTTGACGTTCACAGGAGCTGTGTGAGGCCAATTTTGTGTCAGAAAACCTGAATTTCCAAAAAAGTCTATGGAAGTAATTATATGACTCTAATGGTTCATCTTCCCCAGTGTAACGTGAGAGACAGGTCCTAAAGGACAACCTGCATCAGTCATCACTGGAAAAGCCTGTCCTGTGTTGGAATGACCCCGTACCGAGTGTTTCTAGTGAGGAATCCACCATTTCTCTTGGCAGCCCTTCCAATTCTCTGTCCATCACAGCTTTTTCCAGATGATGAGGCTTGTTTTCTGCAGCTGTGTTTGGCCAGATGGTCATGGGTCATTCTCCCAGGCCCATCCCCATCATGCCCAATAATCTGTGGGCCACAAAGTCCCGATTTGGATGTGGTAGGGGGGAGAAGTATAAATATTGTTAGCTTAAAGATTCATGTTTTAGTGTTACGTTTTTGCTCTTAGTTAGGCCTCCAGGATCCCTGTTACTTGTTTCTTACAAATGGGAGATATCAAACATAGTGATATCTAGCTTTACTTTTTATCACCACTTAGTTCTGTAGTGACAAACCAGTACCTCCACATCCAGTCTTCATCAATGTCGTTACATCTTCGTGGGGACCTAATGTCACAAGAAACATGAGGCATTCACTTGACCAGTACACCAAATGTTCCTGGCCCCACTTTCAAGCAGTACTCTATCGGAAAATCATCCATAATTTTCTGGCTGCTGTCGTTCCTGGGCCTCTGCTTTCCATAACCTCTCATTCCTGTTCAACAGCTGTGCTTCTGATTAGTTTTCTCTGGAGGTACTAACTTTTCAGCACTCTGCACAGGGAAACTTTTGAAGTGATGGGAACAATGGGCCCATCCCTGCTTTGTTCCAGCCAGTTAGTCTGCTGTGCTTCAGAAAAAACACTGAGAGAGACATGAAACTAAACAAAAATAAGAATTCACATGAAATTTTCTTAAAAGAAATCTTGAGCATTGACATTGTAAAAATGATTATCCACTCAGTATGAAAGAGTATGTTTTCTTGTGTGTATTTCTCTTATCTACTTTTTCCATATATTTTGAGAAACAAATATTTAGTTATCAGTAACACATACCAGTTCTCTGAGAATTTGAAGAGAGAATGAGTGACTCCAGTTGTCAAAGGTAACTATACATAATCACTTTTACTCTTTTTCTCTGACCATCCAATTTTAGGTCAGATTCTATTGTTACATACACTTATTGAATGACATTTTCTTCATAGCATTTACCACTCATTCAAATAAAATCTGTTTTACAAATGTAAACACGGGGTTCAAGCGACTCTCCTGCCTCAGCCTCCCTAGTAGCTGGGACTACAGGCATGCGCCACCAAGCCCGGCTAATTTTTTTTGTATTTTTAGTAGAGACAGGGTTTCATCATGTTGGCCAGACTGGTCTCGAACTCCTGACCTCAGGTGATCCACTCACCTCGGCCTCCCAAAGTGCTGGGATTACAGGAGAATCACTTGAACCCCGGAGACGGAGGTTGTGGTGAGCCGAGATCTGCCACTGCACTCCAGCCTGGGTGACAGAGTGAGACTCTGTCTCAAAAAAAAAGAAAAGAAAAGAAAAATAATTCTATAATCCTATGTAATTCCTATTACAGAATAAAAGATTATCTGTAATCTTTTATTTTTATGGAAAATATTTCTATGCAATTCCTACTATAGAATAAAAGATTATTCATACTAATAAAAGATCATCTATAATCTTTTATTCTGTAATAGGAATTACATAGAATTTTTCAAATTTTTCAAACAGTAAATCAATTTTATATGCCTAAAATAAACTCAATTTAAACATAATCATCATTCTATTTATCAATTGATGAATTTTCTTTGCTAAAATTTTTCAAGGACTGAAAGATGTGTAGTAATATACACATTTTTATTCCTAACATTGATTATTTGTGTATTCTGTTTTTGTTTCTTGATGAGTCTCCTCAGGGAGATATTAATCCTATTAGTCTTTAATGGAAACAAATGTCCTGGAAGGAAAAGAAAAGGTATGTACACCTTTGATTTTGTAGAGAATTTAATGAAGGAAATATCTAAAGGTATGTTGTTAGGGAACCCAACAAAGGATTTTGAAGCTCTCAGGTACTAACAATAAGAAGCCATTGCCATTACTGGGCTTGATATATTCACAGGAAAGAAGCCTAAGCGTAAAGAATTAATAGGAATGAATGGATCTTATGATAAGAGGTGTGCTTGTAGAGGGACATAGCCCCTGCCACAACTATAGCATTGAGGCAGAGAGGAAACAAAGGAACGATGACCTGATTCCTTGTTTTCCTCCTACAATTCTGTCTCTTATCAGTGCCTCCCTTTGTCTGAACTCTATCAGAAGGCTAAGTTTGCAGAATATAGTGGTCAGCCTCCTGAGATTGAGAAAGGCAGAAAATGGATCTTGGGGTCAAACAGAATAAGCAGCACACAATGATCTAATCCCCTCTCAAAGGCCCCCACCTCACAACCCTGTTACATTGGCAATTAAATTTCAACAGAATGTTGGAAGGGACAAACCATATTCAAACCATAGCAGTTCCTAAAAGGTGAGCATAAACCTCTGCCACTATGATTATAGATTTGTCTATTTATCCTTATTTTTGTCAGTCTTTTTATTTTGAGGCCATGTTATTAGGTTTATATGAATTCAAAATAGTAATATCTTATTTGTGAATTAAATCTTTTAATCATTATGAAGGATCCTTCTTATCTCCAGTGATACTTTTAGCTGTAAAGTCTAATTTGATGTTAATTTAGTTATATCACCTTTATTTTCCTTAGCATTGGCATGGCAAAATTATTTTGATCCTTTCTTTCAATTTTTCTCTATGCTTTCTTATGATCTGGCTGTGTCTTTTGAAAATAGTCTATAGTTTGTTTTTAAATATAACTGAAAATCATTATTTTAATTGAAGCATTTAATTTATATGTATTGTGTTTATTCTTATAGTTGTATTTATATCATCTTACCATGTGTTTTCTATTTGTTGCACTTGTTCTGTATTCTGTGCTTGGCCTACTTTCATTTATTATTATATTTTTTCCTCAGTTGATCCAGGAATTTTGTATTCTTTTACTGAGCAAGCTATCAATTTGAATTTTAATCCTTTAAAGGTAATCTGCCCTTTTTCCTCTGGTTGGTTTTAAGCTTTTACATTTGTGGGCCACAATAGCTCACACCTGTAATCCCAGCACTTTAGGAAGCTGAGGCAGGAGAATCGCTTGAGCCCAGGAATTCAAAACCAGCCTGGGCAACATAGCAAGACTTCATCTCCTAAAAAAAAAAAGATACTATTTGTCTTTTGTTTTCTGCAGTTTTTAGTGATTACTCTAGCTTATAGCCTAAATCCCTTACTTATTATATCTAATATAATCTATCTAATATATCTAATATTAGATATATTAATTAGAATGAATTAGAATAAGTGAACAATACTTACTGACCTTCCAAGTTACAAGCTGTTATTTTTGTGCATTTTAATTCTTTCTATATTTATATAGTCGATGTTCATCTACATCTTTCCACATATTATCATTTTTGTTGTTTTCCTTTTTTCTACATTTCTAATATTCCATCTAAATCATTTCTCTTTTTCCTGAAGAATATTCTTTAGTATTTCCTTTAGTTTGGTTTATATATCTTTTAGATTTTGTCTGAAGATAATTTTATTTTACCTTTATTCTCAATATTTATTTGGGGAGGTATAGCTTTCTAGTTTGCCAATTATTTTTGTTAAGCACATGAACAATATCCTTCCATTAACTTTTGGTTCTCATTGTTTCTTTTGAGAAGCAAGCTGTCAGTCTGATTTTTAATCCTAAAGTAATCTGCCTCTTTTTCTCAGATTGGTTTTAATATTTCCTATTTGTCTTTTATTTTCTGCAGTTTTTCTATGATGTTTAAATTGTGTATCTTTTTAATCCTAGTTGGGGTTTGGAGCTCTTTTTCAACCTGTGGATTGAGGTCTTGCATCAGTCTCAGAAATTCCTCAATCATTATCCTTTCAGATAATACTATCCCAATTCTCTCTTCTCTGTTTAGGGCTCCAATTAAGCCTATGTTAGACCTACTCACTATATCCTCTAAATCTCCTATCCTATCTTTTATATTTCCTATCTTTTTGTCTTTCTGCTTTTTTTTTTATTCTGGATATTTTCTTCTGACTTATTTTCTATTTCACTAACACTTTCTTCAAATGTATCTAATCTGCTATCAAACCCATACTTAGAGTCTCTGATCTATTTACTAACTGGGTATAGAAAGATCAAGGACCATTTTGGCTGTACTGGTGCATACCAGTGGAGTATTAACCTTGGTGATGTCAACCATTCCCAAGGATTTAACTACTAATTGTATGTCAAAGACTCTCTAGCTTAATCTCTTCAACACATTCCTCCCTTTAGAACTCTAGACCCAACAAACAAATGCTTACTTAACATTCCCCCTAAAATTACTTCCAGGTATCTCAAACTTTACATGTTTAATATTAAACATTCTATTTCCCATTCAAATCTGCTGTTCCTTGCACCTTTCTGTCATCAGTAAATAGAATTCCCACCAATTTATACATTCTTGCCAAAGCCTATGAATGGTTCTTGATATATCCCTTTCTCTTATCTTTAATATCCAGTCTGTCACAAATGTCATCTGTTCAATTTCCAAAATATATTTGAATCAATTCACTTCTCTCCAACTTACTGTCCTTCTGCTAGGCTAAGCTACAATCTCATTGTATCTTTTCTTTATCTGTTCTCTCTGTTTCCACTCTTGTCCTTTATTCAGTTGTTTCTCCATTCAGCATCTGAAGAGATCTTTGTAAAATCTTAAATCTCTGACTTTTAAAAACCCCTCTAGGATTTCAAATGCTTTCCCATAATACACATATATTTTCTAATAATATGTAATACACAAATATACATATATATGTATATATGTATATAATAGACAATATATGTCTATTATAATAGCCTGTTTCTCCAACTTCCTAAAAACTTTCTCTTTCTCTCACACTATTTAGCCATACCTATTTTAGTTTTTTGAAGGTTGGTTTGTGTTTGTTTGTTTGTTTGTTTTGGCCTAAAACTGTCTTCTCACTCTCTCTTTCTTTCCTTTAAGCTTTAGTTTATATTATTCTCATAGAGGACTTCCTCATAATCCAATTTAAAAAATGAGAGTTTCCCTGCACAAGCTCTTGCTTTGTCTGATGCCACCCATGTAAGATGTGACTTGCTCCTCCTTGCCTTCTACCATGATTGTGAGGCTTCCCCAGCCATGTGGAACTGTAAGTCCCATTAAACTGCTTTCTTTTGTAAATTGCCCAGTCTCGGGTATGTCTTTATTAGCAGTGTAAAAATGGACTAATACACCACAGCCCCCAGGATACTCATTCAAATTTATTCTTCAGTGTTAAAAAAATTAGTGCCAAAGAGTAAAGATCATGACATTTTTTTCCCCACCACCATAAAACCAAGACCTAGTTTGTGTCTGGTACATGGTAGGAACTCATTAAATACTTGTTGAATGAGTGAATGATCTCCAAATGGCAAATTTTACTCTTCCAAAATTAAATTTCATTCTCTGCTCCCTGTTACATTCTTTTTGAAAAAAATTTTCTCAACCATAACTTCCCATGTCTGTTATAAGCCATTCATTAGAGTTTTTTGTCAGGTCAGCACATATTTACAAATCTAGTTAGTTCTTATTTTTCCATTACAAACAAATGTTAGAACATCATTCTCCAAAACCCTATCTCAGAAACAGACAAATTTGCTTTTATTTTTGAAGTTTATTGTTTAGTTTAAATCAGATTTTCTATATCTTTCCTTTTTACTACAAACATGAATTCTGTTAACTGAGACTACTTGAAGCTACCCAGTTACCCAGTGTCAGTTTGTACTAACTGTAGATTTTTAGACCAGTGGCCTTTGTTTTCTCCGTACATTTCTTGGAATTTTTCTATTGCTTTTGGTATTAAGATTTTTTTGTTGTTGTTGTTAAAACACTGGGTTTGCCCACCTCCTCCTCCTCCTCCAAGATGCCAGAAAGAAAGAAGCATGAGTCATAGGAAAATGAAAGAGGAATGTCTCAAATATTAGGATGAGAAGACTGCTCTTCTCATCTAACAGATTCTCATTTCCTGCCCTGCGTCATTTCTTCCCATTGAAATAACAACTGTAATTCTAGTCATGGGTGTGTGGGTGTTTGTGAGGGTGGGTGGGAGGTCTTCAGAGGTCTCAATAAAAAAGAGAGAGTACGAAACTTTAGTTATTTCCTGTTTCTGAATATGTCTTTTGGTTAAGGATGTTGGAAGGGGTGAGAATCTTTGGATCTCTGTAGTGCTTGTAGTGGTGATGGGGAGTATTAAATGTTTCCAAGCCAGTACGGCACACTGAATAACTGGATCAGAGTTCTCTGTTGGTTCTCTAATGTTATTTATTATAACATTAATAAATAATGGAAGGTAACTACGTGTTGAAGACTGATAGAGTAATCATGAGTTTCGCCTTCTCATGCCAGGTGACTCTTCTTTATGGGTACAGTCCTGAATTTGGTCTTCTAGCTTCCATGTGAAACTAGTCAACTTTGAGAAGTTTTGATCTGTCTTGACAGAAATGAATCAGGGAGAGGGGAAACAAATAAATAAATGGTAGTTACATCAAGGTGGTATACTAAGTACTAAATACAAATTCTCAAAACTTTTACCCATTTTCATTTAAAAATATTTATTTATTATTTGTACTCTTGTAGAAAAAAATAAAGATCTCTTAAGAGGTCTTTCAAGACATTTGCAAACAATAGGGGTTTGTTTTTTCATGAGCCAAGATGGATTTTGGTATGTCCTGACTTTCCTTGAAGTAGTTGTATTTCAAATGATTAATTGCCTTGAGCTGCTTTTAAAAGTTGTTTTCCTGCTTCTGTGATTTTTTTTTTTGTGACAAAATTTGAAGGAAGTAGTAGAAATAATATTCTTCTGCGAAATTTTAATTATTGAGGTTTCAAGAATTTCTTCTTTTTCCTTTCCTTTAGGAATAAAATTAAAATGTAAAAAATCTTGGAATTTGGCATTAACCAGCTTAAAATTTAGTATGCTAAAAATAATAATATCAATTAAACATTATTCTATGAAACATACAAAATTTTGGAAACATAGTCTTTACAGATGCTATATATTTCAGTTATGCAAGTTCAGAATTAAGGGTTTATGCCACGTTACATTTTGATTATAGAGTTACTTATATTTCCTCACCTTTCATATTTTATTAAAGAGATCTCTGACTCTCTAGCCTCTAGTAGTTTTTGATAACAGTCCTTTCTCCCTAGGGAACCCAACCTCTCTTATTAATGAAGTCCGAATATGAGTCACCAATCCACATTCCCAAACACTATGCTTTTTAGGTGGCTCTTCATACTCCTTTACCTCTGGACCAGGCTAATCAGAAGTGGAGTCCTTCAAGTTAATAAGTCATGTTATAGAATTTTTTCTATTATAGCTATGGCTCAATATTTTTTTAAAATCCTAAAATACCACTAAATATCTTTGGCCACATAAAAGACTAGATTTCCAGTTCAGAATGACAACAGATATAGGGCTTGACATATCAGGTACCAAATAATGCTGTGGCAAAGCTTGGATTTTTTTGAAGATAGTAAGATGTATGCTAATCCGTAATATCACTTGCATAATGGATTTCCGAGTAGTATATAAACCGACGATTATTCTTATTAAGCAGTGCTAATATATTTTACATACAAAAATTCTCCCCAGTTTTATCCCTTTGTATGTGTCATATCAAAAGAATTAGTCAAAGCTGCTTTCTACTGTTTATGATGTTATATGCATCATAAAAGTGTCCCTGTGCTATGCTTCTAATGAAACTTTATTTTGTCTTGTTTTATGTAACACATTTGAAAATTCTATCTTTTAAAATACATTATTTTTATGGCTACGGGGTATTATGTTATGATGCTTTCTTTTACAGTTTATTCTTGTATTGACTTTAGTTCCAAAAATAAATTAATTCATATATTACTTTTGGTAATACCTGAAAAAAATTAAGTTATTCACAAAATATTTGTGAATCCTGAATCAGTGTAAGTTCTATTCAATTACAAAAATAGTAATTGCGTACCTACTAGCACTATCTGAAGTTATATACAATGAGATTTTTGTTTTCTTATTTTTGCTTTTGCTTTCTTCCAGAGAGTATTGAGTTCCACGAGAGAAAGGCCTTTGTTGGTTCACTGCTGGATTGCTGGTTTCTATAATATTTCACGGCACGCAGTAAACTGCCAATAAATATTTGCTGAATGAATTCACTTATTCAGAAAATATTTATTGAGTGTCTCTTGTATGCCACATATCTAGGCACTGAGGATAGAACAGTGAATGGGCCAAAGTCCTGACTTTTTGGAATTTATTTTCAAGTGGGAAGAGAGAGATTATAAAATATGTGACCCTGAAAATATATGTCATATGTCTGATGTTGATAGTGCTGAGAAGAAAAATTAAGCAGGACAAGGGGTGGAGAGAGAGAATTATTATCCTAGCTAAGGAATTCAGTGAAGGCCTCTCTGAGAAGGTGAAAAATGATTGAATGTCACTACTCCTGTGCCACTGCCACTGGCGATACTGAAAAAAGTGGAAGACCAGGTCTTCGACTCCAAGGTGACTATAATATGATGATAAAGTCAGACATATTACCTATCATAAACATAATGTGCAATGATAGTGTCATACATACATGCTATGGAACAGTGTCTGGAGAATGAAGCATAGCCACATATTAGCAAGCAGGGTATATGGTGGTGGGGTGGAGGATGACTACAGTCTGAAAATGCAGAACTGATTCTAGGCTGTGAAGGTTCTGCCAGATTAAGGACTTTAGGCTTCAGTCAATAGCTGGTGGGCGACTAATGGTAGTCTTTAAACATGGAAAGGGACCAATCAGAGCTACATTCTAAAACCTAACTTTGGTAGCAAAATGGGTGGATTCGAGGGCATGAGATTGGGTCAGCTGATGTTTTGATAGAATTTGTGATCAAATATTACTTGAAATAACAGAACGTTAGTTGGGCCGAATCTTTTCTTCAAACAAAAGAATAGTGCTTCCAAGATTTTCGTTTTTATGGTCGAACTGGATTACCATGTAGAGACATAAGAAAGAAAGAAATAATATTTCATGACAAACTAGCTGAGAAGGATCAAGAGAAAGGCAAGAATGAAGATTTATAATGTGGGATTTATAGAATAGCTGTAATTGGTACAGGGAAAACACCCAATTTATCTGGATATACTTGTGTTTCCCTATTTAATCCACATGGTGTCATTTTTTACATGTGTTTTCTCAGAGCAGTTATTTTCATTCACAGGCTGTGGTGATGACTCACTTCATTCCCTTTTGGGTATTGGAGGCTCTTATTTCATTCAGGAGATTTTCTGATTCACCAGACAGTGCATTAGACATTATTGTCTTGTTAGAATTTGGCTGGGGGAAAATACTTAAAGAAATATATCACTGTTGCTTATACTACCCTCACATACACATTTTATTTAGCAAAATCTGAACCTGGTGAGGAATCTGTATTAGTTTGCTAAGGCTGCCATAACGAAGTACCATAGACTGGGTGGCTTAAATGAAAGAAGGTATCATCTCACAGTGCTGAAGGCTAGAAGGCTGAGATCAAGGTATAGGCAGGGTTGGTTCCTGTTTTGGACATTGAGGGAAAGATACGTTCCAGCCCTCTCTCCTTGGCTTGTAGATGACATTCTTCTCCCAGTGTTTTCACATGGTCTTCCATCTGTGCAAGTCCCTCTGCACAAATCTGTGTTCAAATTTCCTCTTCTTGTAAGGACCCTGTGCTTACGGTCTACTCTAATAACCTCATTTTAACTTAATTACCTCTTTAAAGGTCCTATTTTCAAATATGGTCATATTCTGAGGTACTAGGGGTTAGAACTTCAGCATATGAATTAGGAGGATGGGGGATTCAGATGATAATAAAGTCTAAATGTTTGGCTTTTTCTGTCCAGATACCCAGTTTCCCTAAAGTGACAATCACACCCAATGACTGGCTGATGCAGTGCTATAAAGGTCTGTTCCACTTGCCGCAAATTCAGGACAATTCCGTAAAGCCATCCCAGCCCCAGAGCTCCCTGTGCCATGAGCTGAGTTCTTTGTTATGAGAGTATCACAGCTCCCCTCTCTACCTAGTCCTACTTCCTCACTCCCTCATAAGTGTTGGGTCCTTATAAATTTGCCAAGGAACTCAACCTGTGACAACTTTAGTTCAATAGATTTGACCCTTTCCTTGCAAGGGAACTGTTGGTTTCTTACTATTATTGTCAGTTGTCCTCATTAACAAGGTCATTTACTAACTGGCTGCAAATTACTGAAAATTGTTTGGAACGACAATTTTTTGTATAGACTTCAATGATTATTCTAGCTAAAGGTCATTTTTTTTCTCTGCACTTCTGTAGGACAGCCCTGTACAATTTAGTACTTTAATGGTGATTTGTATTTTTTGCTCATTCACATTTGTAAATTATTTAAGATTGCACATTTCTTGAAAGTTGATATGCTTCTATCAGATTTTTTTCTGTTCTTCAAAATGTTTAACATAGTTTCAGAGCTCTAGTTGGTACTTAAGGAATTTGGGAGCATACAGTAGTGTAGATACCCCAGAATTTTTAAATGAGAGTGTGGAATCTGAATTATGAAACTCATATTAGGGAAAGCCTACACTGGGAAAAGAAATTGCATATGTGGTATAAAATAAATAGAAGATCTGTGTTTGAATATTGACTATGCTGTTTACTCACTATGTGATCCTATAAAAGTTACTTACCCTCCCTGAGCCTGAGTTTTCTCATCCATAAAATAGGAATATTTTTAACAGCAATCTTATAAAGTTGCTGTGAGTGTTAAATGAGATACAGTATTAAATAAGGTGCATGCGGTATTTAGCACATGATTCAATCATAAAATGGATATTACCTTCACACTTCAATATTTCTGAATTCATGATTCATCTTGTGATTAGTGTCAAAAGAAATTTGTCAATTTTACACAAGGAAGTGGAGTGCAGTATATTAATAGTTCTTAACGTCTATATGAGTGGACTTAGTCATCAGAGAAGATAACTATTCACCCAGTTACTTGCCTCAGTTAAATGCCTTGTAGTTGTGACAGAACCTTAAATTTGGATACCTAATTATTATTTTAAGGTGTCCCCAAAAGGATTACATTATAATCCAAAGACATAGCTTTAACATAAATGGTTACAGTGGAGCAGATTGCCTATCATATGCCAAGTAATTCAATTAAAGATGATGGAAATTTTTAGATATTTTAGAATTAGCTATATAACTTTAAAAATTAGAAAAAGTTGTATGACCAGTTGATGAATTATGAAAACCAAATTCTAAATCTAATCCTAAAGAAGCAATCAAACAAACCCAAATTGAGGGGCATCCTACAAAATAACTGATCTGTGTTCTTCAAAAATGTCAGTGTCTGGGAAAGCAAAGCAAAGCAAAGCAAAGCAAATTTGAGGAACTTTTTAGAGTTAACAGAGACTAAACCAGTGTGACAACTAAATAAAATATATGGTCTGGATTGGATCTTGAATTAGAAAAAATAAAATTGCCATGAAGGACAAATTAGGACAATTGGTAAAATATGGTATGGACAATTTGATTATCATATTGCATCAATGTTAAATTTTCTGAATTTTCTTATTATACTTATTATATTATATAAAATTCTTAAGTACTATAATTAATCTAATTATACTGACTTATTTAAGAGTTTTCACAGGTTAAATTCCTTTGCAAGTTTATAAGGACTCAACACTTGTGAGGGAGTGAGGAAGTAGGATTAGGGAGAAAGGGGAGCTGTGATACTCTCACAACAAAGAACTCAGCTCATGGCACAGAGAGCTCTGGGGCTGGGATGGCTTTACGGAGTTGTCCTGAATTTAGGGCAAGTGGAGCAGACCTTTATACCACTGCATCAGCCAGTCACTGGGTGTACACTGCCCCAGGGAAGAGTGCATGACATTCATCAAAGTGTGTCTCGTTGGCCAAGGACAATTTCCAGAAGGGGATTCAGCTGCAAGCTGTTCATTGCCAAAACTCTTCAGCTGATGGGGAAAATTAGTAGTTCAGTCCTAAAGAGGGAAGAGGAATATAGGTGTCGGACCACAGCATCCAATCTGGTTATCATATCTGTAATTTACTTTAAAATGATTCAGTAAGTAAAATGATGTGAGAACAAAGATAATACCAGAAATGCAGAAAAGCAAGAAAGATCTCAAATCAGCAAAATATGAAAAAACCGGTGAATGTGGGTGAAGTACTGTTTTCAGCTTTTCTGTAAGTTTGAATTTAAAAAGAAAAAGTTTAAAAAATGAAATTCCCAGGTGATACCAGTACACTAGCAGATTGGAGGACTGTGGAATGAAGTCATCTTTAGAATTCATCCCAGCTCTAGCATGATGGAATTCTGTGACATGATCAGATTGGTTATGGTGCATTTTCTTTGGGCTCTTGAAGCCATGGAACCACAGCGTATTTCTAGGAAATACATGTTTGTTTTGTCCATAAGTTCTCAAACTTCAGTAAATCACATTGTTTAATTAAACGGGTTTGAGGGATTGTAATACCAACCCTGGATTTATAAATAAAGCTGCTCTTTTCTCTATTTTGATGATCAACAGTGGGCAAGTTTCTGTATTAAAGATCAATCATTACCCATTTGAAGAAAAACAGGGAAGCTGAGAATATTTAAGATAAATTTATTGAGATTATTAGATCTCATAGTTAATGAAATTGTGTTGTAATAGATATATACTGTCAATAGTTTATTGAAAAACTGCAAGCAAAGCAAATGTCTTCGCCTTTATTAAAAGTCAGGGGAAGATATAGCAGGCTCAAATATTTAATATTTATCTTTTTAATTGTGAAATCATCTTTGGGATATTTATTTATTATGAAATACATTTTAAAATATTGCTTAATTCTAAAATATGATTTAAAATAAACTATTTTTCTGTGGTTTTTACCGAGTCCTCATCTCACCAGGCTGGAATATCGATCCCAACCACGTCTTGTTTTAGATGTGAGGATGGTCATGTCTTCCCACTCTGTTTTCAGTGTTACATCAAAAAGTCCCAATTCAAGGGCACTGAAGACAGTTATTTTCTTATTAAAGGTTTGCCAACTCCTTTCTTACAGGGATCTTGCTGAATGCTTTCAACAATCATTTTTAAGCATAGAATCTAGAGTCGGTCTCCCTGGATCTGAATTCCAGTTCTAACACGTAGCTATGTGCTCTTTGGAAAATAACTTAACTGCTCTGTGTCTTAGTTTCCTCATCTATAAAATACAATACTTATAAAGTTAATAGTTAATATTACCTATGTTATAGAGTTATTTTGAAGATTAAATGAGTTACAATATGTAGAACACCAGGCATGTAATAAGTACTTAACAAGTATTAGGTATTATTATTGTCATCATTATTAGATATTTATGCTGCATACTAGAATAATATGTTTTAACTTAGATCATTATTATTATATTGATTTTATAAAAATAAAGATGCAGGTTAATTAAATGTTAATCCAAAATCACCAGGGTCATCTAGCTAGTGAAGGAGGGGAGCTGGAATTCAAACTTCAAGCCCAATTTTCTTTACACTGTTGTGGACTCATGGGTGAGAGAATTCCAGTGTATTTTTTTGTCAGCCTCCTGGGACTAGCAGCAGATTATCATTTGGAATGGACTTAAATAAGCCCTGCCACCTCCAACGTGTTTTTACATGTAATCCTGCGTGCTACAGATGTAAGCGTCTGGGGACTTTATTTCCTATCAGATTATAAATTATTGAGAGCACAGTCTAAGTCTTGTTGGTATTTGTGTCCCATGCACTGCTTAGTGCAATGCTTTGAAGATAATAGTTGTTCAGAAATTGTCAATAGCATTCCGGAACAAAATTACTATTGATTTTTAACATAGTTAGGCCGGGCGCAGTGTCTCACGCCTGTAATCCCAGCACTTTGGGAGGCCGAGGCGGGTGGATCACAAGGTTAGGAGATCGAGACCATCCTGGCCAACGTGGTGAAAACTCGGCTCTACTAAAAATACAAAAAATTAGCTGGGCATGGTGGCATGCACCTGTAGTCCCAGCTACTCAGGAGGCTGAGGCAGGAGAATCCCTTGAATCTGGGAGGCGGAGGTTGCAGAGAGCTGAGATTGTGCCACTGCACTCCAGCCTGGGCGACAGCACGAGACTCCATCTCAAAACAAACAGACATACAAACAAACATAGCTGATGCTCATGTCTTAGTTTTACATGTTGCTATTCCGACATTTAGTAGGGATGCAATAGCCAAGACTCAAGCTTCCCACAAGGAATTAAATAATTTGAACTTTGCTTTGTCCACCAATAAAATTCATCCCATTATGGTTTTGTGTAAAACAAGCCTTATTCTCTGCCTATAGATTATTTCAAAATGTTAGTGTGGCCAGACCTGATAATAATTTCCTGATTTATAACTAGATCTTTTAATTTATCTAACTTGAAAGCTTTGTATTATTCTTTTCTCCTTATGAACTTATTGCCATTTCGATCAAGCTTGTGCAATCCTCAACCCAGGGGCCGCATGCAGCTTAGGACGGCTTTGAATGCAGCCCAACATAAATTCGTAAACTTTCTTAAAACATTATGATATTTTTTTTCGCGTTTTTTTTGTTTTAGTTCATCAGCTATTGTTAGTGTTAGTGTATTTTATGTGTATCCCAAAGACAATTCTTTTTCTTCCAGTGTGGCCCAGGGAAGCCAATATGGATACCCCTGATTTAGATGATAGTCCGCTTCTGACACTTCATTGAGCTTCATTTACCTAATCTGCCACATGCAAAGGTTAGATTAGATGGCTTCTAAAATATGACTTTGTAAATTTTTGCTCTTTATAAGAAGATAATTTGTATGTAAACCAGTTTATTTCCATACTAACCGACATTGTCGCCTTTCAGAGTAACAAATGCTATCCATTTGGCCTGGTCATTTGAGTCTTCTTGATTGGTCTATGAGAAACATTGCCAAAATTTTGAATCTGCTCTTTAGGAGGACATTTAGGTGAACTGGTATGAACTGATATTTTAGAATTGTGTCTAGTTGAATGTGTGTGTGTGTGGTGGGGGGTGGGGGTTGCCACATTATCAGTTTTTCATCTAATTTTAATATTATTTGAAGGGTCCTAGTCAACTTAGTTCACGTACTTCTTCTTAAACACAGTATAAACAGACCCATTATTAGGATTCAAACTTTGAACTGTATCCTTTCCTCCTTCCTTCCCAAATCCTTTCTCTGCCCCTATTCCTCCCTCCTTTCTTTCTCTCCTTCTTCCTTTTCTTCCTCTCCCTTCTCTCCCTTCTTTCCTCTCCCCTCCAAATACTTTCTCCTTTCTCCTTCTTCCCTTTCTTCCTCCCTCCCTTGCTTACTCACTCCTTTCCTTCTTTCCAAGAAAGTTTAATGAGAATCCACTGTGAGGCACTTTTCTGAGGACTTAACAATTCAAGCCTTAAATAAGGTCTAGTCTTGTCCTCAGGTAGCTCTTAGACTCATAGAGCACACTGAAAAGAATCCTCCACACTTAAATATATATCTGATGATGCCACCTCCCTTCTTGACTGCCTGGGCTCAAGCTGTGATTCCTTATTAATGTCTAGGATGAAGTTTAACTTTTACTTTAATGCCTTCAGCCCTTATGATTGGTCTCTTTCTTACCACTGCAGCTTCTCTCTCACTACCCCACATGAATCCTTTGCTCCAGCCCTACAAATAAAGTTTTCCAAATGTGTTCTCCTCTTCCGTGCTTTTACATACTCAGTTATCCTCTTTCATTCCTATTCCCTTCCATGCATCACCCTCTCCTAAATTCTTTTAGCTCTTATGTTTTCTTCAAAATCAGCTTTGATATCACATCTTCTTTAAAGTCTTCCCCTATCAGTCTGATTTAATTGCCACTATGCTTAGCAGAGTGTAGTAAACACTTAGCATAATATAATAAATGATACAATTTATCTTTTATTTCTTTTTTGGGAGAGGTCAAGTGGAGTTTACCACACTATTGTTAGTTATAAAGCTTATATTGAGACCTGTTCTTTCCATATTTACTCTAGAACTTTCTAAATTTATGAAACTACTTGATCTTTGGAATGACGATTACATTTAGAGGGAGGTATCTGAGGGGTCCATAAGGCTTGCTGAAGTGCTGCTGATAATGTTCTGTATCTTCATCTGGGTGGCACTTCCATGAATATATACATATGCAAAATGCATTATTCTGTATTCCTAAATATGTGCACTTGATTATAAGTCGTACTTTATTTTTTAAAAGTGAATAAAAGTAGCTGACCTTTTACCTTTAACTATAAAATTCTATTTTCTGTTTTGTCTATTGAATGATATCATGGGCACCTTGGCTCCAGAGCACAACGTTAAATGCCATTATGGCAAGGCACACTTAGCTTCCTGGGGAAAAGGGCTTTTAAAATTTTAACTTCTCACTAGGCAATGAAATAATAAAATGGGATTAATTGGAGAAGTAGTTTAATACTTGCCTTACTAATGTTTCTACTCCCCAAATATTTATTTAATTTTGCTAGGTGTTAATCTTGTTACTATTGTGATACTCTTTTTAGCTTCTCAAGGTTACTAAAAGTAAAGATTATTATGAATTATCTCATTGAAAATTATTAAAAATATAGATAAAAATAAACCATTGCTTCTGAATTTTCAACTTCAGATCTTAAATCTTTGACTTAATCATTGTCTACATGATCTGTAAACTCTTAATCCTGAGAGTCTTTGATTTCACTTGGAGTGTTTTCTTTGAAGAGACTTTATTGGTTAAGAGTTGCATTCATTTCCTGACTACTTCTTTGAAAAGTAAATTCCCTTTAAAAGTAGACTTATAAATATAGATTATGTTGCTTTCTATTGTATCTCCAGCACTTAAAACAGCCTCTGACACATAGTTGATGCTGAAGTATAGTAACAATAATATTGAAGCACACCCTAAATATGAGCCTCTTTATTCAGTAATTATGTTTTATATATACAAAGCAACCCAATACTATATCTTACCTAGATTTACTTCTAATTTAAAATTCATGGATCACAGCACAGCCATATTTCTGGGAGATGGAATCATCAATTTTGTTGTTATTGTGGCATTAGAACAAGGCTTGGTTTGACTGGAAAATCAGAAGTAAATCTGGACTCAATCCAAGTTTTATCAAATAACCTTGAGACTTTTAGATTTTAGTTAATCTCCTTGTACTGTAGGCAAGTAGAAACAATACAATTGAAATACTATTTTTCCTTTTTATAATAGTATTGAAAATAAGAATGAAGTAAAGTCTATAGTCTTTGACAAAATTGAAACATTATACGAATTTATGATGATGTTATTAAATATTTTTGGCTAGTACTGACAATAATTTACAATAACCAGATAATGTATATTTTCAGGTCCTAGTCATACTTGTTAGGATTATAGAGACAAATATATTAATAGCTGTTTCTCAGAGCAACTGTTTCTGGAAGGAATATAGAAAATAATTTAGTCATACTGTAGAAAATGTATTTTTTCATAAAATATAAGAATGTGTTTGTTGGGCATATATTCAGTATGTTCTGACTAAAATCAGTTTACCACTCTTCTTTTTCAAAAAACACAAAAGATGGCTGGGTGCAGTGGCTCATGCCTCTAATCCCACCACTTCGGGAGGCAGAGGTGGGTGGATCACTTGAGGTTGGAAGTTTGAGACCAGCCTGGCCAACATGGTGAAACACCGTCTCTGCTAAAAATACAAAAATTAGCTAGGCGTGGTGGTGCATGCCTGTAATCCCAGCTACTCAGGAGGCTGAGGCAGGAGAATCGCTTGAACCTGGGATGCAAAGGTTGCAGTGAGCCAAGATCGCACCATTGCATTCCAGCCTGGGCAACAAGAGCGAAACTCCATCTCAAAAAAAAAAAAAAAAAAAAGGAAACGCAAAAGAAGTAGCTGTTTTCTTGCCATTTACTTAGTGTGCCGTTATTGTTTTTCTAGATCTGTACTGGGTTTTGTGGAAAATATGGAAAGATTAGTAAACATGCTACTTAAATTGAAAGGGTTTACAACCTTGTAGGAAAAAATAAGCCATATCTTTGGCATTTTTATTGGACAGTTTTCTTGTTATTAACTAGTTTTCAAATTCACTAAATAAATTTTTACAAAGGCTAAAAATCCAGCCTATCAAAATCCCTTTGAGTTAGTTTCCTAGGTAGGTTATTAACAAATATAAGTGATGCTCCCTTCATTTTCTGAGTTTTTATTGGTCAATAATTTCTGTTGACTGGTACTTCTTTGTTTTACATTTAAAATAGTTATTTCAAGTATTTGCTATTAGGATGCTGTAAAATGTCAGTAGAAATGCTTTCTATATCATCAGAATTAAATCAGTGATTAAATTTGGTTGAATTTAATTTTAAGTTTAAATAGCTTAAACTTTTTATCTCCATGTTTGTAGTCCCCTGAAGGAAAGACATTACATATTTTACCTTCTTGTATACCTCCAGCATTATGTTTGTGCAAAAAATGATACAGTTTTTTTTCCCCCTCAAAAGCTAAAGGCATGAGTCACATCTATAATCACAGCATGCTGGGAGGCTGAGGTGAGAGGATTGCTTGAGGTCAGGAGTTCGAGACCAACCTGGGCATCATAGCAAGACACATCTCTACCAAAAAATAAAAGATAAAAAAAATTAGCTGAGCACGGTGGCATGTGCCCATAGTGCCAGCTACTTGAGAGGCTGAGGTGGGAGGGTGGTTCATGCCTAGGAGATCCAGGCTGCAGTGGGCCATGATCACACCACTGTGTCATAGGACTTTCTCCTTAGTTTAGCTAAAAGCTAGGTTCATGTCACATGAACATGAAATATTAGGCTCGCAGACACTTTGAAGAGTGAGAAAACTGGAATTTATTGGGCGAAAGGGATAAAAGGGAAACACAGACTCTAAGTAAAGTGAGAGTCCTGCTAGCTAGTTTCCCACCTCATAGATTGAATGGCAGTTTACTTCCCTGGATCAGAAAGGCCAGGCTCCTCCCAGATGCAAAGGGCATGAACTTCCCGAGGCCCCACCCCAGTGCGCACTCCTCCTAGTGGCAGGCTGGTTGGAGGTTCTGCCAGGGATCCCTTTTTACTTGGCTGTCTCAACTGCACTCCAGCATGGGAAACAGAGAGAGGCCCGGTCTTGAAAAAAATAAAAAATAAATGGCCGGGCGCAGTGGCTCACGCCTATAATCCCAGCACTTCGGGAAGCCAAGGCAGGTGGATCACCTGAGGTCAGGAGTTCAAGATCAGCCTGGCCAACGTGGCGAAACCACGTCTCTACTAAAATACAAAATTAGCCAGGCTTGGTGGTGGGCACCTGTAATCCCAGCTACTCGGGAGGCTGAGGCAGGAGAATCGCTTGAACCTGGGAGGTGGAGGTTGCAGTGAGCCGAGATGGTGCCACTGCACTCCAGCCTGGGCAACAAGAGGGAAACTCTGCCTCAATAAATAAATCAATAAATAAGAAAAACTTTAAAATTAAATAAAGAAAGCTAAAGGCTGTTAGAAAAAGATAAATTTAACAATAATTACATAAGATGCAGTGATGCTGTTTTAATTATACAAAGAAAAAACAAATTTAAATCTTCAGATTGCAATGTACAAATGAAGTAAAGAATTTCAAATTTTTGGCAGGGAACAGTGGCTCATGCCTATGATCTCAGCACTTTAGAAGGCTGAGGGTGGGAGGATTGCTTCAGCCCAGGAGTTTGAGACCAACCTGGGCAACATATAGTGAGACCCTGTCTCAGTTAAAAAAAAAAAAAGAAAAAATTTCAAATTTTTACCTAACAAAATGAAATCTGAGTTGAAATCTACTGAAATAGTATTAGATTTTCCTTTCACTTTCTATAGCTGAAATTTCATTTTGAAAGATGTTAAAAGAATAAATAAGTATATAAAAGTATGGATTTGCTTCTTTCTAGTGTTTAAAAATTATTTCTCATTTTACTATTGGTCAAGAACTTCTATTAACTTCAATGTCTGCCATTTTGCTCACAGGATCTAGCATATAATAGGCACTCAGTAACTAAGTTTTTATTAGTTCAGCTGAAAATTTAAGTTAATAAAACAACATGAATAAAAACAAAAAAACAAACCAGTGTCACCACAACAAAAACACCTGGCACAAAGCTCAATTTAGACAAAATACAATAAAGGTGAGTTCTTGCCTTCCTCTCTCTCACTCCTGCCTCTGAATGTTTCCTATACTTCATAATTTTGCTACGAGAATCCCCAATTGAGTTCCTTTATTTAAAACCTTAGGTTTGTTGGTTCTTTGAAAGTGCAAGTGATTACAATTGAATGTCCACAAATAGTCTTTCACATTAGGGCCAACAGGAGATAAATAGAGTTGGTAAAAATGTGTCATGTCATAAGCTTGGTCACTTTTCCCATTATGCCTTGAGATCTGCTAAAACCTTTGTTTTAATGAACTTTGACTGGAGTGTTGCAAAAGGAAATGAAGCATGGTATGTTGATGGAGAGTTTGCTTCAGTATTATGTTCTTTCTCAAAACACACTATTTTGTTTAGGGCTAGCCTAATCCTAGTATGAACTTAGCCATAATTATATGACTCCATTTACCTTGTGCAATTAACTGGATAATTGCATGAATGTGAACATTGCTTTGGCCAGCCTTTCCTCCATATATTCCACAGAGGACATCCTCTTCAGCTGCAGTGTAGTCTTCTGGGATCTAATTATGATGTCTCTTGGAATCTGGCCCACATACAAGAATTCAAGCTGGTTTTCGAGGGTGGAGACCGTGAAGAAATCCCAATCGGATTCACTGGAATTCATTTATAAACATCATGCTATTCGACTGTATTGTAATGGAGTAATTCATTATGATTTTAATTTACACACTAAAATTGAATGCTAAAATATGTGTTGACTGTCCAACTTCTAGTTCAGCATGTCTGACTTGACGTATTTACTGACTGTTGACTGATATGTCTGTAAGGTTGATAGGCCCTATTGTGTTGTTAATGACACAAGGTAATTGCTGTTGTTATGGGGTTACAGCAAGTGGTTCCAGAATGGAAGAAGGGCCAACATTCTTAATTTAGAGATTAAAATACATTATTTCTTCTCAAGGTGAAAGAAACTTGTAACAATGGTCTGAACTTCTAAAACACTAGACAGAAAAATGAAGATGAGTAAACCTTTACTGTATATTTTGACTGAGTGGAAGTAAATTTTACTTTTCATATTTCCTCAACTTGTCTTATTAAGGCTTAGAAAGAAACCACTGATGTTGATAGCCACAGTATTCTTCCGGGAGAATTATGTTTACATGGATTCAAGTTTTTTAATTCATCGAGGACAAGGTACTATCACTTGTGAAGTCACTCACTATCCAAACTCATCTTCTTCTTTAAAAAAAAATACTCACCAGGGAGAGTGGGATATGGAGGAATGTTATGTAAAATGAACAAATATGGCTAGATGGATTCCATTACATAATTGGGAATAAGTGATAATGAGTCAATCTAGTTATTTAGTTGTAGTTGTATACTTGATCTTACAGCTCAGAGTGGTGGCAGCTGCTTGCTTTTGCTAATCCCCGGATTACCTTACCTTATTTTTACTTCTATACCTTGACCCTGTTTTGTTTCTTAGCCTTTGTATCACCTATGTAACTAAATTGCTTCTATTAAATTTTCGCATTCCTGTTTGCTTGGTTGAACTCTGAATGATGAGAATGAGTTTTATCTTACTAATGGAAAGAAAGAGTAGAAAACAGTTGAAGAAGAGAAATAGAGATGTATTATAATTTATGGATTGACAATGTGTATGTTTAGGACTGGCCTGTGAGTTGTTACTTTTTTCATTCTGCTGTTTCCCTAAGTCACTGCTCACTTGCAGTAGTTCGAATGACTGGAGGTAGACACCTGAATTTGTCAAGTCCTCAGTGGTGGCTCTTACTAGAGACTTTGATTCCTGCTTGGTCATTTGACCCTCAGTCAGTTTGGTTTTCCTCCAAGAGGATACAGAATTTGTCCACTGAAAGGCTCCTGTACTTTTTGGTTAATGCAGTATGTGGAGAAGAAAGAAGGAATTCTTAACAGTTCAATGTAGGAAATTAAATATTCAATCCCAATGAGTTCTCTTGTTCCCCATAGAGTGGCATTTATGAAATTCAGACTTATTTAGCATGTGTTTTTGCTTCTTCAACCAAATCATAATATTAATAATTTTTCTGCATACACTTTGGCTGAAATTTTCTCTACAAATAAAGCTCCTTCTAAAATGACTTCCTTAATGTGATGTTAGATGTGATTAGTTCGCTGAAAAGCCGCAGAAAATATTTACATGGTCAACATTGTAAAAGTAATATTTCAGATGCTGTCACATCATATGAGTACTCTATAAAAGGCAATGCAAATGCTCTTTCCATCTATGCCTTAAAGGAGACCAAAAGAAACCATGATGATCTCAGCTTTATTATAAAAGTTGATCCTTTGGTAAATTTTATTAAAGAATAATTTGCTGAATTGGAAAAGAAAATAAAAAATAGGTATGTCATGCAATTATTTGCCCTCTTTATGCTAAAAAGAAAACCCTCAGCATAATTAGATGCCTTTTTAAAAATCCAAATTTTCTGTAGTTTTAAAGCATACAGTCATTTGAAAGACAATCCAGTGTCAAATATTTTGTAGAAGTTGAGGAATTGAAAGCCAAGGTAGAAACCAAGGTGGGCCTTGTATCTATCCCAGGGAGTTAGCCCGTTTCTCTGAGACAATTGTGAATTGTTAGTTGCCTCCAATTTAAAGTATTCATGTTTCATATAAAAAATCCCAGGTTAAATGGAACTCCTATGACCTAGGACGGACATTAGGAACCCCTTTACATGAATTAGAAATAGGATGTGCAAAGCCAAGCAGGGGCGACCAGGTGGATACACAAGCTTTCTTTGGCTCACAGAAGGACTTGGACAGCCAGATGCATTAACGCTCTGTGGGCATACATACATGAAAAGCCTTATGTAAGTGTCAGGTGCCAGGCTGCTGATGGTGTATTAGAAATCATCAGATAGGTGGTAACACAAATCTGGACTCCTCGTAAAATAAGTTTACATGTTTTTTTTTGGTAGGAACCAACACTAGGTTGAACAGTTAATGAGCTCCAGAGCTGTTTATTGGTTACTCATAGGGAGCCTGACGAAGTAGTTCAGTCAAACTGAGATGCTGTTTGGCTGGTGGGGAAAACCTACCCAGCCTTAGTGCTGTTTCCTCTCACATTATGGTGGATATTTCCCTTAGCCAGAGGTCTGCTTTCTTGTTTGTTTGTTTGTTTAGGGGGTCCATTGCATGGAAATTGATGGGGTTTGTTTGTGTCCTTATTTTTTTTTTAAATCACATTTTGTTGGCAAAGGAGAAGAGGGGATGCATTGGGTCAGCTGGATGGCGTTAGGTCAAAGGCAGTTGGGGAAAAAATGGTCTTGGCTAAGGGGTGCCGGGCAGCTAAGGGGTCCTAGGCAGCTTGCAGAAGGCTGTGCTAAGAGAATGAAAGATAAGCAAATTTAGCAAGTGCAGGGAGAGGAAGGAGCACTTCCTCCTGGCAATTCTCAGAACTGTTTCTCAGCTATTTACTTCCTATTTTGATACCTAGAGCAACAAGAAACAAGGCCTCTGGAGCAGCCTTTGACTGGCCTTGTCCTGAGCTTGTTTATCCACTGCATCTGTCAGGAAGCAATTATGATAAGGCCTCTGGCACTGGTCTGGAAGATTTTTTTTTTCTATTTTCTGTGTGGCTTTTGATTGATCATGTTGTACACACAGAGCTCTATTCTTGGATTGATTTATTAACAAGGTTCAAAAGAACCTCCACCATTTAGAAGGTTTTTTCCTTTTGCTTCAGGGGAAAAGCATTATTTGCACCTTTACATAAGGGCATTCTCCAGGCTTTCAGTTCAATAACTAATGAGGATGGAGTGACTTGTGTCTAGGGATCAATGCCCCCACGTCTAGATGTATTATATACGTGTACACTTGACATTTAATTCTTTGCACTGGAGTGGATTTGTTTTATCTGCTGGGAAAGTAAAAGATGAAAGGCTTCTTGAAGAAAATGCTGGTTTGGACAAGTCACTTTAAGACTCCAGGGCTTATTCAAAGGGTTTCTATTATTTTATTATATGTTAGGGAGATCCCTCTTATTTTCTTCACCCTGAAACCACTTCCTCTCCCACAGTTTTCCCTTTGCAATCACCCCAAGCTATACCATGTTGATTTTGTGTCATTGGTTTCATTTTGGATTGGGTCTGCATTTGGAATCTGCCTGCTTTGGACCAGAAATTTGATTTGCTTGGCTCCACTTCAAATATTGTCAGCACTCTGTGCATTTAGGGCTCTATAAAAATATGAAATAATAACCACTACTTTATGAGCTGAAAACAGCTTTTCTCACCACATTTACTTCTCAGTGGACAACAGTAATTTCCACATTTAGGAGACAATCAATATTAAGCATCTTTCATTATCTCTGTGCTACTTCCACTGAAATGGACATAATGAGAAATTGGAAGCATCTTATTTCTCTCTGTTTGCGGATGATACAGACTAGATGAATGCTTTTCAAAATCATAATAAAAAGGATACACATTCTTCCCTGCAGTGAGGATGCTTAGATGAAAAATTTGTGTTGTCCGGCAGCTGCTATCACTTGTCATGTTTATTTTTACTTCTATACCTTGACCAATAGCAAGGGAACAAGAATAGACCACTGATAAGATTAGTTTCTTTTTAGAAAAAAGCGTGACCTTCTTATAACTCAGAGCAGCTTTGGTTTCTGGAAAATACCATCTCAAATTCTGCAGAGTCATCAGATAAGGCAGTTGGTTAAACAAACAAACAAATTGGGCGTGAGCAATAATTATACAAGGGCGGTGTGGTAACAGCCAATGAGATCCTTTTATGAAGTCATTATTCAGTATGGCCAAATGCTATGTTGGGTCAACAAATGTTAGTCCAAATTTTGCTGTTTTGTTCTTAAATTACTGCTGTGTAATAAAGTGGGACACAATATTGAGTTTTTCAGAAGACTAATTTTTTAAAAATGTGATTACTTTCTATTAATGGGAGTTAAAGCCTTTTCTTTTATGAAATGATTGTAAGGGTAGTAACTAATGCATCAGTGAACAACAAAAAGTGTTTGATATGATGTCAACTGATTAAATTTTACGAATATTTAATAGAGCACATTATAGAGATCTCATTTACTAGGACCCCAAGGAAGAGAAAGTTACCCATGATTGGTCATGAGCTGACAAGTAGGATTTCTGGAGGCAATACCTCAGTTATATGACCTGCTTCTTACCCCTGGTGCCCATGATTATAATAGAGCATAAACTGCAAAACACAGGGCAGCTGCTCCTAGTCCAGCGGCAGCACAAGCCTCTGCCATGTATTCAGACTTTTTTCCTAAAGAGTAGCTTTCCTGGATCCATGAACAAGCTGTTCTAAAAGCAAGGTCTGCAGCCTGAACTCTCTTAGCATGGGCTTTTTGGATTATGATACAGTATTTTGATCTATGGTGTTACTTATCATATTATGGTATATAGATAATATACTTCGTGGTGAGGCTGAGAAAGGAGCATTGAATAGCACACCCAGGAGACCTGAGTTCTCTTTTCTGTACTGTTTTTAATATGCTAGTGTCACTTTCTTGGGCTTCAGTTTCCTTGTTTGTAAAATGAATGACAAAGTTGGTTGAGGTCAGTGTTTCTGGTCAGGATCTGTTTGCCACGTGCTTCATGCTCAAAAATGCTTGTTGAAACACAGATTCCCGGGTCTATCTTGCCCCTATTGAATTAGAATTTTGTGGGTTGGCCGTGCAATCTGCATTTATACTACATTGTTCCTCATAGGTGATTCTTACACAAGCAAAAGTTTGAAAAGTACATGATTGCACTGAATGTCTCTAGGATTCCTTCCTACTCTTTAGTCTTCTACTCTTCAGAGTGGTGCTTCATCAAAAGGAAGAACTCACTCTCCCTCCCCCATAGGAATGGATCATGGCTGTTCAAGGGTGTTTTGCCCAACTAAATTCTTTTGTAGATAAAAAATTGTGGACCTTAGTCATCTCCAGTACTTTAGGTTAGGAAGATTGCCTGCATCACAGAGATAAATTAAAACGATGCCCTTGTGGGGGGAAAACTTCACAAAGTTTTGAAAACACAGATGTCCTTGTGCTACATTCCCCTACAGTCACCTTCAAAACAATCCCTTGAAAGTCCCGGCTTCCTCTTTGTGGGCAACAGTTCAGTCTGTGCCGAGACTCATGCAGCCAGGTGATTCAGCTCTTTAAAAAGCTTTGGTTCAGTTCTGGTGAGGACTCAGTTCTTCCCTGACTTCTTCAGACTAAACATTTGAGTTACAAGCCACATTAAAACCATTTGGTAGAGATTGTAACTAGGGAAAGTCAGTTCACAATCTGACACCTTATAAAGCCTTATTTTAGAGTTTGTGGGGTTTGGTGTATAAAATTTATTTTTTTGGTCTTAAGCAAGCACCTGGCTGTAGGTTTTTCTCTTGCTGGCTGACAAAACAAAACAAGGTTCAATTGATTTCTCTCCTTTAAACAGTTTATGATCTTTGCCTAATTTTATTTGGACTTAGTTGAGCTAGCTAGAATCACTGCAAACACAAAGCAGCTGGAGGAGCCTGGGTACAGCCGGATAAATTTGAGCCTGGGTCCTTTCTCCAGCATTTACAGAGGTTGCTCTCAAACAGGGACAATTTACCTCCCAGGGACATTTGGCAATGTATGAAGACGTTTTTCCTTATCACAGCTGGGGCAGTTCTACTAGCATCTAGTTGGCAGAGGCCAGGGATGCTGCTAAACAGCTATAATGCCAGGTTAACCCTCATTACCTACAAAGCATTATCTGGCTCAAAATGTTAATAATCCTGAGGTCAAAAAACCCTAATATTCTAGGGTAGCTAGAATAATAATCCATGTATTTTGGGGGTGGGATATATCCATAAAGCCAGAAAAGAGTATGGGATGGAATAATAGAAGGAGGGTAGCTTTGACATAGACTTTTTGACATAATAGTGCTGAGTGTGGTGGCTTATGCTTGAAATCCCATCACTTTGGGAGGCCAAGGCAGGAGGATTGCCCCAAAGTGTGAGTGCAGCCTGGGCAGCATAGTAAGACCATGTCTCCTTTATTTAATTTAAAAAAGAAAAACTTCATTTGAAAATGAAGTCTAACTAATTTCTAGGACAGGTTCAAGCTCAGTAAGTTGCTTACAACAGATTTTGACAAGGATCCAGGAGAGAACTGTAGGCTGCGTTAAATATAATAAAGCAGGCCCACTCATTTTAGGCCAGGTAAGGAACAAGATGAGTTTCATTTATCAACAGAGACATATTAGACATCTTAGCAGTTTGTTTTTCTGATGTGATTTCAACAAAAAATACATTTTCTTTTAAAAGTTGTGTTTATAGATTCTAGAATATTTTTTATATATCTCCCTATCCTTTCAACTTTTCTAAGGCTATTAAAAGCATCAAATAGTTAACCACTAGCTAAAAAGAGAGCCTGGCTGAAAGCACTTGTTTTTACTGATGTCCCTAAGACCACCTTTGCAAAATTATGACAGTCTGATTTCCAAGCTGTCCTTGGTCATTCCTAGGCATAGAGCAAGCTAACTTTGGGAGGAATTATGATAATAGTCCCTCCCTAAAACTAATCCAGGGACCAAATACTCCCTTTATACGACCAATGAAAGGTCCCAGGATTATGGGATTATGGGATTATAGGATTATGGGAGGGGCCTGAATTCTGCAATGATGTAGGCATAGTTTCTATAATTTCTTACTGCTCAAGGGTCATGTGGCCAGAGGTCACAAGATTTGTGACTTTCTCAATTGCTCCTACAGATAACATCACTATTGTGGAACCTAAGATTGTTTTTTCTTGAGGTGTTTCTCACTGACCTCACCCAGACTCATGACCCATGATTCAGCTGGTCCTGTGGCCCCACCAGAGGTAGACTCAGCCAGTGAGGATGGTTTTCCACACCCCTGTGATTTCATCCCCAACCAATCAGCAGCACTCTTCTCTAGCCCCCTGCCCACCAAATTGTCTGTAAAACCCCTAACCTCTGAGCCTTCAGGAGGAAGTGATATTTGAGTGATAACTTTAGTTCTCCCATGTGAGAACTGGCCTTGCGTCAATAAAACTCTTTCTTTCTCTACTGCAGTGCCATGGTCTCAGTGGATTGATTCTGTTTGTGCAGTGGCTGGGAAGCATCTGTCAGGTGGTTACATCCTTGTGCACTCAACCTGCACTGGTTATTTTCTCTGCTCCACCCATTGTTTTCTCTTCCTTGTACACCAATAAGCTCCCTTGCTCCTGGTTTCTGTGTAGATTTGTCTAATGAGAGACACCAGTAAGAAACTAAGGGCAAGATGAAAAAGAAGTCCAGGAGGTTTACCCCAGTCCTCCTAGCTTTACAGCATTCTGGCAACAGATGACCCTCTAAGACCCCAGCTTTTATATGGGGCAGTCGTTCTTCCTCCATTTTGCTGGGAATAAACCCTGGTTTCTCCCCTTGCTCCTCCAGACCTAAGAGTAGTAATGGCTTTTCACTTTTCCTAGTTTCTAGATGCATCACAGTTTCCCTTTTTTCCCGTAACTCAGCACTACTCTGTAAATAGCCCCTTTAGTTCTTTTCAGTTAAGCCCCCTTTAGTGTAGGCCTCTCAATGATGCACTGTCAAATTTTCAGTGGAAGGTTTTTGATTTTTTTTTAATGAACTGGTCAATTAATATTGAACCGGAAGCTGTTCTTCTATTCAAGCTCTTTCCTTATAAAAACCCGATGAGTCTTAGTTCCTCATCTGTTAAATAAAGATTTAAAAATATGCCCTGTGTTACACAGAAATGTAAACATTACTGCATTGAAAATTGGAAGCCACTTGACATAGTGAAAAGGAGACTAGAGACATATATTCTAATTCCAGCCCCAATTATTTAGAACTTTATGTTATATATATAAAACATATATATATATAACGTTTATGTTATGTTTTATATATATAACTTTATGTGTGTACTTTAATTCTCTGGGACTCTTTTCCCTATGATAAATATGCTGATTAGATTAAATAATCTCCCCGGTTCCTTCTAGCTCAAACAATTTCACAGTCCTTATATATTCTGTTCTTACTGTTCTAGACTATTCAGTAGCATGACCTATAAAAACAAACAAAAAGAATGTGGAACATAAAACTGAAGAAAAATGTTGATAGAAGTTCTCCAGAGAAAGGAAAGTTAAAAGGTCTAACTTCTATGTGGTTACAAAGGGCGTAATCAAGACCATTGGCTAGATGCTATAGGAGGTAGCTGTAAGTACAATGAATGGGAAAGCCTTTCTAGTATATAGACTGGTTCAGTAATGAAGTGGAATATGTTGACTTTCAGGGAAGTGACTTTTCCATCACTGTAATGTTCAAGAAGAGATACATATTTACTATTTTCTCAGGGGTACTATGAAGAAGATGCCTGTGATGATATGCGGTTGAAGTAATGGCTAGGTAAGTCACAAATGTGCAGTAGTCTTCCCTTATCTGTGGTTTCACTTTCTGAGGATGTGACTATATGTAGAAACAGGGCATGTAAAGAGGTTATTAAGGTAAAACGAGGTCATATGGGTGGGCCTCATGCTTCTGTGACTGATGTTCTTATAAGAAGAGGAAGAGGCACAAGGGGTGTGCATGCACAGAGGAAAGACCCTGTGAAGACACAGGGAGAAGGAAGCCCCTTGCAAGCCAAAGGAGAAAGGCCTCAGAAGCCGACTCTGCTGACACCTTGATCTCAGACTTCTAATCTCCAAACTGTAAAAAACACAAATTCAGCTGTTGAAGCCACCAGTCTATGGTAGTTTGTTCTGCTAGTCCTAGCAAACTAATAATATGATAAAGGACACTTAATAGTAGCACATTATTTCAAAATTTTCCACCATATAGACATGAGGTTTACTATACTTCCACACCCTGTTCCCCTCACACGTATTTACACCACTGGCACTCGGTGTGAACCCCTAGAAACTCTATACCCAGTGGTTTCAAACCTTCCAGGAGTTGCCATTGCATGTCTTTCCAGCATATCAGTGACTCACTGAGGAGGAGAGCAGCCAGGTGAGGAGGGATTACTGATGATTATTATTATCAAGGTTCTGTGTAGATACTTCCTGCTGGGATGTGCACAAAAGAGAGATCTGGTACATCACTGTAAGCAAGCCTCAGCCTTCAGAATGAAAATATGCTCTTGAATCTAATTAGATATGGGATCAAAGTAAAGAATTTTCTTCCCCAAATTGACTGGAAGTTTTGTATATTTTTAGTGGACCAGGTCACCTGACAGTACCAGTCAGCCTACAGGCTCAAACTGATTTATACTTTGGAGGGAAGGAGAAGTGGCTTTGGAAACTCCAACCTTTTCTAAATACCATCTGCTTTTGGCTCTAGTTGGCTGACCCTTCTAAGGCAGCACTGTACATCTGCAATGATTTATACAAACAGAGTCTGCAGCTTGGCTGTCATGGTGTGACTCCTTCCTCCCAGCCCTGTGCATATTTTGAGGACCACATGGAAGAGCCCACCCATAGCAGCATCCCATGAGGAAGAAGTTTGTTACCTACGGATTCAAGCTGAAAAAGATGAAGTACTATTTCTTCTGAAATAACTGCTTAAGAAGCAGAAGAAACAGCTATAGGGAGAAGCATTCTCCAGGAAGATCATCATCATAGGCCAAATGCTATCAGGAATGTACCATGAAGAAGAAAAGCTTGAATAGATCAGGAGAGGTCTAGGTTTAATTCTGACTTCTAGCACAGGAACACGGTGGTTGGCAGGTCATTTAGACTTTCTGTATCCTCCTAAGAAATCCAGTCTGTGAAAAATAATAATGGGAAATTTTATGTAGCAATTCAGGCACTAAATGCTTTATATTTATTGTAACTCAGTTAATCCTCCCGAGGGTTTTTGAAGCTTATTGTCTTATGCAGAATTCCAAAATGACCCTTAAGATTCCTGCCCCCTTGTGTATATGCCCTGTATGATCCCCCTCCCTCATACCCACCTGAGCGTGTATGGGACTTACAAATATGAAGCCTATCACTTTATGATTGTTGCTTTATAAGATGAAATAAGTTTGTAGATGTAATTAAGATCCCTAATCAGTTGGCTCTGAATTAATCAAAGGAGAGATTATTCTATTTGAACCTGACCTAATCAGGTGAGCCTTTAAAAGGGACTGGGCCCATCTTGAAAGAAGAAATTCAGCCAGGTGTGGTGGCTCACGCCTGTAATCCCAGCACTTTGGGAGGCCGAGGTGGGTGGATCACGAGGTCAGGAGATCAAGACCATCCTGGCCTACGTGGTGAAACCCCATCTCTACAAAAAATTAGTCGGGCGTGGTGGCGGGCACCCATAGTCCCAGCTACCCGGGAGGCTGAGGCAGGGGAATCTCTTGAACCTGGGAGGTGGAGGTTGCAGTGAGCCGAGATTGCGCCACTGCACTCCAGCCTGGTGATGGAGCAAGACTCCATCTCAAAAAAAAAAAAAAAAAAAAAAAAAGAAAGAGAAAGAAGAAATTCATAGTCTAAGAGGGACTCTCCTGCTGGCCTTGATGTAGCAGACTTCTGTGTTGTGGAGAGAGACACATGTCAGGTATAGCAGGCAGCTTCTAGGAGTTGAAAATGACCCCTCCATTGGCAGTCAACAAGAAATCAGAAACCTCAGTCATACAATCACAAGGAAATGACCCAAAAGAGCTTAGCAGTGAATCTTTCCTTAGTCAAGTCTCCAGATGAGCATGCACCCAGCCAATTCCTTGATTTCAGCCTGTGAAACCCTGGGCATATACATATATATGCACTAAAATGTGACTGGCTTTGACCTGCAGAAACTATGGGAATACATTTGTGTTGTTTTAAAGTCACTAAGTTTGTATCCACAGAGACTGCTAAGTTTGTGGCAGTTGCCATGCAGCAATAGAAAACTAATTCACTGGTGCTATCATTACCTCTATTTTACAACAGGGAAACTTAAACTAAGTTGTCTAAGGTCACAAAATAAGCAAGTGGTAGAACTTGGATTTGAACCTGGTTTCTGGCTCCAAAGTGTGTATGTTTAACTATTGCACTGCACCAAGCTCTTGCCACCTGCCTTCTGTTTTCCTCTCCTTATAAGTTGCCATGGCTAGTGTAGACATAGAACTCCTCCCTCTGATATATTGGTCTGAAAAACCATTTTGAAGTCAGTAACTCTAGGCTCTTGGCCTCTAGCCAGTCTCCCACTCTGCAACAACTCCCATTTTTCATAGATGGGAAATTCTAGGCTTCATTCCCAGAAGGTTTTTTTTTTTTTCACCTCCCTTTAAAAAAAAAAAAATCTATGGTTTTAAATTATAGCCCTGTGGTTAAGGGAAAATGACATTTACTGGGGAAGCAACTTGTTACGGTCTTAGGTACTCTGCCAACTGCAATGAAAAAGGGGCTTTTAAATGTCATTTATACATTAAGAAAGATTTAAAGAGACACTAAAGAATATACCTAGCTGGCATTGCCAGAATCTGTAGGCCTTATATCCACAAGTATCCTGGGCTAAAATTTAATTCGTTCTTTTATGTGTGAGTAGCGTATGTTCTACCCCAAGTCTGAACCAAAATGTTTAAAAATCACACTTCATT
This sequence comes from Pongo pygmaeus, assembly GCF_028885625.2. Classification (NCBI taxonomy): domain Eukaryota; kingdom Metazoa; phylum Chordata; class Mammalia; order Primates; family Hominidae; genus Pongo; species Pongo pygmaeus. The sequence goes on along the minus strand of NC_072377.2, from coordinate 33,698,900 downwards.
TAAAGGGATTCATGGAAACATGCCAGATCTACAAAGACATAAAGTGTAGATCTGAAGAGGAGGCAGAAATCTCCATTGCCTGGAGAGTCTTTTTTTAGGGTGGAAAAATTATCTTAAAATGAAGCAATATTCTCTTAAGAGGACTTAACCTGGATGAGTTGTCTTAAACTTTCTGAAAACCAAAACAGAATCTCCTCTAATTTAAATAAAAGATGACTGAGGCCCAGGTAATAGTATGGTCCAGGTATCAAAAGATAAAGAGGTGAGTAATCAAATTTATTCAGCAATGCTATTGAGTTAAATTGAACTTCCACTGTGGCTGATTTAATCTGATCCCTGTAGAATGAAGGTTGAAGGAAGATAAAATCTTGAGGATAATACTGGCAGTGATACCACTGTGATGCATTTTAGCTTCTGCCAGTTAATTTCATCTATGGCTATGAATATATTAGCATTATATATCTCTGTTGTTTCATTTAGTTATTCACATTTTTGCCTGCAAAATGCTCCTGAGAACCCTTCTCCCACTAACCTTCAAACATCTTAGACCCTGTGTTTCAGGTCTGCTCATTTATAGCCCTTACACTTGCCTTGGAAGGGCCGACAAAATACTGATACATTTCACTTTTCTAGCACGTTAAATTGAAAAGTGGTCATTATATATAAAAGTGGCATAAGAGTCTCAGTATCACTGGACTGTGTATATCAAACTGTTTTTATTATAAGTGTTGAATTTGGGCCAAGTCATTTAATGCATTTTAATCTTGTGACCAAGAGTATGCATTTACAAGATTTTCAGCAGGAATAAGTGTGCTCTAGAGTGGATCTGCTTACCATGTGTTGATACCACAGGAATGTGATTTTTTGAAATAGAGTAAAAAATGGTACAATGGTGAGGAACTATTTGGTCAAAAATTTGCAAAGAAATTTTTAAATAATGCTAAGAATTGGATATCTTTAAAAATCTAATTCTGATGTATTTGTGTAGCACAAGGCCTGCATCTTAGTAATAATAATCCCCCGTGTCCACAGCAAGGTCTCTTGAAGGTGATATCTAACTCAGGATTGCTGTAATGAATTTAGGAGAAAATACATGAGACTATCTATACCTAACACAATGCCTGGCACCTGTGAGTTATTTAATTGGTAGAAAATAGAAATCTAAAAAACAAGTTAACAGGTTGTATTGAGTGCCTAATAGAATGAATGAATGCAGATTGGAAACATTTGAGATACTTATTAATGAGTAGGCATGGAATTTTCTGTACTATGACTATATAATTTCTTAAAATTGAAAAACATTGTTTTAAGAGAGTTCTTGCCGTCAACATTTAGTATCTCATGACCGTCAAATTCTTTTAGATAGGAGCTTACACAGAGGGAATGTTGCATAATTGAAGAACACTGTGGGATGATAAATTGGGCTGTACCAAATTAGGTCATCCTTAGTCAAAATGTATAATGACGGCCTTTTCACAAACATCTTCACTGGGTTAAAATACCTGACCCAGGAGTTCCATCTGAATGATGGCTAGGTTGAGAATAGTATTTTCTCATGCACACCATGAGCAGAAGAAAAGCCAGGGTGAAAAGCCCTTTCCCCCTGAGGCTTTAGCCACCTTCAGGCTTTAGCCAAGTACCCTGTGTGATACTCTGGTTTACTTAAAAACACATTAGTTGGAAAACAAAACAAAAAATCAGCTTAGTTGTAAGGATGTTGACCATTTCCCTCTACTATTTCAGGCTTCGCGACTCTGCCCTAATTGGCAAACAGGTCACAGAAGGTTGATCATATTATTGTATCTGCATCACTATACAATTGAACAGTTTTGCTTATTTAATTATTTTCATTAGATACCCTTGATATTCTTTTTTCTTTAAATTTCTTCTAAAGGAAAGATTGTATTTGTCACTCTTTTGGAGCCTGCCAAATAGTGTAATTGATAAAGGGTATTTCAGGTATTGGGCTCACTATCTAGAATTCGCTACAGTTGTCATTGTTCTGGGGAAAAAGAAAACAAACACTTGGAAGTGGCAGTGGATAAGCCGGGGCCCTAGTTTAAGCAGTGGAAGGAAGTGTAGTTAGTTTCAGCGTAGAGGAAATCTATCTAAAGGAAACTGGATTGATTTCTTTAAGGAATAAAAGCCAGAGTGCTTTGTGGGGAAGGTGAAACACTCGGTGACAGTTTGCTTAGCTTTCAGTACAGTCACAAATACTAGTCTGCTGAGTAAAAGCACCTAGGACCGGTCACAAGGTCACAAAAGGACTCCACCGCCACAATGAGAGGCTGTCTAGGGCCTGCCCAGGGCAAATAAGTGAGAAAGTTTGTCCTCCACAGGTGTCCACGGCCTCCGCCACCACATTCTGCAACCTTTTCAACTCTAGAGTTTCTTTTCTCTATTTTCTTTTCAAATGCTTATGGTGTTTTCATTACTTTTTTGTTGTTGTTGAAAGTATTTCTTGTGTTTTCTTTCTGTAGTGTAACGTTCTCTAATTAAAGCAGGAAAGTAGTTTGATAAACTGTATTCATATTAAGGTAATACAGTCTCAGGATTTTTTTTTTTTTTATACTTTGTAGTTGTCTTTCTACTAATACTTGGAAAGGACTGTGCTGAACTTAAGGAATTTTTAGACACCTGAGAACCAGAATGGAAGAGATAAGCAGGCACTTGAGCAGAAGATGAACAGAGTGAATACAATTGTACAGTGGATGCCAACAGGACTGAAAGTGTTGAGTTTCAAATCTGTTTCTGCACTCTTGAAAAAAGGGTTATTTTGCTTGATTAATATGTGAAGTAGGCTTAATGACTACCACATTCTCTATCATTTCATTTTAAGTCCTTCCCAGGAAAAAATGTGTACTACCTGTAAGACTGCTTGTCCTATGAAAGCATAACTTTTTTTTTTTTCTGGTAGTTTGTCATATACAACACCTAACCCATCTGCCATCATCTTTTTCAATTTTTGTTTTTGTAGAGCTTAGCATTATGCCAAAACTTAATCATATATTTTCCCTCTGGGGGTTGCATCAGTTTTGAAGAAATGAAAATGTACTTATGTCCTAAAGAGGACAGGCTACATAGTGTGACTTCTGTCCAGGTAGAAAGGATTCCTCCATCTCCATCAGGCATCGGGACATGCAGAGGCTTCAGCCTAACCTGCAGAAATACATATCTCAATAAGACTGAAGTCTCCTTCCTAGTTTTTTCAAACGATGGTAGTTTACTCTGTATCTCAGTAGTGCCTGTAGGGAAAAGAGCATGGGATTTGTAGACAGGAAAGTAGATATGTCTGCTTGGCATGCTGCTCCCCTCTATGTCCACCATATCCGTCAGATTCATTCCACCCTGTTTTGACCAGTTCTGTGCCCGGGAAGCTGACCTCTTTTGGTTGCCTCATCTGAGATCCTTACTCTCTGGCTTCTGCTTTATTTTGGCACATTGGAGGTACTGGCAGGGGACTGGAAGGTGACAAGAGGGCAGGATCAGAGTATTTCTTCGCTGGCTTTATGCCTGCTTTGTCACAATTCTGGCAGTACCTGTGTTCACTGTCCGAGGCCACAGCTCCTGCCACACAGCTCCTCTCAAGGTGGCAGCTCTCACCAGGCTCCGGGAACATTGTTTCCTCTTCTTCAGGCCTCAACGTGTAGTCCTGCTTCCTGCTTTTAGTCCCTGAGTGCTTTACCATCTTGTTTTTTTTTTCTTTGGCCCCCTTAGCTTTACTCTTCAATTATTTTCAGTCAAATCCTTGAGATGTGCCATCTATTTTCTGCCAGGACCACAAAGGATACATTCAGGCTCTTGGACAAGTCAGATAATCTCTTTGACCTTTAATTTCCTTTATCTGTAAAACTGGATAATACCTGTATTGTCCACCTTGAAGGGTTGTTAGGAGGACCAATCATGCATGTGAATTGTAGAGTGTCATAAAAATGCAAACCATGGGTAGCGAATCATCTGTTAATGTTGATTTCCCAACCAGCTTTCTTTAGGCACTTCATAAGTTTTTCTTACCTTCCTCTCTTGATAAATTGATACAAGCTTTGGGAGTGCAATTTCACATTGACTAAAGGCAAGCAGAAGTGGGAACAGGAATCCTCTATTCCATGCATTTGAAAACTAAATATAAAGCATCCTTAGGTTTATCATGTCTCTGCTCCCCTTCTCAGCAGTATGTAGTTCATACCTGGGAGAGCAGTATAGAAGATCTTAACATACCTTTGTTTCTGCCTGGAAATTTTACCCTTGATAATCATTTCGTCAAACAAAATTCCCCCATAGTACAGTGCATGTATCACTCACATCTCTATGAGATTGTAAAGCTTCTTTATAATGTTTCTGAGGATACGGGATCCTATCCTATGTATATATTTTTATGACTCGTAGTAACTCTCCTACTGTTAAGTACATATTTGATAAAGTAGATACTTTGGAAATGGATGGCTAAGGTGTTAAGTGCACATTAGTTGATATTGAGATTTCTCAAGCATGGTAATGGGCATTCACTGGTTTTATGCAAGAGCATGCTCTCTCTGATTAGCATGGCCCTCTCTTTGCATGCATGGAAAGTATTTGTTTAACAAATGAATATTTTATGGACATCTGTTGTGTTTTATGTGTGTATTTTATTGTGTGATTTGGCACATGCAGGACTAAAATTCAAGAGGAGAGATTCTTCCTCTCTGTCCCCAACTTACTAGGTTGGAACCCAGTAAAATGATGTTACAAAACAAAATAAACATTGAAAATGAAGAATGATTTTCCATCTAGTCTTCCCAAAGCTAATTAAGAAAAGTAGTGCTGCTCCTGAAGACTAGGTAAACCCAAACCCAAATGTTCAGGGGGAAGCATTTACATTTCAGAATGTTAGGCCTGGGAATAGTGAGTGCTGGTTTACCCTCAGCGCCGGCTCTAGAAAGGGTACACAGACAATGGTATGAGAGGTATTTGGCTCACTGATCCTTCCTTTCTTTGTTTTCTTACTTCTGGGTAGGCACAATGCACTCCAGAGAACCCTTGCTATTTTTTGTTCCCACATTCTTACTCTTCCAAAAACAAAAAGGGAAAAATAACTGAGATAATCAGGGGCTACATTAAGGGCCCTTGGGAGGTCCAGACTGATCCTACTAATTTCTCTCAAGGAGAAGCTATGTAAAAACAAAATCAACGGCCTAGTTGAAGGGGCAGTATAAAAGTTTCTCCTAGTTTGCTGAAGTCACCGAGGTGCTGAGGAAAGTGAAGAAATGCTTAGATCCTAAAATGACTTTGGTAAATTTAAAAAGGGGCCAGCAATGTAAAATGGTAAGAATATATGTGTTTATACATGGTATAAAGAAAGAAAAGTGTAATAGAGGGGTCATGGTAGATTAGCAGCTGACTGAGAGTAAAATTCCAGTGTTACAGACAAGAGCACAGGACTACTGGGAAGTTCCAACAGGAAAAGAGAATGTATGAGCTGTATACATTTCTAAGTTATTTGTTGTAAGCAGTAATGCCACAGAGGTTTAGACAATGGACAGATTAAAACACAAAGAAACATCAGGGAACATTCCTTGAAGAAGATGAGCCCAACTGGCCTCTGAAGGGTTGGATTAGTGGAAGACAGAACTGTGGGGGTGATGAAATGCCACACACCTTCCCATGGGAGGGTTTATACATTAAAGCAAAGAAAACTGTTCAAATAGAATGCCCCGGAGAAAGTAATGAGATGATATTGGAAAGTTTTCTCTCCTTCACCCCTTTTCTACACAGACCCTAGACAGAGAATCAGTCTACCTGGTAATTAATAGTGGTAATGTTCCCAGAACCAAGCTGGGTCCGGCTGTGTTCTCAAGGCCCAATAATGAGAAGCAGACAAACTGGGAAAGAAGGGAGTTTATTGCTGTAACCGGATACAGGGAGAAGGCTGGAGATAATTCCACCAGACCAACTCTGTTACAGTTTTCTCGGTGCTTATATAGGTTGGGGTTATGTGCCTACGTGCAGTGTAGCATTCACCTAAATCTATTGGTAACTAGTTTCATTTCAACTAGAAGGTCAGAGGAAAAAAAAAAAAGTTTGCTAAGTCCAAATAAGCTGTGAGAGCTCCAGGACCTTCAAGTCCTGTCTACTGTAGTACTGGAGTGATGATTTCTATCTTATCTCTTTTACAGCTTGGTCCAGAGAGCTGCCTTAGGCTCTCTAATAAAGCTATTCAAACAGCTGCCTCTGTTACCTTGACTCGTGTCAGATTTTGTTGACCCAAGATGGGTGCCGGCCCTACAAGTGTAAGACTGTCTCTTACATTCCTTATTTTGGCTTGCTCCAGGTTTGGGAGAAGCCCATACAAGGCTCCCACTTACCATATGTTTCATTTCTAGCTTTGATGTCTGGGCACTGATTTCCTTAGGTTTAACTGTTTGCTCAATGTTCAGTCAGCTCCGTGGAAATTTGTCTATGTATTTGAAGTGCTATGCAGGCCTCTCTGTGTGATTGTCCTGCAGGCCTGTTGGTATGATTGTCAGGGAGAATTTGCCCACCACAGTAAGGCAGGGAAGCATTCATCAGGGTTTTCTTAATGGAGAGGTTAAATGGAGTGTCTTGGTCTGCTCATGCTCCCATAACAATACCACAGATGGGGTGGCTTAAACAACAGAAATTGATTTCTCACAGCTCTGGAGGCTGGGAAGTTCAAGATCAATGTACCAGCAAGATAGGTTTCATTCTGAAGTCTCTTCTCTAGGCTTGTAGGTGGCTACCATCTTGCTGTGCATTCACATGACATCTTCTTTTTGTGTGCTCAGAGAGAGAGAGGAGCTCCAGTTTCTTCCTCTTCTTTTAAGGGCACTAATCCCATCATAGGTGCCCCACCCTTATGATATCATCTGAACCTAATTATCTCCCAAAGGCCCCACCTCCAGATACCATCACATTAGAGTTTAGGCTTTTAACATAAATTTTGGGAGGATACAAACACTCAGTACGTAACAGGGAGTAAGTCAGTTACAGGAAAGGGAACTCATTATTCTGTTGGAGGCATCTGGAGAAGCTGTCATGTGAAAAAGGGAAAAGGTAGGCAAACAGCAGGAGGAACAGTAGAATCCTGACTACATGGTTATTTAAGAAACTGGGCCCAGAATAAGAGATGAGAAGACGTGACATATCTAGAGTTCATTGACTAGCCATAGGAACTAACTAGCAAACTAGGGACTGCTTAGTCAGACAAAAGAATCAGAATGCACAGGAGTTGATTGGATACGGAAAAAACAAATGGAAGGACCGATGTCTGCATCTAGAATTCAGACAGAATTAATTCCAGGGAAGGAGAAGTTTCTTAAGTCACTTCATGATGGTTTGGTTGCCAAAGAAGGACACTTTAGGGTTATATAGGACATAATTTTTGACATGTAAGGCCAGGAATTAAAGGCAAAGAAACAGTTGCAGAGTAAGCACAGAATGACCCAAATTCAAAGAGGGTAGGGTCCTGAAGCAGAGACCTGGAGTACTATATTGTACTTAGTGGAAATGGGGGAGATGGTGCAAAGTTAACACTCAGGTATGGAGTTAGGGAAAGGATGTTTTTACAGAGAGGGCTAAGAGTCTTGACCTAACCCTAACCCAAATGACTGGTGAGATATCCTGGGAACACACTGTGACATAGTTCAAAGTGAGACACCAGTAAAGAGATCATAGTGATCCTAGGATCTCTCACTTTTAAGCATAGTATCATTATAGACAGAGTGGCCTTTCATTTAATACCACTGAAACTCGATTACACTGGGGCCTATGGTGGGTGGGAGGAAGGAGAGCATCAGGAAGAATAGCTAATGGATGCTGTGCTTTAATAGCTTGGGGATGGGTTGATCTGTACTGCAAACCATCATGACACACGTTTACCTGTGTAACAAACCTGCACATCCTGCACATGTACTCTGGAACTTAAAAGTTGGAAAAAAAAGAAAGAAATTCTGTTACTTTGACTAGCTATCTTCCCCCCGCCACCTAAGGAAGTTCCAAAAGAAGACAGTGACAAATAGAAGAGCAGCTGAACATCTAAGGCCTAATACAAAGAGGAGGATATTAATGTACTTGATGGAGAAGGAGACCAATTTCTCTTAGTATAATGTGCTGCCCTTGAACATTAAACCAATTTATACAGGATCAGTGCACTCCAAAGCAGGCACTGTGGCATGCATACTCTGCATTTGTCCAAATGTGCATTATCATAATGCTAACAATAATTCATAATAAAAATCACTCTAATGAAAAAATACACAAAAAGGATGTGAAACTCTATACATTTAAGATGATATGAGCTATAAAGTTTAAATTTGCATGCCTATTTCTACCTGTAAATATGTCATATTTATTGGGATAAATTCCACAAATAGTTTTTTAAGAAAAAAACAGTCAAACTAAATTTCTGCTGCAGCTGTAGAATCTATATTACTCTGTGACCTCATTCTGAGACAATGCAACCTGGATAACTTATGGTGGCTTGAATAAATGGAAGAGATATATACATATACTCTCTGCATATGTGCATGCGTGTGTCTGTGTGTGTGTGTTTCCACTAAATTTTAAACCCTCTTTCTCACTCATTGCTCTACCATTCTATTCCTTTTCCCTGTCTGTGTATCTGTTTGCCTGTCTATATTAGAGGAATCAGAGCCCATCTGAATGATTGTGGAATTGTAAATCTTATCTCTGGAGCAGCCAGTTTGAATCAGAATTTAAATACTACCAGCCAAAGACTGACAAACAGTCCCAGAATGTAGAGTGTCTGCCAATGTCTGTTACTTGAGGATAGATGGATTTGGTTCTGATGTGATCATTCTCTATTGGCAGCAGAGACCTGTTATGAGACAGAGTGCTAGGAAACAAACAAGACATTTACTTATTTTCAAATCAGAAATTCCAGAACTCCTTTATCTACAGTGATTATCTTTTGAATTAAAAAATTGAAACATTATTTGAAATGTATATTTGAATTTTATAGATTCCCTGGGCTACAACTTTTTGGTTGCCCCAACAAAAGAGGATTAGGAAAAAACATAAACGAATAGGTGATTATAAGGAAGGCAGCAGGCCAGATCAAACAAAGGTCAGAAGCAAAGTGAGTCCAGGCCTACCATCACTGCCCTACTAGACCGGCTCACTCAGTTGTCCTAATCTGTGTCATGAAAAATGGCACAAGCTAACCCTGGAGAGTTTTAGAACATAGAACTTGCTCGGCCATGCTAAGTGCAGCTCACATACAGCCTCAATTTGTTTATATGGTTCAAATTTGTAAAAGAAGAGCACTGGTCATTTTTAGTGGAGTGTATATGAGGGTGAGGAAGGGAATATGCTTTATGCTTGGATCTGCCAGCTTTTGAGTCCTGCAGATGGCAACAAATTTGTTCAGGACCAAAGTGTGTGTGTATGTGTGTGTGTGTGGTGTGTGTGTGTGTGTGTGTGCACGCTTTGGAACTTTGAGTGGAAAATTAGTGTTAGTGTATAATTTTTAGTTTTGTAAAATCCCAGCATTTCCACGGCTACCTATTTCCTTCTAAAATGATGCCATTCATATGAAAGATAACCAAAGGCTGGTGGTACCTATAATAGGACCTTGAGATTTTAACAGCTAGGCTCCTAAGAAATACAATCAGCTGAATTAAAAGATATTTTTCTACTCAATCGCTTATTCTATCAAAATCTAAACTTTAATTAAGTACTAAAGTGCAACTATTATGGAACATATGTCTAAAACTCTACCAAGAGCTACCTAATTGGCACTTATTGTCTTTAGAATACTAATGCAGTCAATAAGAAACCTAAAATGAATCTTCACTGACTTTGACATACTGACTTTGACATTCTTTTTGAGAAAACTAAAGAACTTGTACAGAGAAATGGGAGAGATAGGTAGAATTAAAAAGAAATAGGGTATAGAGAGTGGACCCTGATTATTTAGAGGAATTAATAATAATAAAAAAAAATTTGACCAAAATACTGGAGGGTGAAAAGTGATAAAGTGTTTCTGGAAGGCCAAGAAGAAACTCTTTGTAGTGAATGTGCTAATGTTTTAGAGGTTTTAAACTCATTCTCAAGATAAGGCCAGAAAGGCCAGACACAGAAAGAAGATATCAGAGTGTAATACACAAAAAACTGTAGTGAAAATGCTGTCCAGCTATTCTTGGCCATCTCCTGCCTTATATTATCTCTCCCAATGTGTCTCCCACCACTTTTTTAAAGCTCCTCACTCCAAGTCATATCAAACTACTTAAAATTTCATCAATCTATCATCAAGTACCTTTATTCCTTGATGCTTTCATTGCTTGGAAGCTCTTCCCTCCTTTGGCCACATGGCAAACTCCTACTTATTTTTCAAGACTCAGCTTAAATATCTCCTTTGTCATAAAGTTATTCCTGACACCCTGTAAATTTTTGGTTTTGATTGCACTAATTGTACTATCAAAATTATTTATGTCTTCCCTTTTAGACCATTCAAAACAGGTATAGGCTATCATAGTCATCTTTCAGGTTCCTAACTCATAGTAAGTGCTCAACAAATTTTTATTCAGCAAATAAGTGAATATTGAGTATCATGATTTCAGAAAGACATATGACTATTTCTCATGACATAATTGTGAATCAGATAAGGAGATACAGAGTGGATTTATGGTTGGTTAAATCACTAGCCTAGAAAGTCATTGGTCAATATGAATCTAGGGAAGTCTCCAGTGACATACATTGAGACTTTGTCTTAAGCCAAATCCTAAACTGTATAATCAGTGACTTAAAGAAATAAATAAAAGATTATAATTGATTAATTGCATTTATGTAACTCTTGGTAGTCTTTAAAGTTCTGAAGTTCTACAGTTCTAATGTATGCTATGCTCCTCAATGTTAGCTTTGTAATAAATTAATTTTGTGAGTTATACATTACTTTTTTTTTGAGTTAGGCTATTTGTTTGGCTTTCCAGAGGTTGGAAATCTCTACCTGAACTAAAAAGAAATAGAAAATAATAAAACTAAAGGTTCTGAACTTATAATGGTGAAGTGTCTCTCTCTTTGTTATTTTCTCCTTAGTACCATAAAAACAACAGTAATTTGTCAAAAACTACAAATCTTGTTTCCTTTTATTTAATCTTTTTATTTTGTTTGTTTGTTTTTGAGACAGAGTCTCACTCTGTTGCCCAGGCTGGAGTGCAGTGGCACGATCTCGGCTCACTGCAACCTTCACCTCCTGGGTTCAAGCTATTCTCCTGCCTAAGTCTCCCAAGTAGCTAGGATTACAGGCACTGGCCACCATGCCTAGCTAATTTTTGCATATTTAGTGGAGACAGGATTTCACCATGTTGGCCAGGCTGGTCTTGAACTCCTGACCTCAAGTGATCTGCCCAACTCAACCTCCCAAAGTGCTAGGATTACAGGTGTGAGCCACTGCACCCAGCCTATGTAATCTATTAAGGAAGATGCAAGACACTGAATGTCTTCAGTAATTTTTAGATGGCCCTTGGAGACCAATAGGAAATACTAGCAAATGAAAATAATAATAATAAACCCTTATGTTGTTGAGAACAGTCAGACTCTTACAGAAAACATGTGAGTTGTGTGTGTGTGTATTTTAAGTTTTAGGGTACATGTACAGGATGTGAAGTTTTGTTACATAGGTAAATATGTGCCATGGTGGTTTGCTGCACCTAACAACCCATCACCTAGGTCTTAAGCCCAGCATGCATCAGCTCTTTTCCCTAATGATCTCCCCCACCTGACCTCTCCCAACAGGCCCCACTAAGTGTTGTTCCCCTCTTTGTGTCCATGTGTTCTTATTGTTCATCTGTCACTTTTAAGTGAGAACATGCAGTGTTTGTTTTTCTCTTCCTGCATTAGTTTCCCGAGGATAATGGCTTCCAGTTTCATCCATGTCCCTGCAAAGGACTTGATCTCATTCCTTTTTATGGCTTCCTAGTATTCTATGGTGTATATGTACCACATTTTCTTTATCCAGTCTATCATTGATGGGCATTTGGGTTGATTCCATGTCTTTGTTATTATGAATAGTGCTGCAATGAACATTAGTGTGCATGTATCTTTATAATAGAATGATTTATATTCCTTTGGGTATATACTCAGTAAGAAGCTGCTGTTGGAAAATAATGAAAAGAAAACCTCTCTAAACCTGTTGGCTTAGAAGAGAAACAAAGCCATTAATCCTGAGGTCTTGCTAATCTTACCATCTCAACTCTGCTTTCTCCGTGCTACATAGAGGAACCCAGTGTCTGGGTTTAAAGACTTTGCACAAATATCAATGACTACAAAAGAGAAATATATTAATAGTTTTTGAGCCAGCTGGGAACTTCAGAAATCATCTGGCTTGTATATTTCCAGACCTGACTGCTCATCAGAATCACCTTAAGTGCTTTTAAAATATAGATTTCTGGTCATCATCCCTGAGATATTCTGGAGAGAGTCTAGATAATTAGATTTATTAGAGCCTCCAAACAGTTTTGATGTCTACACAGGTTTGGAAGCCACCGATCTGGTCAAGCCTCCCTGATTTCCAGATACCTAAACTGAGACACTGAAGGTGAAGTGACACTTAGCTCAAGGTTGGCAAAGCCAGCATCAGAACCCAGTGCCCCAGTATGCAGTCTTCAGTGCATCTATATTAAACCACAGAGGCACAGATGGCATTTTTCTCTGCTTAAGTGATATTGTAAATGACCTTTCATAGTTATAGGAGGCAGTGGAATAGTGAAAGAAAAAATATCTAAGTAAAACCAAAGGCTTGAAAGACTGCTATGAGAATCGGTGAAATGACAGGTTAATGCTTCATGAACTGTGAAGTACCCATACCAGTACCCATATAATATGGTATATGCAGGGGAGCAAAATTGTCATGTAAGAGGAAAATAAAAATATTGTAAATGAACTGGTACATTAAAATTATCCCAACTTTTTTCTGTCTCAGGCATATCAGGCATAGTGTAGAGGTGAACAGGAGCAGGAAGATCCATAGGTGCTTTATATCTGTGGATTTTTTGTTTGTCTGTTTGCTTGAGACAAGATCTCACTGTCACCCAGGCTGGAGTGCAGTGGCGTGCTGAAGTGATCCTCCTGCCTCAGTCCCTGCCTCCCCTGTCCCCACCCCAGCAGCTGGGACCACATATGCCCGGCTAATTTTTGTATTTTTTTTAAGAGATAGGGTTTCGCCATGTTGACCAGGCTGTCCCAGAACTCCTGGGCTCAAATGATCTGCTCGCCTCCGCCTCCCAAAGTGCTGGGATTACAGGTGTGAGCCACTGTGCCTGGCCTGTATCTGTGGATTCTAAGAACTGTGGACAAAACATGGAGAAGTGCGTTCAAGCACTTCTACTTATTTGCTGCTTGAGCTCTCTGAATCCCGGTTTTAATACGATTAAATTAGATGATTAGAAAAAGATAAAGGTTTGTTTTAGTTTTAATATTTTGTGGTATTTTTCTCTGCCTATTTTGCAAATCTCTTTGCCATCTTGATTTCTCCTGTTTCCAGATTCTGCTTTGAGACTTTCCCCATTTTCATCTCATTTCCCAGTCTCTTTTTTTAAATTCGAGAATAATTTATTAAGCAGCTTTTTAAATATGTTGCTCTGTTAAGTAGTTTGGATATAAAAATGAAGAGTATAGTGTTCCTGATCTTACAGAATTCACATTCTAGCTGGGCAGAAGGTCATGTAATAAGCACATTATGATAAAATAGGATAAGTGCTACAATTGTAACATGGGACGTTTCCTGCAAGCACGTGGAAAAGAAAGATTAATCCTTCTGGAGCTATAGAACATGCATGTAGATGTTGTTGACGGATTATAGAGGTAGGGGGATTTGAGTGGGATGTATAGAATGAGTAAAGTATTGGAGACCGCATTCCAGGTAAAAAGTATGGATAAAAGTGTGAAAGTGCCTACTGTGTTCATGGAATGGCTACTAAAGCTCAAGCGGGCCTACAGTTTGGTTTAGAGTGTGGTGGTACTTGGATTAGGGAAGAAAAATGAAATGGAAAACTAGGATAAGATGAGAGAATCATGGTAAGATCTAGAAAGATTTCTGAGACAGCAATGTGATTGTGTTGAAAGGAGGTGGAATAGAGAAGGAACCCAGTCAGGAGAACATTTAAGTAATTATGAAGATAGATGAAGAGAGTCAGAAGTAAGATGGTGACATTAGGGATGGAGAGGAAGAGGGGTATCAGAAATGCTTAGAGGCAAAATTTGGAGAATAAGATGACTAGCTATAGTGAATGATGGAGATGATTTGAGGTTTCTACTTTGAGCAACTGTGGAATATAGGGCTAATAGATTTTTGAAGGGTGCGGTAAACAGGAGATACCTGTTGGTTGCCCAACTGGAATGTCTAGTGAGTTGTTTGAAATGTAAGTTTGGTTCTTTTTGTTTGTTAGTTTTGTTTTGTTTATAAAGTTTGTTTATTTATTTATTTATTTATTTTTTGAGACGGAGATTTTTGCTCTCGTTGCCCAGGCTGGAGTGCAATGGCGCAATCTCGGCTCATTGCAACCTCCACCTCCTGGGTTCAAGCAATTCTCCTGCCTCAGCCTCCCAAGTAGCTGGGATTACAGGCACGGGCCACCACACCTGATTAATTTTGTATTTTCAATAGAGATGGGGTTTCACCATGTTGGTCAGGCTGGTCTCGAACTCCTGATCTCAGGTGATCCTCCTGCCTTGGCCTCACAAAGTGTTAAGATTTAAGCAATAGAAATGCATAGACTTGCTGGGGAGAATGTTTAGAGAGAGGAGAATCTACAGGATAAGACTCTGAGCAGTACTAACATTTAAGAGTAGGTAGGGGAAGAAGAAGCAAGAAAAGAGGGTGAAAGGAACAATGAGATAAAAAATCAAAACAAAGCAGGAGAATGATGCTATAGCAACTAAGGAAGTCCAAGCAGGGTAGTTCATGCCGTTGGATGAAAACTAAAAATGGACCGTTAGATTGGACTATTTTGCTGGCTTTGTGAGAAATGTAGTGTTATTATAGCAGCAGAAGCTAGACTTTTCTGGATTGAAGAATGAAGGAGAAATGAGGGCAAATGTAGATCACTTGAATGGTGGCAGAAAAAAAGAATGATAACATGATGATTTGAGAGATTTTTTTTTTTAGGAGAGTGAGAGACTTCAGCAAATTTCTTCTCGAAATTAAAATAGCGTACCCCCTAACAACAAAGAAGCAAATCTGCATGTCATCTTGTGATTTTTGTCTCTCTTCTTCTTCCTTCTATTCCTCTATTGTTTTTACTTTATTTCAAGCCTCTCCTTTTTGCAGAGGGTTAACATCAATGCAAGTTTCTTTTTTTTTTTTCTATGGAGTAGCCATTCTTTTATTCCTTCACTTTCTTAATAAACTTGCTTTCACTTTAAAAAAAAATAAAATGGGTACAGCATTATAAATATCTTCTCCTACTCTGTCAGTGCTCTGTTAATTTTGTCCGTAATATCCTTTGTGGAACTGAAAAGCTTAGCTTTGATGAAACCTCATTAGTCAATGTTTTGCCTTTTGGTTTGTGCTTTTGTATTTTGTTTAAGAAGTAGTTCTCATCCTTAGGTCATAGACATTCTACAGTTTCTTCTACTAGCTTTGCAGCTTTGGCTTTTGCATTTAGGTAATGGGTCTTAGAGTCCACGTCAGGCTTTGCATGTGGTACTGGGACAGGGCTCCAGTTTTACTATCTTCCTTATCATCTTCTTTGTATTTCTAGAATGTAACTGGCACACAGTAGTGTTCAGCAGCCAATTGAATGAAAGAGTTGAGATTTCCTCAGAGTTAGGGAAAGTAAATATGTGTGTATGTAAATCCTGTGAAGGATATTTCCATTTGAAAGTAAATGTGTGTGTATGTAAATCCTGTGAAGGATATTTCCAAGGGGAAGCATGGTTAGAACTGGAGGGCAGAATCCCTCCTCCCCTCCCCAGTGCAAACATTGATTTAGGGGCCATGGGTGAGGGGATCAATGCAAGTTTCTAAAGGGCCATTTACCATGTAAGGCCTTACGCCATCTGGTTCTTCTTTA
Organism: Pongo pygmaeus; assembly: GCF_028885625.2. Classification (NCBI taxonomy): domain Eukaryota; kingdom Metazoa; phylum Chordata; class Mammalia; order Primates; family Hominidae; genus Pongo; species Pongo pygmaeus. The sequence goes on along the minus strand of NC_072377.2, from coordinate 33,682,872 downwards.
TCTCTTTCCTTTTCTCACTTCTCTCTATTCTTTGCTGGCACTCACATGTACTAAACATGCTCCCATCTGTGGAACTCTGAATTTGCTATTTCTTCTTTCTAAAATGTTCTTTTGGTCAAGTGTAGTGGCTCATGCCTGTAATCCCAGCACTTTAGGAGGCCAAGGCAGGTGGATCACCTGAGGTCAGGAGTTCAAGACCAGCATGGCCAACATGGTGAAACCTGGTCTCTTCTAAAAATGCAAACATTTGCTCAACATGGTGGTGCGTGCCTGTAATCCCATCTATTTGGGAGGCAGAGGCAGGAGAATAGCTTGAACCCAGGAGGCGGAGGTTGCAGTGAGCCGAGATCACACCATTGCACTCCAGCCTACGCTACAAGAGCTAAATTCCATCTTAAAAATAAAAATAAAAATAAAATAAAATGTTATTTCATCCTATATCCACATGGCTAAGCTTTCAGTTTATCCAGGTCTCTGCTTAAATTTCACCTCCTCACAAAAGCCTTCCCTGGCCACTGGATGTACTCCTTCTAACCCCCGACCTGCAGTGTTTTCTTGTATACACTGATCACTACTTGGCCTCTTATGTGTATACATTTGTTTGTTTGTTGTCTGTTTCTATTTATTATAAAATATAAACTCCAAAGGTACAGGGTATTTGTTCTATTCACTGTGTTATCTCCAGCTCCTAGTATAGTGTGTGGTTCACAGTAGGCATTCAATACATATTTTTTTAAAGAATACTGTCTTAGTCCTTTTTACTGCTATAACAAAATACTATAGACTGGATAATTTACAAAGGACTGAAATTTACTTCTTATAGTTCTGGAGACTGTGAAGTCCAAGATAAAAGTGCCAGCAGGCTTTATGTCGGTTGAAATGTATTCAACAGACATAAAATCAAAATCTATTCCTTATAGCTTTTGCTGCCTAGGTGTCCTCACATGGCAAAAGGGGCTGAAGAACAAAAAGGGAACAAACACTGTGTCCTTACATGGCAGAAGAGCAAGACAGTGTATTCTTCAACCTTAAGCCCTTTTATAAAGGTGCTGATCCCATGAAGGCTCTGCTCATGGTTGATCCCATTCTTCAACCTCAAGCCCTTTTATAAAGATGTTGAGCCCATGAGGGGGCTCTGCCCTCATGATTTAATTGTCCCTCAGAGGCTACACCTCTTAATACTGTTGCATTGGGATGAAGTCTCAATGAGAATTTTGTAAAGAACATCATCATTCAAACCATAGCAAATATTTATGAAGGATGAATTGTGGACATGGTTAAAGTGTCTATTTATATCATTTATTCTTATAGGAAGGTATAAGATAGTAGTTTTGTCTTCTTGGCTATTTGCTTTGTTTTTGTTGTTGTTGTTCTTGCTTTCTTCATTTTTTAAATGCATATATGCATACACATTAAAAATACAAATCAATGAGCAATAGGATTAGAGTCTAGTATAGTTTGGATGCTTGTCCCCTCCAAATCTCATGTTGAAATGTAATCCCAAATGTTGCAGGTGGGGCCTTGTGAGAAATGTTTGGATCATGAGGGTGGATCCTTCATCAATAGCTTGGTGACATCTTCATGGTAAATGAGTGAGTTCTAACTCTGCGTTCACAGGAGATCTGGTTATTTAAAAGAGTGTGGCATCTCCCCTCACCCTTGCTCCTGCTCTCAGCACATGACTTCACCTGCTCTCCCTTCACCTTCTGCCATGATTGTAAGCTTCCTGAGGCCTCACCAGAGGCAGATGCCGGTGGCATGCTTCTGTTACAGTCTGCAGAACTGTGAGACAAATTAAACCTTTTCTTTATAAATTACCGAGCCCAAAGTATTTCTTTATAGCAGTGCAAAAATGGACTAACACAGGGTCTTGCTGGGTATGTCTTATCAAATATTGATTAATTTTCTTTAAGCTACAAGGTGTGAGTGTGTGAGTATGTTTGTGTTTACAGGTGTGTTGGTAGCTAGAAAGAAGGGAGTTGCATTGGCATACTGGGAGGAGATGTTTCCAAAGACTTAGTAGTAGTCATTTTTCAAGACTTTATGGACACAGTGGATGAAAAACTGATAAAAGCACTTGTACATTTTTGGTTCTGCAAGCACTTTTGAGCAACATGCCAGGGAGTTTGTCAGAGTTTTCCACTGTAGTAATTCCCTCCCTCTCCCCCTTCCCCATTTCATACTTTATGTGGAAGGATGTCACTATGTGCATCCCACACTTCAGGAATGGGGAGTTAAGCTCCACCTCCTTGAGGATAGATTATTGACATCAATTATTTGAAATTCTTCCATGCAGATTTGTCTATTAAATGTCAATGTTCCCCAATGCTTCATCTTCAAGTCCTCTTAACCCTCTCCGCATACTCAGTGGATGATCTCATGCTGTCAGCTACTGTCTAATTCCTCAAGCTTTGATTTCTTTTTAAAATTATTCTTATGTATTTATTTTATGAGATGGGGTTTTGTTCTGTCACCCAGATTGGAGTGCAGTGGCGTGATCTCGGCTCACTGCAGCCTCCGCCTCCCAGGCTCCAGTGATCCTCCCACCTTAACCCCCAGAGTAGCCAGGACCACAGGCACACGCCACCACACCTGGCTAATTTTTTTGTATTTTTCATATGGACAGGATTTTACCATTTTTCCCAGGCTGGTCTTGAACTTCTAAACTCAAGCAATCCACCTGCCTCAGCCTCCCAAAGTGCTGGGATTACAGGCACGAGCCACTGTGCTTGGCCTCTAGTTTTGATTTCTATTCCAAGTTTCAGATTCTATTTCTAGCTACAACTGGACAGCTCCTAAATCTAATTCAGTGTTTTAAAAATCAAACTTTTTCCAAATCTCTGCTTCAATCTCCTTTATTACTTTTCTCAGTGGCTGGGTTTATCTTCTATGTACTTTCTTATTTTAAAAAATCACATTCAACCTTTATTCTTCCCTTCCTATAACCTTTACATACTCCCAATATCTACTGGTCATAACATCCTATGGAGTGTATCTTTGAAATATTTCTCAAATCAAGTTCTATTTGCCATCTTGACAAAAGTGTATTGGTCCCAGTGTAACCTAATAGGCCCCAAAAAACTGCTTTAGGCTTCTAGATAGAAGTCATGGGTACAGTGTCTCCTGTGTTTAGTATACCCTGCACACAGATGCCATGGTGATCTTACTAAATCAGAACTCCACATCTAACTTGTATTCTTATAATTGTTCCATGGGACATAGCATGGTGTGAAAGCTACTTTCAACTCTGGCTTCTGTCTGACCTCTTCAGCTCTTTCCACTGCCATTTCCTTCCTTTCCTCACATCTTGAACTTAAAGCTCTACAGAACTTATTACTATTAGTGAGCACACCATGTTCTTTTGTTCTGCTGAGATATTTAGATGTATAAAGCTGGAGGAATTTCTGCCTGAGAAATGTCCACCTTCCTCTGCCGAAGAAATTTCCCTGCATTCTTTATGACCTCACTTGAATATCAACTAGTGTTTACTGAGAGCCTACTATGTATAGAGCCAACATATTATAATCTTCATGTTTTCAGTAAGTCTCCTAGTATTAAGCATTTTGCTCTTTTTTACTTTCTTTTAAAATATAAACATTTGGGGGAAAATAGCATATTAAGTATTTTATACCTAAGCGAGACTCAATTTATAACATCGTTTTCCTCAATGACATAAGGGCCATGTGAGAAGAAGAAACAGTGGATGAGAGGGAAGAAAGTGTCAAAGAAGAGGAAAATAGAAGTAGTTACTAGAATCGATAGCCTGTTACCATATTCTCCAGCCTGGAAAAGTGCTATAGTCCACAAGTGGTATACTTTTTTTTTTTTTTTTTTTTGAGATGGAGTCTTGCTCTGTCATCTAGGCTGGAGTATAGTGGCATGATCTCGGCTCACTGCAACCTTTGCCTCCCAGGTCCAAGCAATTCTCGTGCCTCAGCCTCCTGAGTAGCTGGGATTACAGGTGCATGCTACCACACCTGGCTAATTTTTGTATTTTTAGTAGAGACGGGGTTTCACCATGTTGGCCAGGCTGGTCTCAAACTCCTAACCTCAAGACAACATAATATAATCTTTATGTTTTCAGTAAATGTCTTAGGCCTCCCAACGTGCTGGGATTACAGGCATGAACCACCACACCCAGCCCACAGTGGTATATACTCTTAACTGGATGATAGCAAGAGAAAAAATTGTCAAGGCACAGACAAGGCTGAACATCCCTGAGTTGAATCTTAGTAAACTCATAGGTGTGTAGTATGTCAGACATAAAAATAGGTCTTGAATTTAAAGCAAAGAAGGGCAAAAATGTGCAAAATCTCAAACTTAGAGCTGTTCTTAGAATACAGTTCTGTGGTCAAGATTCCCCTCTGTGTAGGGAGGCCCTTCAGGCTAAATGTCAAAAAGGTTGGGGAAAGAATCAGGCAGTTTGAAGGGAAGTGATATCTCTAGAAAGGCTGTGCAATTTCAAGTGCTGTGTAGGAAAAAGGAAGATGTGGATGGCAGGTTTTTTTTGTTTTTGTTTTTTTCAGTTGAAATGGACCTTAGAGATAACTTAATTCAGCCGTCTCATTTTGTAGTGAAAGAAACCGAGACCTTACATGTTAGCTTTGAGCAGATCTTAGCCCTCCTGCTGCAAGTGAGATAGGGAACTCCTCCAATCGGTTTTATTTTTCCACAAGTAAAACTAATACCAGGATATTGCATAAAAATTACAACAATAGCTTACATTTGTATAGAGCTTTGTTTATAATATTCTGGGCACAACATTATCAGAGAACGTGTACTGTTTCTGCCCCTGAGACACTTATTAATAATGTGTAACCATATAATTTATTATCTGAACAAGGACACTTTTGAAAATGAAAGGGGAGGCTATTAATAATTTTTCAAAAACAATAGGCATTAACTGGGAGTGTTCCAAGCACCCCGGGATATGTGGTCACTTGCTTTTCACCTAAGTGCAGAATTTCCAAGGCTAAGGTCCAGATTAGGTTACAATGCAAAAGTTTCTGGGCCAGCAGACTGAGAGCTGTTGGCTCAGGTTCTCACTCAGAATGGGAAGACTGGGTTTGTTTTCTGCCTTCAGGTTTAGCATTTGTATATATCCATGTTTGATGGGATTGTGTTCAGGCTTATTCATTCAGCAAGCTAAACATTTATTGAGAACCAGGTGTGCAGTGTTAAGAGAGAAAACTGTAGAGGTAGGAAGAAGTAAAATCATTGAGGACAATTTATGCCATGTAATAAACTTGCACTGGTAATTTAGCAGGCAAATAGACTGCTGAATATTTAATTCAGTTTAGTCAGAATGAATACACAAAATAAAAATGTTGTTATTTCATTTCTGTTATCACTACGTAGAAATGCTACTTTCTGAACTTTGATTTAGTTTTTGGTACTTGGCCCCCATCATACACAAATGTATCTGCTTTTGCTTCCGCTAGTGCAGACTTAGAGAATAGCTAACTCTGGCCTGTTTAAGGACTTAGATCAGTGTTTCTCAGTGGAAGGGAATTTTGCTTCTCACGGGACATTTGATAATGTTAGGAGACATTTTTGTTTGTCACAAATATGGGAAGGGATGCTGCTGGCATTTTAGTGGTTAGAAACCAGGCTGTGGCTCAACATCCTACAGTGAACAGAATAGCTCCTACAACAAAGAATTATCCAGCCCAAAATGTCAACAGTGCTCAAGCTGAGAAACTCTGGAGTAGATGGAGACAGTATTTTTGATTCTTTGTAACCTTGCTGTGTTGGTTTGGGTTCTTCCAAAACAGAGCCTGAGATGATGACTTGGATATGGGAACTAAGAGTGAAGGAATGGGGAGAGTGCAACAGAGAAAAATGAAGAGCTAAGATAAGGGGGCATTATTGGGGTGTCCCTGTGTGTAACAGGGGATAGATTCCATTGAGATCTTATGAGGAACATTCAAGATGCCTCTCTAAACAGTCCTCCCATGAGGAATGAAAAATGGTAACATTTACTCACCATTGGCATTCATTCAACCCCTCATTGGCTGCAGAAAGCTGCTGGGGCTTATATACCTTCATCCACCCAGACCGTGTTTACAGGTGGGCTGTGGAGGCTGTTGTGCACTGGAGGAGGTCCTGGGGCAAAAACAGGAAAGATGTGCCATGTACTCTACATGGAGCCCTATCAGTGTTAGCTGAGTCTGAGTTTACATGAGACTGTCCACCACAGTTGGAGCTGAAGTCAGAGGTGGGCTTCTCGGGTTGACATGGGGCACGAGAGGTATTTGTTACAGTTGGTTTAGGAAAAGTGCAGTTGTTTTCTAGATAAAGTGCTGTATCATCATACTAACTATATTCTTCAAAATTTATAATTCAGTTTATTCTATTATTGTTGACTTTTTACTATGCATGAAAAAAGTGTTTGCTCAGCAAATTGAGACCATAAGCAAGATTTCAGGAAATATTATTATTTAAAAATTGCTTAGGACTTAAGCACCTTTTACGTTAACAAAACATATTCAAGATAAAATAATTGTCTCTTAAGTATATATTAAATTTCTTTTCTTCCACAACCGAAAATTAATAAAATAACATTAAATATGCCATATATTTAAAAAGTTAAATGTTTTTAATGCTCCTAACCAGTTACACTGGGTTAATTATTCCTATCTTTGTTCTCTTTCCCTTTCTCTTCTTCCTTGGTGAAAAGTACAAAGTGAGTGGATGTCAGCTATGGTAATCAGGAAAATCTGTTGGTATTGTGCTTAAGGAGTCTGCTAATGTTAGAAACTATCCTGTGTTTGAGTCTTGACACAAGGTTATTATGTTAACTTGTATTTTCCACTAGCTATGCATAACACAGAGAAAAAATGTGATCCAACTTTTTTTTTTTTTCTTGATGTCAATCAGCTACATATCCAGCAGGGACTGGAACTTTAAAGAAAGGGCCCTTTTGTTTTGTGTTACACTTTAATTATAGTAAAGGTATACCTCAGAAATACTGCAGGTTCAGTTCCAGACCACAGAAATGCAGCAAAGATTGCAATAAAGCAAGTCAAACTAATTTTTTAGTTTCCCAGTGTAATGGTTAATATTGAGTGTCAATTTGATTGGATTGAAGGATGCAAAGTTGCTCCTGGGTGTGTCTGTGAGGGTGTTGCCAAAGAAGACTAACATTTGAGGCAGTTACTGGGAGAGACAGACCCACCCTCAATCTGGGTGGATACCATTTAATCAGCTGCCAGCACAGCTAGAATAAAGCAGGCAGGAGAAGATGGAAGAGCTGACTTGCTGAGTCTTCCAGCCTTCATTTTTCTCCTGTGCTGGATGCTTCCTGCCCTCAAACATCAAACTCCAAGGCCTTGAGCTTTTGAACTCTTGGGCTTACAAGAGTGGTTTGCCAGGGTCTCTCGGGCCTTTGGCCACAGACCGAGGGCTGCACCGTTGGCTTCCCGACTTTTGAGGTTTTGGGACTCGGGACTGATCTACCACTGGCTTCCTTGCTCCTCAACTTGCAGACGGCCTCTGGTGGGACTTTACCTTGTCATCATGTGAGTCAATTCTTCTTAATAAACTCCCTTTCATGTATACGTATATCCTGTTAGTCCTGTCCCTCTGGAGAACGCTGACTAATATACCCAGCACATATAAAAAGCTCTGTTTACACTATACTGTAGTCTAATAAGTGTACAATAGCATTATGGCTAAAAAATGTACATACCTTAATTTAAAAATTGTTTATTTCTAAAAAATGCTAATGAACATCTGAGCCTTCAGTGAGTTATAATCTTTTTACTGGTAGAGGGTCTTGCTTTGATGTTGATGGTTGCTGACTGATCAGGGTGGTGGTTGCTAAACGTAACCTGCACAGACCTTGGGGGACTGAACAAAGCAGGGCAAACAGGGGAATAAAGACAAAGACAAAAGAATATGTTTGGAAGAAGGGGTCAGGGGCACCTTGCCTCTAGTGGGCAAGGGCCCAGACTTTCCACCGCCCTTTGTATTCATTGGTAAAAGAGATAGCAAGAAGGGGGGTGGAAGAAGAGGTCAGCTGCTTGGTCCAGAGTAGGCTTGCAAGACTGTGTTCCTCAAACAGTAGGCTCTAGATGTCCCAGTAGATAACCTCAAGGAGCCCAGTGCCAGGGGCTGACTGCCCTCAGCAAACCTTCTGGTGGCAGGCACAGCCTTGAGTTTGCTTACATCCTGCATTCATGATAAACAGTTTGCTGTTTGATCATATAGCCTTCAGTGGAATGCTGAGTCGGTCAGGATCCCTTTGGCCTTTTCGGCTCTGAACAGCTAAAGGTTAGGGTGGCTGTGGCAATTTTAAAAAATAAGACAATAATGAAGTTTGCTGCATCAATTGACTCTTCCTTTCATGGAAGATTTCTCTGTAGCATGTGATGCTGTTTGATAGCATTTTACCCACAGTATAACTTTTTTCAAAATTGGAGTCAATCCTTTTGAACTCTGCTATTGTTTTACCAACTAAGTTTATGTAATATCCTAAATCCTTTTTTGTCATTTCAACAATGTTCACAGCATCTTTGCCAGGAGTAAAGTTCACTTCAAGAAACCTCTCTCTTTGCTCATCTATAAGAAGCAACTCCTCATCAGTTCAAGTTTTATCATGAGAAGGCAGCAATTCAGTCACATCTTCAGACTCCATTGCTAATTCTAGTTTTCTTGCTGTTTATACCACATCTGTGGTTCCTTCTTCCACTGAGGTCTTGAACTCTCAAAGTCACCCATGAGGTTTGGAATCAACTTCTTCCAAACTCCTAATGTTGATATTTTGACCTGTTCCTGTGAATCACAAATTTTCTTAATGGCATCTAGAATGATGATTCCTTTCCCGAAAGTTTTCAATTTACTTTGTCCAGTCCATCAGAAGAATCACTATCTCTGGAAGTTTTGTCCTTACAAAACATGTTTCTTAAATCATAAGACTTGAAAGTCAAAATTAACTTTTTGATCCATAGGCTGCAGAATAAGAATGGATGTAGTATTAGCAGGTATGAAAACACCATTAGTTCATGACCAGCCTGGCCAACATGGCAAAACCCCATTTCTATGAAAAATAAAAATAAAATAAAATAATAAAAGCTGGGTGTGATGATGATCACCTGTAATCTCAGCTATTCAGGACGCTGAGGCAGGAGAATTGCTTGAACCCAGGAGGGGGAGGTTGCAGTGAGCCGAGATCGCGCCACTGCCCTCCAGCCTGGGTGACAGAGTGAGACTCCATCTCAAAACAAAACAAAACAAAACTAAAACATTAATCTCTTTGTACATCTCCATCAGATGTACAAGGTTCTTGGGTGACCAGGTGCACTGTCAATGAGCATTAATATTTTCAAAGAAATCTTTTCTCATAAGAAGTAGGTTTCAACAGTGGGCTTAAAATATTCAGTAACCATACTGTAAACATGTGCTGTCATCCCAGCTTTGTTGTCTGATTTATAGAGTGCAAGCAAGGTAGATTTAACACAATTCTTCAGGGCTTAGGATTTTCAGAATGGTAAATGAGCATTGGCTGCAACTTCAAGTCGCCAGCTGCATTTGCCCCTAACAAAAGAGTTAGCTTGTCCTTTGAAACTTTGAAGCCAGGCAGTGACTTTTCCTCTCTAGCTATAAAAGTCCTACATGGTATCTTCCAGTATAAGGATGCTTCATCTACAATGAAAATCTGTTGTTTAGTGTAGCCACCTTCATCAGTAATCTTACCTAGATCTTCCAGATAACTTGCTGAAGGTTGTACATTAGTACTTGCTGCTTCAACTTGCACTTCTATTTTATGAAGATGGCTTCTTTTCTTAAACCCTGTGAACAAACCTCTGCTACCTTCTAGCTTTTCTTCTGAAGCCTCTTCACTTTTCTCAGCTTTCATCGAATTGAAGAGAATTAGGGCCTTGCTCTAGATTAGTCTTTGGTTTAAGGGAATGTGTGGCTAGTTTCATCTTCTATCCAGACCACTCAACCTTTCTCCATATCAGCAAGAAGGCTATTTTGCTTTTTTATCATTCATGTGTTCACTAGAGTGGCACTTTAAATTTCCTTCAAGAACTTTTCCTTTGCGTTCCCTACGTAGCCAACTGGCACTAGAAGCCTAGCTTTTAACCTATTTTAACGTTCAACATGCCTTCCTCATAAAGCTTAATCATTTCTAGTTTTTTGTTTAAAGTGAGAGACATGAAACACTTCCTTTCATGTGAACACTTAGAGGCCAAAGTAGGGTTATTAATTGGCCTAATTTCAATACTGTAGTGTCTCAAGGAATAGGAAAACCTGAGGAGAGGGAGAGAGAAAGGAAACAGCCAGTCAGTATCTGCAAAGCACAATTAGGCAAAGTACAATAAAACGAGGTAGGCCTGTAAGCAATTCCAAATAGAATCAGACAATCCTAAAAGGCCTAAGATTGATATAACCGAATATTAACTCTCTTGCTCCAACAGAGGAGCTTCTCGATAGAGAATCTGTAGTCAGCCCAGAATCAATATTTCTTGGGATTATGAAAGGAAGCAAGGTGACTATCACATCCTAGCTCCAACGTAAAATCTAGTAATGACTGCTAACTAAAATTTACAGAGAGATTTGTCAGGTATTTGCCTACTAGGCATCAGTTTTATGTTCCGCTTTCCACTTTTGCAGTAAACTACATTTCCCAGACTTCCTTACACACTGGCATCTAGCAGTTCAGAAAATGGAGGCACTGCCAGAAGATTAGAAGAATCTTAGAAGATTAGAAAGCCCCAGTTCCTAGGCTTGGATAAAACTACCTCTTTTCAGCCGGGCACAGAAGCTCATGCCTGTAATCTCAGCACTTTGGGAGGCTGAGGCAGGCAGATCACGAGATCAGGAGTTCAAGACCAGCCTCACCAACATAGTGAAACCCCATCTCTAGTAAGAAATACAAAAAATTTGCTGGGCTTGGTGGCAGGCGCCTGTAATCCCAGCTACTCAGGAGGCTGAGGCAGGAGAATCGCTTGAATCTGGGAGGCAGAGGTTGCAGTGAGCCAAGATTGCGCCATTGCACTCCAGCCCAGGCAACAGTGTGAGACTCCATCTAAAACAAAACAAAATAAAACAAAACAAAACAAAAAAACAAACAAGAAAACTGCTTCTTTTCTTTGTTTTCCAGTCCTACGGGGTGGTAGAGACTTCTAGCACTTATTAATCTCTAGATTCCTTCATGGTCCCCTGTTAGCCTTCAGCACTTCCAACACATTTGAAAATATTCCCTAGGGTTTAGTTTCTCTGCCTGTACACCAATATTTAAAGTTCTAGGCACTTTACATATATTAATTAACTCTCTACTCTAAATAGCAATTCTATGAGGTAGACACTATTATTTTCCTCATTTTGGAAATGAAGAAACCAAGGTAAATACAGATTCAGTAGCTTGTCCAAGGTCCAACAGGAAGTGGTAGCCTGAAAACAAGCAGTCAATTTCCAGAGCCTAAACTCTTTTTTTTTTTTTTTTTAGAAAAGCCTAAACTCTTACTACTAAATTATATTGCCTCTCATCAGAACCAAATTATTCACCCTTGACTCCAAACATTTCTAACTGAAGGATTCTTCCCTCAACTCTGAGCTCAGGGTCATTGGCACTTTGTCAAATGTCTCTAGTGATGCTTCTATTTTTAGTAGGGCAAGTGGCCAAGGGACTGCTTGTGTTACCCTCCGTGAACCCCTAAGATCCATTTTGCTTTCTTTCTGTGTTTTCTCTCCTCTGTTGCCACTCCAGGCCTCCTACTAGAGTCACTCACTGAGTTATCTCGTTCCCAGTAGTGCACTCAGTGCATCCAGAGGTGCCTCTTGCTCTAGTTTTGCTCCGTGTCTCAATTCTGCCTTTTGCCAGGTTCATTGGTGCATAAGGATAGGTCAGAGATAAATCACATAACACATTGATGATTCTAATGATGAACTGAATACTTCCCAGAAAAATTCCACCGTCTTTCCCAATATAGCACTGTTATAAATATACACTGGCTCATTTGGGATTCAGTGAATATATCATGTAATTTTGTATTTCTATATTTTTTCTCTTACTGTCTTCATTATTTGAAATGTCCTTGCCTTCTCTCTCCTCTGGGTGAAATATTACTCATCTTGAAAGGCAAGGTCTAGCTTAAATGCTATCTATTCTGAGAACTTTCCATGATTCCACTTTCCCTACTCCTAACCCAGATAAACGAAATCACTTGCTACCTTTTGCTTCCACATCACTGTGTTCACCCGTTTGATCCAGTTCTCAGCGTGTACCTGTCTCCCAAATATACTTGAAAGTAGAGAGTATATCTTTGCTTTTGTGTTTCCTGTTACCTAATACCTGTTTATCAGATTTTTAAGTTGAATCAGAGCAAGCAGTTTTGTTGACCTCTGCTCTAACAAATCTAGGAGCCAGAGGATAATAAGTAAGCATCATTTAGTGAGTGCTAAGCAGGTGAAACCATCTTCCATATTGACTTGGTTTTTGTTCCTTTAGCTTGATATGTTAGAAAGTGGGAAATTTGGTGATTTTGCATAAGTATTTGTTTCTTAGATGCTAAGTTCTAACTCAAAATTGTGTGTGTATGTGTGTGTGACAGTGGACAAATTTACTTGAACAGGTATTTTTTTCTTGTAGACAACTGATTCACAACATTATTGTGAGTAAAGATGACTGCATGGTAGCAGAATATTATTTTGGAAATACAACTCCTATGATATACTCAGCAATGAAAGATAAGAATTACTGAATCAGCAGTAGGTTATAAATGGGTTTATTTTTAATAGGAACTATTTAACACAGAGAGTTTACTGTTTTAGTGCTAAGGAGGATACGTACAATCTTAGCCTATGCCCACACAGGTTGGGTATTTCATGTGTGGCTTTCACCAAAAGATAGTTAATTCATTATTTGGGCATTATAAAGGCTATTTGCCAAATAGTTATATAGTTTATTGAATAGCTATTATGAGTTAATCATTAAACAGTTTGCAATTTGCAGATCAATAAGTTCCTGGTCTTACTATCTTTGAATAATGTATGAAGTTGGTTACTAACCAAAGTGGTTTAGTAGCTAGATAGATAGATCCATTGCAGTACCAAAAAGTATAGTAAGTCTTAGTCTCTTAGAGCTGCTGTGATAGAATTCTATATACTGGGTGGCTTATAAACAACAGAAATTTATTTCTCACAATTCTGAAGGCTGAGAAGTTCACAATCAAGGTGCTGGCATATCTGGTGTCTGGTGAGGGCCCCTCCCTGGCTCATAGACAGCAGTCTTTTCTCTCTGTCCTTACATGGTAGAAGTGGAGAGAAATCTCTCTGGGGCCCCTTTTATAGGGGCACTAGTCCTATTCATGAGGGCTCTGCCTTTATGAACTAATCACCTCCAAAATCCCCCACTTCCAAACACCCTGACACTGGGAATTAGTTTTCAACATACAAATTGGGGGTTAAGGGGAGGGCACAGATATTCAGACCACAGCATACAGTATATGTATTTTTCTCATGGTGGGTCACCCAATATAACCCAGAGAGCCCTGTCAAAGGATCGTATCTGATGAGAGTGACTAGTCCACATTGTTGCCTAGTTTTACACTTGTAAATACTGACTCTCTGCTTTCTTCAGTTTACATGATTGCCACTAAACCAATTCTTTTCCTTAAAAAAATTGTAAACCTTTTTATTTTTAACATGATCTATCTTTCTGCCATTAATTTATGTTCAGGTGAAAAGTTTAGGCCCCAAATGCCTAATAAAAAGCATGCAAGTAATTTGACTGGAAGTACAGCAAAAGTGCTAAAAAAGAGTGTTGTTATTTGTGAAAATGAAGGTTGCTGTTGGCTAGAGGTGAGAAGGCACCCAAAAGGAAATATACGAGAGGCCAGGTTGTAAAGTTCAGCAGGCTTTTAGACATAGATGAAAACCCTTTGACATTGCGAAGGGCGTTATAAACATCTCCCGAACTGGGAAGAAGTGACCAACAATTGCATAGACAGGAGCTCCACAGACTATGGTTAGGGCTTCATGGGAATTTAGGAGATCTGAAGAAAATAAAACCACCACCAAGGTAAAAAATCAGGAATGCATCTCCATAGAAGCTATAAATGAGACAAGCCCTATAAGTATGTCATGTCCTGCATGTATACAAACACAAATATAAATGTATATACACACGTATAGAAAGTTAGTGTTTGTTTTTATTAAAATGAGACATTATGCACATTATTCTATAACTTATTTTCCTCACTTAACAGTGTGTCATTGGAAGTGCTTTCTTAATATGTAGATGTAACTAATTTGTTTTTTGACAAGGGTGACATGATAATTTAATAAAGAAGGATCCATCTTGTCAACAAATGGTGTTATGACAGCTTCATATCCATATGCAAAAGATTAGAATTTTACTTCTTCTTTATACCATGCACAAAAATTACTCCAATTGCATCATAGACCTAAATGTAAGAGCTAAAACTACAAAAACATTTGAAGAAAGCATAGGAGAAAATCTTTATGACCTTGAGTTAAGTAAAGCATTTTTAAGTACAATACAAATGCACAAGTGAAAAAAAGAAAAACGTATAAATCAGGCTTCATCAAAATTAAAGACTTGTGCTTCAAATACCCATCAAGAATGTGAAAATATTTTTGTGTCATATGCTTCAAATACCCATCAAGAATGTGAAAATATTTTTGTGTCATATATTTGATGAGAGGCTTGTATCCAGAACATATAAAGAATGCGTGTAACTCAACAATAAAGACAAATAACCCAATTAAAATGAATAAAGGATCCGAATACCTATTGCTCCAAACAAGATAATGCAAATGGACAACAAGCATATGAAAACATGCTCAACATCGTTAACTATTAGGGAAATGCATATCAAAATCATGAGATAGTACTTCACACCCACTAGGTTGGCAATAATCAAGAAGGCAGATAATAGCAAGTGTTGGTGAGGATATGGATAAATTGGAATCTTCATTACATTGCTAGTGGCGATGTAAAATGGTATGGCCTCTTTGGAACACAGTTTGCCATAAACGCAGAGTTACCATATGACCCAGTAATTCCACTCCCAGGTTATACCCAAGATAAATTAAACATATCTTCAAATCTCAAACCATATCTAAACTTTGATATCTAAAACATATCAAAAACTTGTTCATAAATGTTCATAACAGCATTATTTTTTATAGCCATATAGTGGAAACAACCCAAATGTCCATCAACTGATAAATAAATCAAATATGGCATAACCACAAAATGGAATATTATTTGGCAATAGAAAGGAATGAAGTACTGACGTATGCTACAACATAGATGAACCTTGAAACTTTATGCTAAGTGAAAGAAGCCAGTCACAAAGGACCCCATACTGTATGGTAAATTCAATATAGGCAAATCCATAGAGACTGAGAGTAGACTAATGATTACTAGAAACCGAGAGAGTTGGAGGGAAATGGAGAGTGACAGCTAATGGATATGGAGTTTATTTTTAGGGAAATAAAAATGTTCCAAAATTGACTGTGGTAACGGTTGCACAACTCTGAATAAACTAAAAATTACTTAATTGTGCCCTTTAAAATGATGAATTTTATAGTGCATAAATTATCTCTTAATTTTTGAAATCCATAGCAATAATATTTGCAAAATTATTTTTGCTGTGTTAGGTGCCATATTCATTCGCAGGTTCCAGGAGTTATGATGTAGATATATTTGTGGGAGCCATTATTCTGTCTCCCTACTTAGATTGTATGGAAGTAGCTGCAACTGTAATAGTCAGACCTGGCTAGACTTTGCTGTCCTCTGTGAGTAGCAATGCAGCTCTAAAGAGTGTACGTCTACAAATAAGGACAGTCAGGATGATACAATTCTTAGCAGATAGCATGGAAAGATGAAGATAGAAGGCACTATTTCCTACTCCCTTTTCTCTCCCAACAGTTGCACATAATGATACCACAAAAGGCCCTTTGTCTTAGTCATATCTTTGTTATGGTGTCTTTTTCCCTTAATACTTTAAAGTTTTAAGTAAACTCTCCTTCTTCATATTTCCTCGTTACTTATGTTGTTTAGAAAGATCTCCCCTACATCAACATCAAAACTATTCCCCTAATTTTTTCTATTATTTGATTTTTCTTTTAAATATATAATGTGTGTGAGATTCTTTTTGTCAGTAATGTGAGATGGGTATGCCTTTGTTTTCTTTTAATTGGATAGCCATTTATTCCAGCATCATTTGTTAAATAATCAGTTTTTTTCTCTCTGAATTAGAGATCTTAGCCATATATTACATTCCATATTACCCCTATCTAATTCTGGACTCTGTCTTGGGTTCCATTGATAGCTTTCATTTTCAAGAATAAGAGCCTAATGCAGAAAAATAATTACATAATTAAAACTTCTTTCTGTTCTGTTACACAGTTTGACACTGAGCAATTAGAAAGTAAAGCAGTTTGGGCCATTTTTCTTTCCTGCTATTAACATAGGCCTTATTTGTGTAGTCAAGTTCACACAAATGCAAAGCAAGTTGTATATACATGTTTTTTAAGTATTTGCTCAAAGAGCTGGCTGATAATGTAAACACTACCTGAAACGTACAGATTGAAAGACACTGAGAAGCTTCTCTGCTTAAAAATATCTTCCTTACTGACAAGCAGCCTGGCCTGAAATAGCCACCATTAGAGTTACTCTCTTATAATAAGAGTACCACATCTAGAAGTTTCTTCTATGAAAAGTTGAACACAAATCTATGGGCATCTGCCACCATGTTAGACTTGAAATGATAGGTTTGATGGCATTATGAAATGCAAAAGAATTCCATTCAGTATATTTTCCTAGCATCATTAAATATTGAAGGAGATGGGGAAAGGTTTCCCCATGACTTAATCTCTTACTAGAAGAAAATATGTTTCTCATGAATGTATTATCCTGGAAAGAAATCTCAGGGGGAAGATTCACATGTATCAGTGACTCTTGATTTAGCTTTGCCATTTTTTTTGTTGTTGTTGTTAGCTTTGTAGGGCTTGCTATACTTCTTGACTATTGCTTATTTAGAAGCATAATAAAGAAACTTGATTTTTTTCCTCCCTGAGACTGCCGGCTTTCAGGATCAATTTATCTTTCTTCTACTGAAAGCTAAGATTTGAGCTCATATAAATGATTTATTAATTGGAATTTGAGTTATCTTGAAGAGAAGCCTACTATTTAAAACCATTAGCATTTTCTCCCCTCAACCCATTTCACCGAAAGGGCATTCAGCAAGGTTGTAATTTATGCAACGACCCTGAATTTACTCTGTGCTTTGCTTTCTGTAAATGTTATATGTTATAATGTGGTAAGGCAGAAGTAGCCAAGTTACATTAAGAAGGAATGTATCCTGAACAAATTAATTAGAGTAACAATTTTCCTTTTGAGGTTTCTTAGTCTCTTGGAACTCTTAAGAGTAGCTGTAAGGAGACTAGTCTATATTTAGTAATTACTGATTATTTAACATGAGATTTCAATAGACTTTTTCAAGAGACGATATGTTCTCTATAGATGTTTTTCAATAGTAATTTTATTTTTGTTCTCATCCAATAACTGAAATCATTTGAGCTTCCTTCTTATCCTGGACCCTTTTTTATATCACTTTAAGTGAAATGATAGGTAGGAGGGCAGTCATATTTGGAAAATAGAAAAAAGCTAAGATTGAGCCATACACATAATCGTAAGGCAATATTTGACTGTGTTTATCTGTTTATTGACCTGTGCAAAGATACAATTAAAAAGCTGTTTATTAAAATGTTTTTTAAATCAGCTTTAAATATGTCTGTGTGTTTAAATGTATTATTCTGCTAGTAGAAGAAAAACATTTTTCTCAACAGTTTTTAGATGTATTATCTCCCACTGAAGAAAGACGTGGACATGTTGGAAATACGGACCACCACAACAAAAGCCTGATAGTGTGTGGCTTCAACCTTGACTCAGTTCAGAATTTCAGCTACTTTGATTGTTTTTATTTGATCAAATAGATTCCCAGATCCAATGCATTTATGGATAGCAGAAATGAGTTGATCTGATTTCCTTAGTCTGAGGAAACCTTTATCAGAAATACTGATAACATCATGAACTGGAATGAGAAATAACATAAAACATTTAGCAGAGAGATTAAAAACAGAGAACTATACCACTGACAGTAAAGATATTTCAAGGCTAGTTTTATTAACTACTTAGTATAAATCAAAGACTACAGAATAATTGTGTAATTATTTCTCAGAGCTGCTGTGTTTATTTTCATA
The DNA here is from genome assembly GCF_028885625.2 of Pongo pygmaeus. Classification (NCBI taxonomy): domain Eukaryota; kingdom Metazoa; phylum Chordata; class Mammalia; order Primates; family Hominidae; genus Pongo; species Pongo pygmaeus. Next base: position 33,664,629 of record NC_072377.2, on the reverse strand, counting down.
CAGAACATAGAAAAATACCATGTAGACAAAATATTTCATTTTAGTCAGCGTATAATGGCAGCTTGACATTTTTTCCAAGGCAAACATGACTTCCAATCTTAGATAGCTCTTCCCCTTGGTGATAAGCATAACTTCCCACCTCATTCTAGTTGATTTTGTAAAACAAGCAAACAATTTTTAAACTGTCCAATAGTGACTCTAACACATGTACCCTATTCATCAGATTATTTTATAAATATTCTAAATTTATTAAAATGCTTTTCTATGAACTTATTCTATATACTGATAATTTCTAATGTGAAAAATCTCAAATTTTTGCCACTAAAGAGGAAATATTTTCTATGTTATTGTTTTAAGAAGTGCTTCCTCAAAACAATAGAATGCTGGTTACCAGAGGCTGGGAAGTGGGAGGAATGGGGATGATAATCAAAGGGTAAAAAGCCACAATTAGATAAAAAGAATGATTATGATTTTTTAGATCTATTGCACATAATGGTAAACATAGCTAATAATTGATTACTGTACATTTCAATATCTTGAGAATAAATCTCAATCTTATCACAAAAAATGCCAAATATTCCAGGTGATGGATAGGTTAATTAGCTTGATTTAATTATTTCATATTGCATTAAAAATAATAGCCTCGCTTTGTACCCCATAAATATATACAATCATGGTTTGTCAATATATAATATAATAATACTAATAAGTGCTTTCTCAATTTTTTTGGCATATGGTAATAATATAGGTCATCAGTTATCTATTACATTCATGATTGGGTTGTATTTAAACAGTGATTTGGATGAGTGTTAAATTTTGCCATTTTAAATGCAATGAGGAAAATAAGTACCATTTTGCAAATGATTTTTTTTTTTTTTTTGAGACAGAGTCTCGCTCTCTCGCCCAGGCTGGAGTGCAGTAGTGCGATCTCAGCTCACTGCAACCTCCACCTCCTAGGTTCAAGCAATTCTCCGGCCTCACTCAGCCTCCCGAGTAGCTGGGATTACAGCTGTGTCCCACCATGCTCGGCTAATCTTTGTATTTTTGGTAGAGATGAGGTTTCCCCATGTTGGCCAGGCTAGTCTCAAACTCCTGACCTCAGGTGATTTACCCGCCTCGACCTCCCAAAGTGCTGGAATTCTAGGTGTGAGCACCATGCCCAGCTGATTTTGTGAGGTTAGAACTCTTGCTCTTTCAATGCTCACCACACAAGCATTATACTGTTGAATATTTGCTTGTCTTATGACTATACACACGACATATACACAAGCACAAATATGTAACTGATTGAAGTTTTTGTGTTAAATAAAACAAGAAGGTATTTTGTCCACTCTTCTATGAATTATTTTTACTTAAATAAAATGAGTCAATACAAATAGAGATTCATTATGACTACAAAGTAACTAAATCAGTTTTAGAATTGTTCAATCTCATTATGTAACAGTCACATCTTGTATATATAAGTTAAATATAAATTTTAAAATTCCTAGAAAATTGTAATAAAAATTTACTAGTCAAGGAGCTAACATTCTCTAGTATATTGAAGGAGTAACTTTGTTTTCAGATTCTATTGAATCTAAATTTTTTTCTATTAAAAGATATACCTGGCTGGATGCAGTGGCTCATGCCTGTAATCCCAGCACTTTGGGAGGCCAAGGCAGGTGGATCACGAGGTCAGGAGTTTGAGACTAGCCTGACCAACATGGTAAAACCCTGCCTCTACTAAAAATACAAAAATTAGCTGGACATGGTGGTGCACACCTGTAGTCCCAGCTGTTCAGGAGGCTGATGCAGGAAAATCACTTGAACCAGGGAGATGGAGGGTGCAGTGAGCTGAGATCACGCCACTGCACTCCAGCTTAGGCAATAGAATGAGACTCGGTCAAAAAAAAAACCACAGGGATATACCTTATGTACTACCAAAAAAAAATCTAATTAAACTGTGACATAACACTTTCTTATCGCTTCAGATTTTTATTTTATACTTGCCAAAAGAATTATTTTAGACTCATTTATATGTGGATTTTTAAATAATTACTTCTGAGCACTCAAGCAAAAAGAAAGTTTAAACAAAATGCATTTATTATACTTGTCAAACATCTTTGCATTCAGAGTTCAATTCTTCTGAATCACTTTTAAACTCAAATTGTCAGTATTTGTTTTTCACACATATTATCTCTTGTATCATCAAGAACATTAGTGCTATAGCTGTTCCTAAAATATTAATCCAGTATTATCTGTAGTATTTTATTTCAAGTCACTAATACTCATCCAGTCTACCAGTTTTGAAACTGGCACTTTCTTGTCTTCTAGAATATTTCAGTGAAAGGTTGTTTTTTTTTTTTGACAATAACCGATCTTGATATTCCCTCCTCAAATTATAAAGTTGTAGACATTAAGATCAAGGCATTGCAACTGTCTGGTCATGTGCAAGAATATAAACCTAGTTCGTTCCTTCAGTGACAGCCCCAACATGACTGCTCCCTGGATGATAGAGAATATAAGATGCCACCTATTTAAGACAAGTCTTAAGTTCAGAAATGTTAAAATATAGAAAAATGTGTATTTTAGAATTAATGAAATGTGGCATTAACATTGTTAAATTTTTCTATAATTGCAATAATTTAAAAAGTTTTAACAAAACTTTGTATGCCACATTATCACCATATTATCTGGAGCACCTACGTGTGAATCTTTGCTGTATAAACAAGAAGCAGCTCAATTGCAAAACAACATCTTATTTCCATATCCTTTTTATGAAAGGATAGGGAACAGATGTTCACTGGGAACTGACAACCTATGGAGGCAAAGGGGAATAGTTCTAGGGATTCAGAGACATTCAGGAATAGGAGTTTTTCCTTTATTATACTCCATAGAAAACACAGTGTCACAATTTCAGGTTAATGTCTGAAATATTAGACATAGAATTCAGAATTGCATGGCAAGGAAGTTCATCAAGACATAAGAAAAAGTTGAAACCCAATCCAAGCAAAACAGTAAAACGATCCAAGAGTTGAAAGATGACATAACCATTTTAAGAATGAACCAAACTGAAATTTCAAAGATGAGAAATTTACTACAGGAGTTTCAAAGTACAATTGGAAGCAAAAACTGTAACAGAGTAGACCAAGCAGAGGAAAGAATCTGAGAGCTTGAAGACTGCTCCTTCAAAACAATACAGGCAAACAAAAATGAAAAGAATTTAAAGAAATGAACAAAACCTCCAAGCAATATGGGACTGTATAAAGAGACCAAATCTGTGACTCATTGGCATTCCTGAAAGAGGAGAAAGAGCAAACAACTTGGAAAACATATTTGAGAATATAGTTCATGAAAATTTTCCCAATTTGCTAGAGAGGTCAACATACAAATTCAAGAAATTCAGAGGACTCCTGTGTGATACTATACAAGACAACCATCCCTAAGATGCATAGTCATCAGATTCTTCAAGGTTATTGTGAAAGAAAAAATGTTAAAGGCAGCTAGAGGGAAGAGGCAGGTCACTTACAAAGGGAGCTCCATCAGGCTAACATCAGATCTTCAGAAACCTTAGAAGTCAGAAGAGATTGGGGGCCTATTTTCAGCATTCTTAAAGAAAAGAAATTCCAACCAAGAATTTCGTATCTCACCAATGCTTCATAAGCAAAGGAAAATTAAATTCCTTTCAGATAAGCAAATGCTCAGGGAATATATTACCACTAGATTTGCCTTACAAGAGGTCTTAAAGGGAGTACTAAACATGGAAATAAAAGAACAATACTTGCCACCAAAAAACACTTGAATACATAGCCCATTGTCAATATAAGGTAACTGCACAATCAAGTCTACATAATAATCATCTAACAACATGATGACAGGATCAAATCCTAACATATCAATATTGGCCTTGAATGTGAATGGGCTAAATGTCCCACTTAAAAGGCTAGGTACAAGCTGGATAAAGAACCATGACCCAATTGTCTGCTCTCTTCAAGAGACCCATTGCACAAGTAACTACACCTATAGACTCAAAGTAAAGGGATGGAGAAAGATCTCTCATGCAAACAGAAAACAAAAAAGAGCAAGAGTTGCTATTTTTATATTAGATAAAAAAGACTTTAAACCAAGAATGATCAAAAAGGACAAAGAAAGACGTTGCATAATGATAAAGGATTCAATCCAAAAGAAGAGCTAACTATCCTAAATATATAGGCACCCAACATTGAAGCACCCAGGTTCATAAAACAAATTCTTAGAGATCTGTGAAGAGATTTAGACAACCACACAATACTTTTAAATATTTAAGTACTAGAGTTTTCCACATTAACAGGAATGTTTAACAATTCTGAAATGATTTAGCAGTGGAATTGGATACAACCTTATGTTCACCATTCTGTTTTAGAGATTGATTGAAAAACCTGAGATAGTCAACAGATACTGAATTTCTCAGCATACTTAATTTCTTATTTTGGAACCATTTCTTGATTTGTACATAACATCTTAATCTTATGATGCGTCCTTTTGAATCAGCCATCAAATGTCCCCTGAGCTGGACTTTGGCTTCAGTGACCTCTGCGAAGGCAATCACAGCATATATAACACGTTGGCTATAGCTGTTTAAAAATTACTATCTCTTTGGTTGTTGAAATTTTTCTCACATTGATTCTTCACCTTGTTTTTCCTTTGACATTGTACCTCTCTCAGTGGGCCCCCAAGTGTTCCTCACATAGGACATTGCTACAACTGGCTCAAAAACAAACAAACAAACAAAAAAAACCTTTGTTTTTAGACTGGCTTTCAAATAAGAATTCCCTATAGAGAGATTTTTGACTCTTTCCTCTCCTCTCTCACCTTACCAGCTCTTGCTGATATGAAACTAAGATTGTGTATCCTTGGAGTGGCATTCAGATCATGAGGAATTAATGAGTATTTGGGACCCAGATTTATTAAATTAGACCAGAATTCAAATAATAAAAGTTTGTCAACATAATTCATTGAAATCTTTATAATTATGTGCTACTCTACTCCTTACAAAAGAAAAAAAAATAGCCAAACCTGTGTTAGTCAGTTCTAGTAATTCTTGTTGGTTTAACAATCTCTAAAACTGCAGTAGTATATCACAATAAAATCTTATTTCTTGCTTATATACATCCTTGCAGTCTGCCAGGTCCTTGTTCCATGCCTTCCAGAAGCCAGGTTCCTTCCATTTGTGTAGCTTTATCTGTTTCTCATTTCTTGGAGTCCTCTTCATTCAGGATTAGGGAATTACATGAGATACAGTTTTATAAGCTGGGCCTGGAACTGTGCACATCTCTTTTCTTCACATTCCATTGAACTAAACTCAGTAATCTGGTTACACCTAACTGCAATGGAGACTGGAAAATGTATTCTAGCCTTATACCCAGGAATAAGAGAAGAATATGGATAATTATGAGTACCAGCTCTCTCTGTCTCAGTAAATTTTGAGTAGGCTATTTAGCAGTACTCCAGATATACCCTCCAAATTTGTTGAAAATGTTCAAACAAAATATGTTATTCAAATACAGGTATAGATGAATAAATATGAATGTATTATAGATTCAATCTTGTTGATTGAAGCTTTATTTAATATCTGAGAAAATTAGAATTAAAATGATTATTTATCACTGAAATTATCAAGATAAAATATATTGAGAGGATTTCACATAATAAATGCATCACTTTAAGGGAATACATGATTTCGTTCAATATGTAGGTCCATGTTTAAAGATTCTTTAAGGGGTTATAGAATTTAACAACAAATTTAAGAGAAACAAGGGGCATGGTTTTAAAAATCAACTTTTGATTATTCAAGATCTGATTACCTGTTTAGGGTATTCCAGAATACTAAATTTTCATCATATTTGTTCTAATACCTCCAGTAGCTATTTTATTAATTATATATGTCTCCCCTGGAAAAGAGAAAGAACAGAAAATTCAAACATTTAATATAGTTACAAAGGAGTTTTAGAAATTGCCAGTCTCTGAAATGATGTTTGTTAAGATTATCCTACTGTCCATGGCAATGATGAGTATTAGCCCTAGTTTTCAGTGCCCTAGTGTCAATGAGGTATGAGTGAAGGCCAAAAGCAGATATTCTCCTGAAGACCATGTCTTGTCATACATCATGACAGACTTGATTTTCTCAGTCATTAGTTCAAGGGAGCAGGGATAAACAATTTAGTTTTGTATTAAGACAAGCTTTTGGCTTACACTGCACTCTTACTTGCTTCTTAGGAATCAGGAATGTTTTCTGTTCATCAGTTCTCATTTATCTTTTGTTTCTATTTCTCATTGTTCTTGCTTTTAAGTGATAGGATAGAGGTTGAATAATAGTGAGGACAGAGATAGACATATCATTCTTTAAATATTTGCTTTTGAATGGCGATCATTAAAAAGTCAGGAAACAACAGGTGCTGGAGAGGATGTGGAGAAATAGGAACAATTTTACACTGTTGATGGGACTGTAAACTAGTTCAACCATTGTGGAAGTCACTGTGGCGATTCCTCAGGGATCTAGAACTAGAAATACCATTTGACCCAGCCATCTCATTACTGGGTATATACCCAAAGGATTATAAATCATGCTGCTATAAAGACACATGCACACGTATGTTTATTGCAGCACTCTTCACAATAGCAAAGACTTGGAACCAACCCAAATGTCTAATAATGATAGACTGGATTAAGAAAAGGTAGCACATATACACCATAGAATACTATGCAGCCATAAAAAATGATGAGTTCATGTCCTTTGTAGGGACATGGATGAAGCTGGAAACCATCATTCTGAGCAAACTATCGCAAGGACAAAAAACCAAACACCGCATGTTCTCACTCATAGGTGGGAATTGAACAACGAGAACACATGGACAGAGAAGGGGAACATCACATACCGGGGACTGTTGTGGGGTGGGAGGAAGGGGGAGGGATAGCATTAGGCGATATACCTAATGCTAAATGATGAGTTGGTGGATGCAGCACACCAACATGGCACATGTATACATATGTAACAAACCTGCATGTTGTGCACATGTATCCTAAAACTTAAAGTATAATAATAATAAAAAAAAAAGAAAAAGTAATGGGTGATTCCTCTAAATAGACAACTAGCTTTTTTCTTTCTCTCACCTTTTTTAGTGTTTTCCATATAGACAAGGTTGGCTTCACAAGTAGGCAGAGCTTGAGTATTATTCTTTCGGAGGACCAAGTATCTCCTGTCTGACCTGGCATACAGTGATTTGAGGCAAAACAAAATTTTGTGTAATTTGATTCTCAGGGTGTCTAGAAAATCTTTTAGTTGAAGGTTTCTGAGCAAATGAACAATCCTCAGTTCTTTGAACTATGATAAATTCTGAGAGAAGCTCATAGAACATTCATTATTCCCAGGTTATATTTTTCCATCTTGGATAGTACTAGAAAGCCTTTTCCCATGAATTCAGGAATGGAATAAGATTATGTTGTTTGAAAGTGTAGTTTTGTAATTAGAATGTAACTACCAGGACTTCTTTTTGTAGAAAAGATGGTTAAGTATGATGCATTCTACATGCTCTCTTTCCAACAAATTCCTATCACCAGTCTATCTGATGCTTGAAATTGATTGTATCAGGTTGAAACTTTGCATCTCCAGAATTCTTCTTTAAACACAGTCACAAAAGAGATAGTAATATCAGTCATTACAAGAGTTATTAGAAGAATATTATTTCTAGAAGAAATGGGACAAGAGAATAACTAGCTGAGCATTTCAGATATATTAATCAATTGAATAATTCATGCTCAAACTATTTATTACGAATCAGCTATGTATCTGCCACTGTGATAGGTTCTGGTTATACACACATAATTGAGACACTACTGCTGACTTCAAGGACTTACAGTCTAGCAGGCAAGACTGACAAGTAAACAAATAACTATCATACATTGCAAATCCCCCTAAAGCCTGTGAAGTGGGTATGGTTTTCCCCATTTCACAAAAAGAGCACTTTTTTGCTGCCCAAAGGAAATAATCTTATTGAATAAGTAGTGTCCCCAGTAAGGGAGGCAGAAGTAGCATAAAGTACCTGGAAATTAATAGGTGCCCAGGAAATATATGTGCATGACCTCTTCTATATCATGCTTTCAAGGATCAGTTTTGCCTACCACTTAAGAAAATAGAAAAGGATTTATATGACAGTATTTCAGTTTTTCTGTTTATAAATTAGACATTCTAATTCTGTAGAATAGAGTCAGAAATGAGATTTAAATATCTAACAGTCTGTATAGTGTGGACACTGACCACTCAAAATAGACACAGCTATGGCACTGAGACAGAGTCCTGTACATCCTGTGCTGTGAATATACCTTTATTCATTGGATATATTCCGGGATCACCGGAATCCTGGGGGAAGGACCTGGGAGACTAGGGTGGTGGTGGATCACCTGGAAAACTTCAGATAGCAGCTATTTGCCAACTTATACAAACATATTTAAATATTTTAACAACAGGTTTAGCCATTCTAGTGTGTAGGGATGAATGTGAGCTCTGAAAATAGCTATGCTCCAGAGAAAGAATAAATGATACTGTGAAGTAGAGAAGTTACAGTTATTGTAAAAATTGATGTCACTAAACTAAAGCCAAATTTCTTTTTGGCATCTGGATGACTTTATGATGGGGCAGGCTGTAATCATTTCTTATTCCTTCCCCCTCCTACATACTGCTGATGCTAAGTTGTGGGTGAACTTAGCTAAGATCTAGAGGCTCCTTTCTTCTGCCCAGCCCCAACTCATGGGACAGACGCTGTACCTTGGTTGTGGTACTGTTGAGAATACTGGAGCCTTCATTAGCCTAGGTAATTCTCAGACCTACCTTATGGTCTGAGAGTTTCACAGTGAGAGAAGCAAGCCCGGGACACCTTTGACTGTTGCCCTCTATCAACTGAGTGTTCAGCTCTCAAGAAGGTATTTCACTCAGAAAGAAGCTCCCATTGTTCCTATCCCTAGCACCGGAGAAATGGATCCATCATTCTCAGCAAACTATCGCAAGGACAAAAAACCAAACACTGCATGTTCTCACTCATAGGTGGGAATTGAACAATGAGATCACATGGACACAGGAAGGGGAACATCACACATGGGGGCCTGTTGTGGGGTGGGGGGAGGGGGAGGGATAGTATTGGGAGATATACCTGATGTTGGATGACGAGTTAATGGGTGCAGCACACCAACATGGCACATGTATACATATGTAACTAACCTGCATGTTGTGCATATGTACCCTAAAACTTAAAGTATAATAAAAAAAAGATTCTTTCCTAGGGAAGAGAGGAGAAAGCAGGTAGAATATATAACTCCAGCTGCTACCCAAAGGAACTGACTTCATTTGCAAGGAAAGATGGAAAAGTTCAAACCTAAGAACACTCAAAAGCAGTGGTGAAAGGCAACTGGGAGGAGATGGATGGGCTCACTTTAGATATAGAATAAATTGTAGGCTAACTAGTTCTCTGGGGAAAACTAAGGAAAGGGATACCTGAGAAAAGCCTTTTTTGGGTCAGAACAAATCTAAAACACCGAGGAACTATCCCTTAAAATGAGCCTGAATTTAAATGGATTAGTCTGTGAACCAATTTATACCTCAGGGCATTGTTGAAAAAAATAGAGCAATCAGCCCTCAATTAGTGGAACTTAACAGCTGAATATGGTCAGGGAAAAAGACAAAGAGGGCCCTGCCAAAATTATTGTTATCCCAGGGTGACTGTGAGCATAAGCAAGAATGCACGCCCTGAGGAGCAACATCAGAGGCGTCACACACTGTAGAAGTGGATAGACTTAGCTAAAATAATCTAGGTCATCTCCAAACAGCTAAACAAGCAACCAGCCATAACAAGTCCCAGAAGGAATACCCAGCGTCGCTACAATATATTATCTAAAATATCCAGTTTCAAACAAAAAAAATATACATGCAAAGAAACTGGAAAGTATGACCCGTACACCGGAAAAAATGCAACAGAAATGGTCAGTGAGAGCAACCTGATGCCAGATTAAACAGACAATAACTTCAAAGTAGCCATTATAAATATGTTCAAAGAACTAAAGGAAGCTGGGATTAAGAAACAAAGGAGATATGATGACAATATCAGATGAAATAAAGTCCATCAATAAAGTAAAACAATTTTTTTAAAACAACCAGTTAGAAGCTCTAGGGTTAAAAAGTACAATAATTGAAATGAAAAATTTACTAGAAGGGGGACAGATTCACGGTAGATTCACAGTGGAATCACAGTAGATTTCAGGTGTCAGAAAAAAATGATTAGTTAGCTTGAAGATAGAACAATATGTATTATGCAATCTGAAGAGCAGAGAGAAAAAAAAAGAATGAAGATAAAAGAATAGAGCCTCTGGAAAATGTGGGACACTGTTAAGTGCACCAATATATGCATAATGAAAGTGTTAGAGAGGGTGAAAAAAAGAAAACAAAAAAATTATTGAAGGAAATAATGGCTGGAAATTTCCAAAATTTATTGAAAAATGCATCCAGGAAGCTCAGCAAACTTCAAATACAATAAATGCAAAGAGATCCACAAATAGACACATCACAATAAATATTCTGAAAGCCAAAGATAGGGGAAAATCTTGAAAGCTTCAAGAGAAAAATGATTCATTACTTACAGTGGAACCCCAATAAGATTAACACTCACTTCTTATTGGAAACTGTTGTTGGCCAGAAGGCAGTATGTTAACACTTTTGAAGTGCTGAAAGAAAAACAAAACAAAACAAAAATAAAGAAAAAAAACTGTCAACGAAGAATTCTATACCTAGCAAAGCTGTCTTTCAAACATGAAGGCAAAAAAAGACATTCCCAGGTAAGCAAAAACTGTGCAAATGTGTTGCCAGTAGACCACCACTACAAAAAATACTAAAGAATTCATTCAGGCTGAAAGTGGCCCCAGACAATAATGTAAATAAATAAATAAATAGCACCAGTAAAAGTAATTAGGTAATTATAAAAGACATAAAAGTATAAGTGTATGTTTCTTCTCCTTTTTAAACCTATGTAATACTGAGTATAAAAACCAATATGTATATAAAATATAAACATACTGAGCTATAGCACATAGAAATCTAATCTATCTGCCAATAATAATACAAAGGATATGAATGGGAGCAAAGCCATACTGGGCTAAGAAAATGACTCCAAATGGTAATTTGAACCCATAGGAATAAAGAAAAAGAACCAGATAAAAATATGAACATTAATATAACAATACCTATAAATGTATATTTGCTCTCCTTTCTTAGAGTCTCTTTTTTTAAAAAGTCTTTTATAGTAATAATTAAAACAATAACTAACCAAAAATAGTCAGGTTTTTAAAATTTATGGATATAATATGTATAACAATAATGCCACGTAAGGGGGAAAAGAGAATAGAGCTATATAGGAGTAATGTTTCTATATCACACTGGAATTAAGTTAGCATAAATATGAAGCTATTTCTGATAAGTTAAGATGTATATAGTAAGACTTGGAGCAAGAATTAAGGAAATAACAAAAAATATACCAAAAAATAATTTTAAAAATTGAACTGCTACATTTGAAAATATTCACTTAATACAAAAGAAAGCAGTAAAAAAGAATAGAAGAACAAAAATACACGAGGCATATAGAAAACAAAAAGTAAAATGGCAGATTTAAATCTATATCAGTTATAACACTGAATATAACATGGATTAAAGATTTCAACAAAGGGTAGAATTTCTCAGACTAGATTAAAAGACAAGATCTGACTGTATGCTATCTAAAGGTGACACACTTTAGATACAAACAAATCAAAAATGAACGGATGAAAAAAGGTATGTAAACAGAACTACAAGAAAGTTGGAGATTCTGTACTAATATCAGACAAAACGACTTTAGTTGTTATAAAGAGAGGTCTTTTCTAATGATGAAAGGATCCATCTGTCAGAAAGATGTGGCAATTCCAGGTTAAGCATCTCTATTCCAAAAATTTGAAATTTGAAATATTCCAAAATGCAAAATCTTTTGGGCCAACATAATGCCATGAGCAGAAAATTCCACACCTGACCTCATGTGATAGGCCATAATCAAAACATTGTCAAAAAGTTGTTTCATGTACAAAATTATTTAAAATATTGTGTAAAATTTCCTTTGGTCTATATGTATAAGGCGTATATGAGACATAAACGATTTTGTGTTTAGACTTGGATCTCAGTCTCAAGATATCTCATTATGTATATGTAAATATTCCAAAATCTGAAACACTTCTGATCCCAAGTGTTTTGGATTAAAGGATACTCAACCAGTATATACATATGTGCAGCTAATAGCAGAAAAGTAAAATACATGAAGCAAATACTAACAAAAATGAAATAAGAAATAGACAATTCAACAACATAGTTGGAAACTTCAATATTCTACTTTTAGTAACGGCTAGAACCACTAGGTAGAAAGTCAACACAGATCTAGAAGATTTTAACAATGCTAGACCTAATACATATCTATAGATAACACTCAACAGCAGCAGACTACATTTTTCTCAAGTGTGCATAAAACATTATTCAAAATAGAACATATACTAAGCCATAAAATAAAGCTCAATAAATTTAAAAACATAAAAAATAATACAAAGTATGTTTTCTGACCACAAAGGAATGAAATTAGATATAAAAAACAAAGAAATATGGGGAACTCCCAAATATGTGGAAATTATGTGACACACCAGTTTCAATGAAGATATCAAAAGATACATTTTGATATAATTTTAGGTGAATAAAAAAAGGCCAGGCACGGTGGCTTACACCTGTAATCCCAGCACTTTGGGAGACCGAGATGGGTGGATCACTTGAGGTCAGGAGTTCGAGACTAGCCTGGCCAACATGGTGAAACCCCATCTCTACTAAACATACAAAAAATTAGCCGGGCATGGTGGCACATGCTTGTAATCCCAGCTACTTGGGAGGCCGAGGCAGGAGAATTGCTTGAACCCAGGAGGTGGAGGTTGCAGTGACCTGAGATCGTGCCATGCCATTACACTCCAGCTGAGCAACAAGAGCAAAACTCTGTCTCAAAAAAAAAAAAAAAAAAAAGAATATTACATGATAGAGTAAAAGCAGTACTTAGAGGTAAATTTATACCACAAATGACTATATTAAAATATATCGTATCCTTTCGTATTAAGACATTGGGAAAAGGAGAGTAAACTAAATCTAAAACTAGCAGAAGCAAGGAAATAAATATTAGAAAAGAAATTAATGAGATATAGAATAGAAAAACAGAGAAAAATAATGAAACCAAAAGCTGGTTCCCTGAAATGACTAATGAAATTGACAAACCTTTAGCTCAATTAACCAAGAACAAAAAAAGGACTCAAATTACTAGAATCAGAAATGAAAAGGGGGACAAAACTACTAACCCTAGAGAAATAAAGAAGATTACAAAGGAATAATTGAATAACTGTATATTAAAGTATTAGACACCTTAGATGAAATGGGCAAATTCCATTTTAGAAGGACTATATTAAAATAGATCCTAACCTTCCATATTAAATCAATTCAAGGAGAATAAGGATTAATTAAACCAATTGTTTGGCATAATTGCATTTTAATAATTTCAGTTCATTATACAGGCTTCATATATTTAGGTTTTGAATCCCATGTAGCCATGGATACTTCTTTGTCTTTTTCCCTAATAATCAACCCATTATTGATTTCAGGGCTTTAATTGGGTTGAAGAATGAGTACAAATATTAACTATTCCAGTCTGAAGAATGACGATTATTGTGAAAGGACTTTTTAACGTGTGCAACAAATGATCATAATTTCTCTTTGATTTTTCTTTATGATAAAGGAAAAAAGCATAGCATTAGTAATTGTTATAGAAGGTAGTAATAATATATAATAATTATATAATAATGGCAGAGTTAAGTTGAACACAATTTAGTAATCGTTTTGTTCTACAATATTTGTAAGATTATTTTTCCTTTTCTAGTAAGTTTGTGTCTAAATTTTAAACATCAGACAAATTGTTTTTAATTTTAGTGATGATCAGAGGAAATTAATGAGAAGCATTTGACTTTGCTTGTCATGCAAAGTATACTGGTTTTGGTTGGTTTTTGTTTGTTTGACATTTGACACATTCTAAGAGGTACAATTGTTTCAGTTACCTAAACTGTGTTTTATACTATATGAATGAACTTACCCAGGGAATGGAGTAGATGAAAAAGAGAAAGCAGGAAGGAAATCTCAAAGGGATATTTTTATTTCTACAAAACAGCAGACTTGTAGCTTTCCTATCAAAGAAAGAATAATAATTAATTATGGACCAGCAGCATGAACATGGGCAGCTCCTGGGAGCTTGTTGGAAATACAGACTATCAAATACCACCACAGACTCACTGAATGTGCATTTTCACAAGATCATGTGATTCCTGTGCATATTTAAATGTGAGTAGCCCTGATAATGTACCCCTCCCCTGTACTATCTAGAAGCACTTTCTGTATTTGTGGTATTCTGCTAGGTGGGGGGTTCTACCCACCTAGCCCAGTGTTTACATTTAGATAAAAGGCTTTAAGCCTTAAGCTATGAAAGATGTTTATGTAATTTACAACATTATTGATTAAAAAAGAAAGATGTATAAAGCACCAGGAGCTCTAGCTCCATTAAAACTGAACCATAGGTGTGGTATCTGTTTCACGTGTAAGTAAGCCACCTTTTTTTCAGTTAACCAGTACAAAGTAATTTAAATTCTTTGGGTCTTGGATTTCGCTTGTTGTTAGAAGCTCTGGGCCTAAAAGTTATTATGCAATTTTGAATGAATCTTATAGGGGGTCAGTTTCTACAGACATTTGTGTCTCAAGACTGAGGATGCTATCTGCGCAAGGGGAGAGGGCATACTTTGGAAATTTTGGCACCTTTGGCTGAAAGGAATGTTTGTGGCCTGACTATATTTACTCAGCCTGCCTGAGATGATTCTGTTAGTATTTTGATATAAACCCATGGTAAAAAAGATGAGTATTAAGGAAGATTCGTAAATTATGCTTGCATCGGATTGAGAATTTTGCATTCCACTATCATTGCCTGAGGACATTTGGAGAACTATTAATATATTTAAATGATATAATAGTCCCTAAATGCAGAACCGCAGAGAGTGTATTAACCTAAGTATTCTGGACAAATGTTAGCAGATTGAATGATGTCACTATGAACTAAGCAGCTGCCAGCTTGAATCTGTTGATACAATTTGCGGTCACATTAAATAGTCAGTTTTATTCATTAAATGACAACTTCATCATCCAAAAACCCATCTTGTTTGTAGTGTGATATGAATGGAGAAAAGCAGATAAAATGCAAATATCAGGGCTTTGTTCTTAGCAGTACAGTTTAAGCAATTTTCTCAACACCCTCATTTAATTTTCTTTCAAGGAATACCTACTATCTGTTAAACACTTTCCACCTGCCCAGTATTCTAAACTTAATGAAACAACGTGGCAGTAATTTTTGCAAAAGGCAGCATTTTCTAATGAAAATGCTCTTCAGTTAAGGAACACCAGAAACACACTTTTAGTTGAACAAGTTGATTATTTATTATTTGATAAAATCAAAGAGAATAAATCCCATGGAATCGTGGCACATCTCAGTAATAGTGTTGTTATGGGTGAATATTTGTGTCCCCTCAAAATTCATATGTTGAATGAAGCCCTGATCTTGATGTAATTGTATTTGGAGATAGGGCCTTTGGGAGGAAATTAGACTTAGATGAAGTCATGAAGATGTGGCCATCATGATGGGATCAGTGCCGTTATAAGAAGAGATATGGAGGGAGTTTCCTTTTCCTCCCACCCCTGCCATATGTGGACACAACGAGAAGGCAGCAGCCATCTACAAGTCAGGAAGTCACCCCTCACCACAAACAGACCATGGTAGCACCCTGACCTTAGACTTCCAGGCTCCAGAACTGTAAGAAAATAAATTCTACTGTTTAAGTCACCCATTCTAGGGCATTTTGTATGGCAGCCTGAGCAGACCAATACAAGGGTGCTGGAAAGAACCTATAATAGCATTTGAGCATTGGTGGGGTGACTTTTGGGAGGGTCCAAGAAAGCAGAGATTTGCTCTAGATTGGGTACTCTCAAAAAGTGGGGACAATTCCATGACTGGGTATCTCATATTAGCCAGGAGATAGGCAGGTTGGGTATTTCGTGGGGGGACATAATGACCTTGATTTTGTCTATGCTGAGATAAAATTAAAAACTGACCTTGTTTTGTCTCACTTTATCATGGTCTCAGAGTGACCTTTTCTGATATTGGTGTTATGTGAAATTGTTTATGTCCCACAGGGGAATAACATGGCCTAACTGTGAGTACAAGGCCAGCTTCTTAACAACAGTGAAGCCCAGACACACATGTCAGACTAGTTCCAGATATTACAGGCTGATTTCCTTTTCACTAGCTAGAAAATTGTTTTCTAGATGTTTTGGAAGAATCATTCCTTCCAGTAGTAAAAGATATTTTATTGTAATAAAAGTATTTTTAATTTAGAGTATTTAATTCATTCAATAAGCAAACATTAAATAGATAAAAGGACCATACAGAGACTCTTAAAATTTCAGTTATGAAATAAAGCTTAAACAGCATCTAATTCAATCTCTCATTTGATACTGGTATCCTTTCTCTGACATTGCTGCCTAGTAATTGCCTAGTCTGTGTTGGAATGGTTCCAATGAAAGGAAGCACTCACCTTCCTGAGAGAATTCATTCCATAAGTTGAATAATCAAGTTAGATTCTGATACTTTGTATATTTCATCTATTGGCTTTATTTGTACCCCTGAAGCAACAGAGAGCTAAACTAATGTTTTCCATAAGAAAGGCATTCTAATCAAGGAAAAAATTCACACGAACTAATTCAAAGAAAGAAGTATTTTTTTTTAAAAAAAGGCTACAACAGGCAATATCAAAGACAATAAAAAGAAATTCCCATCACACTGAAGCAAGCTAAGCCTCTTCCTCACATCTTCCAGAGTCATACCATCCTCATTTCTATTTTTCACTGAGTGTCCTTCCCATTTTTTCCTCCTTGCCAATCAGCATTCTGTTTCCCATTTTACTCATAGCTTCAGCCAGCTGATTACTTTGGCTTATGGTGGTCCTAGCTCCAACGGAAACTGAAATCCCAAATCTACAGGATATTTTATCTTAAGAGCTTATGAATTTATGAGGTTAAGTGACTCAGTCTTGGATTAGTTCAAATGTAAGGGTAAGGGAAATCTGCTTGGATCAGTTCAGCCTATGATTTTTCTTCCTCTAGGTCAGGTGTTCAGTCTTGTCTAATTGTTCTACTTCTTAAAATGCAGCTTTTGTAGACAAGGGCCAGCATTGTGTTCATTACAGAAACTATTCAAGGTTCAAACAGTTATTTAGAAATGTACCAGATTAGGGTAAAGGATGTGAAAATACAGAACCATTTAAGAAAATGGTCCCTAAACATATGAAAAATGCTCAACTCACTCATAATATGAATATAAAATAAAACTACTCTGTAATGCCACTTTTCACAGGCCTGTAAAATTGTGGAGTAAAATGTTAGGTATGTTAGCCAATATAGCATTTCAGAGGCTGTGAGGAAGTAGACCTTTTTACACATTGCTAGTAGGAGTATATATTAGTACAGTTTCTATGGAGATTAATTTGACAATGTGTTCGGTTTAGATTTTCATCATTAGGTACTGAATAAATTCATTAAGACGCAGTCATAGAATGAAAACCTATGTAAAAATAATAAACATAGAAATACTTTACTTAGTGATATGGTATTTCCACATAAAAAAAAAAAATCCCACCTTCCTGGGCCCTTCCCCCACCCCCAAAATATCCATTAAAGAAACTAGACTCTGCTACGCTGACAGAAGAGGGCACCATTGAACTAAAAATTTTGTAAGCCTCCACAGATCTACGAAATGGATTAGAAAAAAGTGAATAAATCTATACAAATCTGCTATCTACTATAACAAAATCAAAATCAAAATTTTCATCTGATAAAAATTTGTCTTCAGAAAGCGTCACGAAGCAGAAGAAAAATGTAATAAAAAGCTCCAAACTTGATTTAGAATTCTTAAGCATTTGTTGATATGAAAACATTGAAGTCAAAGTGGACAAAAAGCTATAGAAATCAAAAGAGATTGACTAAACTCATGAAAGAAATTAAGAAAAGGAGAAAATTATCATAAATATAAAGACTAAATTATAGAGTGCCTAAGGGAGGACAGACTGAAATGAAAATTTTATGATATATCAAAGTAGGAAAACATAAAAGATATTGAAAAGTGACACACAGAAAAGTAAAATGGAACAGAAAAGAAGTGGCTGAAATGGAAGACAGGCAAAGAAGAAGACATATTAATTATAGTCTTTGTGGGTACACTAACGTGTCAGAAATCATCACTAAAGAACTTATCCATGTAACCAAAAGCCACCAGTCCCCCAAAAACTATCGAAATAATAATAATAAAAAAACTGTAGTCCCTGAAGCAGAAAAAGAAAACAATAGAACAGGGCTAATATTTAAAACTTTAATTCGAGAACACTTTCCAGAAATAAATGAAGACCTGAATGTACATATAGTAAGAGCTCAGTGGGTAGCTGGAAAAATCAACCTGGAATGGTGAACTTTGAGGCACATCCTAGTAAAACTATTAGATTTTGAAATCTAAAAAATAATTTTCTTAAGCCCTCCTACCAATAATATTAAATGATTTACAAGGAGGAAAACATAGACTAGAGTCAGACTTCTCCAAAACAACATACAAAGTAAGAGAGCAATAGAGCAACTGTGCAGAGTGGGGAGTGTGGAACTAGGAAGAAATTTTGCAATGGGGATTCTTTATTCAGATCTTAGAACGATAGGTAAAGTCTACTAGGGATGGTTTTTTCTAAATAAAGGGACAACTGGGAAAACTTCAGAAATGGGGTATATGGTAAACATCTACTATATTTTATCATAGATATAAGATTAAAAGAAATATGGATACAAGGATATAAGTATAATGTAGAAATATTACGTGTTCTGACAATGTAATGATGCAAACAAAAGAGAGAGGATAAAAGAGGTAAAGGTAAATAGGAAAGAGAAATAAGCTCTTGGTAGTATATTTTATATGTGAGAGTTAAAGGATCATTAAAAACTGATAAATAAGAAGGTAACAGGCAACTGAAAAAAATTATTTGCAATATACAGCCAAATAAAGGGCTAATATCCCTAATGTATAAAGAACTATTAAAATTGAGAAGAAACACCAAAAGCTTGGTAGAAAATATATGAACAATTTACAAAAAGGGATAAAAAAGTATTTGAAAGTTATTCAGCCTCACTGATAATACAGAAGTGCAAATTGAAACTACAGAAATATATTTTTCATCTCTCAGATTGGAAAAAACTAAAAAGTATGGCAACACATTTGTTGGCAAGGTTGTATGTAATCTGGCACTCTCATACTGACAACCTCAAACATGCCAGTTGGTACAGCCTTTGGAGAGGGAATTTGGCAGTATCTAGTAAAAATATTTAGACATTTACCTTTCAATGCAGACACCTTTTCTAGGAATTTATTCTGAAGATTTTCATTCAACAATTAAAAAAAATGCACGCATAAAGTTGTTTACTACAGCATTTTTTGTAATCGCAACATATTGGAAATAACCTAAATGCCTTTATGTAGGAGAGAAGTTGAGCAAATTAGAGACTGTTCATCCAATGTAGTACTATACAGCTTAAAAAGAATAAGGAAGACCTCTATTCTGATATAGAATAACTTGTGGTATACTGTTTTATGAATTTTTAGAAAGCACAATGCAAAAGAGTAACACCTATAACTTTTATTTAAGAAAAAAGGGAAATAGAAATGTATACATATTTGCTTATTTGTGCAGAGAAAAACACAAGAAACATAAATTAGAATTAAAAAATAATGAGCTAGTTGCCACCAGTGATGATTAGGAATATGAGAGAGAGAGGAAGAGAGAGAGAAGGAATGAGGTAGAATGCATGGGTTCGGGGGAGAGATAGTTCTCTAAGTATACGTATTTGTATAGTTCTGACATTTAGTACCAAGATGATGTTGCACATCCTAAAATAAATGAAGGAATGGATGAAATCGATAGGGTAGGGGGGATGATGGAATACTAACAGGATAAATGAGGCTAATTGTATTTCAAATGAATAACATAACTACACTGAATGGGAAGGGAGCAGACTCATTTAAAGAGCTTTGAACATTGTATTTTGATTATATATCCTCAGGTTACAGACAAAAAGAACTTTAAACAAACATTTATTCTAGTTAGTAGGTTTATTTTTCACAGGGAGTATTAATCTGTTGTCATGCTGCTAATAAAGGCATACCAGAGACTGGGTAATTTATAAAGAAAAAGAGGTTTAATGGATTCACAGTTTCAGATGGCTGGGGAGGGATCACAATCATGGCAAAAAGCAAATCATAGAAAAGGCATGTCTTACATGGTGGCAGGCAAGAGAGCTTGTGTAGGGGGAACTCCCATTTATAAAACTATCATATGTCCTGAGACTTATTCACTACCATGAGAACGGTATGAGGGAAAATGCCCCCATGATTTAATTATCTCCACCTGGCCCTGCCCTTGACACATGGGGATTATTAAATTCAAGATGAGATTTGGGTGGGGACACAGCCAAACCATATCACAGGGGTATAAGTTAGCAATTCTGAAACTATTTGAAGTGTATTCTAGTATAGAGTGAATATACATAGTAGTATGTGAGACAAGTTTTTTAATTATCAAAGAAGCAAGTTACAGATACATAAAGTGGAGACTAGAATGAAGTTTTTGATGTTACATTAGAATTTGAGATGCCATTATGAACTCATGGCTTTAAAACATATAATAAAATATATGTAAATAGAAACAGATCTCTGTGTGTGTGTGTGTGTGTGTGTTCTATCTTTGTCCACCAAGATAACCTAGAAACAACACTATTTAATACCATTGAGCATCCCTGCCATCCGGATAGTAGTTTCTAAATACCATTGTTTACTAAAAGGAATAGGGGTTCCTTAAAAAAAAATGACTGGTTCCAGGGCTGGTGTAGAGAAAGTTCAAGTTCAATTAGAACATCTTTTTGTGTGCTAGTAACTAAGGAAGTGATCAAATAGTGACAGAGACATGACAAAAAGGCATAGGAACTACTTTAAAGGGCCCTCACTGACCAAATTTTGGACAATTGATCATCAAAATAAACAGTGATAGATTAAAAGTCATGAGTTTTTTATATAAACACATAAATGAACATAAATGGAATAAAGGAACACTCTGTCTAATAGTGAAATATTAAGTAGTAAATGTACATGAATGATGGAATTAGAAACAAATATTGAAACACCCACCATAGTAATAAATATTTCAGTTAAGAATCATCAATCAAATTAGCGAGTAGAAATATGCTGATGAGAAACAAGTTTTTACATAATCTCAAAGTATCACCCCATAAGATACTTATTAATTACAAAAGGAAAAATAGTAACTTTATCGTGGACAAACTTTCAGACACCATCATAACCAAATAATATAAGTCAGCATTGTTAGTGATAGGACAAATGTCATGTACTTCCAGCTATGATGTACCTAGAAGACACGTATTTTCTGTTATTCCTGCCGAAAGCGAAAATGTGAATCTATACTTGAAGAAACATCAGACAAACCTAAATTGAGGGATATTCTACAAAATATCAAGGTTATTAAAGACTGAGACATTGTTCTAGAATAAAGGAGACCTGACAACTAAATCCAATATATAATCTTGAATTGGATCCTAGGCAAGGAAAAAATTATATTTCTATAAAAGACATTAGTGAGACGGTTATATTTGAATAAGGGCTATAGATGAGATAATATTGTATCAGTATTAATTTTCTGATTTGGTAATTGCACTGTGGTTATGTCTGACAATGTCCTTGACTTTGTGATATATACACTGACATATTTAGGGGTAAAGCAGCAATATGTCTGCTAAGCGAGGGTAGCTGGGGAGGAAATGATAACACAGATGTAGTAAAATGTTTACATTTGGGGAATCTGGGTGAAGGATATGCAGAAATTCTTTGTACTATTTTGTAACTTCTAAGTCTGAAATTATTTCTAAATATAAAAATATAAATTTAAGATATATAGAAATCAAAATATTATAATTTACTGTCAAAAGCAAGGTTAAAATATCCACTTTAGGAATTTTGCTAAAGTATAAGTAAATTGAAATATATTATGGGCCAGGCATGGTGGCTCATGCCTGTAATCCCAGCACTTTGGGAGGCCAAGTCTGGTGGATCACTTGAGGTCAGGAGTTCGAGACCAGTCTGGCCAACATGGTGAAACCCCCTCTCTCTAAAAATACAAAAATTAGCCCAGCATGGTGGCACATGCCTGTAAGCCCAGCTACTAGGGAGGCTGAGGCAGGAGAATCGCTTGAACCCAGAAGGTGGAGGTTGCAGTGAGCCAAGATTGTGCCACTGCACTCCAGCCCATGTGACAAAGTGAGACTCTGTCTCACAAAAAAAAAAAGAAAAGAAAAAAAGAAAAGAAAAGAAATATATTAGGTATATATAATTTTCAGGTGTTTCAAAACTCTAGTTTGTCCACTTATTTGTTAATTCATTAAAATGGTGTGAGCTGTGCTAAATGGTAGGTGCTGCACTTAAAGATATAATCAAGCTAGAAAAATCTCTTGGCACTCATAGATCTTACATTTGTAAAGGAATGACGTGTTATGGGAGACAAAAACAACAAATGTAATAATTACTATGAGGTATATGGTTATGAGGTATAAAGTAAAATAAGATGGTGTGATAGTGACAGTCACAGAGGTGTATGTGTGGAGTTGGTCAGGAGAGATCTTTCTGAGAGAGTAGCATTTGTTATACTTGAATAATGAGAAAAAGCCAATATCTTGAACCACCAGGAGAAAACTTCATAGAGGAATGTCTTAAATTTATAATAGACGTAAAGTTGAACACCATATTAGCAACCATTTGGTCTACAGGAATAATATGAAGCTTAATGCCAACTAGAAAATTGCCTCATAAGTTACTGAAACATAAGAGACATGGAATATCATTGGAAATAAAATTAGTATATATGGGGTCTGTTCTTTTTATCACTATGTAGCTAGGTCTTATATTGTGCAAATCACTGAAATTCCCTGGCTCTCAATTGTATCTGTAATAAAGGCTATGAGTAGATAATATTTATAATTTTATAATCTTATAAAATCTCACTGTGTATGATTTTACAATATAATTACGGAAGTATACATATATATAAGATAAATTAAAGTAGATAATAAAGAATAAATGATGTTTTACAGTCTGCCATTGTCCATTATCTGTACTCTCTGGGCTAGACCATACTTTGATTTTTAATAACAGAAAGGGGATAGTTCCAGGACACCAAGAAACAGAAACTTGCCAAAGAGTTTTACAAACTCCTATTAAAATCAATATTCAAACAGTACTTCAAACTTCAACAACATCTTTCCCTTTTCACTTTTTTTTTTTTTTTTTTTTTGAGACAGGGTATAGCTCTATCACCCAGGCAGGAATGCAGTGGCTTGATCTCGGTTCATTGCAACCTCTGCTTTCCAAGCTCAAGCAATCCTCCCACCTCAGCCTCCCAAGTAGCTGGGACTACAGGCGCACACCATGGTACCCGGCTAATTTTTTGTCTTTTTTTGGTAGCGATGGGGTTTCACCATGTTGCCCAGGCTGGTCTTCAACTCCTGAGCTCAAGCTATTTGCCTGTCTTGGCCTCCCAAAGTGCTGGGGTTGCAGATATGAACCACTGCGCCCAGCCCCTTTTCACTCTTAATTGATGACTTTATATCTTATTTCACTGAAAAAAAAATATAATCAGATTTGACTCTCTATATTCTTCTAACAGCAAATGTACCAACCTATTCACATCTGTCCTAGTATTTTCCGCTTTAATTCCTGTTACAGTGAATGCGTTTTCCCTGCTTCTATCTAAGGTGAAACCATCTATGTATGCACTGAATTCCATGCTGCTGCAGCTATTATTCTCCCTCTCTTTCTTACATCATTAGTTATTCCTTCCAGCCTAGATATTCCTATCAGTATATACAAAACAGCAGCTAGCACAGAGCAAGTGTTAGTTAACCTAACAATAATAATAACCCATCAATTCCCATGGCTTTAGAAATCATCAATATGCTGATCCATCTAAAGATATATCTTAGCACAGGACTTCTGTACTTTTGAATCATATATTCAAATCCACTAAACATCTCCAATTGGATGTGCAATAGCTACCAAAAAAAAAAAACCTTAAAATGTCCAAAATTGAATCTTGGTTCTTGCTCTCCAGCCAGCTCCTTTTGTAATCTCCCTCATCTCAGTAAATCACACTTCTATTCTTCTAGTTGCTTTGGTCAAAACTTTTGAAGCCATTTTTGACTCGTCTGTTATTCTCTCATATTCCATATCCAAATCATCAGCAGCCCTTCTTGTGAGCTCCTCTTTGAAACTTAATGAAACTTACCACAATGCAATAAAGTCATGTGCAAAGAATTCAGTTTAAAAATGTGCATCATGTTATTGGAACATTAATGAAATGGCAGAGAGCAGCCTTCAGTTAGCAGGTTGGAGGCTCTAGGGTCCTGCTGCAATCCAATCCATCTTAGTCTTTACTGTGGCTTGGTACTACCTTTTGATAGTTTTCCATTTCAGTTTATATATCCATGGGGACCATTCTGGAATCTCAGTTTATGAGGAACTTTCAAGGACAGGATCAGCAGTTCCAGTAATCTCTTGTTGCCTGTTTTATTGATCTTATACCGACAGAATAGGCCAAGAGACTATTTGGGATTCAGAGACTCACCCTTTGCCTCTTCACTTCTCAAAGTTGACTACTATTTTTCTGTCTTGGTTCACTCCTTTCTCCATGTTTCCCCAATTTCTCCAAAAGATAAGAACTTTAGCCTACTCCTTTTGAGAACAGAGGGCGTATGCAGAGGCTGGGAGGCAGTTATCAAACAATTTATACTGAAGTCCAATCACTTACTTCCACTCCTATTTCCCTGATCCTAGCTACTTGATTGTTGCACCACCTTTCTGATTGACACCGTTGCTTTTACTATTGCTTTCCTGTAAACTGTTCTTAACACTGGAGTCATAGTGAGCTTAAGTCAGATCATGTGACTCTTCTGTTCAAAAGCCATTAATATCTTTCCATCTCTTCAAGAGTAAAAGCCAAAGTCTTCACAGTGATCTGCCCGTCTGTCCCACTGCTGCTTTAACTTCACCTTCTTCACTCTCTACTTCAAAAAGCTCTGAAGGACTCTTCTGCACCAGAGCCTTTATACTCACTGATTGCTCTGCCTGAAATATACTTCTTTCAGATGTTTATTTCCCTTACCTGCTTCTGGATCTATGCTCAGTATCACTTATCAGAGTTTTTTCACTGGCCACCTCTTATATAATACTCCCTCCTATCACAATTGCTCTTATTCCCTATATTAGTTATTTATTATTGTACAAATTACCCTAGACTCAGAGGTTTAAATCAATAAATATATATTGTCTCCATTTCTGTGGATCAGGAATTTAGTAGTGGCTTAGCTGAGTGATTCTGTTTAGGCCCTCTAGTCATGTTGCAAGCAAGAGGTCAGCTGAAGAAACAACCATAAGTCATGAGTGAGGCTGAAAGATCCACTTCCAAGGTATCTCACTCACATGCCTAGAAAGTTGATGCTAGTTTTGGTTGGAGGTCTCAGCTTTTCCCCATGTTGCTCTTTCCATAGGACTGCACAAGTCTCTTCATGACATGAGGGCTTCCACCAGCATGAGTGATCCCAGGCCAGAATAAAGGGAAAGCTCAGTGTCTTTTATGACCTAGCCCTTACCATTTCTGCAAAACCCTATTGGTTATATAGGTCATCTCTATTCAGTGTAGCAGAGGGCTACACAAAGGCATGCATACCAACAGGCAAGAATCACTAAGGACCATTTCAGAAGCTGACTTCTAAATCCTTTATATTCTACTTTATTTGTCTACATAGTTCTTAATTTCAACTAACTTATTATATATTTATTTTTAATTTGTGATTCATTTGCTTTTCCTCACTTGTCTCGTTTATGCCCAGCACCTTGAAATTGTTTATTTGAATTGAGTATTATCAACACTGCTATCAGGTTTTTGTTTGAAAATAGAAAATATCCATAGTTGGATAACTTTGTTAGGATAATTATACACGGATTAAGTAATAGGAGAATGTTCATACTGTGTACACCTGAAACTCTGTAGGAAATACTTTTCTACTCCTTCATCAAGGTAGAATATAGACCTAGAAATTGCCAAAAATATGGTGGCATTGACTTTTACTCCTCCATAGCCTATTCCCAAGCTCCTTCCAAAGAATACTCTCTTATGCTTAACAAAGAGAAATGGATTTTTAAATCTTGTCAACCTTAGTAGGCCTCCCCCACCCCCATTAATAGGGTTATTTGAGGATTAAATCAGTTTTATGAATATTAGGAGACTCTCTGTCTCTGAGTGTCTATTATGTCTTCAACTTCTTTGAAGAAATTTGATTTAATTTTGGAATATTAAGGTTTTTGGTAGCTACTAGACGTTCATGTGATCCTAGCTGGTTTGTCAGAATATCAAGCTGTAGGCACAGGCTTTTGATATGGCCTGGACTGAAATCCCTTCCCAGTAAGGACAATAGTAATAAACTGAACCAGTAAAATTTTCTGTCTTGGGACTGGGAGTCATGCTTCCTTAGGGGGATGCGTCAAATCTCTCTCAAGGTCTCCATATTGATTTTCTCAAAGAAATCTCCACTGATTCTGCTATTTAGCCGCACCCCTGCCCTCCCCATCACTGAACTATATAACCTGTAAGCTTCATTTCAGCAATAAGTTCTTTGTTATTTGATGCGAATCAAAAGTTTAATGTGGGCTGGGTGCGGTGGCTCACACCTGTAATCCTAGCACTTCGGGAGGCCAAGGCGGGAGGATCACTTGAGCTCAAGAGTTCAAGACCAGTCTGGGCAACATAGTGAAATTTTGTCTCTATATATTTAAAATAAAAAAATTGAAAAAAGTTTAATGTGGTCCAAAATCACCTGACTTCAAGATTTTATTAAAGGTTGTTTCCTGGTGAGAAATTGGTAGTTGAGAAAAAAATAAATATAAAAGAAAAACGAAATATATACCTGGAGGTAGCTTACCTACTATGGAGTATCTATATAGTATTTTATGAATCTGCCTCTTCTCTAGAAGGTGAGCATCTTAAGGGCAGAAGCTAGGATTTACTCTTGAGATATATGCCTATATAGCGTTAGGGCTGACTCAGCATATCTCTTGGCGAGAGAATCTGGGAGCCATTGGAATTCTCCCCTCAACAGCTGGATTCTCCAGCCTGTAGCAGGTAATGGAGGGCTTGATGGGATGCAAATGAAACAGTTCAGGCTTGGTCAGTTTTTCAGAACAAGTAGGGGCTGAGAAGCTAGAATATAGTTCATTGATGCTAGTTTGAAATGCATGTTAATGTGCTGATTCACGTCAAAGATAAGTATGGCTTTATAAATAGTCTTTCTCTCTCTCCCAGCAAATAGGCTAGAAAAGATGATTCTCTGACAGGAATGATACTCAGGACTAGGAACCTCCTAAATGAAGGGGCCTATTTAGTTAATTATGGGGCCAATCTGTGAATGTGTTGCTAGAGGCTTGGAAATGAATACTTTCCCTTGTAGTAAAGGAGCAGTAGATGATGGTTTCAGCCAACTTCAGCTCCCTCTATGAAGAGCCCACACTTCCCTGGATAAGCAGCCCAACTGTTAGGTCTCTTTAATAATTAGAGAAGCCACTTGTTGGTCAGAGCTGACAAGAAAAAGTAGGGAGCAAATAAGGTAATTTTTTTTCATCTCTTTCATTAGAGAATGTTCGTGTATATATGTATGTTCTGGGTTGAGAGTCAGAATCATGTTCTGAGTGAGGCATTGGGAGGGTTCTACTTCAGGAACTCTGAAATTAGCTCACAGTTTATCATATGGCACTCTAGTTCTGTCTTCTGTTCAGAAACTTTTAAAGGAAATAATGCAAACAAAAATTTCTACAGGACTTATGTATTCTAGAAAATTCTACATTTGGAACACATGAAATCAATGCAAGGAATTAAACTGTTTTGTACAGTATCTAGTCATTTATTTCTTTTCACTACCTTTTACTCAATACTTATATCTTAGTCCATTTGGACTGCTATAACAAAAATACCATGAACTGAGTAGCTTATAAACAACAGAAATTTATTTCTCACAGTTTTGGAGGCAAGGTAGTCTGAGATCAAGGTACCAGCAGATTCAGTGTCTGATGAGGGTCTGCTGTCTAGTTCATAGGTGATTTCTTCTGTCTATGTCTTCATATGGTAGAAGTGCAAGGAAGCTCTTTGGAGCCTCATATATAAGTGCACAAATCCCACTCATGAGATCTTAACCCTCATGACCTAATCACTTCCCTAAAGACCCCACTTCCAAATACCATAATACTGGTGATTAGGTTTCAACACATCATTTTGGGGGACACAAACCTTCAGGCCATAGGAACCTATTAGGTGTGATAAGAAGCTCTACTGGTCCTGTATCGAGTTCCCAATTTCTATCAATTTTGTTTCCTGAGGTCAAAAAATATGAGTGTTTGTATTCTGGTTACATATTTATATAACCTCAGAGTCTTCATTTGTAAATTAGTACCTACTTCATAGGAATGTTGTAAATAAATAAATGTGTTAATACATGTTAGATATTTAGATCAGTGGCTGCATACAATAAGTGATTTTTTTAAACTTAGCCAATTATCTCTTGAACCTGTCCTATCTTTGTTTTCCTTGTTCCCTTAACTTAATCTAGGATATTATTTTTTTTCTGGATTGCAGTTCTCTCCACTAACCTCCTAGCCTCTAGTATTTCTCCTCTCAGATCCCTTTTCTACATAGCTACCAGGGTAATTTTTCTGAAATGCAAGTATTACCATGCAACTCTCTTGGTTATTTTTTTTTAATTTTGTTTTATTATTATTATACTTTAAGTTTTAGGGTACATGTGCACAACGTGCAGGTTAGTTACATATGTATACATGTGCCATGTTGGTGTGCTGCACCCATAAACTTGTCATTTAGCACTACGTATATCTCTTAATGCTATCCCTCCCCCCTCCCCCCATCTCAGAATAGTCCCCGGCGTGTGATGTTCCCTTCCTGTGTCCATGTGTTCTCATTGTTCAATTCCCACCTATGAGTGAGAACATGCGGTGTTTGGTTTTTTGTCCTTGCGATAGTTTGCTCAGAATGATGGTTTCCAGCTTCATCCATATCCCTACAAAGGACATGAACTCATCATTTTTTATGGCTGCATAGTATTCCATGGTGTCTATGTGCCACCTTTTCTTAATCCAGTCTATCATTGTTGGACATTTGGGTTGGTTCCAAATCTTTGCTATCGTGAAGAGTGCCGCAATAAACATACGTGTGCATGTGTCTTTATAGCAGCATTATTTATAATGCTTTGGGTATATACCCAGTAATGGGATGGCTGGGTCAAATGGTATTTCTAGTTCTAGGTCCCTGAGGAATCGCCACACTGACTTCCACAAGGGTTGAATTAGTTT
Organism: Pongo pygmaeus; assembly: GCF_028885625.2. Classification (NCBI taxonomy): domain Eukaryota; kingdom Metazoa; phylum Chordata; class Mammalia; order Primates; family Hominidae; genus Pongo; species Pongo pygmaeus. The sequence goes on along the minus strand of NC_072377.2, from coordinate 33,634,936 downwards.
ACAGTCCCACCAACAGTGTAAAAGTGTTCCTATTTCTCCACATCCTCTCCAGCACCTGTTGTTTCCTGACTTTTTAATGATCGCCATTCTAACTGGTGTGAGATGGTATCTCATCATGGTTTTGATTTGCATTTCTCTGATGACCAGTGATGATGAGCATTTTTTCATGTGTTTTTTGGCTGCATAAGTGTCTCCTTTTGAGAAGTGTCTGTTCATATCCTTCACCCACTTTTTGATGGGGTTGTTTGTTTTTTTCTTGTAAATTTGTTTGAGTTCATTGTAGATTCTGGATATTAGCCCTTTGTCAGATGAGTAGATTGCAAAAATTTTCTCCCATTCTGTAGGTTGCCTGTTCACTCTAATGGTGGTTTCTTTTGCTGTGCAGAAGCTCTTTAGTTTAATGAGATCCCATTTGTCAATTTTGGCTTTTGTTGCCATTGCTTTTGGTGTTTTAGACATGAAGTCCTTGCCCATGCCTATGTCCTGAATGGTATTGCCTAGGTTTTCTTCTAGGGTTTTTATGGTTTTAGGTCTAACATGTAAGTCTTTAATCCATCTTGAATTAATTTTTGTATAAGGTGTAAGGAAGGGATCCAGTTTCAGCTTTCTACATATGGCTAGCCAGTTTTCCCAGCACCATTTATTAAATACGGAATCCTTTCCCCATTTCTTGTTTTTGTCAGGTTTGTCAAAGATCAGATAGTTGTAGATATGTGGCATTATATGACATGTTACAAGGCATTTCCCTCTCTAACCTCAGTCTTCTGTCTATTCTTCCCATTTTTCTCTCACAATACTGAAAGCATTTCAGTAACCCCATTATAACAGACTCTCTTTTGCTTCCATTATTCCAATGTATTCTTTTCCTTCTTGCCCAGCTGTTGGGCATCTTTCAGACTCCTTCTTAGGATTCCCCTTCTATTGATGGCCTTCTGCAAGCTTCCTTAATCTGTGCCTGAGCTAATTACTTCTTCCTCTGTATTTTTTCTAATTATCAATTATGTCTTTCTTTAAATTTCACATAGTCACAGTATTGTGGCCGCACATGAGAGTAGGGTAGTTGTTTCAGTAAGTATCCAAGTAGGTGACTGCACACTCTTCGCAGGTGGAGGGCAATACTATTTGCTTAGAAAAGCGGTTGTCTGAAATTAGAGATCCAAACCTCACTTATACTAAAATAGCTGTAGTTCTGAGATGTGTAGTCTCTGAAAGGGGAACAATTGTAGAAATATTTATTTATACCCTATGTTTGGAAGTGTGATTTAAAGTGGCTATTGTGAACTATGGAATTCAAGAAGGTACTAGTAAAAAAGTGGAATAGGATCTTTTGTTTGATTGAGAATATTCAAGTAATAGAGACTTTTGGTTGCACTCCAATTCCATTTGTCTCTTCCTGAGTATGTGTAATTAGAGTCCTATAAGAAGATGATTAGGAAGGATTATAGAAAAATATTTGAAGAAATGTTGGAGGGCATTTAAAAATGTGATACAAATTAAAAGCAAGCTCAACAAAATGCAAGTGGAAAAAAATTTCAGGACATCATAATCAAACTGCTCAAAGCCAGTGATGAAGAGAAAATCTTAAAAGTAAAAAGAGGAAAAAAGACATGTTATATAATAAGGAACAGAAATGAGAGTGACAACAGATTTCACATGGGAAACAATGCATGTCAGAAAACAGTGGAGTGACATTTTTAAGGTACTGAAAGAACAAAAAACTGTAAAGCAAGAATTCTAGAGCCAACACAAATATCTGTCAATAATGAAAAAGTAATGACTATTTCAGACATAAAAGCAAAAATACAACAGACAAGATCTGCAAAACATATCAAAACAAGTCCAGATAGAAGTAAAATGAGAGCAGATAGTAATCTAGCTATACAAAAGATAAAAGACCACTGGAAATGTTAAATATGAGGCTAAGTATAAAAACATTTGTCTTATTTTAAAAATGAATTTAAAAGATAATATATTATTTAAAACAATGATAATAACAATATAACTATATAACACATGTAGAAGTAAAATGTATAGTGATAGTACAAAGGCCAGAATATTATATTGCTGTAAAATTCCTTTACTATGAAGATGTGCTGTAATATTAACTGAATGTTGACTATAATAATGTAAAGATCTATATTATAAACCCTAAATCAACTACTAAAGGAACAAAAGAAAAAATATATATAGCCAATGCTGTAGATAATATAGAATCATAAAAATGTTCTGTTAATCCAAAATAAGGCAAAAGGGGGAAATAAAAAAGTATGGACAAATTGAAATCAAATAGCAAGATGGCAGCCTCTAAGCTAATACACAATAATCACGTTAAATATAAATGGTCTAATCAGCCCAATTTAAAAAGCAAATATTGTCAGATTGATAAAAAGTGAGACCTAATTATATGCTGTCTGTGAGAAACTGACTTTAAATATAAAGACATGTGTAGGTTAAAAGTAAAAGACTGGAGGGCAGTATATTATGCCTATATTAATCTAAGAAAGCTAGAGTGGCTATATTAATACCAGGCAAAGTAAATGCCATGTGCTATTTCTAGAGCTAAAGAAGGTCATTTTGTAATGATAAGTCAATTCATAAAGAGTACATAACAGAGCTAAATATGTATGCAACTAATAACAGATATTTTAAAAATATGAAGCAAATATTGATAGAACTGAAAAAAATACACAGCCACAATATTAATCAGAGATTACAACATCCTTGTCTCAATAATTGGTAGAACAATGAGAAGTAAAATAAGAAAATAGAAGACTTGAAACAACACTGCCCCCATCTTGACTTCACTGACATTTATAGAAGTCTCCACTCAACAATATGGGCAAATGTTATTTTCAAGTGCACACAGAACATTTACTGAAATAGACCATATTCTTCACTCCCTAAAAATGTCTCAAAGTATTCAAAAGGATTTAAATTATATAAAGTGTGGAATCTGACTGCAAGGGAATCACATTAGAAATCAGTAACAGAACTTCACACTTCGGGGACTCTTGTGGGGTGGGGGGAGGGGGGAGGGATAGCATTGGGAGATATACCTAATGCTAGATGACGAGTTGGTGGGTGCAGCGCACCAGCATGGCACATGTATACATATGTAACTTACCTGCACATTGCGCACATGTACCATAGAGCCTAAAGTATAATAATAATAAGAATAATAATAATAATAATAAAAAAAAAGAAATCAGTAACAGAAAAGTATTTGGAAAATTTTCAACGATTTGAAAACTAAGCAGGATCTTTTTTAAATAACACATCGGTCAAAGAAGAGTTTATAAGGAAAATTTAAAAATATTGTGATTTGACTGAAAACTAAAGCAAGACATATCATAATTTGTGTGATACCGCTAAATCGGTGCTTTGAGGAAAATTTATTACATTAAACACATATTAGAAAAGAGAAAATTTTCATTTCAATGCTCTAAGCTTCTACCTTAAGAAACCAAAAAATAAGAGTTAGTTATACCCTGCAAAGAAGTAATGGGAAAAAAATCCTAAGTGCAGAAATAAATGAAATAGAATTTAGGAAAATAGAGAAAATTTGTAGCCTGAAACCAAAATTTGATTAGAGAAAATCAACGAAGTTGCCAAATCTCTAGCTATATTGATCAAATAAATAAAGAGAAAAGGCACAAATTACCAATATCAGGAAACAGAGGGTCATCTGTATAAATCTTAGAGACTTTAAAAGAATATGGGAATATTAAAACAACTTTATGAATACGCTTGATAATTAGATGAAACGGGAAATTTCCTTGAAAGACAAAAATTGCCAAAGTCCCTCAAGAGAAAAGATAACCTGAATAGCCCTATGTTTTTTAAAGACACTGAATTTATGTTTAGATATATTTACACAGACACACAAACACATGCACAAATAAATAAATGCCAAACTCAGAAAATTTCACTGGTGAATTCTACATTAAAGCAGCAAACAATAGCAATTTTACACAAATGTCTCAAGAAAACCAAAGAGAGAATATTTCTCAACTCATTCCATGAGTTCAACCCTTCCCTAATACCAAAACTAGACAAAGGTATTAATTACAATAAAAGACAACTGCAGACCAATATCTCTCATTAACACAGATTTAAAAATTAAAAATTTTAGCAAATGGAATATAACAATATGTTGAAAAGTTAATGCATCATAATCAAGAAAGGTTTATCCCAAGAAAGAAGGCACAGTTGGTTTAGTATTTGAAAATTAATCAATGTAATTTACCATATTAACATTTTAAAAATAAAAATTGTATGATCATCAGAATAGATGTAGAAAATGCATTTGACAAAGTCCAAATTCATTCCTGATAGAACTCTCAGCAATCTAGAAATAGAGCATTTCTCAACCTAATAAAGGACGTATATGTGCTCCCACTCTAAGGCAGACAGCACAGCATGTGGAAACTCACATCGGGAACTTTTGCTCCAAATACTACCACAGGAACATACCAGGAAACCCAAAAGAATTCACAGACCGTTTGAAAGAAGTGGCTTGTCACTGCAAACTTCATGAGACAGCCAAAAAACTATGAGTTCCCAAAGTGTGAGGGTGGAAGGTCTACCTCCATACACACATCCTCACTGGGGAACCTGAAAATCCAGATCACGGGAGAAGGATATAACCTTACCTAGAGCTGAAATGAATTTAGAGAGCCAAGCAAAACATAAGAGTAGAAGAAACTGCAAGAAGAACCCTGTAGACACTCCTGGTACCTAGGGAAGCCATTTCTGACTTTATCTCACAGGTGTCCTTGGGGAGGGCTGCCAGTGGAATTGGGGAAAGACCACAGGGAAAAGGAAACTTCCAGTGAACTTTGTAATAATTTTGACTGAATGTAAATTTTCTAGGGCAATATCCAGGAGTGGAGGGGCAGTGAATGGGAAGTGCAGCACAGAAGCTTTGGCAGGTGGGGAGGCCAAACCCTGAAAGCCCTGCTTGCTTTCTCTCAGTGAGGAGGCTTGTAGCCTGAGGCAAGATATCAGCCCTGCTCACCAGCTGCCTGGCTGTAAGCTCAGTACTTTTGGTGGGGCACACTGGGAGTGAGACTGGCCTTGCTGACTGTGTGGGAATTGGGTGAGGCCTGTCACTGTTTGCTTTCCCCCAGTTCCCTGGTGACCTGTATATGCAGCAGAGGCAGCCATAATTCCTCTGGGAACCTAACTCCATTGGCCTGAGAACCACACCCCTATCCCCCACAGCAGCCATAGCAAACCCCTTCCAAGGGGAGTCTGAGCTTAGATATGCCTAAGCCTGCCCCCACCTAATGGTCTTTCTGTACCTGCCCTCATAGCCAAAGACAAAAGACATAATCTCTTGGGAGCTCTATGACCCTGCCAATTGCCTAAGAAACCCAAATACTTATCCGAGTGACCTTAGGACAAGCTTGTATCCCCCCATGCTACTGCAGCTGATGCTGTCTTGAAAGTGCCACCTCCTGGCTGGTGGCCAACCAACTCAAACCATTACAGCAACTCATGAAAGAAAAACCGTGCTCCAAGAAAGGAGAAAACAACAGCTATTTCCACTGCCTGCCACATCCTGGCTAACCAGAGGTCCTGAGTCTGACCACATGACAACTTCACTGCTAGCACAACCAGCATTTGAGAAAACTGGTGCACTAAACAAAACTACAGCCAAGGACCCTCACAGAGTCCACATCGTTCCCCTGCTACCTCCACTGGAGCAGGTGCTGGTATCCATGATTGAGAGACCTGAAGATGGATCACATCACAGGACTCTTTGCAGACACTCTCCAGTACCAGTCCAGAGCCTGGTAGCTCTGCTGGGTGGCTAGACCTAGAAGGGCAATGACAGTCACTGCAATCCAGCTCCCAGAAAGCTCCATCCCTAGGGGAAGGGGGAGAGCACATCAAGAGAGTACCCATGGGAGAGCAGCGCTTGAGCCCCAGATCTTTTCTTTGAAATAGCCAAATGCGAAGGAACCAGAAAAATAATTCTGGTAATATGACAAAACAGAGTTCTTTAACACCCCCAAAAGATCACACTAGCTCACCCACAATGGATATAAACCAAGAAGAAATCTCTGAATTGCCAGAAAAAAAGAACTCAGAAGCTCAGTTATTAAGCTACTCAAGGAGGCCTAAGAGAAAGGTGAAAACCAACTTAAAGAAATTTTGAAAAATGCAGGATGTGGACAAAAAAATCTCCAGAGAAATAGACAGAATAAATAAAAAACAAGGACAACTTTTGGAAATGACACACATTGAGAAATACAAAATACACTGGAAACTTTCAACAATAGAATCGAACAAGTAGAAGACAGAACTTCAGAGCTCAAAAACAAGGCTTTTGAATTATCCAATCCAACAAAGACAAAGAAAAAAGAATTTAAAAAAATGAACAAAACCTCCAGGAAGTTTGGGAACTATGTTAAACAACCAAACCTAAGCATAATTGGTGTTCCCAAGGAAGATGGGAAATCTAAAAGTTTGGAAAACGTATTTGAGGCAATAATTGAGAAAAACTTCCCTGGCTTTGTTAGAGGTCTAGACACCCAAATATAAGAAGCTCAAAGAGCAACAGGGAAATTCATTGGGAAAAGATCATCACCTATGCACATAGTCATCACGTTACCTAAAGTCAAGACGAAGGAAAGAATCTTAAGAGCTGTGAGACAAAAACATCAGGTAACCTATAAAGGAAAGCCTATCAGATTAACAGCAGATTTCTCAGCAGAAACCTTACAAACTAGAAGGGATTGGGATCCTATCGGCCAGGAATTTTGTATCCAGAGAAACTAAGCTTTATAAATGAAGGAAAGATGAAGTATTTTCCAGACAAACAAATACTGAGAGAATTTGTCACTATCAAGCCAGCACTACAAGAACTGCCAAAAGGAGCTCTAAATCTTGAAACAAAACCTTTAAATACACCAAAATAGAACCTCCTTAAAGCATACATCTCACAAGACCCATGAAACAGTAACACAATGAAAAAAAAAAAAAGCCAAGATATTCAGGCAACAACTAGCATGATGAATAGAATAGTACCTCACAATCTCAATACTGATGTTGAATGTAAATGGCCCGAATGCTCCACTTAAAGGATACATAATGGCAGAATGGATAAGAATTCACCAACCAAGTATCTACTGTCTTCAAGAGACTCACCTAACACATAAGAACTCACATAAACTCAAGATAAAGGGATGGAAAAAGATATTTCACGTAAATGGACATCAAAAGTGAGCAGGAGTAGCTATTCTTATATCAGACAAAACGGACTTTTTAACAACCATTAAAAAAGACCAAGAGGGACGTTGTATAATGGTAAGAGGACTAGTCCAACAGGAAAATATTACAATTCAAAATATATATGGACCTAACACTGGAGCTCCCAAATTTATAAAACAATTGCTACTATACCTAAGAAATGAGATAGTTACCAACATGATAATAGTGGGGGACTTCAGTACTCCACTGACAGCCCTAGGCAGGCCATCAAGACATAAAGTCAACAAAGAAACAATGGACTTAAACTATACCCTAGAACAAATAGACTTAACAGATATTTACAGAGCATTCTACCCAACAACTGCAGAATATGCATTCTTTTCATGAGTATGTGGAACATTCTCCAAGATAGACCATATGATAGACCACAACCAGTCTCAATAAACTTAAGAAAATCAGAATTATAGCAAGTACTCTCCCAGGCCACAGTTCAATCAGTAGAAAACCTAGAGGAGATGGATAAATTCCTGGAAATGTACAACCCTCCTAGATTGAACCAGGAAGAAAGATCATACCTTAAAGTAATAAAAGCCATCAGTGACAAACCCACAGCCAACATTATACCAACTGAGGAAGAGTTGAAAGCATTCCCACTGAGAACTGGAAGAAAACAAGGATGCCCACTTTCAGCACTTCTAGTCAACATAATAAATGAATTTGGTAAAGTTTCAGGATGCAAAATCAATGTATGCAAATCAGTAGCACTGCTATACACCAGCAGCAGCCAAGCTGAGAACCAAGTCAAGAACTCAACCCTTTTTACAATAGCTGCAAAAAAAAAAATAAAATACTTAGGAACATACCTAACCAAGGAGAAGAATGACCTCTACAGCGATAAGTACAAACACTGCTGAGAGAAATCATAGACAACACAAACAAATGGAAATGCATCCAATGCTCATGGATGGATACAATCAGTACTGTGAAAATGACCATACTATCAAAAGCAGTCTGCAAATTCAATGCCATTCCCATCAAAATACCATCATCATTCTTCACAGAACTAGAAAAAACAAATCTAAAATTCATATGGAACCAAAAAAGAGCCTGCATAGCCAAAGCAAGACTAAGCAAAAAGAACAAATCTGGATGTATCACATTACCCAACTTCAAACTATACTATAAGGGTATATTCACTGAAACAGCATGGTACTTATATAAAAATGGGCACACAGACCAGGGGAACAGAATAGAGAACCCAGAAATAAAGCCAACCACTTAGAGCCAACCAATCATCTACAAAGCAAACAAAAACATAAAGTGGGATTTTGGGATTTCTCTGTACCTTCAATTTATCTGTACATCTAAAATTATTGAAAATAAAAGCATATTAATAAAATGTAATTTGTTACTTATGAAGTAGAGAAGTATTAGAATTATTTATACAGACATACAGATCAATAGAACAGAATTCAAATTCAAGAAATAGGTTGACATATACGGTCAACTGATTTTCAACAAAGTTGTCAAGGCATTCAGTGGATCTTTTCAACAAATGGTGCTAGGTCAATTGATTGGATATAAGCAATAAAGTAAAATATATAAAGAAAATCTTCACACCATTTACAAAATTAACTCAAAATGGATCAGAGACCTAAGTGTAAAAGCTGAAACTATAAAACCTCTAAAAGAAAATATGGCAGAAAAATTTAAAAATCATGAATTAGGCAAAGATTTATTAAGTAAAACACAAGAAGCATAAACTAGAAAAGAAAAAAATTGATGTTACATTTTATCAAATTTAATAATTTTGGTTCTTCAAAACATTGTTACAAAATTAAAAGCCAATCTAAATATTGGAGAAAATATTTGCAAAATATTTACAGATGCTCCTTCACTTACAATTGAGTTACATCTCGATAAACCCATCATAAGTCAAGAATATTATAAGTCAAAAGTGCATTTAATACCTTGGCAAACCCACTGTAACATCAAAAAATCATAAGTCAAGCCATTATAAGGCTAGATGCTCCTTGACTTATGATAGGTTTATATCTTGATAAACCAATCATAAACTCAAAAAAATCTTAAGCCAAAATCTTAAGTTGGAGACTGTCTGTATTCAATAAAGGAATTGTATCTAGAATACGTAAGAAATTCTTACAACTTAACAATTAGAAGACCTCAAAATAATCAAGGCTGGGTGTGGTAGCTCTCACCTATAATCCCAGCACTTTGGGAGGCTGAGGCAGGCAGATCGCTTGAGTTCTGCATTTTGAGACCAGCCTGGGCAACATGGTAAAACCTCATCTTTACAAAACATACAAAAAAATTAGCCAGGTGTGGTGGTGCATGCCTGTAGTCCTAGCTATTTCAGAGTCTGAGGCAGGAAGGTCACCTGAACCTGGGAGGTGGAGGTTTCAGTGAGCCAAGATTGAGCCACTGCACCCCAGCCTGGGAGACAGGGCGAGAACTTGTCTCAAAAAAAAAAAAAAATCACTGAAAATTGAGCAAAAGATTTGAAAAGACACTTTAACAAGAAGACATGCATATAGAAAGTAAGCATAAGAACAGATGTTGAACATTATTGATCATTAGGGACATGTAAAACAAAACCACAATGACATACAACTATATTTCCACTGAATATCTAACATTAACAAGACTGAATATACCAAGGGTTGGTGATAATGTAAAACAACTGAAATTCTCATACACCAGTATTAGTAATTTTAAATGGTCATTAAAGTATGTAATTTTAAATAGTCTAAGTAGTAATTTTAAATACCTTTCATTTTGAAAGTCTTTTTTTTTTGAGGTGTTATTCACATAACATGATGTTTTTAAAGTGTACATTTCAGTGGCATTTAGTACATTTACAATGTTGTGCAAGCACCACCCCTATGTAGTTCCAAAACATTTTCATAACCCCAAAAGAAATTCTCAATACTTCTTATATTCCCTTTTTAAAATTGTGGCTATCTTTGTGGGTATTCAGTAGCAACTCTTTGTAGTTTTAATTCTTCCTGACATTAAAACAAGTTAGATATACATCTACCATATCATCTAGTCATTGTAATGTTACACATTTACTCGAAAGAAATGAAAGCATTTGTGCTCACAAAGACTTGTACATGAATGATCATGTTTTATTGGCAATAGCCCAAACCTGGAAACAACCCAAATGTCCATCAATCAGTGAATGGGTAAACAAATTGTGGTATGGTTATATAATGGAACCACTGAGCAATATGGCTGAATTTCAAAAATGTCACTGAGTGAAATAACTCAGAAAAAGCCAATTTATAATTCTAATAATGTAAAATTCTAGAAAAAGACAAACCATTCTATGGTGACAGAAAGACCATAATTTGTTCCCTATGGATTTAGATTTGGAGATTAAGAGAAGAATGGATTACAAAGGGACAGGAGGTAGCTCTAGGGAGTGACGGGTATGTTCACTATTTTGATAGTGATGATATTTTCACAGGTATATACAACAATCATCAGATTGTCCACTTTATACACAATTTATTGTACATGAATTATTCAAAAACATTGCCAATTAAAAAAACTCCATAATTTCTACATCAGAGGAGGGAAGAGAATGGAGAACTCAAGCCTTCTCTTATTCTGTCTTAGAAGTATGAAAGGTCATTACTATTCACAGTTCATTGAGAAGAACTCATCGTGTGTTCCCACCTAATAGCAATGGCACTGGTAATGTAGGAAGCACATGGCCATTCAGTGAGCTATAAATACCTCAGTCACATTTATAGTAGAATCTAGACACCTCCAAGGTAATTATTGGGAGATGCAAAAAATTGATATTAGTCAAGGAATGTATTTAAGTTACAATGTCCTTGGAATGTAATAAGAGATTCCCTCTGAAAATTTAAGTGGGGTTAAATAAATTTTGTCCGTAGATGTGCATCCTTCTTTTTCATGAATGTTGCTGAGGGATAATTTTTCTTGAGTATCTTATGTTTCTGTGTATCTTGCAAGCAGAATAACTAACTTTTCTTTTTCTGGACTATCTCTTTAAAGATATTGATATAGTGAATATACCTGGAAAGATAGAGTGTCCCACTCTAAAGCAAAGGTAAGCTATGCTTACTGTCCCTTATAAAAGATTTGGGTTCCCTAAGCTCAGGTTTTATCTCCTGTAGTGTAACCCACTGTATGTCCAGGCATCCATCTGGGCCAATTTGTGTTGCCTTTGTGGGACCTGGAGCAGGGGGAAATATTGTAAATTATGCTGGTACTCTGGCTATTGTTACTGCTATAACAGTCTGTCCTTTTACTCTACCCTAGTGTTGTGCTTTCTTTTGCCAGCATCTACGAGACTGCTTTGGGCTAAATTATTACCTTGGAAGTAGGATAGAATCTCAGACCTTTCATGATTCTTGTATAATAAACACAGTTGATATATAACCAAAATGGTTGATAAGACCTCTAAAGGTTCATTCATTTAATAAGTTACAGGCCTAATATATGTGAGATATTATACCAGGTATTAGAGAATAATAAAGCTGGACAGGCATGGCCTTGATACTAGGATTATTTACAGTCTAGTTGGAAGACATGCATGGAAACAACAATGATAATACAGTAGCAGAACCATTGTAATAAAATGATAGACAAAAATGCAATAAGACTCTAAGGAGTAAGAGGAGCCCATTCCACTGGCAGAAGTTTTACATTGAGGAGATAGTGTTTTAATTGAAATATGTAAGATAAATACAAGTTACCCTGATGGTCAAAAAGAGAATACGAATTCTAGGCAGAATAAAAGTCTTGAACAAAAGTCCGGAGTTATGGCCTGTTTAGGGAACTGCAAGTTGTTGAGCATGACTGAAGTTTTAAGTGCCAGAGAGGATGAATGGAGAAAAGGGTGGCTTGAGAAACAGCGACAGCACTGTGAAAATGTATTGTGGTGACTATAGTAAATAATAATGTATACATGAAAATTGTGAAGACAGATTTTAAAAGTTCTTATCACAAAAAGTGATACATATAAGAGGTGAGGGATTATGTTAATGAGCTTGATTTAATCATCTCACAAGGCATACATCGAAAAATCACATTGGACATTACAAATATGTATAATTTTATTTTCCAATCAAAATAATAACAATGAAAATAAAGTGGTTTTGTTTTTCAATCCTGTGGGCCACACAGAACTATTTAAGTGCACTTTGAAAAAATAACAAAAATAGGCCCAGCACGGTGGCTCATGCCTATAATCCTAGCACTTTGGGAGGCCAAGGCGGGCAGATTGTCTGAGGTCAGGAGTTCAAAACCAGCCTGACCAACATGGTGAAACACTATCTCTACTAAAAATACAACAAAATTAGCCGGGCGTGGTGGTGGGCGCCTGATATCCCAGCTACTCGGGAGTCTGAGGCAGGAGAGTCGTTTAAACCCGGGAGGCAGAGGTTGCAGTGAGTGGAGATGGTGCCATTGCACTCCAGCTTGGGCGACAGAACGAGACTCTGTCTCAAAAAACAAACAAACAAAAAGCCCAAAAATAATTTGTGGTAATAAGACTCTCAAGAGGGTTTTAAGGAGTAAATCTTACTCTTTCTAGAATAATGATTTACTGAATTACTATGATCATCCTCCTTTTCATATAAGGTCATTCTTTTATTGATGTTTAGAATAATTTTCTTCTTATAAATAAATAAGTTATCTGTAATATTGCATATAGACTTAAAACTGATATTTAAGACAGTTTTCAAATTGCAGTTACATAGCCAAGCTGCAACAGAGCTATATCCTTAAAAGTGAGTTTTGTTTATTAAAGTCAAAGCTAATGAGGAAAGACAAGATTTTATTAAACAATAATTATATCAATTCTTTTGTACTAAAGAGGCATGATCTTTTCTATTTTTATGAAAATTTTTTCTTTTATGGAAGACTATTCAGTTTAATTTTTATATACAGTTTTGATGAAATACATTTGGATCCCTTCTAACGTACTTCTGAAAAGACTTAAATTGAAATACAGTTGGCACTCCGTGTGAAAAGTGTGTCATCTGTGTATGTTACATAGGTTACCTTAAACTTGATGGTTCCAAAACAGTATTTACATATTCTTTGAAGATGCGATGGGCACCTTTTTCCTGAAGAATGGGGTTTTCCTTGTGGTGAGACAGAGTTGAGTATGGGAAACCTAAAGAATATATTTGTTAAAACATCCCTGGTATTTGCTCAGGCACTTGCCAAGTTTGTTGAATGAGACACTGTCTTTTGTTGTTACTGGAATTTATAAAGGTAAGGCAGTTTTCATCCTATGTAGCTGCTCACCTTTTATCTTTTTGTTGTTGTTGTTGTTGTTGTTGTTACTCTGGAAAAACAAGTAAAGAAAGAAATCTATGAGCAGAGTAGGGAAAGGCACATCTTACAAAAGTGGACTGTAGGTAGCAATGTTAGAGTAACAGAGATGATGCCACAGTAAAGTAGTCTCTTACATTATAGTGTGAATTACCAAATCTCAAATAATGGCTCAACCTGGAGCTTTACTTACCTCTAATTAGAAAATAGCCAACCTATTGTGATTTTAAGAATGCTACACAGGCTTCCTGACAAGCAATATAGTTTTCTAAGTATTTATTGGTATATTGGTAGACAACTCATTCTACAATTACAGATAAAATTTAAGGTACAAATTCCCCCAGGTGAGGGAGCACATATACTTAATACACTGTATTTGAAATGCATTATAAAATCAAATGTTGTTGATAGAGATTTTTGAAAAGGTTAAATCACTTGAGTACCAGAAGTATGAAGGGGAAAAGGATTTGGAAGATGAAATGAAGAGTAGTGATTCCAAAGACAAATGAAATTAAATTAGCTAATACTTACTGAGTGCCTATTGTATATCAGGCATCTAAGTTCTTTGAATGGGCCGTCTCTTAACCCCAACAAACTTATGAGACAGGTACTGTTCTTATCCCACATTTTAGAGATGTGGCAACTGAAGCACAGAGAGATTAAGTTACTTTCTCAAGGTTATATAGTTGGTAAGTTGTAGAGATTCTGATTCAGACAACCTGACACTAATGCTGCACTCTTAACCATCATACTATACTTCATTGTATCACAATGCTGTGCAATAGTATGTGGATTACAGCTACTTGCATTGCACGGAGGAGTTGGAGCAGCAAGCTACAGTCAATTTACCGCAGAAGTGGTAGGGTAAATAACTGTGTGTGTGTGTGTGTGTGTGTGTGTGTGTGTGTGTGTGTGTGTGTGTGTTTGTGTTTGGTGTAATGTGAGATGACAGGAAATTTCTGTTGTTTTTTTAAAACCAATTTCCTTTATCTGCTAGCACTGTAAAAAAGAATTCAGTAAATGTTTGAATGAATCCGCAATTTAAGCATCAATTTGTAGTTTTGGATCATAAATGTAGACATTGTCAACATGCTCACTAAATTTTTTATTTCCCCACGAGCAGTACCTTAAGCTATTAGTCTTATACATCTCATAGAGAGGAGATGGGAGGGAAGCCTGGTAGAAAAGCTCTGAATAGATGAGAGAGGGCACCCCATGAAGGGGGAGAGATTCTTTTATTCTATCTTTTCTCATTTTCTCTTTCATTAGGGACAAAAACAGTCAGGTTATTAATAATTTGAGTTTTCAGCTTTTCTATTACTAAATTTTCCTTTTCTTTACCATGAAGATTCTTTTTCTTTAACATAAGAATGGATTTACCTTCTACTTTGCCCCTTTTCATGCAAGAAGAGTGAGGAAACACTACCAGTATGTTGAGATGTTTAAGAGCTCAAGCCTTTTTTTTCATTGTCAACTTTTTTTTTTTTTTTTCTTTTTTGAGACGGAGTCTCTCTCTGTCGCCCAGGCTGGAGCGCAGTGGCGCGATCTCGGCTCACTGCAAGCTCTGCCTCCCGGGTTCACGCCATTCTCCTGCCTCAGCCTCCCTAATAGCTGGGACTACAGGCGCCCACCACCACGCCTGGCTAATTTTTTGTACTTTTAGTAGAGACAGGGTTTCACCGTGTTAGCCAGGATGGTCTCGATCTCCTGACCTCGTGATCTGCCTGCCTCAGCCTACCAAAGTGCTGAGATTACAGGCGTGTGTCACCGCGCCTGGCCCGTCAACTTTTATTTTTGTTTCAGGGGCTACATGTGCATGTTTGTTATATAGGCAAATTGTGTGTCACTAAGGTTTCATGTATGAATGATCCCATCACCCAGGTAGTGAGCGTGAGCATTGTAGCTGATAGTTTTTCAATCCTTGCTTCCCTCTCACCCTTCCTTCTATAGCCATCCCCAGTGTCTATTGTTCCCATCTTTATATCCATGTGTACTCAATGTTTAGCTCCCACTTATAAGTGAGAACATATGGTATTTGGTTTTCTCTTCCTGCATTAATTCATTTATAATTATGGCCTCCAGCTCCATCCATGTTGCTGCAAAGGACAGGATTTCATTCTTTCCTATGGCTATGTAGTATTCCATGGTATATATATATAACATTTTCTTTATCTAATCCTAGATTGATTACATATCTTTGGTATTGTGAATGGCGCAACGACAACGTCATTCTTCATGGAGTTAGAAAAACTATTGTAAAATTCATATGGAATGAAAAAAGAGCCCAAATAGCCAAAGCAATACTAAGCAAAAAGAACAAAGCCAGAGGCTTCACACTACCTGATTTCAAATTATACTAGAAGGCTACAGTAATTAAAACATCATGGTATGGTAGAAAACTTACACATAGACCAAGGAAACAGAAAATAAAGCCACACACCTGTAACCATCTGATTTTTTTTTTTTTTTTTTTTTTTTTTTTTTGTGATGGAGTCTCGTGCTGTGGCCCAGGCTGGAGTGCAGTAGTGTGATCTTGGCTCATTGCAAACTCTACCTCCCGGGTTCAAGTGATTTTCCCTGCCTCAGCCTCCCGAGTAGCTAGGATTACAGGTGCACACCACCACACCTGGCTAATTTTTTTTTGTGTTGTTAGTAGAGATGGGGCCTTGCCATATTGGTCAGGCTGGTCTTGAACTCCTGACCTCAGGTGATCCACTCGCCTTGGCCTCCCAAAGTGCTGGGATTACAGGCATGAGCCACCATGCCTGGCCAACCATCTGATTTTTGACAAAGTCAATAATAGCAAGTAATGAGGAAAGGACTCCCTATTCAATAAATGTACTGGGATAGCTCACTAGCCATATGAAGAAGAATGAAACTGGACCCTTCCCTTTCACCATACACAAAAATTAACTTAAGATGGAGGAAGAATTTAAATATAAGACCTCAAACTATAAAAATTCTAGAAGAAAAACCTAGGAAATACCATTCTGGACATTGGCCATGGAGAAGAATGTATTGCTAAGTCCCCAAAAGCAATTACAACAAAAACAAAATTTGACAAGTGGGACCTAGCTAAACTAAAGAGCTTCTGCACAGCGAAAGAAACTATCAACAGAGTAAACAGAAAACTTAAAGAATGGGAGAAAATATTCACAAACTGTGCATCTCATAGAAGTCTAATGTCCGGAATCTATAAGAAACTTAATTCAAGAAACAAAAAACAAACAGCCCCATTAAAAAATGGGCAAATGACATGATCAGACACTTCTCCCAAGAAGACATCCATGCAGACAACAAACATGAAAAAATGCTCATCACTACTAATCACCAGAGAAATGCATATCAAAACCACAATTGAGATACCGTCTCACATCAGTTAGAATGGCTATTATTAGAAAGGCAAAAAAACAACAGATGCTGGTGAGGTTGAGGAGTAAAGGGAACATTTATGCACCGTTGGTGGGAATGTAAATTAGTTCAGCCACTGTGGAAAGCATTTTGGAGATTTATCAAAGAACTTAGCATTTGACTCAGCAATCCCATTACCGGGTATATACCCAAAGGAATATAGATTATTATACCGAAAAGAAACATGTACTCATATGTTCAGCAATGTTTTGTAGTTCTCCTTCTAGAGATCTTTCACCTCCTTGGTTAGATGTATTCCGTGTGTGTGTGTGTGTGTGTGTGTGTGTGTCTGCATGTGTGTGTCTGTTGTAAGTGGGATTGTATTCTTCATTTGGCTCTCAGCTTGGACATTATTGATGTGTAGAAATGCTACTGATTTTCACACATTGATTTTGGATCTTGAACATTTACTGAAGTTGTTTATCAGTTCCAAGAGCCTTTTGGCAGAATCTTTAGGGTTTTCTAGGTAGAGAATGATATCATCAGCAAAGAAAGATAATTTGACTTCTTCTCCTATTTGGATATCTGTTATTTCTTTCTTTTGCCTAACTGTTCTGGCTAGGATTTCCAATCCTGTTTTGAATGGGGATGATTAGAGTGGGCATCCTCATCTTATTCCAGTTCTTAAGTGGACTGCTTTTAGCTTTTACCTGCTCAGTATGATGTTGGGCCTGGGCTTGTCACAGATGGCTCTTATCATTTTGAGGGATGTTCCTTTGATGCCTAGTTTGTTGAGGGCTTTTATTATGAAGGAATGTTGGATTTTATCAAAATATTGTTCTGTATCTATTGAGATGATCATGTGGTTTTTGTTTCTAGTTCTGTTTATGGGGTGAATCACATTTATTGATTTGTATATGTTGAACCAGCCCTGCATCCCAGGAATGAAGCCTACTTGGTCATGGTGAATTAGATTTTTGGCGTGCTGCTGGATTCAGTTTGCCAGGATTTTGTTGAGGAGTTTTGTATCTATGCTAATCAGGGATATTGGCCTGTAGTTTTCTTTTTTTTGTTGTGTCTTTGCCATATTTTGGTATCAAAGCGATACTGGCTTCATAGGATGAGTTAGGGAGGAGTCCCTCCTCCTCAATTTTTTGAATAGTTTCAGTAGGATCAGTAACAACTCTTCTTTATATGTTTGGTAGAATTCATCTGTGAATCTATCCAGTCCAGAGAAGAGCCCAAGCTTTGAATCAAACTTGATTTGGAACCCTGACTCTATCACTTGGTAACAGCATGCTTTTGAGCAAGTTGTTAAGAACTCTACACCTCATTTTTATCTTCTACAAAACAGGAATATTTATTGGGAACATTCATAGCTGTACATAACAAAACTTCCAATTGTCAATGGGCTTATTTTTCCCCCCACTAAGAAATACAATGGTAAGCAGCTGCTGATTTTGGTGCAGTAACTTGAAGATTTCAGGGTCAGCTTTTCTGCCTTTCTCTAGGCCATTCCCTAATTCTTTTACCTCATGGTAACAAATTGATTGCTGCGACTCCAGACATTTCGTTTTGTTCAAGGCAAGAAGAAGATAGAAGTGACAGTAATAATCATTGCTGTCTTATTTTAGTCAGAAAAGCAACATCTTCCTTAGGAACCGAGATTTCTTATGCCTCATTGGCTAGAATTGTGTGACATGGCCACTCCTAGCTAAGGAGTAAAGGAAAAGAAATATTTAGCTCTCCCAAAGGGAATCTCAAAGGCTGTTGGGTCAGCCAAATAACTATATCACAAAGGAGAATCATAGAATCTATTTCATAGGTTAAGTAAAAATTAAATTAGATTATACTACATAAAGTAATATTTCTGTGCCTGATAGTACTTAACAAGAGCTGGCCCTAGTTATCATTGTCATTCTGTATATTTCAATTACCACTATCAAGAAAGGTAACAGATATTCCCATGTCATAGTCCCCTTTATTTTGTGTCCTATCTTATCTCTAACTACTTTTTTTTAACTCTCAATACAATGATAACTGTTTCAGCAAAACTCACTGCTTGGAGTTCTCATACAAACCTTTCTGCTTCCCCTTTTCTTCTGCCTACCCTGATCCCCTACAGTGCCCTTTCCATTCTCATTGACTTAAGTAGCTCTGACTCAGCCTCTAAAACCTGCATAGGCTTCACTTCTCTGGCAACTCCCAGTCCCCTTACAAATGGGGTTAACATCCCTCTTCAATGTCCCTCAGGCCCTGAGTGTATCACTATCCTAGATTTTTACAAGGGTATGTAGGAATTTTTTCTTTACTAATGGCCTTCTGTGGCAGAATCTAAATTACTTCAGATCTAGAGGAGCTATCCTTTGTATCTTGGTGTTCACTAAATAGTTGGCAGTGAGTACACATTCATTAAGCACAACTGGGAAGTCATGTTGTATTTTTTTAATCTTCATTGTCCCCCCCATCCCAAGCTCTTCATAAATGTCTTTCTCATCTTGCCTTTTTTTCTCACCTTTCTCAGGGGATTAATGATCATCTTTTAATGAAATGATAATCAAACCATGATTTATTCTGGTGTTTGGAAAGTAAACATTTACTTAGCTTGAGCTCTTGCTGATTCTGACTGCCAGTAGTAGGGAGTTAAAGATGGAAACTACATAAACTAGCTAGAGAAAGAATCTCTGTTCTTCAGGTTTTCTGATAGCTCAATTGCCGTGGAAACAGCTGTTCCCTGGTGTTAGCTCATTAGGGTTTTTTTTTTTCCTTAAATAATTTGGAGGACAGCCATGTTCCACAGTAGACTACTTCATGGGAAAGAGCATACTTGTCGTCCCCTTCCTTATGCTTCATTCTGTACCAAACAGAAAGCAGCTATCCTTCAACATAACATAACCTATGTTAAAAATTCACTTATTATAGCAGGCAATCCATTTGATTTTTTTTTAAAAAACACTGCTAGAGAATGTATATGAAGTAAGAACAGGATACATTTTCAAAATCAAAATGATTCTAATAGATCTTATTTAATCTATGCATCTAGGGTTACAATCTTAATTCAGGTTTATCAGATATAAGTGCCACCTCTTCTTAAAGGAGAAGAATCAGCTTTCCCTGTGATTATATAAGGAAGTGAATTCTCTGTCACCTAGGACTGTGTCAGATAAAATACAGATAAGAAAAATTATTTTTTGTAGATTACTGGAGTTATGTTTTCTGTTAGTTTTGGAGAATGTTTCCCCCTGAAATCTCAAATTGCCACAAGAGGAGTCACAAAAGTATGTTACAGGTTTTCACCTGATTTTTATCAGAGCAGGCTGTTGATAGTGAATTCACTCATATTGCAAACTTTATTTTTATGGAGAAAACACTTGAATATTATGGTATATACTTGGGTTTTCTACAAAGGAATTTGAAAAATTTATCCCTTGGTTCTGTGAGGCAGAGATCGGTAAGAACTCAATTACAACTGATTTAAAACATGATTTGACTTTGAAGAAGTTCAGCCTGCCAGGAACAAACCTGCATATTTGGTACCATTGGCCTTCCCTTTAATATTTTCCATAGATTGAATAATTAGGTCTGATCATTTCTTTATTTATTAAAATTTGTCCTTCAAAAAGTCTCTAAAGCTCATTTAACAAACTGAAGCCCAAATTATTTAAAATGGCTAAAGAAACTTCCCTTGAAAAAGAATCAAGATCTTTAACTAAAACTGAGGTAGAATTTGGGCAGGAGAGAAGTGGCTCCTATCTCCCTTAGCTATAGTTGATCATCATCATTCTAACTTTAGATATATTTGAACTTTTTACCATGCTAAATTCACGTGATTCCAAAAGAAGTTTGGATTCTCATAGAAAAGTGGTAGCCTACCTAGTCAATGATCCTTCTCTAGGCAAGATATGGATTATAAAGGAAGGAGACCTTATGGAGTTGATTAAAAAAACAGCTTTGACTTTCCTATTTTGGAAAATGAACCTATGAGGAAATCTTTTAATGAGTAGTTTAGAAAGAGTGTGATGCTTTTTACTTCAGGTCTGAAATTCAACACTGTAGGAGAGAACACAACCCATCTAGCATGGACAAGAGAGTCTGAAAGTTGAAATAGCTTTCTATGTACTGAGGTCTGGAAAGAAACAAAATTTTGCAAAATAACAGAAAGAGAAATTCTATTAATGTTCCTTTGTCTATGTTGTTAGCAGCTTTTCTGTTGACTTTTGTTGTTATATCTCAGCTAGTTTTTGGAACATATTGCAATTCATTAAAAAATAAATTATAATTAATTGTTAATTTAATAACAATTTCTAAGAAAACATTGATCAGTTTCTCAAAATATTCAGCATTCAAAAAACATTAATTTTATACTTACTATGGGGAAGGTACTCTGCTAAGTATTAGAAGACAAACATGAATATGACTTAAAAGGCTTATAGTCTAGGAGAGGAAACACAAAATAATTGCAGTAAGATGCAGTGATAGAGGTTTGCCCAGAAGAGTAAAGGCCAAGTTTTATCTCACACAAAAGACTCAATCAAAGACTAGGTGTTTCTCTGTAAGGTATTTTATCTACAGAGAATAGTCAATAAATATTCATAGATATGTATGATATTGGAGCAAAGCACTGATTGAAATCTGTTATTCTTTTTATTCTTCTTTATACTTCTAACCTTAAAATACAAATTGCTTTGGGGGATACAAAATGTGTATATAATTTATAAAACACATATGAATATATGGTATAATGGATATTTACAAATATTATTTGTTACACATTTGAGTAACAGTGTGACAATACTGAATTGATTTTGGCAGACTTTGGCCTTTTTTTCTGGGGATGGACAGCGAGGACCAACATTAATAGATGCAATCAGGCAAGGTTATGTATTTATGTAATTTTAAATATAAAAGTACTCTGGGAATCCCCTGTTTTCTGAAGTATTTTTTCTAACATCATAGTCAGTATGCTAATTTTGCCTTAGTAAGGGAATTACTTCACCTCATCAATTTCATCAACACCTAGCTTTTAATCAGTTAGTCAATTAAGTAGAAATTTTGATTCTTAAATAATATGATTTTACTTATTACGTCAGTATTTATGTTTCCAGGCAAGTGTTATTCCTTGTCATTTTTAGAGATGATAACCTTCTTCCATGACTCAAAATGATTGGCAAAGTGATCTTTCAGACTCTTTCAAGTGTCTGTGACTGACCCATTCCTCTGAAAATTTCTATTTAAAAATTACATTCAGTCTATTTCTAAGACCGCAAAAATGTAAGTTCACTGTAGCATATTTGAAAATTTGATAGGCAAAATAAGAAAATTTGAACCATCTATATTTCCATCTTCTGGAAATTATAATTCTCAGTATTTTAGTTTATATGCTTCTGATTTTTAAGAGAAAGATAATTTTTAAAAATTAGATCAGGACTGGAGCAGTGGCTCACGCCTCTGTAATCCTAGCACTTTGGGAGGCCGAGGCGGGTGGCTCATGAGGTCAAGAGATTGAGACCATCCTGGCCAACGTGGTGAAACCCTGTCTCTACTAAAAATACAAAAATTAGCCAGGCATAGTGGCATGCACCTATAGTCCCAGCTACTCGGGAGGCTGAGGCAGGAGAATTGCTTTAACCTGGGAGGCAGAGGTTGCAGTGAGCTGAGATCCTGCCACCGCACTCTAGCCTGGTGACAGAGCGAGACTCCATCTCAAAAATAATAATAAATAAATAAATAAATAAATAAAATAAAATTAGATCCTATTGTAATATTGTTTTGAAATTATTTGCTTCATTCAAAGATATGGCATAAATCTCTTTCCATGCTTGGAATTCATTATATAATATAATGTACCTTATCTAATGAACACTCTATTGTTCAACTTTATGATGGTGCAAAAGTGATATGTATTCAGTATACGCCTTAATCTACCATTGGGTTATGTTCAGACAAACCCATTGTTAGTTGAAAATATTGTAAGTTGAAAGTTTTCTAACCCATTGTAAGTTGAGGAGCATCTGGTACAAATTTACTTCTTGATCACATTGCCACAATATTATAAATAGGTGGGTGGGGAGCCCCCTTCCACACAGTCATTCAGGGACCCACACTGATAGAGGCTTTTGTTTTTTACATTTAGCTTCCAGCATGGCACTGTGGATCTTCTCCATCCCAGCCAGCTATAAAAGAGAAAGAGCATGGAAGAGAGTGAAATATGTTTTTAATAGACTAGACTGGATAGTGGTATCTTCATTTCTGCTGACATTTCATTGGTTTGAATTCAATCATATGATGACATGTACACGTAAGGAAGTCTGGAAAATGTAGCTTTAGCTGTGAGGATAAGAAAAAAAGTTGTGAATGTTGATGAGCATTTTATAATCTCTGCTATACCACCACTTGTTAACATGCTTTAATCCAGAGTTATTAGGCCTAAAAATCCAATGTAATATTACGTAGCCACGTAAAATCAATGGTTCTGGTTGCTTGCAGGATCAACATAAAATTTGGCCTAAATATGTAATTTCCATGTGAATGGCTTCTATTTTCATCCAGTATGAAATTTGAACAATAGATGAACTGAGCACCTCTTTGATTTCTTCAGTAAATAGTCCCATCATACCAACACATTAACAAGCCATGTAGAAGTGATCTACAATTTCATAGGAGTGGCAGACAACATTCACCATACAGCAAACGGCTCAATACGTCTTCATCACACATTTTCATTCTCTTCCAAAGTCTTCTTTCAACTGTGTGGCCATTTGAAGACTTAAAAAAAAAAACTTTTCCAGCATGAAGGCCCTAAATCTTCCCAGCTTCTATGTCCTGTACCTATATCAACTTTCTTATATATCTTGTAATAGACCAGATATACTAAACATGCATACCCACACTTATCACCTTATTTAGGAAAAAACATAAGACCCTTTAAATTACTGATTCCATCCTCCTCAAAAAGCAGTAAGGGATGATAAATTGCATCCTGCCCTCCCCACCCGCCACTGTACAAGTTACATCAGAGGGCTTTTTGGCAGGCTCATTTCTACCTTTTAAAATTTTATCTCTAGTTTTCCCCTTCATGCCTCCTACTATACTCCGATTATTCTGAACTCCTCTCACCATTCCTTGAACACATTATGGTGGATTTTTTTTTTCATATCTCTAGGGCCTTTGTAGAGACTACAGCCTCCACTCAGAACCCTTCTCCTGCTTCTACATGTCAAAATCCCATAAACCCTAAGGGCTGGCTTAAATGTCTCCTTCACTGTGGAGCCTTACCTACCCTTATTTCACTGCTCTCACCTGCACAGAATTTATCGCTCTTTCTTCTCTGCTCTGATAGAATTCTGTACACATTTCTATTTTAGTACTTATTGCATTGTCCAATATGTTATTCAGGTATCTAGTTCTTCAGAACAGAGAGATTTTGTCACCTTTGAATTCTCAGTGTAGTACCTAAGATGGGGCTTGAAACACAATTTCTCAGTAAATGTTTGTGGATGCAAGAAAAACTGTCCTGAGAGCTGAAAGCTGGCCAAGAGACAGGGAGGCTCTCAGTCCATGACCAAAGGTTGAGTAACTAGTCTGGAACGCAGAGCACTCCCATGAGGGAAGCCTTCAGGGTAACTTTAATTCTTTCCCCCAAAGTGCTAACCTTGCAGGGGAAAAAACATTTTTGGAGCTATTTTAATTTGCTAGTTTCCAACAGGTTCTTAAATTACACTTTCTGTGAAGAGAATGCTGAAAGAGAGAGGAGATTAAGTAAAAGGAGAATACCAAGCCAGAAGCTAAGGACATTCCGGAAATGTTATGAGAGTTAAAATGTGTAACTTTTCCCTTCACTTCCTGGGTTTACATGCATTTGATGTAGCTTGACCTATTGAACTCAGCTTGGGTTTCCCTGTGGAGTCTCTTTCAGGCCAAACTATCTATCTACTGTAACAGATAGAGAAATAACCATATATCCCTAACAGTTCCATACATGCCTATGAATTAATAAAATAATCCAGAAACTAAGTTTTCTAGCGCAATTTAGAAAGTAATTAACAACACTATGAATCTTTGCATGGAGGAACATGTTGACTGTGTAGTCAGTAACCCAGCCTTCTTTGTTATTATTTTGACATTGATGCTAAAGCTGACCAGAGATAGGTGAGTAAAGTGATACCCCATCAGAAAATTAACGTACATCCTCCAGAGAATTAGGCAATAGAGATATATCCAAAGTATGATAGATGTCCTTTTATACCAACTGGAATGGTAGTTGTTTAGTGTATTATTTAGGCAACTCTAGCTGCTATTTACAAATAAATCTCCAAGTCTCAATGGTTTAACACAAAAATGTATTTCTTCCTCATGTTGGGCAACTCACCTCCAAATGATGATGGTTTAGGGATAATGGTTTCTTTTCCATGGTTTCTTCCATCCTGTGGCTCTGGCAAATTCAACA
Source organism: Pongo pygmaeus (assembly GCF_028885625.2). Lineage (NCBI taxonomy): Eukaryota > Metazoa > Chordata > Mammalia > Primates > Hominidae > Pongo > Pongo pygmaeus. Next base: position 33,609,585 of record NC_072377.2, on the reverse strand, counting down.
TAGGACTCTCCCAAGATTTCCCTGTGGGTTGTCTTCATCCTAGGCAGTGAAAAGGGGGAAACAGCACAGAGGCTCTTATGTGGGAGGGCTTTATGCATCAGGTCTGGAAAGGGTGCACGTTACCTCTAAGTCCATTCCTTTGGCAAAAAGCCAATCACAAAACCATGCCCAACTCCAAGAAAAACTGGAAACGTATTCATGCTGTTGCAAGGAGCAGGAAAGTGGTGTGGTAGTCAATGCCATAATCTATTGAGGAAATAAATGTGGTTTAAAAAGGAAATAAGAAAAATTTACAGTTGATCCTCATTATTCATGGATTTCATATTTGCAAATTCACCTATTAGCTAAAACTTATTAGTAACCTCATAGTCAATACTTACAGTGTTTTCTTAGTCATTGTGAACATGCACAGAACAGTGAAAATTTTGAGTCACCCTATGTGCATGTCCCCAGCTGAAGCTGAATAAGGTGATATTGTGTATTCTTGCTTCAGCTCTCATCTGTAAACAAATGTGCTTTTCAAGTCTATTTAATGCCATTTTTTTTATGTTTTTGTGCTATTTTGTTAGTGATTTCACTGTTTAAAAGACTCCCAAGCACTGGGCTGAAGTGTTATCTAGTGTTCCTTAGTGAAAAAGGCTGCAATGTGCCTTATGGAGAAAATATGAATGTTAGACAAGTTTTGTTTAGGCATGAGTTATATTTTCTTGACAGCTGTGAGTTCAGTGTTAATGAATTGAAAATATATATTAAATAAGATATCTTTAAACAGAAACACATGTGAAACAAGATTGCATATTGATTGATGGGTGAAATTGTGACCAGAAGCTTGCAAGAGCCTAGCCTTTTATTTTCCCAAGGAGCAATAGTTTAATATTTGCTAATTCAGTGTTCATGATGATTTTATAGAACACAACTACCATGAATAACAAGAATTGATTGTTTGTGTTTGTGTGTATGTGTATTTTTAACTTTCTATCCCATTCTTTTTTGTTTGTTTGTTTACATATTATGTCAAGTACTGCTTGTTGCTTACCCCGAAAGGCAATCTCCACTTCCCTCTAATGTCCTGGTTTTGTACACTAACAAAACCCTGATTTTGTTCAGACATCGGAAAGAGAAGAGAATCTAGATCTCAGCTAATGTCAGTGAGTACTTTGGCATGGCTGAAGTCACATGGAAGAAGTGGAAACAAATGAGACTGTAATATTAAGTTGACACAGATAGTAAAAGATTTTATGTATCATACTCAAGGTTTGAAATTTATCCTATAAGCCGGTGGATGTCAAACTTTTTTAAAGCAATTAGATACTTTAAAAACAAACAAAATCTTACCTAGAATACCAATACATAAAATAAGTAAAAGCGGAGTTCCTCTGAAATGGAAAGTGGGAGTCAGGAATCTTACTTATCTATCCTCTTCCTTTTTCTTCATGCTAACCCTTATATAACCCTAGTATTTGACAAACTATGACTTGAAAATCCACTAACAGAATCAGCAAGAGATTACCTGATATCTTAAAATAAAACTTTATTGAAACATAATTTAAATAACATAAAATTCACCCATTTAAAGTCAACAATACAATGGTATTTACTGTATTCACAGAGTTGTACAACCATGCATGCATATTCCACTACAATGTTTTCTAAATATTGGCGTCGCCCCCACTTCCCCACAAATACCCTTATTACCCCTGAAGCAACCATTAATCTGTTTCTATCTTTATAGATGTTGCTATTCTGGACATTTCATATAAATAGAATCTTATGACTGAGTGACAGCCTTCTTTAACTCTATTGTGATTTCTTTTTTGACTTATTGGTTATTTAGAAGTGTGTTGTTTAATTTCCACATATTTGTGAATTTCTCAAATTTCTTTGTTATTGTTTTCTAATTTCACCCTTTGTGGCTGGAGAACATACTTTGTATGATTTCAATTCTTTTCATCCTTTTGCATGTATTAAGGCTTGTGTTACAGACTAGTGTATGGCCTATTGTAGAGAATGTTGCATGTGTTTATTATAGTTGGGTAGAATGTTTTATAGATGTCTGTTAGGTCTAGTTGATATATACTGTTGTTCTAGTCTTCTATTTTTTTGTTGCTCATCTGTCTAGTTATTCTATCCATTATTAAAAGTAGGGTTTTAAAATACCCCACTACTATTATTGAAATTTTTACTTCTTCTTTCCATTTTTTCTCTGGTTTTGCTTCATGTATTTTAGGGCTCTGTGGTGCATTTATGGTGCATATTGGGTCATATATATTTATAATTGTTATTTATCCTTGATAGATTGACCCTTTTGTCATTATCCTTTTATCACTATAAAATGTTCCCCTCTCTCTTTAGTAACTTGTTTTTTGTTTGTTTTAAAGTCTGTTTCTTCTGATACTAGTATAGACACTCCTGGTTTCTTGTGGTTGCTGTTTGCTTGATGTTTTCAATCCTTTTACTTTCAACCTATTTGTAACTTTTACCTAAAGTGGGTCTTCTATAGATGACATATAATTGGAAGTGATTTACTTATCCAGTCTGACAATCTCTGCATTTTGATTGGAATATTTTGTCTGTTCATATTGAATGCTATTATATATTTACATAATCAATATATAGTTATATGTCTGACACTTTACTACTTTTTGTTTTTTATATGTCTAATGTCTTTTTTGTTCTTCTAGTCCTTCTGTATTATTTTCCTTGCATTAAATAAATATTTCTAGTGTAACATTTTAATTTTTCAAATTATCTTTTTTACTGTATTTTTGAGATTTTTAAATGATTTCTCTAAAGTTTGTAATATACAACCTTGAATCTATTTCAGATTTATACTAAGTTAATTCCAGTAGCATATAAAAACATTGCTTCTGATTAGCTCCAGTCCTTTTTCTCCTTTTAGTGCTATTTTGTGATGCATATTACAGCTACATATATTATAATCTCTATAATACTTCCTTATAATTACTTTAAGTAAGTGTCTCAAAGAAGCTGAGAAAAAAAGGGGACACAGTATATAATTATAGAGTGTGTTATGTTAATCTTTTGATTTATCATTTGTAATTCTTTTCATTTGTTCCTGTGAATTTAAGTTACTATCTGGTGTCATTTCCTTATTTCAATAAAACTTTGCTCCCACCTACCTCCTCCTCTATACTGTTATTGTCAAAAATTGTATTTCTCTATGTTAAAGACCCGCAACATACATATTAGTTTATCAAATTGCTTTTTAAATTATTTAAAAGAAAGGGGTAAAACTGTCCATTCACACTTTCTTTCATAATTACATTATTATTTTTATTGGTATTCTTTGTTTATTCATGCAAATTCAAATTACCATCTGGGATCACTTACTTTTAGCCTAGAGAACTTTGTAAAAATGTATTTCTTGAAAGGCGGATCTGATAACATTGAATTCTCTCAGTTTTTGCTTATCTGGAAAAGTCTTTATTTTGTCTTTATTCAGCACATTGAATATATCATCTCACTGCCCTCTGATTTCCATTGTTTGTGATAAGTCAGCTGTTATTAAGGTAACCTATGTCATGAGTCCTTTCTCAACTTGTTTCTTCATGATTCATTGGCTTTGCCTTTTGACAGTTTCATTATGATGTGTCCGGGTGTGGATTTTTTTTATTTTATCCTCTTGGAGTTTGCTGAGGTTCTTGGATGGATAAATAATATTTTTCAAGAAATCTGGGAAGTTTTCAGCCATTATTTCATTGAATATTCTGTTCCTTTTTCTCTCTCTTCTCCTTCTGGATCTCTCATTGTATGTATGTTGGTATGCTTAATGGTGCCCCACATTTATCAGAAGCTCTGTTAATTTTTTTTCATTCTTCTTTCCTTTCTGTTCTTCAGATTGCATCATCTCTATTGCTCCATCTCCACAAATTCTTTCATTTGCCTGTTCAAATCTGCTATTGAATTTCTCTAAGGAATTTCTCAAAACAGTTATTGTACCTTCAATTTCATGATTTCTATTTGGTTATTCATATACTTCATATCTTTTTTGAAATATTATCTATTTAATGAGATGTCATCATAACTTCATATTTCTTCAAGCACGGTTTCCTTTAGTAAATTTTATATTTATAATGGTTGCCTTGAAGTCTTTCTTAAATCCAACATCTGGCCCTCTGACAGAATTTTGTAACCTGCTTTATTTTCTGTGTATAGATCACACTTTTCTATTTCTTTGAAGTCTCCATTGAAAGTGCATATTTTAAGTAATATGCTGCAGCAACCCAGAACGTGATTCTCCTTCATTTTCTACAGGTCTATTTTTGTTATTATTGTTTTGTTTAGTAATTTTGCCAGGCGATTTCAGTGAAGTCCATTTTCCCTGCAGGGTGAAACTTCTGACGATGGTTGTCAAAGGGCACAACCTTGGGCATAGGCATAGTAACCTTGTAATGAGAGCGGTTTTAATGGAGTCTCTTTGATTGTCTCTTTTCCTTATCTCTCTGTTAAGCTGTGTGCCTCATATTATATCATACCCAGATATTAGGCTTCACTGATTTTAGACATATTATTCTATTGTTTTCAATAATATACTAGGGCATAGATTGTTCCACAGTCAGAACCATTTACATTTTTGAGTATAGTTTTTGAGACTAGTTTTTGAGTTCTTTAGCTGTCTCTCTCCCTTGTTCCTTCTGGTAAACTGGATGGCCTGAAGTTTAGCTTGTCTCTTTCATGGAACTAAGCAGCCTCCTTTTAATTGCTTACTATCAAAATCCTCATTGTTTCCAAGAGTGTTTCTAGGCTTGAACTTTCCCATACTCTGTTTTAATAAAGGCAGTTCCTTTGAGGAGAGCCTCCGAGCTCTGCATTCTTATGGACTACCTCTTTCACTGGGAAAAATCTCTGAGCCACTACTGCAGGTGCTTTATTGCACTGGTATATTAGTTTCCTAAGGATGCTGTGAGAAAGTGCCACAACTGAGGGGCATCAAACAACAGAAATTTTTTCATTCACAGTTCTGGAGATTAGAAGTCTGAAACTGAGATGTCAGTAAGGCCATGCTCTTTATGAAGACTCTAAAAGACAATCTGTCTGACGTCCTTCTCTTAGTTTAGTTACTGGCAATCAGAGGCGTTCCTTGTCTTGCAGCTTTATCATTCTAATTTCTGTCTCCTTCATCATATGATCTTCTTCCTGTGTCATTCTTTGTGTCTTCTTTTCTTTTTTTTTTTTTAGATGGAGTCTTGCTCTGTCTCCAGGCTGGAGTGCAGTGGCGTGATCTTGGTTCACTGCAACCTCCACCTTCTGGGTTCAAGCGATTCTCCTGCCTCAGCCTCATGAGTAGCTGGTACTACAGGCATGCACCACCACGCCCAGCCAATTTTTGTATTTTGTATTTTTAGTAGAGATGGGGTTTCACCATGTTGGCCAGGATGGTCTCCATATCTTGACCTTGTGATCTGCCTGCCTCGGCCTCCCAAAGTGCTGGGATTACAGGTGTGAGACTGTGCCTGGGCTTGTCTTCTTGTAAATACATCAGCCATATTAGATTAGGGCTCACTCTAATGACCTCATCTTCACTTTTTTACATCTGCAAAAACCTTATTTTCCTAGAGGTCACATTCAAAAGTACCAAGGTTTAGGACTTCAACATATCCTTTCTGGGGACACAAAACCCATAAAAGCAAGGGAGCCTAGACAATGTGATCTGCAGGAATTAGCATCTCAGGGCACAAAGCAGCAATAGAAAAGTAGACAGTGATTAAGGGCATTACTAATGGAGACTTAGTCTGTTTTATGCTGCCATAGCTGAATAACATGGACTGAGTAATTTTTAAAAAATAGAAGTTTATTTGGCTGAAGATTATGGAGGCTAGGAAGTCAGAGATTAAGGGGTCACACCTGGTGAGGACCTCCTTGCTGCCTCATAACATGGTGGATGGCATCATATGTTGAATAGCATGCAAGAGAAAGAGAAAGCCAAACTTGTTTTTATAACAAACCCATTCTCATGATAACAAACCCACTTCTGCAATAATGATATTTATCCATTCAAAAGGGTAAAGTCCTCATGACCTAATCATCTCTTAAGGGTCACACCTCTCAACACTGTTGCATTGGGGGTTAAGTTTTTAACACATGAACTTTGGGGACACATTCAAACCCTTTCTCAAAAGTAGCTGACATGTGGCAAACCCTGGAATCAGAAAAGCAGAGTCCAAAAACAATTTGGCTGTGTATCTTCAAAACTGTACAGTACATAGGGTGCCATGATCATTGACTTCAAATTTCCCTTCACTTTGGCATGTATTACCTCCCTGGTGGAATTGTATGATAGCCTATTGTCACATAACATTAAAATCACTAAATAAAATTTCCTTGTTGTGATTTCATGTTCAGCAAACTGATCATAATTTGGCTTTTCACACAGTTTTTCCATAGGCAAATAATGTACTAACTGTTACAGTAGGTAGTCAGGCAGACATGAGCAGGTTAGGAGACACACCCCACCCACCAGGAATGTCAGGTGACCGTCATATGGTGGTTAGGCAGTTATAAGATGTCTCTCTAAAATAATAATTGGTTGCAGCCAGCACCAGGGAAAGGCAGTCTCCCAATAGGTAGAAATACCTGAAACTGGTAATCAGCAGCTTCCCAGTAAGATCTCAGGAGTTGGGCAAGTGGGCTCAACCATGCTCACTAAAAGGCAAAATGGTAGCGTTTAACTGATGTATGACCTTTCTTTAGGAACCATACTGGTAAGGGAAAAATACCACAAGTGAGCATGTGTACAACTTCGGTAAACACACTATGCATGAGGCCCCTCCCTAGTGCTAGCAGGCCACTGCACATGTGGACAGCCCACCCTAAGGGAAGAATCAGGGGAGAAGTAATGCAACCCTGGGAGCGTGCCAAGACCCCATATCAAAGTCAAATCACACACTTGAGAGATCAAGTCATCCGCTTGGCCCTTTTCCAAGTGTACTTTACTTCCTTTGGTTCCTGTTCTAAACTTTTTAATAAACTTTCACTCCCACTCTAAAACTTGCCTCAGTCTCTCATTCTGCCTTATGCCCCTGGATGGAATTCTTTCTTTTGAGGAGGCAAGAACTGAGGTTGCTGCAGACCCATACAGATTCACTGCTGATAATACTAACCACCTTATTTGAATGTTCTCATCTGAAAAATCATCCTTACTTCTATTGTAAATTGGCATTTTATGTGCTGGTCTGGAAAAAAATCCTTATTGTACTGGCTATGAAGAACTGAGGCTAACATTGACTTCTTAATCAAATTTCTACCCTTCAAGTCACTGCCATAGCAGCCAGCTAGCCTAAGAAGATGACTCTTCTGCCTCTACTTTATATTTATAATAATTAGGTATGAGTACTGAGTAAAAAACTAAAATTTATTGAATACTTATTATTTACTATGATATATGCAATGGACTAAAGGCCTTTATATGCCCAAAATTCATATGCAACCACCAAAATCCTAACCCCAGTGTGATGACATTAGGATGCGGGGCCTTTGGGAGGTAATTAGGTCATGAAGGTAGACTCCTCATGAATGGCATTAGTGCCTTATTATAAAAAGAGAGCTCTCTTGCCTTCTTTCCACCATGTGAGGGATCAACAAGTTGTCAGCTGTGTGCAGCCCAGAAGAGAGCCCTCACCAGAACCTGACCCTGCTGGCATCTTTATTTTGGACTTGCCATTCTTAAGAAGTGTGAGAAATAAATTTATTTTGCAAGCCACCATGTTTATGGTACTTTGTGATAGAAGCCCGAACTAAAATAGCATATAAAGGTTGTATATGCTGTTTCATTCAATTCTCGTAATAATCTTGTGAAATATTCTCACTTTACGTCCATGGAAACTATGGCAAAGGGAAGACAATTTCAGTGCCCCAGGTAGTAAGTTGTAGAGCTGGGATTTGAACCCATGTCTTTATGACTCCAGAGCCTGTACTATTTCCATGACAACATGCTTCTTTTCTGACTGTTGATTTTGTTGACCAATGACCAAAGGATATTTTCATGGTAATTTAATTTACTAGGTCTTTAATTAACACCTAATTTTATTTCATATATTGATAGGCGTTGTGGGGAACATGAAAGAATTTAAAGAAATTGCCTCTTTCTTCTGGAATCTTATAATCTAATTTAACAAAAAGGCAGTGCTTGAGTCCCAGAATAACATTTGTGAATTATAAATGCTGTGGGAAGTCAGAAATCAGTAAATAATTGATATAGATATGAAATACCTCATGGAGGTTAAACAGTTTATACAGAGGGATATTTTAGGCAAAAGATCTACCATTAATGAGCATATTTGGGTGAGAATGAGTGTAACATATTTAGGAATAGAGAGAAGACAATCCTAGGTAGAGCAGAGGGGATGTAAAATGTAAGAAAGAAAATAGTAGGTCAATAAGTAGTCAGGCAAGACCTCAGCCTTGGAACATCTGATTGATGTCTAAGCTTGAGTTTTCAGTCATTGTAGAAGTACTGAAGGGTATTGTACAATGCTGATTTTGAAAAAATATATATATTTTCTGAAAATTAGCCTGTCAGGAGTATGTGAATAACAAGGAGTCAAAGATAAGAGTTTGGTAAGCAAGTTATCAGAATAGGAAGTCTCAGGCTGTGCTCACTCTCCTCGACACACAGAAAGTTCAATGAGCAACTATCTACAGACCATAACATCTCTCTGAAAATTTCAATACTTGGAAACAAGGTTGAGACACCCATGTGGTCCGTGGAACTAAATGATAACTGAATTAGAAAAGTCTCGCTTTGGCCGGGCATGGTGGCTCACGCCTGTAATCCCAGCACTTTGGGAGGCTGAGATGGGTGGATCACGAGGTCAGGAGATCGAGACCATCCTGGCTAACATGGTGAAACCCCGTCTCTACTAAAAAATAGAAAAAATTAGCCAGGGGTGGTGGCCGGCACCTGTAGTCCCAGCTACTCGGGAGCTGAGGCAGGAGAATGGTGTGAACCCAGGAGGCGGAGCTTGCAGTGAGCTGAGATCACGCCACTGCACTCCAGCCTGGGCAACAGAGCAAGACTCTGTCTCAAAAAAAAAAGAAAAGAAAAGAAAAGAAAAATCTCACTTCAGCTGTGTCACTACCCCCCCAGCCCCCTTGAAGTTGGCACAGTGCCAGACAGAGAAGATTCCCCTGGACCCACAGTTTTTATAGTGGGAATAAAGAATTGGAGGCAGTTATCCAGTGTCCCGAGCATTCTGAGATGTTTCCCAGGAAGCCTATTCAGGCCTCATCTTATGGGATACACTGAGGATAATGACATAGCTAAACTGTTCAAAGTCAAGTAGAAACAGAGAATGAAGGTGGAGCTCACAGTGACCAGTGTGTGGATCTTGGTGGCACCTCTGTGTTCCTACCAATTGTGGCACCCAATTGGAGAGTCCAGCAAGTGCATAGCACACCTGCAAAGCTGAACTGGTTGCTTTCAGAAGAACAGTGAAAAGTTTAACTTTGGCTTGAGTCTCTAGACAACTAGTCTCCACAATCAGCCTCTTGAGACACCCCAACCACTTCACCTGGGCAAGGAGATGCTTGCCTCAGCCCATTCAGAGAAGCTTAGGGGCTAGAAGTGCTTGACCTGCAAGTGAAGAATGGCTCAGTTTAGCCAAAAAGCCCCTGGTGACCCCATTCAGGCAAGGAGATATTCACTTCTTCACATTTCAGAGAAGCATAGGGACTAGACCTGCTCAACCTTGGAAATTAAACAACAGTTTGACTCAGTCAAAAGTTCACTCTATGGCTCTGCCTGGACATGGAGGCAATCCCTAATTATGCATTTCTAAGGAGCATAGCCTCAGGTTCCACCCTTCTTGAGTAGCAACTCTGCCTAACCTCAGAGGTCAGGGCCACTGTAGACCTGCCCAGTTGCAGATTCCGAATAGTGGAACTGCCCAGCCAGGAAATACATCCTGTGACCAGCCTGACCAGACGCCATCACAGTACCAAGCCAGAAGCTCTGCCTGATAGCAGAGCCCAGCAAGTGATCTCACTGGACAGCTGAGTCCAGCCAGTAGCCCCATCTGACATCAGAGCAAAGACAATAACTCAGCCACCTAGAGAACCCACACAAACTCTTCCTACCTAAGGTTGTCACCAGCTTGCCATTTTAGAATTTCAGGCTACATAAATATTGAAGACCTATCCCTGCCAAAGAACACCTGTAAAAGTTGGAAGAGGAGGCTCTCTCTTTAAATGCACAGACAACACCACAAGGATTATGAGGAATCAAGAAATCATTACACTTCTAAGAAATACAGGTCTATAAAATGACTGAAAATGAATTCAGAATAATCCTCTTAAAGAAATTCAGTGAACTACAAGAATGTGTGGATAGAAAATTAAGTGAAATTTGGAAAACAATACACAAACAAAGCTGGAAGTTCAACAAATAGAAACAATTTTTTTTTTACAAAACTAGAAATCCTAGAGATGAAGAATACAATGACTAAACTGAAAAAATGCACTAGAAAACTTCATCAGCAGACTTCACCAAGCAGAAAAAGAATCAATAAGCTTGAAGAAAAAGCATCCGAAATTATTCAGTCAAAGGAGCAGAAAAACAAAAGAATGAAGAAAGCCTGTGGGAATTATTGAACACTATCAAGACACCAAACCTTCGCATAATAGAAGTATCAGAGAAGAAAAAATAGAGAAAGGGCCAGAAAGCATATTTCTGGAAATAATGCCTGAAAACTTCCTCAATTTGGGGATAGATGCCAACATTCAGGTATAGGAAGTGCAGAGGTCTACAAATTCTACCAAAAGAAGAGTTCACAAAAACATGTAATAATCAAAATATCAAAAATCAAAGGCAAAGAATCCTGAGATCAGCAAGAGATAAGATATATAAAGGAGTCTCAATATCACATGTAAAGGAGTCTCAATATGACTATCAGCAGATTTCTCAGCAAAAACCCTACAAGACCGGAGAGAGTGTGATATTATATTCAAAGTGCTAAAGGAGAAACACTGACGACCAAGAATACTTTACATAGTAAAGGTCTCTTTCAGACATGAGGGAGAAATAAAAACTTTCACAGATGAATAAAAACTAAAGGAGTTCTTTACCAGTAGATGTGCCTTACAAGAATTGCTAAAGGGAGTTATTTAATCCAAAACAAAAGGCTGTTAATTGACAACATAAAACAAATGAAAGCACAAAACTGAATGTCAGTAATACAGAGCCATGTTGAGAATACTTTGGGAATGTAAAAATGGTGTTTAAAGCAATTTTATCTCTGGCACAAAGGTTAAAATACAAAACTATTAATAAAAACTATAGCCAAAATAAATTGTCAAGGGATACACTTTACAAAATGATGTCCATTGTGACATCAAAGATGTAAAATGTGGGGAAGTGGAGTAAAAATGTAGATTATGACATCAAAGTTGACATTAGCTTGAAATAGTCTGTTGTAAGTATAATATGTTCTATGTAAGTATCATGGTAAACATAAAGGAAAAATCTTTAGTAGAATCACAAGGAAAAAAAAGAATTCAAAGCATACCACTACATAAAACCATCAAACCATAAAGGAAGACAGCAAGAGAGGAAGAAGGAAGTAAAATAACTATAAAACAACCAGAAAACAATTCACAAAATGATAGTAACATGTCCTTACCTATCAATAATTTCCTTGAATGTAATGCATGAAATTCTCCCATAAAAATACATGAAGCAACTTAACGGAAAACAGCAACAACAACATGACCCAACTATCTGCTGCCTAAAAGGGACCCACCACATTTTTAAGGATACATATACACTGAAAGTGAAGGCATGGAAAAAATATTATTCCACCTAAATGGAAACCAAAAGAAAGCAGCAGTAGCTATACTTATATCAGAAAAAATAGACTTTAAGTCAAAAACTGTAAAAAGAGACAAGGACGGTATATAATGACAACTGGATCAATTCCTCAAGAGGATTTAACAATTGTAAATATATTTGCACCCAATATTGGAGCACCTAAATATATAAAATAAATATTAAAGGATATGAAAGGAGAGATAGATATTATTCAGTACAACAATAATAGGGGATATTAATATTCCACTTTCAACAATGGGCAGATCATCCAGACAGAAAATTAATAAGAAAACATTGGACTTGAATAGCACCCTAGACTAATTGGACCTACCAGACTTATACAGAACATTCCATCCAACAGCAACAGAATACACATTCTTCTGAAGTACACATTTGACATTCTCTAGGATAGATAATGAAAGGTCACAAAATAAGTCTTAGCAAATTAAAAAGACTAAAATCATATCAAGTATCTTTTCCAACCACAATGATATGAAACTAGAAATCAATAACAGGAAGAATTTTAGAAAATTCACAAATTTATAAAAATTAAACAACATGCTCCTGAATGGGCAACAAATTGAATTAAAAGAGAAATTTAAAAATATCTTGAGACAAACCAAAATGGAAATACAACATACCAAAACTTACAAGATACAGAAAAAGCAGTTCTAAGAGGTAAATTTATAATACATGCCTACATCAAAAAAGATATCAAATAAACAACTTAATGTTACTTCTCAAAGAAGTAACATTAGAAAAAGAACAAACTAATCCTGACACTAAAAAAGGAAGGAAGTAATAAAGATTAGAGCAGAAATAAATGAAATAGAGATTAGGAAAAAATCTTGTCTGATCTCAGAAGCTAAGAAAGGTTAGTACTTAGGTGGGAGACTAGAAAAACAATACAAAAGATTGATGAAGCTAAGAGTTGATTTTTGGGAAAGATAAGTGAAATTGAAAAACCTACATCTAGACCAAGAAAAAAGAAAAAGACTCAAATAAATACAATCATAAATGAAAGAGGAGATATTGCAACTTATACCAGAGAAATACAAAGGGTCACAAATGATGATTATGAACAATTATACACAAATTATCTAACCTAGAAAAAATGGTTAAATTAATAGACATGTATGCTCTACCATGAATGATAAAGAAATAGAAAATCTGAACATACCAATAATAAGTAAGAAGATTTAATCAGTAATACAAAGTCTTCCATCAAAGAAAAGACCAGGACCTATGGCTTCACTGCTGAATTCTACCAAATGATTAAAGAAGAATTAGCACCAATCCTTCCCAAACACTTAGAAAAAATTGGTGAGGATGGAATACTTCCAGACTTTTTAATGAAGCTAGAATTACCCTGATACTAAAGCAGAAAAGAACATTACAAGAAAAGAAATTACATAAATTTAATATTCTCTATAAATTTTGATGCAAAAATCTTCAACAAAATACTAGCAAATCAAATTCAACAATACATTAAAAGAATCATTTGCCATGATCAAGTGTGATTTTCCCCAGTATACAAAAATGGTTCAACATACACAAATCAATAAATGTGACACACCACATTAACAGAATGAAGGACAAAAAGAAAACCACCAAAAATCATCTCATTTGATACAGAAAAAGAAACTGACAAAATTTAACATCCTTTGATGATAAAAAATCTCATCAAATTAAGTATAGAAGGAATGTACCTCAACACAATAAAGGCCGTATATAATAAGCCCACAGCTAACATACTCAACAGTGAAAAATAAAAAGCCTTTTTTCTAAGATCTGGAAAAAGATAGGGATGCCCACGTGTGGCACTTGTATTTAACATAGTGTTGGAAGTCTTTGCCTAAGCAATTAGGCAAAAGAAAGAAATAAAATGTATTCAAAAGGAAAGGAAGTGAAATTGTTACTTTTTGCTGACAACATGATCTTATCTATAGAAAACCTGAAGATTCCACCACAAAACTATTAGGACTAATACACAAATACAGTAAAGTTTCAGGATACAAAATCAACACACAAAAATTAGTAATATTTCTATACATTAACAATGAACTACTTAAAAAAGAAATCAAGAGAACAATCTCATTTACAATAGCCATAAAAAATGTTACTTAGAAATAAGTTTAACCAAGGAAGTGAAAGACCTGTATGCCGAACCCTTTAAAACATTGATTAAAGAAATTGAAGAGCCCAGGCATGGTGGCTCACACCTGTAATCCCAGTAGTTTGGGAGGCCAAGGTGGGTGGATCACTTGAGGCCAGGAGTTAGAGACCAGTCTGGTCAACATGGCGAAACCCCATCTCTACTAAAAATACAAAAATTAGCTGGGTATGGTGGCAGGTGCCTGTAACACTAGCTACTTGGGAGGCTGAGGCAGGATAATTGCTCAAACCTAGAGGGTAGAGGCTGCAGTGAGCCAAGATCACACCATTGCACTCCAGCCTGAGTGACAGTGTGAGACTCTATCTCAAAAAAATTAATTAATTAATTAATTAATTAATTAATTAATTTGAGAAAACACAAATGGAAAGATATCCCTGTACTCATGGATTAGAAGAATTATTATTGTTAAAATGTCCAGCCAAAGCAATCTATAGATTTAATGCAATCTTTATCAAAATTCCAATGTTATTTTTCCTACAAATAGAAAACAATTATGTACTGGTCTGTTTTCACGCTGCTGATAAAGACATATCTGAGACTGGGCAATTTACAAAAGAAAGAGGTTTATTTGACTTACAGTTCCACGTGGCTGGGGAAGCCTCAAATTCATGGCAGAAGGTGAAAGGCACCTCACACATGGCAGCATACAAGAGAAAAGAGCTTGTGCAGGGAGACTCCTGTTTTTAAGACCATCAGATCTCCTGAGACGTATTCACTGTCATGAGAACAGCACAGGAAAGACCTGCCTGCATGATTCAATTACCTCCCAAGAGGTCCCTCCCACAATATGTGGGAATTCAAGATGAGATTTCAGTGGGGACACAGCCGAACCATATCATTCTGCCCCGGCCCCTCCCAAATCTTATGTCCTCACATTTCAAAACGAATCATGCCTTCCCAACAGGCCCCCAAAGTCTTAACTCATTTCATCATTAACGCAGGAGTCCACAGTTCAAAGTCTCATCCAAGACAAAGCAAGTTCCTTCTGCCTATGAGCCTGTAAAATCAAAAGCAAGTTAGTTACTTTCTAGATGCAATGTGAGTACAGGCATTGAGTAAATACAGCCATTCCAAATGGGATAAATGGGCCAAAACAAAGGCGCTACAGGCCCCATGCAAGTCTAGAATTCATCAGGGCAGTCAAATTAAGCTCCAAATGATCTCCTTTGACTCCATGTATTACATGCAGGTCATGCTGATATAAGAGGTGGGTTCCCATGGTCTTGGGCAGCTCTGTCCTTGTGGCTTTTCAGGGTACAGCCTCCCTCCCATCTGCTTTCACAGGCTGGCACTGAGTGTCTGAGGCTTTTCTAGGCACACAGTGCAAGCTGTTGGTGGATCCACCATTCTGGGGTGTGGAGGATGGTGGCCCTCTTCTCACAGCTCCATTAGATGGTGCCCCAGTAGGGACTCTGTGTGAGGGGTGCAACCCCACATTTCCCTTCCACACTGCCCTACCAGAGGTTCTCCATGAGGGCCCCACCCCCTCAGCAAACTTTTGCCTGAGCATCCAGGTGTTTCCATATACCTTCTGAAATCTAGGCGGAAATTCCCAAACCCCAGTTCTTTACTTCTGTGCACTTGCAGGCTCAATACCACATGGAAGCTGCCAAGGCTTGAAGCTTGCACCCTCTGAAGCCATGGCCCAAGCTCTACATTGGATCCCTTCAGACACGGCTGTAGCAGCTGGGACGTGGGGCACCAAGTCCCTAGTCTGCACACAGCAAGGGGACCTTGGGCCCAGCCCACAAAACCATTTTTTCTTCCTAAGTCTCTGAGCCTGTGATGGGAGTGGCTGCTGCAAAGGTCTCTGACATGCCCTAGAGACATTTTCCCCATTATCTTGGTGATTAACATTCAGCTCTTTGTTATTTATGCAAATTTCTGTAGCTAGCTTCAATTTCTTCTCAGAAAATGGGATTTTCTTTTCTATCTCATTGTCAGGCTGCAAATTTTCCTAACTCTTATGCTCTGTTTCACTTTTAAAACTGAATGCTTTTAACAGCACCCAAGACACCTCTTGAATGCTTTGCTGCTTAGAAATTCCTTCCACCAGATAACCTAAATCATCCCTCTTAAGTTCAAAGTTCGACAGATCTCTACAGCAGGGGCAAAATGCTGCCAGTCTCTTTGCTAAAACATAACAAGAATAATGTTTGCTCCAATTCCAAACAAGTTCCTCATCTCCATCTGAGACCACCTCAGCCTGGACTTTATTGTCCATATAGCTATTAGCATTTTTGGCAAAGCCATTCAACAAGTCTCTAGGAAGTTCCAAACTTTCCCTTCTTCATCTGAGCCCTCCAAACTGTTCCATCCTCTTCCTGTTACCTAGTTCCAAAGTCACTTCCACATTTTCAGGTATCTTTTCAGCAGCATCCCATTCTACTGGTACCAATTTACTGTATTAGTCTGTTTTCATGCTGCTGATAAAGACATACCCAAGATTGGGCAATTTACAAAAGAAAGAGGTTTATTGGACTTACAAATTCTATATGGCTGGGGAGGCCTCACAATCATGGCGGAAGGTGAAAGGCATGTCTCACATGGTGGCATACAAGAAGAGAGAGCTTGTGGAGGGAAACTCCTGTTTTTACAACCATCAGATCTCATGACATGTATTCACTATCACAAGAACAGCATGGGAAAGACCTGCCCCCATGATTCAGTTACCTCCCGCAACATGGGAATTCAAGATGAGATTTGGGTGAGGACACAGCCAAACCATATCAAATTCTAAAATGCATATGAAAATATAAAAAAAACAAATAGCCAAGGTAATCATGAGCAAAACGAACAAAACTGGAGGTATCACACCACCTGATATCAAACTATACTACAAAGCTATAGTAATTAAAACAGCATGGTACTGGCATAAAAATAGATACATTGACCAATGGAATAGAATAGAGTTAATAAATGAATCCATGCATGTATGGTCAGTTGAAAACAGGTTGGGGGTGGGGTGGGGTGGAAACTACATGACATTGGTCTTGGCAGTTATTTTTTTCTTAATTTGACCATAAAAGTACAGGCAACAAAAGCAAAAAAGACAAATGTGATTACATCAAACTAAAGAGTGTCTGCAATGTAAATAATTAGCACACTGAAGAGACAACCTACAGATTGGGACAAAATATTTGCAAGTCATGCATCCAATAATGAGTTAATTCTCAAAATATATACTGATCTCAATTCAATAGCAAGAAAACAAAAAACACAATTAAAACAAATCAGCAGGAGAACTGAATAGATATTTCTTTTAAAAAATACATACAAATGGCCAAAAAATATATGAAAAAATGGTCAACATTACTTATCATTAGGAAAATGCTAATTAAAATAGCAAGATATCACCTCACACATTCCAGAATGGCTGTTATTAAAAAGATGAAAGATAAGTGTTGGTAAGAAAGTTGAGAAAGAGAACACTTGTATACTATTGGTGGGACTGTACAATAGCACAGCCATTATAGAAAATTGTATGGAGATTCTCTAAAAAGCTGAAAATGGAATTATTATATGACCCAGAAATCTCACTTCAGGGTATTTATCAAAAGATTTGAAATCAGTTTGTCAAAGAGATATCTGCAAAGATTAGATACAGATATAGATACAGATACAGATATACATATATATACATACACATATGTATAAATATAATCATATAAATAGTATAGTATTCCATTGTGTATATATATATATATGTGATATTGTATATTTAGCCTTAGAAAAGGAGGAAATTCTGCCATTTGCAACAACATGAGTGGAACTGGAAAACATTATGCTAAATGTTATATATTAAGCAAAATAAGCTAGGCTAAAAAGACAAATACTGCATAGTCTCACTTATATGTGGAATCTAAAACAACTGAACTCATAGAAGCAGAGAGTAGAATGGCAATTACAGAGCTTGGGGTTGAAAAGAATATGGAGACGATCATCAGAGGATTCAGTCTCAGACAGGAGGAATAAGTGCTGTTGGCTTTTTTTGAGATCTATTGCATAGCACAATAAATATAGTTAATAATAGTGTATTGTAAGTTTTTAAATTGCTGAGTAAATTTCAAATGTTCTCATAACAGAAAATAAATATTTGAGGTGATGGATGTGTTAATGAGCTTTATTTAATTCTTCCACGTTGTATTCATAAATTTTTTTTTTTTGCTAATTTTTTTTCTTTTTATTATTATCATTATTATTATCATTATTATTATTATTATTATACTTTAGGCTCTATGGTACAGGTGCGCAAAGTGCAAGTAAGTTACATATGTATACAAGTGCCATGCTGGTGCGCTGCACCCACCAACTTGTCATCTAGCATTAGGTATATCTCCCAATGCTATCCCTCCCCCCTCCCCCCACCCCACAACAGTCCCCGAAGTGTGATGTTCCCCTTCCTGTGTCCATGTGTTCTCATTGTTCAATTCCCACCTATGAGTGAGAATATGCAGTGTTTGGTTTTTTGTTCTTGCGATAGTTTACTGAGAATGATGATTTCCAATTTCATCCATGTCCCTACAAAGGACGTGAACTCATCCTTTTTTATGGCTGCATAGTATTCCATGGTGTATATGTGCCACATTTTCTTAATCCAGTCTATCATTGTTGGACATTTGGGTTGGTTCCAAGTCTTTGCTATTGTGAATAAAGCCACAATAAACATACGTGTGCATGTGTCTTTATAACAGCATGATTTATAGTCCTTTGGGTATATACCCAGTAATGGGATGGCTGGGTCAAAAGGAATTTCTAGTTCTAGATCCCTGAGGAATTGCCACACTGACTTCCACAAGGGTTGAACTAGTTTACAGTCCCACCAACAGTGTAAAAGTGTTCCTATTTCTCCACATCCTCTCCAGCACCTGTTGTTTCCTGACTTTTTAATGATTGCCATTCTAACTGGTGTGAGATGGTATCTCATTGTGGTTTTGATTTGCATTTCTCTGATGGCCAGTGATGGTGAGCATTTTTTCATGTGTTTTTTGGCTGCATCAATGTCTTCTTTTGAGAAGTGTCTGTTCATGTCCTTCGCCCACTTTTTGATGGGGCTGTTTGTTTTTTTCTTGTAAATTTGTTGGAGTTCATTGTAGATTCTGGATATTAGCCCTTTGTCAGATGAGTAGGTTGCGAAAATTTTCTCCCATTTTGTAGGCTGCCTGTTCACTCTGATGGTAGTTTCCTTTGCTGTGCAGAAGCTCTTTACTTTAATGAGATCCCATTTGTCAATTTTGGCTTTTGTTGCCATTGCTTTTGGTGTTTTAGACATGAAGTTCTTGCCCATGCCTATGTCCTGAATGGTATTGCCTAGGTTTTCTTCTAGGGTTTTTATGGTTTTAGGTCTAACATTTAAGTCTTTAATCCATCTTGAATTGATTTTTGTATAAGGTGTAAGGAAGGGATCCAGTTTCAGCTTTCTACATATGGCTAGCCAGTTTTCCCAGCACCATTTATTAAATAGGGAATCCTTTCCCCATTGCTTGTTTTTGTCAGGTTTGTCAAAGATCAGATAGTTGTAGATATGTGGCATTATTTCTGACGGCTCTGTTCTGTTCCATTGATCTATATCTCTGTTTTGGTACCAGTACCATGCTGTTTTGTTTACTGTAGCCTTGCAGTATAGTTTGAAGTCAGGTAGCATGATACCTCCAGCTTTGTTCTTTTGGCTTAGGATTGACTTGGCGATGCGGGCTCTTTTTTGGTTCCATATGAACTTTAAAGTAGTTTTTTCCAATTCTGTGAAGAAAGTCATTGGTAACTTGATGGGGATGGCATTGAATCTGTAAATTACCTTGGGAAGGATGGCCATTTTCATGATATTGATTCTTCCTACCCATGAGCATGGAATGTTCTTCCATTTGTTTGTATCCTCTTTTATTTCCTTGAGCTGTGGTTTGTAGTTCTCCTTGAAGAGGTCCTTCACATCCCTTGTAAGTTGGATTCCTAGGTATTTTATTCTCTTTGAAGCAATTGTGAATGGGAGTTCACTCATGATTTTGCTCTCTGTTCGTCTGTTATTGACGTATAAGAATGCTTGTGATTTTTGTACATTGATTTTGTATCCTGAGACTTTGCTGAAGTTGCTTATCAGCTTAAGGAGATTTTGGGCTGAGACAATGGGGTTTTCTAGATATACTATCATGTCATCTGCAAACAGGGACAATTTGACTTCCTCTTTTCCTAATTGAATACCCTTGATTTCCTTCTCTTGCCTAATTGCCCTGGCCAGAACTTCCAACACTATGTTGAATAGAAGTGGTGAGAGAGGGCATCCCTGTCTTGTGCCAGTTTTCAAAGGGAATGCTTCCAGTTTTTGCCCATTCAGTATGATATTGGCTGTGGGTTTGTCATAAATAGCTCTTATTATTTTGAGATACGACCCATCAATACCTAATTTATTGAGAGTTTTTAGCATGAAGGGTTGTTGAATTTTGTCAAAGGCCTTTTCTGCATCTGTTGAGATAATCATGTGGTTTTTGACTTTGGTTCTGTTTATATGCTGGATTACATTTATTGATTTGCGTATATTGAACCAGCCTTGCATCCCAGGGATGAAGCCCACTTGATCATGGTGGATAAGCTTTTTGATGTGCTGCTGGATTCTGTTTGCCAGTATTTTATTGAGGATTTTTGCATCAATGTTCATCAAGGATATTGGTCTAAAATTCTCTTTTTTTGTTGTGTCTCTGCCAGGCTTTGGTATCAGGATGATGCTGGCCTCATAAAACGAGTTAGGGAGGATTCCCTCTTTTTCTATTGATTGGAATAGTTTCAGAAGGAATGGTACCAGCTCCTCCTTGTACCTCTGGTAGAATTCGGCTGTGAACCCATCTGGTCCTGGACTTTTTTTGGTTGGTAAGCTAATGATTATTGCCACAATTTCAGCTCCTGTTATTGGTCTATT
Organism: Pongo pygmaeus; assembly: GCF_028885625.2. Classification (NCBI taxonomy): domain Eukaryota; kingdom Metazoa; phylum Chordata; class Mammalia; order Primates; family Hominidae; genus Pongo; species Pongo pygmaeus. The sequence continues at coordinate 33,588,678 of NC_072377.2, read as the reverse complement.
CAGAGATTCAACTTCTTCCTGGTTTAGTCTTGGGAGGGTGTATGTGTTCAGGAATTTATCCATTTCTTCTAGATTTTCTAGTTTATTTGCGTAGAGGTGTTTGTAGTATTCTCTGATGGTAGTTTGTATTTCTGTGGGATCGGTGGTGATATCCCCTTTATCATTTTTTATTGTGTCTATTTGATTCTTCTCTCTTTTTTTCTTTATTAATCTTGCTAGCGGTCTATCAATTTTGTTGATCCTTTCAAGAAACCAGCTCCTGGATTCATTTATTTTTTGAAGGGTTTTTTGTGTCTCTATTTCCTTCAGTTCTGCTCTGATTTTAGTCATTTCTTGCCTTCTGCTAGCTTTTGAATGTGTTTGCTCTTGCTTTTCTAGTTCTTTTAATTGTGATGTTAGGGTGTCAATTTTGGATCTTTCCTGCTTTCTCTTGTGGGCATTTAGTGCTATAAATTTCCCTCTACACACTGCTTTGAATGCATCCCAGAGATTCTGGTATGTTGTGTCTTGGTTCGCGTTGGTTTCAAAGAACATCTTTATTTCTGCCTTCATTTCGTTATGTACCCAGTAGTCATTCAGGAGCAGGTTGTTCAGTTCCCATGTAGTTGAGCAGTTTTGAGTGAGATTCTTAATCCTGAGTTCTAGCTTGATTGCACTGTGATCTGAGAGATACTTTGTTATAATTTCTGTTCTTTTACATTTATTAAGGAGAGCTTTACTTCCAAATATATGGTCAGTTTTGGAATAGGTGTGGTGTGGTGCTGAAAAAATGTATATTCTGTTGATTTGGGGTGGAGAGTTCTGTAGATGTCTATTAGGTCTGCTTGGTGCAGAGCTGAGTTCAATTCCTGGGTATCCTTGTTGATTTTCTGTTTCGTTGATCTCTCTAATGTTGACAGTGGGGTGTTAAAGTCTCCCATTATTAATGTGTGGGAGTCTAAGTCTCTTTGTAGGTCACTCAGGACTTGCTTTATGAATCTAGGTGCTCCTGTATTGGGTGCATATATATTTAGGATAGTTAGCTCTTCTTGTTGAATTAATCCCTTTACCATTATGTAATGGCCTTCTTTGTCTCTTTTGATCTTTGTTGGTTTAAAGTCTGTTTTATCAGAGACTAGGATTGCAACCCCTGCCTTTTTTTGTTTTCCATTTGCTTGGTAGATCTTCCTCCATCCTTTTATTTTGAGCCTATGTGTGTCTCTGCACACGAGATGGGTTTCCTGAATACAGCACACTGATGGGTCTTGAGTCTTTATCCAGTTTGCCAGTCTGTGTCTTTTAATTGGAGCATTTAGTCCATTTACATTTAAAGTTAATATTGTTATGTGTGAATTTGATCCTGTCATTATGATGTTAGCTGGTTATTTTGCTCGTTAGTTGATGCAGTCTCTTCCTAGTCTCGATGGTCTTTACATTTCGGTATGATTTTGCAGTGGCTGGTACCGGTTGTGCCTTTCCATGTTTAGCGCTTCCTTCAGGAGCTCTTTTAGGGCAGGCCTGGTGGTGACAAAATCTCTCAGCATTTGCTTGTCTGTAAAGTATTTTATTTCTCCTTCACTTATGAAGCTTAGTTTGGCAGGATATGAAATTCTGGGTTGAAAATTCTTTTCTTTAAGAATGTTGAATATTGGCCCCCACTCTCTTCTGGCTTGTAGGGTTTCTGCCGAGAGATCCGCTGTTAGTCTGATGGACTTCCCTTTGATGGTAACCCGACCTTTCTCTCTGGCTGCCCTTAACATTTTTTCCTTCATTTCAACTTTGGTGAATCTGACAATTATGTGTCTTGGAGTTGCTCTTCTCGAGGAGTATCTTTGTGGCGTTCTCTGTATTTCCTGAAACTGAATGTTGGCCTGCCTTGCTAGATTGGGGAAGTTCTCCTGGATAATATCCTGCAGAGTGTTTTCCAACTTGTTTCCATTCTCCCCGTCACTTTCAGGTACACCAATCAGACGTAGATTTGATCTTTTCACATAGTCCCACATTTCTTGGAGGCTTTGCTCGTTTCTTTTTATTCTTTTTTCTCTAAACTTCCCTTCTCGCTTCATTTCATTCATTTCATCTTCCAGGGCTGATACCCTTTCTTCCATTTGATCGCATCGGCTCCTGAGGCTTCTGCATTCTTCACGTAGTTCTCGAGCCTTGGTTTTCTGCTCCATCAGCTCCTTTAAGCACTTCTCTGTATTGGTTATTCTAGTTATACATTCTTCTAAATTTTTTTCAAAGTTTTCAACTTCTTTGCCTTTGGTTTGAATATCCTCCCGTAGCTCAGAGTAATTTGATCGTCTGAAGCCTTCTTCTCTCAGCTCGTCAAAGTCATTCTCCGTCCAGCTTTGTTCCGTTGCTGGTGAGGAACTGCGTTCCTTTGGAGGAGGAGAGGTACTCTGCTTTTTAGAGTTTCCAGTTTTTCTGCTCTGTTTTTTCCCCATCTTTGTGGTTTTATCTACTTTTGGTCTTTGATGATGGTGATGTACAGATGGGTTTTTGGTGTGGATGTCCTTTCTGTTAGTTTTCCTTCTAACAGACAGGACCCTCAGCTGCAGGTCTGTTGGAGTACCTGGCCGGCCATGTGAGTTATCAGTCTGCCCCTGCTGGGGGGTGCCTCCCAGTTAGGCTGCTTGGGGGTCAGGGGTCAGGGACCCACTTGAGGAGGCAGTCAGCCCGTTCTCAGATCTCCAGTTGTGTGCTGGGAGAACCACTGCTCTCCTCAAAGCTGTCAGACAGGGACATTTAAGTCTGCAGAGGTTACTGCTGTCTTTTTGTTTGTCTGTGCCCTGCCCCCAGAGGTGGAGCCTACAGAGGCAGGCAGGCCTCCTTGAGCTGTGGTGGGCTCCACCCAGTTCAAGCTTCCTGGCTGCTTTGTTTACCTAAGCGAGCCTGGGCAATGGCGGGCGCCACTCCCCCAGCCTCGCTGCCGACTTGCTGTTTGATCTCAGACTGCTGTGCTAGCAATCAGCGAGACTCCGTGGGCATAGGACCCTCTGAGCAGGTGCGGGCTATACTCTCCTGGGGCACCCTTTCCTAAGCCCGTCAGAAAAGCACAGTATTCGGGTGGGAGTGGCCCGATTTTCCAGGTGCCGTATGTCACCCCTGGAAAGGGAACTCCCTAGGGAACTCCCTGACCCCTTGCGCTTCCCGAGTGAGGCAATGCCTCGCCCCTGCTTCGGCTGGCGCACGGTGCACTCACCCACTGACCTGCGCCCACTGTCTGGCACTCCCTAGTGAGATGAACACGGTACCTCAGATGGAAATGCAGAAATCACCCGTCTTCTGCGTCGCTCGCGCTGGGAGCTGTAGAGCGGAGCTGTTCCTATTCGGCCATCTTGGCTCCTCCGAATTCATAAATCTTAACATCACTTTGTACCCTATAACTATATACAATTATGAATTGTAACTTACAGTAAAATTTTTCTAAAAATAGGAGTTTTATTTGGGCCAGAGATGCCAGCCAACAGTTAATGGGATGCATTCCCAGGTTAGAGCAGTGCTATGCTGACCTTGAGAGCTGCACTTGCGGCCGGGCTTGGTGGCTCACGCCTGTAATCCCAGCACTTTAGGTGGCCGAGGCGGGCAGATCACCTGAGGTCGGGAGTTCGAGACCAGCCTGACCAAGATGGAGAAACCCTGTCTCTACTAAAAATACAAAATTAACCGGGCATGGTGGTGCATGCCTGTAATCCCAGCTAAGACTCGGGAGGCTGAGCCAGGAGAATCACTAGAACCTGGGAGGCAGAGGTTGCAGAGAGCCAAGATAGTGCCACTGCACTACAACCTGGATGACAGAGCAAGACTCCATCTAAAAAAAAAAAAAAAAAAAAAAAAGAGAGATAGCTGCACTTGCACAGACAGCCTTTCTGCTTCCATTCATCAGTTGGAAATATTCTTCCTCTGGCCAGTGTTTGGATCTGTGGCACTGCCCTGTGCAAATCATAATGAGGGAGGTAGAGAGTTTACAGATGCATTTGTTCAAGGAATTTATCCCTCTTAAGCAAGCAGTTTGTTTAGTGAGTTTTGGCATGGTCCTGCTGTACAGAGCCAGGCTCCTTTAGCACTTAAAGTATTTTGGAGGAAAGGTGCTATGCAAATTGAATTGATGCTATTTATGACTGCTTTGGTTTTTCTCTAAGTGTCTGGAATGTCTACTTAGAGATTACCAACTTGAGGGCTCAAAAGGCATGCCCGAGAGACCTTGCCACAAGTGGCAGTTCTATCAATATCCAGTTGTGTAAAACGGCAAGATTTTGTGACTATTGGGAAAGCTAGTGCTATTTATACCATATAAAAGATTGCTCAAGGTCATCCCTCTTACACCAGCTTTAGTAAATTCAGTGTGACATGTGGTTTTCCTCAATTGTTGACAAAATGTCTCCTTTGGGGACACCCGCCAGCAAAGGATAAAGTTCAAACTTTTAAACTGGTATTCAGTGTTGTCTGTGACTCTTCTTTTAGTCTCTGTTTACTACTTACCTACACAAACCTCCTGCTCTGATCAAACAGCCCTACTCACCATTGCCCAACTTTCCACTTTCTCACCAGTGTGTTTTTGTTCACCCCCATCTTCTCCTCCCCCACTTCTCCTCCCTAATCCCTTCTTCTTGACCATACCAAAAACTCAGTATCCTCTATTTAAATCCTATATGCCTTTTACGAGGCGGTATAAATTCTGGTCCTCCGTGAGGACAGCTGCAGAGAAATTATAGATGACCTACTGTTTATTCATGCAGTTGGTGTTTTCAATTTAGATTATGTTTTGCATTTTAAAAAAAAATGGTTTTAGATTTTAAACTCCTAAAGGGCAAGAACTGACTCTATAACTCTGCATACAACCAAGAGCCCTGTGTAATTAAGAACTCAAAAGTTAATGCTTTTAATGTCACTGATATTATGAAGATAAATAGAGGAATGCAATAGGGAGAGTTGTTAATTACTTATTCCTAGAAATTTACTCTATGATTTTTAAGAAAAATTTATGTTGACCCAGATTCCCCTGAAGAATTTGTATAGATGTGTGAACTTTGCTATCACTAGTGTGCTTCATCAAGGGTGGCTGGTTTTGTGGGGAGGAGTGAAGCTCAGTAAGGCCTGCTGAGTGGGATTCTCAGACTTAACATTAATGATCTTTCCCCTGGACATAGAAAAATTATGTTCTCTGAGTAAAGATCACTTTTCCACAAATGTGGAAAGTTACCACTTTACCCCTGGAAATCTTGGGGTAGCTAGTAATGTGTTCCTGTTTGTCTGCCTGATATTATAATTTGATATCTAGCTCAACAATTGTGACAACACTGTGATTGCTTTTATAGTCCTCTTCCTGGTGATGCTGATTTCTTTCAGCAGGAGCAGCAGTTGCTCCAACCATCACCAAGAGTGATAGGCAAGGGCAACATGTGCTGACCTAAGGCCAATAAAAACTAGAAACCTCCAGCAGTCATTGAGGATAACTTAAAAGCATACCCAACATTCACTTTTATTTCTTATCTTTTCCCCTCGACGCCCCATTTATAGTGCACCTAACACTTTGCTTAATGACTCAGAATTGCTCTATGCACAAAAAGTAGTTTGCTGCCGTTTTTATAAATGCTTTGGATGAACCAGGATGGACTATAAGTGTCTTACTGCCTGATATTGTCACTGTTTATAGGAGATGCTGCTTCTGAGACTGAAATTCTTAACAATATGTTCCTTGTGACCTATTTGGATCACAAATCCAGTTCCTTGCTGAATGAAAAATAATATATGTGGAAGACCTATAAGTTGATCTAACGCCAAATGTCATGTACTCCCATCATTATCAACTAATATGCTAAAAGGTGGACATAGTGCTTTTCTCTTTTATTCTTTAGTACCACTTTGTTCTGTCTTATGGTAACATGCTATAATAATGGTAGAAATATATGTAGCATTTAATTCAAAACTACCAACAATGTTTGGTACTTAGTTTTCGAAAAGAAGGAACAAATCCATTTTTTCTTGCCACTGCTTGTGACTTTCATCAAACAGTTACCACCAACTCATCATGTGCTATGAAGCATCAGGCAAGGTAGGTCATAGGAAAACACTTAAAGAAATTAGAAGTTAGACTATACATAAATGTTAGCCTGTTGGGGTGTTTTCCCAATTGTAAAAATGTTAGAGAAATATGAAGAAAATGTGCACCATTTGCTTAGAGAAAGAATGCTTTATATCCTGTGCCAATGTCTCTTTCTTCTTTTACTTGCTTACTTTTTTTAAGGATTAGGAATTAAAAATATTTGGTGCAGCCTTAGGTAGAATATGATCTAGTGACAAAATATAATTGTGAATTTGTCCAGCTTCTAATCTGTTTTAACTTCTTTTTTTAAACCTCTGCGCAATTGACTTCTGGATAAACTCACTTGTTACCGCCCACCTTCTTAATTACTATTAACTAAATCATAATATGGGTCCTCCTGGGGGATCTTTTGTTGAGTAAAGTTATTTCCTTTACTGGATCCTTCTCAATATGGTGTCTGTAAAACTTTCTGAATTTTTTTGTTATTATCAAAACAGTCTCATAAGCCCACGGTCTGGGTTGCGATTTGGATTAGAAAGCTGCAGTTTAATACGGATCAAATGAATATGCATTTCTGGAAGGAAGAAGCATTTTTTGTGGTCACAGTGAATGCCACTGGACATCACCAGTGTTAGACTTAGGGGCATCTGAGAAGAATGTGATATTTTTTCATATTTTAGTTTCTTGCTCAAAGCTAGGTTCCTTGATTCAGTGGCATGCTCTTATACTGGAATAGTTGATTTTGTTTGTTTGCTTTCTTGCTTATTGTGATTACAGATGTGCATGGTCATCGTAATCAGCCTCCAAGATTTGGGAGCACCCTGAATTAAATGTGCATAATGAATCTGGCTACGCACTAAATAAAAATAAGAAATTTGATGCAGATATATTACAGTTTCTGTTCAGATTTGGGCACCACTCAAAGTTAAGAAGGGGAAAGGGAGGATATGTATAAAGATAATTTATCAAGGAACAGGTTTGATTCTTTTTTTTTTTCTTGGTTTTGACTTAATGAACCTCAGGATTTTTTGAAAGGGATATATGGAAATCATAGGTAAAGGCATGAATGGTTAGTTGTGGAATAAGGAGAAAGGAATTTAAATAATAGGAATATAGATTAATTTGGTAATGGATCAGGAAACTTTGGTGGGAGATAGACATTTCTAATCATCTTTATATAATTCATTTTAAAATAATTTCTGATAGAAAAAGTGTAATGACAGTACAAAGAAGTCTTCCTTGCTCAAGTTCTCTACCTGTTAACATTAGACCACATTTGTTCAGTCTTCCCTAAATCCTTCAGTGTGTTTTCCAAAAACAAGAACACACTCCAGCATAACCAAATGCATCCAAACAATGAAACCAATAGTCATACAATAACACTATCCAATTCACAGACTCATTCAGATTTTTCCAACGGTACCACTTGTGTCTCTGATCCAGCATCCAGTACAGATTATGTGTCACTTTTAGTCCTCATATCTCTTGAGGTTCCTCCACCCAGAGCAGCTCCTTAATTGTTCCCTGGCTTTCATGCTCTGCACAGATTTAAATAGTAAGGCCTTTCATTTTGAAGGGTGTTCTACAAACTGGGTTCATCTGATATTAATATTTACTTGGAACCAGTCTCAAGTTATGATTTCCTAGCAGTCATACTACAGAAGTGATGCGGTGTTCTTCTCAATTCAGGATTATGGGTATGCACAATGTCTATTTGTCCCACTACCAGTGAGGCTAACCCTGATCACAAGGCAAATTAGTGCCTACCAGATTTCTCTACTGTAAAGTCACCATTTTTCCCCTTGGTAATTGGTAAGTATTTGGGGGGGGAAGATATTCCAAGATCATGTTAATATACTTTTTTGTAGCAAAGTTCCACCCAGCAGCCTTAGCATTCACTGAGCATTCACTTAGCATTCACTGAGCAGCCTTAGCATTCATTCATGTAAACCACCAATATGGCTCTTGCCAAATCTATATTTATTAGCTGCATTCTATAGTAAGAAAAAGCTTCCCCATGAGTTAGTCTGAGTTCTCCAGAGAAACAGAACCAATAGAATCTATCTAGATTGATCTAGATAGATAGACAAAGATAATGATGTAGATATAGATACACAGAAAGAGATTCACTACAAGGAATTTGCCCATTCAGTTATGGAAGCTGAGAAGTCCTATAGTCTGCAGTTAGCAAGCTGGAGAACAAGGAGAGCTAATAGTATACTTCCAGTCTACTGGAATAGTATACTTCCAGAATCAGGAGAGCTGATGGGGTAAGTTTTAGTCACAGTTAAAATGCCTACCAAGAGAATTGACAATGTAAGTTCCAGTCTAAATTCAAGTCTGAAGACAGAAGATCTGTGTCCCAGCTCAAAGACAATCAGGCAGAGAAAGTGAATTACTCTGCTTTTTCCATCTTATTCAGGCCTCCAACAAATTGAATGAGGCCCACCCACACTGGAGAAGGCAATCTTCTTGACTCATTCTACTGATTCAAATGGTAGTGTTATCCAGAAATACCCTCACAGACACACCCAGAATAATGTTTAAACAAATATCTGGGCACTTCGTGGTTTAGTCATGTTGGAACATAAAATTAATCATCACACTCCTTCTCTTTCATTCAGTCAATAATTCATATCAGTATGCAATCAAGGATGCTTGTTTCATTTGGTGGTTTATAACCATGACTATCATTATTTTGATGCTGAAATTGTCCCAGTTTGGATTGCTGACAGTCACTTTCAACTGGATTCTGTGTTACTTTGACATACCTGCATTTTTCTTTAAGAATTTTCTTACTTTCTAGCACAGGAAGAACTTCCAGGTCATTTTGCATTTTCATTCCCTTTGACTTCGATGCAGCACTTGAATCCACATAGCATCACTTTCTTCAAGTAAGGCTTTTTATTTTTCCGGCTTCCATAATATTGCAATGGTCTATGCCTCCCTTTTACTTCAACAATTTTTTTCTCCTACTTTGTCCTCTTCCCAACTTCTAAATGTAAGAATTTCCCAAGATGTAATCTGAAGTATCTATTCTTTTCACAGACTCTCAGAAATCTTCCTCTCTCAGTACACATGTGATTTCTAAACAGGTGAATTCCCCCATGGCTGTATTTATAGCCTTGAAGTTTTTCCTGCATTTGTATTTGCCAGCTAATTATCTACTTTTAAAAGCTTTAATGTTATCACAAAATATGCTTAGCACCAGAACATCTTCAACATTCTGAACAAAACAGACGGTAAAGTTTCCGATTCCACATGTCAGGAACTTATAAGTCACTACTCACTCCTAACAAGTGAAAGGCTGAACAACCTGAAAAACCAACTCTTAGATCTTTAAAAGAAGTGAGGTCCCAAGGCAAATTGCTGCCCTCAAATTGGAGGGACAGGCAGGTGGATACAGAAAATCATGACATACCAGAGCAGAAACCTCTTCATGAACCAGTGCGAGGGTGGGAAAACATGAACTGTAATAAATTGTTGGAGGCTGGGAGTGGACAAATCTGAGAATTAAAATCTCCAGGTGGGTCCAATCATATGGATTCCCCCACGCTTTTGTGTTTTACCTCTAGGAGCTTGACCAGATTCTCACAGTAAATACTGGAGAAAAATTCCCTCATTCTTTCAGCAGTCAAAGAGGAAAAGGAACCATTTTGAAATATATCAGAGCACTCTGTTCTTAATAAGTTCTGCCCTCAGGAGAAACTAGTTAATCACAGCCTAACTTTCTGGGGTTTTATCACATCCTACCTGACTTGGGGAAAGAGAGAAGGAAAATACCTAACTCTAGTCCACTTTAGCCATTCTGTCTCAGCTAAGGGGTAGAAAAAAACAACTGTGAAACACTGTGACATTCAAAGTTCAGAAACAGGTTCACTAAAAGACAAAGACCTAATCTTAGAACTATAGGATGCTTCCTCTCCTCCCACAACTTACCACCACATTACTGAAGGACTATTCCCAGCAGATCTTTTTACCCAATACCTCATGTCAGCTCTCAAGAGAAAAATTACAAAGAATACTAAAAGGCAAAAAAAAAAAAAAAATCCTACAATTTGAAGAGACAGAGCAAGCACAAGAACCATACCTGGAAGGGATATTTCTAACAGAGATGTTAAATTAACTAAGATTAATATGCTAAAGGCCCTAATGGATAAAGTAGACATCGTGCAAGAACAGATGGGTAATTTAAGCAGAGAGATGGTAATCCTAAATAGAAAGCAAGAAAAAGAAGTGCTAATGATCAAAACCACTGTAAGGGAAATGAAGAATATCTTTAATGAGCTTATTAGTAGGATGGACATGGCTTAAGGATGTATCAACAGAAACTTCCAAAACTGAAAAGCAAAAAAAAAAAAAAAAAAGAAAAAAGAAAAAAACAACAACTGGTAAAACAGAACAGAATGTCTAAGAACTGTGGAACAACTACAAATGGTGTAGTGTATGCATAATAGGAATAGGAAAGGTAGAAGAAAGAGAAAAAAGAACAGAAGGACTATTTAACATAATAATCATTAATAATTTCCCCCAATTAACATCAGATATCAAACCTTAAATCCAGAAAGTTCAAAGAATAACAAATAAGATAAATGTCAAAAAATGACATTTAGGTATATCATATTCAAACTACAGAAACTCAGAGATAAATTAAAATCCTGAAAGAAGCCAGAGGGGGAAAGAAACATTTTACCTATAAAGATACAAAGATAGAAATTTCATTTGACTTCTCTTTAGAAACCATGCAAGCAAAAAGAAAATAGAGTGAAATATTTAAAATGTTAAGACAAAAAAAACCCCACCAACCTAGAATGCTGTGTCCTGTGAAATTATTCTTCAAAAATGAAGATGACATAAAAGCTTTCTCAGACAAAAATTGAGGAAATGTGTTGACAGTGGACGTGACTTACAAAAAAATGTTAAGATAAGTTCTTTAGATCTACATAAAGAAAGAAAGAAAGAGCATTGAAGAAGGAATAAGTGAAGGTAAAATATAAAATGCTCAGTGAAAACCACAAAAGGCAGAAAAAGAGGGAAGATAAAAATAAGAAAAAGGAAAAGGACAAAAATCAGAAAACAGTAACAAATATGGTAGATATTAATTCAACTATGTCAATAATCACTTTAAACATCAATGGTCAAAATGAGCCAATTAAAAGACAGAGATTGTCAGAGTGGATTTAAAAACAAGACTCAACTATATGATCCATTCAAAGAACCCACCTTAAGTATAAAGATATAGATTAAAGGTAAATATTAAAATTTTTTTTTATTCCATAGGTTTTTGGGGAACAGGTGGTATTTGGTTATATGAATAAGTTCTTCAGTGGTGATTTGTGAGATTCTGGCGTATCTATAGAGAAAGAGATACCTTGCTAACACTAATTTAAAAAAGCAGGAATCATCATATTAATTTCAGACAGAACAGACTTCAAAGCAAGGAAAGTTATCAGGGATAAAGAAGGGCATTACATAGTGATAAAGGGTCAATCCTCCAAAAAGACATAACTATTCTTAATGAGTATATGCCTAACAACACAGCATCAAAATATGCAAGGCATAAACTGGAAAAACTGCAAGCAGAAATAGATGGATTCAAATTGGAGATGTCAACACTCCTCTTTCAGAAATGGACAAATCCAGCAAGCATAAAATTGTAAGGACTTAGTTGAAACCAACATTATGAGTCAACTGGATATAATTGACATCTATAGACTGTTTCATCCAGCAACAGCAGAACACACAATATTCTCAAGCTAACATGGAACGTTCACCAAGATAGGCCACATTCTGGGCCATTAAACATACCTTAACAAAGTCAAAAGAATAGATATCATGCAATGTCTGGTCTCTGACCACAACAGAATTAAACTACAAGTCAGTAACAGAGATAAGTGGAAAACTTCCAAATACATGGAGATTAAACAAGACATTTCTAAATAACACATGAGCAAATAATAATTCTCAAGAGAAATCTCAAAATATTTAGAACTAAATGAAAATGAAAACACAACTAATCATAGTTTGTGGGAAGAGTGAAAACACAGTTTAGAGGAAAATTTATAGCATTGAATGCATATATTAGAAAAAATATATATAAAATCAATCATCTAAACTTCTACTTTAGGAAACTAGAGAAAGAAGAGCAAATCCAAAGTTAGCTGAAGAAAAAGGTTAAACATTACAGCACAAATTAATCAAACTGAAAATAGGACATAAGTAGAGAAAATCAATAAAGCTAAAAGTTGCTTCTTTGCAAAGACCAATAATATTGATCAACCTCTAACCAGGCTAACTATGAAAAAAGAGAAGAAACAAATTACTAATATCAGAAGTGAAATAAGGAGCATCACTACAGATCTTATAGATTTTAAAAGAATGATAAAGGAATACTATGAACAACTCTTTGTCTACAGATTTGATAACCTAAATGAAATGGACCAATTTTTTGAAAGAGACTATTTGCCAAAACTCGCACAAGAAGAAATAGGCAATCTGACTAGGCCTGTATCTACTAAAGAAATAAGATTCAATAATTAATAACCTTCCAAAACAGAAAGCACCAGGCCAAGGTGGGTTCATTGGTGAATTCTACCAAACATTTAAGAAAGAACTTATAGCAAAGCTCTACAATCTCTTTCGGAAGATGGAAGCAGAGGGAACAGTTACCAACTCATTCTATGAGGCTAGTTTCACCCTAATACCAAAACCGGTCAAAGACATTACAAGAAAAGAAAACTATACACCAATATCTCTCATAAACATAGATGCAAAATTCTCAACAAAATACAGTCATATGCTGCATAGTGATGTTTTGGTCAATGATAGACCATATACATGATGCAGTACCATAAGATTATAATGGAAATGAAAAACTCCTATTGCCTAGTGACATCATAACATCATAGCAAAACACATTACTCATGTCTTTGTGGTAATCCTGGTGTTAACCTGCCGCACTGCCAGTTGTATAAAAGCATAGTATGTACAATTATGTGCAGTACATAATACTTGATATGTTACTAGTTTATGTATTTATTACATACTTTTATCATTATTTAGAGTGAAGTTCTTCTCTATATAAAAGAAGTTAACTGTAAAACAGCTTCAGACACATCCTTCAAGAAGTATTCCAGAAGACAGCATTGTTGTTATATGAGATGACAGCTCCATGCATGTTATTATCCATGAAGACCTTCCAGTGGGACAAGATGTGGAGGTGAAAGACAGTGATGTTGATGATCCTGACCCTATGTAGGCCTAGGCTAATGAGTGTGTTGATGTGTTAGTTGTTAACAAAAAAAGCTTAAAAAGTAAAAAAAAAAAAGAATTTTAATAAAACAAAATGCATAGAATAGGGATATAATAGAGAAATATTTTTATACAGCTATACAATGTGTTTGCGTTTTAAGCTAAGTGTTATGAGTCAAAAAATTAAATGATTAAAGTCAGTAATTAAAAAATTTATAAGGTGACAGTTATAGTAAGTTAAGGTTAATTTATTGATGAAAAAAGAAAACTATTTTGTAATAAGTTTAGAGTAAACTAAGCATACATTGTTTTTAAATTCTACAGTAGTGTACAGTAATGTCCTAGGCCTTTATATTCACTCACCACTCACTCACTAACTCAGCCAAAGCAACTTCCAGTCCTGCAAGTTTCATTTATAGTTATACTGTTGTACCATTTAAAAAAATCTTTTGTATTGTGTTTTTACTGTACCTTTTCTTTCTGTTTATTTATTTATTTATTTATTTTGAGATGGATTCTCGCTTTGTCACCCAGGCTGGAGTGCAGTGACGTGATCTCAGCTCACTGCAAACTCTGCCTCCTGGGTTTAAGCAGTGCTCCTGCCTCAGCCTCCGGAGTAGCTGGGATTACAGGCATGCATCACAGCACCTGGCTAACTTTTTGTATTTTTAGTAGAGACAGGATTTCACCATGTTGGCCAGGCTGGTCTCAAACTCCTGACCTCAAGTGATCTCTCTGCCTTGGCCTCCCAAAGTGCCGGGATTACAGGAGTGAGCCACCATGCCAAGCCTTACTGTACCTTTTCTATGTTTAAATACATAAATACTTATGATTGTGTTCCTATTGCCTATAATAGTCAGGGCAGTTACATGTCATAACAGTTTGTAGCCTAAGAGCAATAGGCTGTGCCATATAGCCTTCATGTGTAGTAGGCTACACCATCTAGGTTTGTGTAGGTATCCTCTATAATGTTTGCACAATGACACAATTGCCTAACAGTGCATTTCTCATAATGTATCCCTATTGTTAAGTGACGCATGACTATTTTAGCAAATTGAATCCAACAACATATTAAAAGAAGTATATGCCAGGACCAAGTGGGATTTGTCACAGATATGCAAGGCTAGTTCAACATTAGAAAATCAATTTGTGTAATCCATAAAATGTACAGACGAAGGAAAAAATATCACTACAATTATATCAATAGATAGAAAAAGGATTTGACAAAATCCAACACCCGTTTATGATAAAAACTCTCAATAAATTAAGAATAGAGGGGAACTTCTTCAACTTGATAAATAATATACATGTAATCCACAAGTATATATTATATATATTTTATATATAATCTATAAATATTATATATATATAATTTACAGCTAACGTCATACTTACTGATGAGAAACTAGAAGCTTTTTAAGATTAGGAGAAAGATAAGGATGTCCTCTCTTGCTATCTTTCTTGAACATTGTACTGGAAGTCCTAGCTAATATAATAAGACAAGAAAACACAAAGTATACTAGTTAGGAAGAAAGAAGTAAAACTTACTGTTTTATTTTGACATGATTGTCTATGTACAAAATAAAAAAAAAATTGACAAAAAACTTCCTGGAACTAAACAGTGATTATGATTATAGAAGGGTTACAAGGAAAGTTACTATACAAAAGTCAATTGCTTTCCTATATACTAGCAATGAACAATGGAAATTTGAAATTTAAAAAACAATATGATTTACATTAACACCCTCCAAAAATAAAATACTTAGGTGTAAAACTAACAAAATACGTACAAAATCTATGTGAGGAAAACTACAAAACACTGATTAATGAAATCAAATAACTAAATAAATGGACAGATTCTGTTTATGGGTAGGAAGACTTAATATTGTCAAGATGCCAGTTCTTCCCAACTTGATCTGTAGATTCACTGAAATCCCAAACAAAATCCCAGAAAATTATGTAGATATTGATAAACTAATTCTAAAGTTAATATGGAAAATTATGTCAGCAAGATAGTTGACTAGAGATGTCTGATGCTTGTTCTCCCCTAAAAAAAAAAAAGGACAAAACTGAAACAGTGAATAAACAACTATATTTTGAGTAGAGAGACAGAGGAAACATGCTGAAGATCACCAGAGATAAAATCCCTGTGGAGCAGAGAAGCCCAGGATAGCAACATAGAGAAGGGTTAGAGGAAACGTCTGCACTGTCAGGATCTTTTCAGAGTCAGGGATACTTATTAAAGGGAAAAGGTTAGCTAGAGATAGATGCCCAGTAGTCTCCAGTGCCATTGCAGACACCATTAGTCCTTACCGCAGGGGAGCTCTCCGGTCCTCACAGGCTCCAAATCCAAGCTGGAGAGTGGATAGGAGTTTGTGTGGCTACATTGCCTCAGAGTAGGAACCTATGTTGAACACTTCTCACCCATGTGACTTAAGCTGCTATGGCATGACACCACCTTGAATCCAGATCCACTGCTAGAGTCTAGACTATCCTGGGGGCCAGTAACCATTGACTTTCTCCATCCCTAAGGTCCCACCATTATTTCACCACATTCACACAGGTGCCTGCAGTGTTGCAATAATGGCTGTCTGGAGGCTAAGACTGATGGTACAACCAAAACCCCAGTGTCTAAAACTACATAGCATACCCATCACTCCCTACCCAGCAACAGGCCAACTTGCATAGCAGAGAAGCCACCTAATAGCCAACCATCCACTGCACCTGCATGAACCCATGCCACACAGTTGGCCACCTCACCAAGCCCACCAAGCATGCATGGGCACGTGTGCACACACACACACACACACACGCCTTATTTAATAAATGGTGCTGAAATAACTGGCCAGCTAAATGCAGAAAATTGAAACTGGACCTATCCCCTACACCATATAAAAAATCAACTCAAGATGGATTAAAGACTTAAATGTAAAACCCAAAACTATAAAAATACTATTAAAAAAATCTAGGCAATATCATTCAGTACATAGGAATGGGCAAATATTTCATGACAAAGATACCAAAAGCAGTTGTAACAAAAACAAAAATTGACAAATTGGATCTAGTTAAACTGAAGAGCTTCTGTGCAGCAAGAGAAACTATCATCAGAGTGAACAGACAACCTACAGAATGGGAGAACATTTTTGCAATCTATCCATCTGACAGAGGTCTAATATCCAGGGCCTACAAGGTACATAAACAAATTTACAAGAAAAAAACCCATTAAAAACTGGGCAATGGACATGAACAGACACTTCCGAAAAGCAGACATTTATGTGACCAACAAACATATGAAAAAAAAGCTCAACATCACTGATCATTAGAGAAATGCAAACCAAAACCACGATGATACCATCTCATGCCAGTCACAATGGCAATTATTAAAAAGTCAGGAAACAAAACAACAGATGCTGGGAAGGCTGTAGAGAAATAAGAATGCTTTTACATTGTTGGTGCAAATGTAAATTAATTCAACCATTGTGGAAGACAGTATGGCAATTTCTCAAAGACCTAGAGCCACAAATACCATTTGACTCAGCAATCCCATTACTGGGTATATGCCCAGAGGAATATAAATCATTCTGTTACAAAGATACATGCACATCCATGTTCATTGCAGCACTATTCACAATAGCAAAGACATGAAATCAACCCAAATGCCCATCAGTGATAGACTGGATAAAGAAAATGTGGTACATATTCACCATGGAATACTGTGTAACCATAAAAAGAAATGAGATCTTGTCCTTTTCAGGGACATGGATGGAGCTAGAAGCCATTATCCTCAGCAAACTGGTGCAGGAACAGAAAACCAACCACTGTATGTTCTCACTTATAAGTGGGAGCTGAACAATGACAACACATGGACACAGGGAGAAAAATGACACACACTGGGGCCTGTTGTAGGGGGTGGGGGGAGGGAGAGTATCAGGAAAAATAATTAATGCATGCTGAGCTTAATATCTAGGTGATGGATTGATAGGTGCAGCAAACCACCATGGCACATGTTTACCTGTGTAACAAATCTGCACATCCTGCATAGTTACCCTGTAACTTAAAAGAAAAGAAAAAGAAAAAAAATTATAACTGGTACACAAAGAAAACAAAGTTTAGCACCACAGGAAACCACCAAACCAAAGAGGTAAACAAGTGAGAAAGAAAGGAACAAAAATTCTACAAAATATCTGGAAAACAATTAACAAAATGGCAGTAGTAAGTCAAGTTTTTACCTGTCAATATTAACCTCAAAAATAAATGCATTAAATTATTCAATTAAAAGATATAGAGTGGTTAAATAGGAAAAAAAACAAACTACATGCTGCCTATAGGAGACTCAACTCACTGTTAAAGACAAACAGGCTGAAATGATGGGATGAAAAAGATATTTATTGCAAGCAGACATCAGAAGTGAACAGGAGTAGCCACATCTATGTCCGATAAAATAGACTTTAAGTCAAAAACTGAAAAGATACAAAGAAGGTCATTATAAAATGATAAAGAGAGCAATTCAACAAAGAATATATAAAAATTATAAACATATATGCACCAAACAACAGAGCACCTGTATTAGGCTGTTCTTGCATTGCTATAAAGAAATACCTGAGACTGGGTAATTTATAAGAAAGAGGCTTATTTGGCTATGGTTCTGTAAGCTATACAGGAAGCATGGTGACATCTGCTTCTGGGGAGGCCTCAGGGAGCTTATACTCATGGTGGAAGGCAAAGTGGGAACAGGTCATCTTACATGGTGGGAGCAGGAGCAAGAGAGAGACAATGAGAGGGAGGTGCTACACACATTTAAATAAACATATCTCATGACGACTCACTCACTATGAGAAGAACAGCACCAAAGTGATGGTGTTAAACCATTCATGAGAAATTCATTTCTATGATCCAATAATCTCCCACCAGGCCCCACCTGCAGCATTGAAGATTATAATTTGACATGAGATTTGGGTGGGGACAC
This sequence comes from Pongo pygmaeus, assembly GCF_028885625.2. Classification (NCBI taxonomy): domain Eukaryota; kingdom Metazoa; phylum Chordata; class Mammalia; order Primates; family Hominidae; genus Pongo; species Pongo pygmaeus. Next base: position 33,570,433 of record NC_072377.2, on the reverse strand, counting down.
ATCCAAACCATATGATCCTGCCCCTGACCCCTCCCAAATCTCATGTTCTTCTCACATTTCAAAATACAATAATGACTTCTCAACAGTCTGCCAAAATTTAACTCCTTCCAGCATTACTCAAAAGTGCCAAGACTCATCTGAGACAAGACTAGTCCCTTTTACCTATGAGCCTGTAAAATCAAAAACAAGTTGGTTACTTTCAAGATACAATGAGGGTATAGGGCTTGGGTAAATACTCCCCTTTGAAAAGAGAGAAATTAGTCAAAAGAAAGGGGCTACAAGCCCCATGCAAGTCTAAAACTCAGCAGGGCAGCCATTAAATCTTAATGCTTCAAAATAATCTCCTTTGACTCCATGTCCCACATTCAGGGCATACTGATGCATGGAGTGGGCTCTCAATGCCTTGAACAGCTCCACCCCTGCAGCATTGCAGGATTCAGCTGCTGTGATTGCTCTCATCAGCTAGCATTGAGTGCCTGTGGCTTTTCCAGGCACAGAGAGCAAGCTGTCAGTGGATCTACCATTCTGAGGTATGCAGGATGGTGACCTTCTTCTCATAGCTTTACTAGGCCAGTGCCTCAGTGGGGACTCTGTGTGGGGACTCCAACCTTACATTTCCCCCTTTGTACTGCCCTGGTAGAGGTTCTTCAGAGGACTCACCACCTGCAGCAACTTTCTGACTGGACATCCAGCTTTTCTATACATTCTTTGAAATCTAGGTGGAGGCTCCCAAGCCTCAACTCTTGCACTCTGCACACCTACAGGCTTAACAACACGTGGAAGCTGTCAAGGCTGATGGCTTGCACCCTCTGGAGCTATGGCCTGAGGTACCTGGGCCCCTTTGAGCCATGACTGGAGCTGGAGTGGCTGGGATGAAGGGAGCAGTGCTCCAAGGCTGTACAGGGCCACCGGGCCCTGGATCTGGCCAATGAAATCATTCTGTCCTCTTAGGCCTCCAGGACTGTAATGGGAGGGGCTGCTGCAAAGATCTGTGAAAAGCCTTTGAGGTTTTTTTCCCCATTGTCTTGGCTATCAGCACTTGCCTGCTTTGTAGTTATGCAGATATCTTCAGCCTACTTGAATTCCTTTCCTGAAAATGGGCTTTTATATTCTACAATGTGACCAGGCTTCAATCTTTCCAACTTTTATGCTCTGCTTCTCCCTTAAATATAAATTCCAACTTTAGATAATTTATTTGCTCATGCATATGAGCATAGCCTGTTCTAAGCAGTCAGGCAACATCTTGACCACCCAGCTGCTTAGAAATTTCTTCTGCCACATGCCCTATATCATCACTCTCAAGTTCAAAGTTCCACAGATCCCTAGTACAGGGACACAGTGCAGCCACGTTTTTTTGGTAAGGCATAAGCATAGTGACCTTTGCTCCAGTTCCCAATAAGTTTCTGATTTTCATCTGAGACCTCCTCAGCCTGGATTTCATTGTCCATATCACTATCAGCATTTTGGTCACAATCATTTAACTAGTCTCTAGGAAATTTTAAACTTTTCTCCATCTTCCTTTTCAGTTATGAGCCCTCCACACTCTCCTGACCTTTGCCTGTTACTTAATTCCAAAGCTGTTTCCACATTTTCAGGTATACCTATAGCAATACCCAACTCCTGGCACCAATTTTCTATAGTAGGCCATTCTCACATTGCTATAAAGAAATACCTGAAACTGGGTAATTTATAAGAAAAGAGGTTTAATTGACTTATGGTTCTGCAGGCTGTACAGGAAACACGGTGGCATCTGCTTCTGGGGAGTCCTCAGGAAGCTTATATTCATGGCAGAAGGCAAAGTGGGAGCAGGCCTTCTTACAAGGCAGAAGCAGGAGCAAGACAGAGCAAACAAAGGGAGAGGTGCTACACATGTTTAAACAACCAGATCTCACAAGAACTCACTCACTGTCACGAGAACGGCACCAAAAGAATGGTGTCAAACTATTCGTGAGAAATCTGCTCCCATGATCTTATCATCTCCCACCAGCCCCCACCTCCAACACTGGGGATTACAATTTGACAGAGATTTGGGTGGGGACACAGACCCAAACCATATCAGCACCCAGATATATAAAGCAAATATTATTAGATCTAAAGGGAGACATAGATGGCAATAAAATAAAAGTAGGGTACATCACCACCCCACTTTCAACAATGGATAGATCATCTAGACAGAATGCAACAAAGAAACATTGGGCTTAAACTACATGATTGACCAAATGGAATGTACAGACATTTACAGAACATTCCATCCAACAGCTGCAGAAAGCACATTGCCCTCAATAGCAAATGGAATATTCTCTTGGATATATTATATATTAGGCCACAAAACAAGTCTTAACAAATGTAGGAAGATAGAAATCATATCAAATATTTTTGACAATTGTATAAAACTTGAAATCAACAATAAGAAAAACTTTGAAAACATTCCAAAAACATGAAAATTATATGGCATGCTCCTAAATAACTAATGGGTCAATAAAGAAATTAAGAGAATGATAAGGTTTGGCTCTTTGTTCCCACCCAAATCTAATGTCATAATCCAATCCCTAGTGTTGGAGGAGGGGCCTGGTGAGAGGTGATTAAACCATGGAGGCAGACTTCCACCTTGCTGTTCTTGTGATAGTGAGTTATCATGAGATCTGGTTGTTTAAACGTGTGTAGCACTTCCTTCTTTGCTCTCTCTTTCTCCTTCTCTGACCATGTAAGACATGACTCCTTCCTCTTCACCTTTTGCCACGATTGTAAGTTTCCTGAGGACTTCCCAGTCATGCTTCCTGTACAACATGTGAAACTGTGAGTCAATTAAAACTCTTTCTTTATAAATTATCCAGTCTCAGGTAGTTCTTTATAGCAATGTGAGAATGGACTAATACAGAAAAATACTTTAAAATTTTGTGAAACTAACAGGATTGAAAACATTATGACAAAACGTATACAACACAAGAAAAACAGCTCTAAGAGGAATGTTTGTAACAATAAATACCTATGTCAAAAAAGAGAAAAATATTTAAAATGATCTAATGATTTACCACAAGGAACTAGAGAAACAAGAACAAACTAAACCCAAAATTGCTAGAAGGAAGGAAATAATAAAGCTCAGTGCAGAAATAAAATTCAAGATAAGATTCAAAAACAATTTTTTCCAAGATTGTGGATTAGAGGCTTTCAGCATGCCCCAGTCACTTGGAAATTGCAAGGCAATGAATAAAGATTAACTCTATGAACTTTAATTCAGAAGGTAAATGGGAATCCACCAGACTCACGAAAGACACCCCAGATCCTGAGGAGAAGAACATGAGCAAACAGCCCCCATGATGGCATCTGGTTGATAAGAGTGAAGCCACAGTACATGAGAGGGTGCAGAGAGCCTCCTCCTGTGACTCATCTTTCCACTGGAAATCTGAGCAATCCAGGCCAGAAGGAAATCATTTTGTTTCTCCTAAGCTTTGGAGCCAAGTTAAGGAGAGATTTGGAGGCACTGAGAGGGAAATACACTGGGAAATGCTGCAGGCATTTTCCCAAATCTGGGACCAAGGGCAGGATGAGATTTTTCATCTGGATGATTACAAAGTCAGTCATTCCTTGGCAACTTGGCAGTGGGTCCACACAGGCATTTTAGTCTCAGGCCAAAAACTAGAGTGCTTGCTCTGGAGCAGGGTAGTGGCTTTCACAGCCAGAATTCTGGAACGTGCCTCAGCAGTAGGCAGTGGAATTGTGCTGTCTGCCATTGCAAGCCTAGGGCAAGAGGACAGCTTCTACAGCTACAGTTTCTCCTGAGTGATGAGACTTGCAGCCAGGGCCAGCTTGGTGAACCAGTCTGTGTGTGTTATTGTTGGGTGCCCCAGCCTGCTACCTTGAGATCATGGTGCAGTGGGGCCTTCTCTGCTCCACCCCTAGAAAGATCTCCAGGCATTTGAAGCACCTACTCATATGAACTATCACTCTGAGCCACCCCACCCTTCCTGTGCATAGATCATAATGCAATTGGCTGTCTCTGCTCCACATCCAGGCAGACCTTCAGGCATTCAGATCACCCATTTCCCTGGATTAGAAGCCCAAGCCACTCAACCCTCTCTGTGCATAGATTGTGGTACACTTGAGCCCTATACACTCCTCAGCCAGGCAGATCACCAGGCATTCTGAACACTCACTCACCTAAATCAGCAGTCTGAGCCACCCTACTCTCCCTGTGCAGAGACTGTGGTTCAGCAGAGCCCTATATGCTCCATGCCCAGGTAGATATCTAGGCATCTCAAGTACCCACTCTCCTGGATTAGGAGTTTAGAGTATGTTTCCCAGCTCCATACCTAGACACTCCTTGGGGCACTTGGTGGCCACCCACTTGATTCTCATTCAGTGCTGGTACTTGTGCCAGTTATTGGGGAAACTGTAGGTGGGCATGCATAGTCTGACCCCACCCATCTTGTCCCATACCTCCCCAGCGCTGAGCAGGGATCTCAGAACACTGTGTACTTCACAGATCAGCCCATTGCTTGAAGTAACAGAGAGTTTCTCCTAGAAAAAAAGATAAAGTATATACCCAGTCACATTGGCTGCAGCTGGCTTTTTACTCATAAGAGCCATTTACTGGCTTGTAGGTCAAACAGGGCAGCATAATATAAAGCCTGATGAAACAATTTCTTAGAGCTATAGAAAAAAAAAAGACCAGAATATTCTTCCCAACTTCTTCACAGTCAGACACTATAGAGGCAGGGGGAAGGGAAAGGAAAACAAAATAATAATATTGTAGGGAATAAAAGGGAAACAAAAAATCCTACCCACATAAAAATAATTACAAAAATTAGAATTTCTAGCATCTCCAGATGAGAAGGAACCAGCACAAGAATTCTGAAACCGTGAAAAATCTGAATGCAGTGACACCACCAAAGGATCACAATAGCTCTCCAGCAATGGTTGCTAACCAAAATGGAAATTCAGAAATTACAAATAAGGAATTCAAAACATGGATTTAAAAAAAGCTCAATGGGATCCAAGACAAGGTTGAAAGTCAACACAAAGAAACTTCTAAATCAACCCAGGAAAAGAAAGAAGAAATAAACATCTTAAAAACAAATCACTCAGATGCCTGGATTTGAAAAAGCTCACTTAAGGAATTTCAAAATATAATTGAAAGCTTTATCAATAGACTGGAACAAGTAGAAGAAAGAATTCCAGAGCTTGAAGACTGGTCCTTCAGACTAACTCAAACAGACAAAAATAAAGAAAAAAGAGTTAAGAAAACTGAGCAAAATCTTTGAAAAATATGGGATATGTAAAGCAACCAAACCTACAAATTTTTGGCATTCCTGAGAGAGAAGAATAAAAAGAAAATAACCTGGAAATCATATTTGAGAGGATAATTCCAGAAAATTTCCCTAATCTTGTTAAGAGGTAGACATGCAGATACAGGAAATCCAGAGAACACCTGCATGATACTACGTAAAATGTACATCACCAGACTGTCAAGGTCAATGTGAAAGAAAAAAATCTTAAAGGTAGCTAGAGAAAAAGGCCAGATCACAAACAAAGGGAACCCTATCAGTGTAACGCAGATTTCTCAGCAGAAACCTTACAAACCAGAAGAGATTGAGGGCCTATTTTCAGCAGTCTTAAAGAAAAAAAAATTGCAACTAAGAATTTCATATCCCATCAAACTAAGCTTCAGAAATGAAGGAGAAATAAAATATTTTTCAGACAAGCAAGTACTAAGTGAATTCATTAGCACTAGACCAGCCTTACAGGAGATCCTTATGGGAGTTCTAAACATGGAAACAAAAGAATGATATCTGCTACCAAAGAAACACACCTAAGTACATAGCCCACAGACCCTATAAAGCAATGACACAATAGAAGATACAAAACAACCAGCTAACAACTTTATAAAAGCATCAACACCTCATATATCACCATCAATCTTGGATGTAAGTGGTCTAAATGCCCTACTTAAGAGGTACAGAATTGCAAGTCAGATAAAATTTTTAAAAAGACCTATCCATCTGCTATCTTTAACAGACACATCTCACACATAAAAACACCCATAGTCTCAAAATAAAGGTTGGAGAAAGACCTGTCATGCAAATGGAAAACAAAAAAGAGCAGATGTCACTATTCTTATATTAGATAAAACATACTTTAAAATGAAAATGATAAAAAGGACAAAAATGGGCATTAAACAATGATAATGTTCACTTCAATAAGACTTAATTATCCTAAACATATATGCACCCAACATTAGAGCACCCAGATTAATAAAACATCTACTTCTCAGCCTACAAAAAGACCTAGTCACACAATAATTGTGACATACCTTCAACACCCCACTAACAATGTTAGACAAGTCATCAAGGCAGAAAACTAACAAAGAAATTCTGGACTTGAATTTGACACTTGGCTGACTGGACCTAATAGACTCCACTCATCAACCACAGAATATGCATTCTTCTCATCTGCACACAGAACATATGCCAAGATGAACCACATACTTGACCACAAAGCATATCTCAATAAATTTTAAAAAAATAAAAATCATACCAACACAACTCTCAGACCACTGTGGAATAAAAATAGAAATCATTATCAGCTGGACACAATGGCTCACACCTATAATCCCAGCACTTTGGGAGGCCGAAGTAAGTGGATCACCTGAGGTGGGAGTTCGAGACCAGCCTGACCAATGTGGAGAAACCCCATCTCTACTAAAAATACGAAAAAATTAGCTGAGCCTGGTGGCGCATGCCTGTAATTCCAGCTACTCGGGAGGCTGAGGCAGGAGAATCACTTGAACACAGGAGGCAGAGGTTGTGGTGAGCTGAGATCATGCCATTGCACTCCAGCCTGTACAACAAGAGTGAAATTCCATCTCAAGAAAAAAAAAAAAAGAAAGAAAAGAAATTATTACCAAGAAGATCTCCCAAAACCACACAATTATATGGACATTAAACAACTGCTCCTGAATGACTTTTGGTTAAACAATGAAATTAAGGCAAAAATCAAATAAATGAAAACAGACACATTATAACAAAATCTCTGGGATGCAGCACAAACAGTGTTAAGAGGAAAGTTTATAGTGCTAAATGCCTACCTCGAAAGGTTAGAAAGGTCTCAAATCAATGATTTATCATCAAACCTAGAGGAACTAGAAAACAAGAACAAAGTAACCAGAACACTACTAGGAGAACAGAAATAAATAAAATCAAAGAACTGAATGAAATTCAGACCCCCAAAATCCATACAAAGAACCAATGAAAGAAAAAAGTAGGTTATTTGAAAGGATAAACAAGATGGGTACACTGATAGCTAGATTAACAAAGAACAAAAAGAAGATCCAAATAAGCACAACCAGAAACAACAAAGGTGATGTTACAGCTGATTTTGCAGAAATACAAAGATCTTCAGCGACTATTATTACCACTTCTGCACACACAAACTAGAATTTCCAGAGGAAATGGATAAATTTCTGGAAATACACAACCTTCCAAGATTGAATCAGGAAGAAGCTGAAACTCTGAAAAGACCAATATCAAGTTGCAAAGTTGAATCAGCATGAAAAAACCTACCAACCAAAACAGGCCCACACCAGTTGGATTCACAGTCAAATTCTACCAAACGTACAAAAAAAAGTTGGTACCAATTCTACTGAAACTATTCCAAAAAATTCAAGGAGGAACGATTCCTCCCTAACTCATTCTATGGAGCCAGCATTACCCTGATACCAAAACCTGGCAAAAACACAATGAATAAAGAAAATAGAGGCTAAGGTGGGAGGATTGCTTGAGCCCAGGAGTTTGAGACCAGCCTGAGCAATGCAGGGAGACTCTGTCTCTACACGTAATTAAAAAATTAACGATGCATGGTGGCACATGCTTGTGGTTGCAGCTACTTGGGAGGCTGAGGTGAGAGGATCGCTTGAGCCTGAGAGGTAGAGACCTCAGTGAGCTATGGTTGCATCACTGTACTTCAGGCTGGGTGATAGAATGAGACCCTGTCTCAGAAAAAAAGGAAGAAAACTGCAGGCCAATATCCCCAATGAATATAGATGCAAAAATCTTCAACAAAATACTAGCAAGCGGAATCCAGCAATATGTCAAAAAGCAAATTCACCGTGATCAATTAAGCTTCATTCCTGGGATGCGACGCTGGTTCAATGTATGCAAATCAATAAATATGATTCACCACATAAACATAATCATAAACAAAAACCATATGATCATCTCAACAGATACAGAAAAAAGCCTTCAATACAACATTCTTTCATGTTATAAACTTTCATTAAACTAGTCAATAAAGAAACAGGCTGGGTGCAGTGGCTCACACCTGTACTCCTACCATTTGGGGAGGCTGAGGCAGGCTGATCACTTGAGGTCAGGATTTTGAGGCCAGCCTGGCCAACATGGTGAAACCTCGTCTGTACTAAAAATACAAAAATTAGCCGGGTGTGGTGGTGCACGCTGTAATTCCAGCTACTTGGGAGGCTGAGACAGGAGAATTGCTTGAACCTGGAAGGGAGAGGTGGTAGTGAGCTCAGATCATGTCACTGCACTCCAGCCTGGGTGACAAAGTGAGACTCCATCTCAAAAAAAAAGGGACATACCTCAAAATAATAAGAGCCATCTATGACAAACCAGAGTCAACATCATATGGAATGGGCAAAAGCTAGAAGTATTGCCCTTGAGAACTGCAATAAGACAAAGTGCCAACTCTCACCACTTCTATTCAACATAGTGCTGGAAGTCCTCGCCAGAGCTATCAGGTAAGAGAAAGAGATTAAAAGCATCCAAGTAGAAAAAGAAGAAACTAAACTGTCTCCCTTCACTGAGGATATTATTCTATGCTTAGAAAACCCCAAAGTCTCTGCCTAAAGACTCACGGAACTGATAAAAGACTTCAGTAAAGTTTCAGGATCCAAAATCAATGTACAAAAATCAGTAGCATTTCCATACATTAATAGCATTCAAGGTGAGAGCCAAATCAAGAACATGATCTTGTTTACAACTGCAGAAGAAAATAAAATACCTAGGAATACAGGGAACAAAGGAGGTAAAAAACTCTACAAATAAAACTGCCAAACACTGCTGAAAGAAATCATAGCTAACATAAACAAATAGAAAAACATTCCATGCTTATGGATTGGAAGAATCAATATTGTTTAAGTGGCCATACTGCCCAAAGCAATCTACAAATTCAACACTATCCTTATCAAGTTCCCAATGTCATTTTTTATAGAATTAGGGAAAAACATTAAAATTCATATGAAACCAAAAGACAGCCTGAATAGCCAAAGTAGTCCTGAGCTAAAAGAACAAAGCTGGCGGCATCTCATTGCCTGACTTCAAAATATATTGTTTAAGAGAGAAGAGCCAAGATGGCTGACTAAATGCAGCCAGGAAGCGCTTCTCCCACTTAGAGATGAGATCATTAAGAAGACTGGCACAATCTGAATAATCTTTGGAAGGAAGACATTGACAGTGTATGGAGTGAGGACGCAGACTGTGAGCTGAAGTGGGAGGAAGCTGGGAACCCTGCACAAGGGTGCTGAGCACCAGGACTCATTCCTGGCTCCAAGTAACTCCTAGGGAAGGGATGAGTTAAATAGCTGTGGAATGCCTCACTCTAACCATGGACCTCCTGAATCCTAGCTGCAGGACCCCCAACAACCCCCACAGACATTTGAGCTGGCAGGGAGAGTTTCTTGGAGAGTTGGCAGGGACAGAACTCCAGCCTGTGTGGAGCCCAGAGAGTTTGGCATGGAAATAGCTGCAGTGGAGCACAGCCAAGGATGCCCATCCCCCAAAGCTCACCATGCTCCTCTAGGTGGCTTCGGACAGAACAGGGCTGTCCTACCAGTGAAAGGGGCCAGTCTGATCTGAGCACCCTGCTGTCTGAGAGTCTTTCCCAGGATCCCTGCCTGGCTGCATCCACTTGCAGCAGGGCCAGAGATAACCAACTGAGGCACTTCCCAGCAGCTACTACCATAGCTCCTTCACAGGTAGACCATGCCTAAGTATCATAGAACTTCTGCAGATGGGCCACTGTAGGCACATACCCACCCATAGCCTCCCCCTATGTCTTTGCCAGCACACACTCATGCATGGCCTTCCATCACCATTTTGCTTACATGTATGAATCCATGGACCTTACAGTCCTGCCCAACCTGGTGCACATGCAGACCCCACCATACTGCCACCACTGGCACACAAACCTGTGCACATGCAAACCCCATCATGTCAGTGCCTCACCAGCAGGCATGCATGCACAGACCTCACAGCACTGCCACCATGATGCTGCTGGCATGCATATGTGCAAGGACACACCACACTGCCAAAGCCCTGTCAAAGTACTTTTGCCAGCCATCCACATCTGAGTGTTGTTGCCAGCATACGGGAACACCTCAGCCCTCCCTGCACTACAGGTACTCAACCTCAAGGGGACAAGAACAAAGCCATGGGCCTGGTCCCAGCCCCCCAGGGTTACACCACATAGCCCAGGAATGCTGAGCTGAGACTTGTCACCCTGAAATCATCCAGAAACTAAACCGGTTTACCGAAGCCAGCTTATGCCATAGTCAAACTTCAAGGGCATCCAAGAAGACAAAAAAATCCCCATCCAAAGGACAGCAACTTCAAAGATAAAAAGGAACATCAGCCACACAGATAAGAAAGAATGAGTGAAGAACTCTGGCAACTCAAGAAGCTAGAGTGTTTTCCCACCTCCAAATGACTGCATTAGCTCCCCAGCAATGGTTCTAAAACATACTGAAATGACTAGAATGACAGACATAGAATTCAGAATCTGGATGAAGATCGAGATGCAGGAGAAAGTTGAAACCCAATTCAAGGAATCTAAGGAATCCAGTGAAACAATACAAGAGCTGAAAGACTAAATAGCCAGTTTAAGGAAGAACCGAACTGATCTGATAGAGATGAAAAACTCACAATAAGAATCTCATAATATAATTGCAAGTATTAACAGCATAATACACTAAACTGAGAAAAGAATCTCAGAGCTTGAAGACCGGTTTTTTGAATCAACTCAGTCACACAAAAAGAACAAAACAGTAAAAAAGGATGAACAAAACCTTCAAGACTTACTGGATTATTTAAGGAGACCAACCATATGACTCATTGGCATCCCTGAAAAAGAGAGAGAGAAAACAAACAATTTGGAAAACATATTTGGGTATACTGTCAAAGAAAATTTTCCCAACCTCACTAGTGAACTTGACATTCAAATTCAGGAAATTCAGAGGACTCCTGTGAGATATTACACAAGGTTACCATTCCAAAGATGCATAGTCATTAAATGCTCCAAGGTCAACGTGGAAGAAAAATATTAAAGGCAGCTAGAGAGAAGGGGCAGGTCACCCACAAAGGGAACCAAATAAACATAATTAGAAATAGCAAAGGGGATATTACCATGGACTCCACAGAAATAATAAGAAAAACAAACCCGCAGAGATGATTACAAACACCTCTATGCACACAAACTTGAAAACCTAGAAGAAATGGATAATTCTTGGAAATATATGTTCTCCAAAGGTCGAACCAGGAATAAAGTTAAACCCTGAATAGACCAATAACGAGTTCTGAAATTGAATGAGTAATTAAAACCTATGAACCAGAAAAAGCCCTGGAACAAATTGACTCACAGCCAAATTCTGCCACATGTATAAAGAAGATCTGGTGCTAATCCTACTGAAACTATTCCAAAATATTGAGAAGGAGGGACTCCTTCCTAACTCATTCTATGAGGCCAGCATCATTCTGATATCAAGACTTGGCAGAGACATAACATAAAAATAAAACTTCAGGGCAAATATACCTGATGAGCACAGATGCAAGAATTCTCAACCAAACACTAGCAAACTGAATCCAGCAGTACATCAAAAAGCTAATCCACCACAATAAAGTAGGCTTTATTCCTGGGATGCAAGATTGATTCAACATACACAAATCAATAAATGTGAGTCATAAACAGAGCTAAAAATGAAAACCACATGTTCATCTCAATAGATGCAGAAAAGCTTTCAATAAAATTTAATGTCTCTTCATGTTAAAAACTCTCAACAGACTAAGCATCAAAGGAACACACCTCAAAATAGTAAGAGCCATCTATGACAAATCCAGAGTCAGCATCATACTCAGTGGGCAAAAGCTGGAAGCATTTCCCTTGAGAACCAGAACAAAACAAGGATGCCCACTCTCACCATTTCTATTCAACACTAGTACTGGAAATCCTAGCCCGAACAATCAGGCAAGAGAAAGAAACAAAATGCATCCAAATATGAAGACAGGAAGTCAAACTATCTCTTTTCGCAGATGATATGATTCGATACCAAGGAAATCTTACAGTCTCTGTCCCAAAGCTCCTAGATCTAACAAACAACTTCAGCAAAGTTTCATGATACAAAATGAAGGTAAAAAAAAATCAGTAAGCCTCCAAAAGCGATTGCCACAAAAACAAAAAATTGACATTAGTGGGACCTAAGTAAACTGAAGAGCTTCTGCAAAGCGACAGAAACTATCAACAGAGTAAACAGACAGCTTACAGAAAAAAGAAAATATTTGCAAACTATACATCTGACAAAGGTCTAATATCCAGAATCTGTAAGTAACTTAAAAGTTCAGCAAGCAGAAAACAACCCCATGAAAAAATGGGCAAAGTCAGGATGTGGGCCACGTGTTCAAGCAATTCATCAAGTTAACTGAGGGCAAGGCAGACGTGCAGTCCATCATTGGCCTGCAGTGCTTCTTTGCAATGTGCATGAATGAGGCCTTCGGTGCCTCACAGTTCTCTGCTGTACTGGTGGAGCCCCTACCGATGAGCCTGCCTGGTGCTTGCCTGAGTTCCCAGGAGCTGTCTTGTGGCCCTGGTGATGGCCCCTGAGGCCGGAGTCCACATGGACAGCCCAGCCTAGCTTTGTTCTCTGTCCTGTCACCCCATCCCCACTCCCCTGATGGCCTGACTCCCACTCCCTTGTGGCCTCATCCCTCAGTTCCTCAGGATATGGTTTTTACTTCTGTGGATTTAAAAAAAACTTCACCAGTTCAAAAAAAAATGAGCAAAGGACATGAATAGACACCTCAAAAGAAGACATACATGTAGCCAACAAGCATATGAAAAAATGCTTCACATGTCTAATCATTAGAGAAATGCAAATTAAAACCACAATGAGATATCATCTCACAACAGTCAGAATGGCTGTTATTAAAAAGTCAAAAAAAAACAGATGCTGGCAAGGTTATGGAGAAAAGGGAATGCTTATACACTATTGGTGGGAATATAAATTACTTCAGCCATTTATTAGTGAACAATAAATACTCTTATTTATTTTATAATAATCTTATTTATTTAAATAAATTATTTTATTGAAAGCTTTTTAAATTTTTATTGAAAGCCACTGTGGAAAGCAGTTTGGAGATTTATTAAAGAACTTAGAACTACTATTTAACCTAGCAATCCTGTTAGTGGGTATATTGAGGAATATAAATTGTTCCACCAAAAAGACACATGCATTTGTATGTTATTGCAACACTATTCACCGCAAAGCAAAAAATCAACCTAGATGGCCATCAACTGTGGATTGGATAAAGAAAATGTGATACATATACACTATGAAATACTCTGCAGCCATAAAAACAAATGAAATCATGTTCTTTGTAGCAACATGGATGGAGCTGGGGGCCATTATCCTAAGTGAATTAATGCAGGAACAGAAAACCATAATACAATTGGAGGTATAATAGTGAATATCATGGACATAAAAATGAGAACAATAGACACTAGGCACTACTTCAAGGTGGAAGGTAGGAAGAGAGTCAGGGTCCAAAAACTGCCTATTGGGTACTATGCTCATCACTGGATGATGAAAAAGTCTGTACACCCTATACCTGTGACACACAATTTACCTATGTAACAAACATGCACATGTACTCTCTGAACCTAAAATAAAATTTGAAAGAAAAAATAAATTTAAAAATTAATAATTAAATAAAATTATACTCCATGAAAAACAACAACCAAAACAAAATATTGCAAGTCTACATTTACCAAATCAGCATGGTATTGGTATAAACATAGACACATAGACTAATGAACAGAATAAGGAAGCCAGAAATAAAGCCACATACTTACATCCAACTGATCTTTGACAAAGTTGACAAAAACTTACATTCGAGAAAGGACACCCTCTTCAACAAATGGTTCTGGGGAAATTGGATAGCCACATGCAGAAAAATAAAACTGAACCCCTGTCTCTCATCATATACAAAAATCAACTCTATGTGGATTAAAGTCTTGAATGTAAGACCTGAAACTCTAAACATACTAGAAGAAAACCTAGGGAAAACTCTCCTGGAGTAAAAAATATATGACTAAGACCTTAAAAGCATAGGCACCAAAAACAAAAATAAACAAATGGGACTTAATTAAACTAAAAACCTTTTGTACAGCAAAAGAAATAATTAACAGAGTGAACAGACAACATGCAGAGTGGGAGAAAATACTTGGAAACTACGAATCTGTCAGGAGACTGACATCCAAAATATACAAGGAATTTAAACAATTCAACGGGAAATAAAACAAATAATCCTCTTTAAAAGTGGGCAAAGGACGTGAGTAAACATTTCTCAAGAGAAGATGTACAGCAACTGTGAAAAACAGTACAGAGATTACTCAACAAACTAAAAACAGAATTATCACTTGATCCAATAATCACACTACTGGGCCTCTACCCAAAGGAAATTATATCGATGTATCAAAGGGATATCTGCACCATCATGTTTATTGTAGCACTATTCACAATAGCAAAGATATGGAATCAACCTAAATGTCCATCAATAAGTGAATAAATAACAGACATGTGGTATATATACACAATGGAATACAATTTGTCCATAAAACAGAATGAAATAATGTCATTTGCCACAACATGAATGGAACTGGTGGTCATTATCTTAAGTAAAATAAGCCCGGCATGAAAAGACAAATATCACATGTTCTCACTTATATGTTGGAGCTAAAAATGTGATGACATGGAAGTGGAGAGTGAAAAGATAGATAACAGAGACTGAGAAGGGTGAGTGAGGGGAAGAAAAGAGGAAGAACAGAAGTAGATTAAAGGGTACAAACATACAATAAGATGAAATAAGTTAAATATTTGATAGCATAGTAGGGTGACTATACTTAACAAAAATGTATTGTACATGGGTGCTGGATACCCTAAATGCCCTGGTTTGATCACTACACATTATCTACATGTAACAAAATTTCACATGTATTCCATAAATTTTTACAAATAATAAATTAATTAATTAAACCTTATTAAAAATTTGAAAAAGAAAAAAGAATAAACAGGCTGGGCTTGGTGGCTCATGCCTGTAATCTGAGCACTTTGGTAGGTCAAGGCAGGTGCATTGCTTGAGATCAGAAGTTTAACACCAGCCTGGGCAACACAGCAAGATGCCATCTCTACAAAAAATTAAAAAATAAAATTTAGCCAGGTGTGGTGGCATGCACCTGAGCTACTCAGGTCATAGGTCATGGTCTTGCTCTGTCACCCAGGCTGGAGTCCAGTGGGGCAATCATAACTCACTGCATTCTCGAACTCCTGGGCTCAAGTGATCCTCTAGCATCAACCTCCCCAGTAGCTGGGACTACATCTGGCTTTTTTTTTCTTTTTTTAGAGACAGAGTCTTGCTGTGTCACCAAGGTTGGTCTCAAACTCCTAGTCTCAGATGAGCCTCCTGCCTTGGCCTCCCAAAGGACTAGAATTACTGGCATGGGCCACCATGCCTGGCCTGTGTTTGTTTCTTAATTTTGTTCTGTTTTGTTTTTGCTTTGCGTGTACTTATGTGTAATATTATTTTTATTCTTCAAAGTAATTCATACACATAAAGTCAAATATTGCTGTTAAGTTTCTAAAGAAATGATATTTCTCTCATCTTCCTTTTCTACTTCTGAATCCTGTTCCCTAGGAGCAACTGCTTTCAACTGTTTTATTTTTTTCCTATGGTATTCTTCAGTAAACAAACTTATGCTGCCATTTCTGGATTCCTTTTTAGTTTTAGATATTATCTATTTATTTATTACTGGAGAATGTAAGGCTACATTTCTGTCATGTATCTCCTTTACCAAAAATATATATGTTCTAATTTCCCCTCCACCTCTTTCCTATATAGTTTTTTTCACAGTTTTTGGATGGGTCAATATTCAGGGTTTATATTATTATAGCCATTGAACCATGTTGCATATGACAATTTTTTCCTTGCTTATATAACCTTTCTTATTTTTTTGATAAGAATTCCTGTTTGGTAGTTTTCATACTTATTTGTATGCCTATCAATTAGTTCTGCCAGAACTCTCCAGAAGCACTGTAAAATCAATCTTATGTTTTTTAAAATAATGTCAAATGCATTAGGCAAACTGTCAATTCTATTTTTTTTTTTTCTTGAAAAGCTATCCCTTCCAGATCCTTTGGTCCTTTTGCTCCAGTCTGGATGGATTGTTCTCTCAGTCTGTTGCCTGTTATCCTGCAGTTTCCTCACATCCTGGCACTTCACTAAACCATCATTCCAGGAATGCTGTGTAGCTTTCTTCTATACTAGATCCCTTATTTCTTGTACTTTTTCTTTTCCATTTTTTGAAACCCCATTCTTTATTTATTTACTGTGTGCACCATCTCTTCTAGGAGGTTCCTAAGAAAGAAGCCATAGAGGTAATGTTTTGACCTTACATATCTGGAAATATGTTTATTTCATCTTTATTTTTTATTGATAATTTCATGTTGAATTCTGGGTTACAGATTTTTTTTTCCCCTTAGTTTAGAAGGCATTGCTCTACTGTCATCTAACTTTCTATGTTGTTTTGAATAGTCTGATATTTTGCTTCTCAATCATTTATCATGTTGTTGTGTTTATTCTGCTGCATGAAGTGAGAGATGGGGTTTAGGGGAACTCTTTGATGTGGTTTGGCTCCGTGTCCCCACCCAAATCTCATCTCGAATTGTAAACCCCATGTGTTGAGGGAGGGACCTGGTGGGAAGTGATTGGATCATGGGTGCAGTTTTCCCGTTGCTGTTCTGCTTATATCTAGTGAGCTCTTAAAAGATCTGATGGTCAAAGTGTTTGGCAGTTCCCTTCACTCCTACTGCCTTGTGAGGAAGGTGCCTGCTTCCCCTTCACCTTCCATCATGATTTTAAGTTGCCTGCGGTCTCCCCAACCATGTGGAACTGTGAGTCAACTAAACCTCTTTCCTTCATAAATTACCCGGTCTCAGGTATTCTTTATAGCATTGTGAAAATGAACTAATACACTCTTTATTCACACTCCTGATTAATCCTCCTGTTTAGGTCCTCCTGTTTTAGGGTTTTGCAGTACAAATTATCCTGCTTCTAGTTGATGCTACTTTTTGCTGGCACTTGAGTTTGAACTTTACCTGCTCTGTTATGTCAGGTATCACTCAGTCATCTATTTTCCATCTTCCAAAGTTGTGTTTAAATCTCTAGTTTTCTGTATTTCTTTCACTCTTTTATTCTTGTGACTTTTATATATTTAGAAATTTCTTTGGATCAATTTCTGGACATTGCAGATATAATCATATGTTGAATATGTTATGCTTAAAAGGAAATTAAGGATTTCAGAATTTCAAGGTATAAACCTATCTCCCCACCTTTGTAAATTGTTTTATTTTAAACAGTCCCAATTTTCTTTTTCTTATTATTATACTTTAAGTTGTAGGGTACACGTGCACAACGTGCAGGTTTGTTACATATGTATACAAGTGCCATGTTGGTGTGCTGCACCCATTAACTCATCATTTACATTAGGTATTTCTCCTAATGCTATCCCACCCTCCTCCCCCAACCCCATGACAGGCCCTGGTGTGTGATGTTCTCCACCCTGTGTCCAAGTGTTCTTATTGTTTAATTCCCACCTATGAGTGAGAACATGCGCTGTTTGGTTTTCTGTCCTTGTGATAGTTTGCTCAGAATGATGGTTTCCAGCTTTATCTATGTCCCTACAAAGGACGTGAACTCATCCTTTTTTATGGCTGCATAGTATTCCATGGTGTATATGTGCCACATTTTCTTAATCCAGTCTATCATTGATGGACATTTGGGTTGTTCCAAGTCTTTGCTATTGTGAATAGTGCCTCAATAAACATATGTGTGCATGTGCCTTTATAGTAGCATGATTTATGATCCTTTGGGTATATACCCAGTAATGGGATCGCAGGGTCAAATGGTATTTGTAGTTCTAGATCCTTGAGGAACCACCACACTGACTTCCAAAATGGTTGAACTAGTTTACACTCCCACCAACAGTGTAAAAGTGTTCCTGTTTCTCCACATCCTCTCCAGCACCTGTTGTTTCCTGACTTTTTAATGATCGCCATTCTAACCGGTGTGAGATGTTATCTCATTGTGGTTTTGATTTGCATTTCTCTGATGGCCGGTGATTATGAGCATTTTTTCATGTCTGTTGGCTGCATAAATGTCTTCTTTTGAGAAATGTCTGTTCATATCCTTTACCCACTTTTTGATGGGGTTGTTTGTTCTTTTCTTGTAAATTTGTTTAAGTTCATTGTAGATTCTGGATATTAGCCCTTTGTCAGATGGGTAGATTGCAAAAATTTTCTCCCATTTTATAGGTTGCCTGTTCACTCTGATGGTAGTTTCTTTTGCTGTGCAGAAGCTCTTTAGTTTAATTAGATCCCATCTGTCAATTTTGGCTTTTGTTGCCATTGCTTTTGGTGTTTTAGTCATGAAGTACTTGCCCATGCCTACGTCCTGAATGGTATTGCCTAAGTTTTCTTCTAGAGTGTTTATGGTTTCAGGTCTAACATCTAAATCTTTAGTCCATCTTGAATTAATTTTTGTATAATGTGTAAGGAAGGGATCCAGTTTCAGCTTTCTACATTTGGCTAGCCAGTTTTCCCAGCACTGTTTATTAAATAGTGAATCCTTTCCCCATTTCTTGTTTTTGTCAGGTTTGTCAAAGATCAGATGGTTGTAGATGTGTGGTATTATTTCTGAGGGCTCTATTCTGTTTCATTGGTCCATATCTCTGTTTTGGTACCAGTACCATGCTGTTTTGGTTACTGTAGCTTTGTAGTATACTTTGAAGTCCAGTAACATGATGCCTCCAGCTTTGTTCTTTTTGCTTAGGATTGACTTGGCAATGCGGGCTCTTTTTTGGTTCCATATGAACTTTAAAGTAGTTTTTTCCAATTCTGTGAAGAAAGTCATTGGTAGCTTGATGGGGATGGCATTGAATCTATAAATTACCTTGGGCAGTATGGCCATTTTTCACGATATTGATTCTTTCTATCCATGAGCATGGAATGTTCTTCCATTTGTTTGTGTCCTCTTTTATTTCGTTGAGCAGTGGTTTGTAGTTGTCCATGAAGAGGTCCTTCACATCCCTTGTAAGTTGGATTCCTAGGTATTTTATTCTCTTTGAAGCAATTGTGAATGGGAGTTCACTCATGATTTGGCTCTCTGTTTGTCTGTTATTGGCGTATAGGAATGCTTGTGATTGTTTTTTAATTTACTTTTTTAAATTTATTATTATTATACTTTAGGTTTTAGGGTACATGTGTGCAATGTGCAGGTTAGTTACATATGTGTACATGTGCCATGCTGGTGCACTGCACCCACCAACTCGTCATCTAGCATTAGATATATCTCCCAATGCTATCCCTCCCCACTCCCCCCACCCCACAACAGTCCCCAGAGTGTGATGATCCCCTTCCTGCGTCCATGTGTTCTCATTGTTCAGTTCCCACCTATGAGTGAGAATATGCGGTGTTTGGTTTTTTGTTCTTGCGATAGTTTACTGAGAATGATGATTTCCAATTTCATCCATGTCCCTACAAAGGACATAAACTCATCATTTTTTATGGCTGCATAGTATTCCATGGTGTATATGTGCCACATTTTCTTAATCCAGTCTATCATTGTTGGACATTTGGGTTGGTTCCAAGTCTTTGCTATTGTGAATAGTGCCACAATAAACATACGTGTGCATGTGTCTTTATAGCAGCATGATTTATAGTCCTTTGGGTATATACCCAGTAATGGGATGGCTGGGTCAAATGGAATTTCTAGTTCTAGATCCCTGAGGAATTGCCACACTGACTTCCACAAGGGTTGAACTAGTTTACAGTCCCACCAACAGTGTAAAAGTGTTCCTATTTCTCCACATCCTCTCCAGCACCTGTTGTTTCCTGACTTTTTAATGATTGCCATTCTAACTGGTGTGAGATGGTATCTCATTGTGGTTTTGATTTGCATTTCTCTGATGGCCAGTGATGGTGAGCATTTTTTCATGTGTTTTTTGGCTGCATAAATGTCTTCTTTTGAGAAGTGTCTGTTCACGTCCTTCGCCCACTTTTTGATGGGGTTGTTTGTTTCTTTCTTGTAAATTTGTTTGAGTTCATTGTAGATTCTGGATATTAGCCCTTTGTCAGATGAGTAGGTTGCGAAAATTTTCTCCCATTTTGTAGGTTGCCTGTTCACTCTGATGGTAGTTTCTTTTGCTGTGCAGAAGCTCTTTAGTTTAATGAGATCCCATTTGTCAATTTTGGCTTTTGTTGCCATTGCTTTTGGTGTTTTAGACATGAAGTCCTTGCCCATGCCTATGTCCTGAATGGTAATGCCTAGGTTTTCTTCTAGGGTTTTTATGGTTTTAGGTCTAACGTTTAAGTCTTTAATCCATCTTGAATTGATTTTTGTATAAGGTGTAAGGAAGGGATCCAGTTTCAGCTTTCTACATATGGCTAGCCAGTTTTCCCAGCACCATTTATTAAATAGGGAATCCTTTCCCCATTGCTTGTTTTTGTCAGGTTTGTCAAAGATCAGATAGTTGTAGATATGCGGCGTTATTTCTGAGGGCTCTGTTCTGTTCCATTGATCTATATCTCTGTTTTGGTACCAGTACCATGCTGTTTTGGTTACTGTAGCCTTGTAGTATAGTTTGAAGTCAGGTAGTGTGATGCCTCCAGCTTTGTTCTTTTGGCTTAGGATTGACTTGGTGATGCGGACTCTTTTTTGGTTCCATATGAACTTTGAAGTAGTTTTTTCCAATTCTGTGAAGAAAGTCATTGGTAGCTTGATGGGGATGGCATTGAATCTGTAAATTACCTTGGGCAGTATGGCCATTTTCACGATATTGATTCTTCCTACCCATGAGCATGGAATGTTCTTCCATTTGTTTGTATCCTCTTTTATTTCCTTGAGCAGTGGTTTGTAGTTCTCCTTGAAGAGGTCCTTCACGTCCCTTGTAAGGAATGCTTGTGATTTTTGCACATTGATTTTGTATCCTGAGACTTTGCCGAAGTTGCTTATCAGCTTAGGGAGGTTTTGGGCTGAGATGATGGGATTTTCTAAACACAGAATCATGTCATCTGCAAACAGGGTAAACAGTCCCAATTTTTATATGCGATTCTATAACAGTACAAAGTAACATTTGCTAATATAAAAATGCTAGATTGGGCAGGGTGTGGTGGCTCACACCTGTAATCTCAGCACTTTGGGAAGCCAAGGCGGTTGGATCACCTGAGGTCAGGAGTTCAAGACCAGCCTGACCAAAATGGTGAAACCCCCATCTCTACTAATAATACCAAAAATTAGCTGGGCATGGTGGTGGGTGCCTGTAATCCCAGCTACTTGGGAGGCTGAGGCAGGAGAATCCCTTGAACCTGGGAGGCGAAAGTTGCAGTGAGCCAAGATTGCACCATTGCATTCCAGCCTGGGCAACAAGAGTGAAACTCTGTCTCAAAAAAAAAAAAAGTGCTAGATTGGAATTGAATTAATGAAAATCAAATCAACACATTGAGGATTTACCATGACAGTAGTTGGCATCAAGGGGATATAAAATAAACATATGATATGGTCTGTCTTTTCAAGGAGCTTGCCAACTTCTTGGGATGATAAAATGTACCCACTATTCATGTGAGAGAGTGAAAGACTTCATCAGAAGCATAAAAAATATTAGACATGGACTTAAACAGAAAATCAGATGATTTAATAAAGTTAAATATATAAGATATGTGCTTATGAATGAGAATGTACAAGTCAAGGTATGAATACAAGTTTAAACCTATAATGGTTTGGTAAATAAAATACATTTGCAACACTAACAATTTCCTACCTATTTTGTTCATTTCATGTCATCTTGTGTGTGTGTGTGTGTGTGTGTGTGTGTGTAAAGGAGTGATTGAAGCTATAGCAATAATCATTTCCAAAGAAATGTTAGTAACTTGAATATTTGCAGTCATTTTAGAAACAGGTATTGTGGACTTAGAATGGGTTTCTCTTCACATAAATTTTTTGAGTATATTTCAACTACATGATTTGAAGTGGAGTTCAGCCCCTGTGTCTGGCAAAGCTAGACTTAATTGGATTAGCAAATGCAATTCTAGAATTTTAAATAGCAAATTTGTGCACATTCTTGGCATTCGAAATTCATTGGAGGCATTCTGGAATGCTTAAAAGTGTCCAAAGGGTCCAGACTAACCAATCTACCCACTTAGGCAAACATTTTGACCTAAGAGGAGACTGCATTTTAATTTTAAAATGTTTTGTAATTTCGCAGTTTAGCTCTATAGTTAGGCTCATGAGCCTAAGCACATCAGAAACTATACCTCTTATTATTATTTTGTTCCCATTTACCATTTTCCCCATGTGATAAGTGGATGCTAAATATAATTTTCATTTTCAGATACTTCAGTTCTCATTCAAATTTCCTCTTAAGTGAAGTCAAAGAGTGAAAATACCTCATTCTCCCTCTTACCTTCATCCCTGGAATCCTGGGAGTTTAACTGGCTTGACTTTATGAAATTTTATTCTGGTGATCACCTTCTGATTTTTCCTCAATGTTTAATTAAAGTCCACTATTCTGCCACGAAACTTTTCCCAATTATTCTTGTCTGTATTTAACATCACATCATCTGAATTTGTATTTTACCTACAAATTCAGACACTTTAGCTTGTATTTTTTCTCTAATAATATGACATGTATTTGATGTGTTCAGTTCCCCTAGATTATGAAAAACAGTTTTCAAAGATGGCATATTACATAGAAAATGTAATTTGGCTGGTAATTCAATTCTTCATTAGACATATAAATTCAATGAATTAGTTTTATTGCAAATGATTGTACCAGTTGTAACTGCATTTGGAGTAATCTTAGGTTTAAAATACCTGACTTCAAAACATATATGTTGCCCTAAAAAATACATGCTGTGACAGATTTTTGAAAGTAAAAAATATTTACATCCTGGAAGTTAATTTTGCATCTCAGAAAAATATTTCCATTCCAGAATTCTTGCCATTTGTGAATAAAAGGTCTTCAGTTGAACTTTGTGTTTGGTGAGTGAAGTTTTTCTAAAGGAGAATGAACATCAAGATTTCAGCCTAATCTTTGGTCATTCTTTGCACATGTAGTCCTCTTGTATCCTAACGTGACTTTGAAGTGGTGCCTGGATCTAAGCAAAGACTAGTAACACCTGTATCTTTTTGTCTTTCCATTCAGTCTCAGTTTTCTATATTATTCTGGGTTTGAAGCCTCATTTCTCTACACTTTCGATGAAAAAAGCAGTGAAGAAAGAAAGGAAGGGAGGGAGGGTGGGAGAGAATCATTCATCTCAAGTCATGTTTTGTGATGTTGAGGCTTTCCTGAAGATGGTTATAGAGAGCGGGTTATAGCTTAGAGCTTGGAGCCTTTTCTGCCTTTCTTTCCTCCTTCATTTTCCTGGAGTCACCAATACATTTTTCCTCTTCTCTTATGTGAAGTACATTCATTCATATCTAGGACCTAGAGGCTCAGCCTCTCCTCCAAAATGGGCTTTAGAAATCTTATCTTCAATAAAGGTGAGCCCTCTCCTTACAAGTGAACTTCGTATTAGTAGCCAATAAATTATTTTTTCAGATTTCTTCTTTCAAATATCCTTAGCGGTAACTGGGACACTTGACCTTATAAATTTTATATTGAAGTAGAAGACACTGCGTCCTTGATTCCACAAGTATTTGTAGCCATGTGTTTGAAGTATCATGTACTATTACCATAGTAGCTAACACTAAATAAATGTTTACTTTGGCTATGCACAGATCTATCTATATTCCCCACAAAAACCCTATAATGTCATTGTATTCATTTCTTGGGGCTTCCGTTAAAAATTACCACAAACTGGGTGGTTTAAAACAACAAAAATATATTTTCTCACAGTTCTGGAGGCCAGAGGTCAGAAATTGAAGTATTCTAAGGGCAATGTTATCGCTAAAGTCTCTAGGAGAGGATTTTTCCTTTCCTCTTCCAGCTTCTGGTGGCTCCAAGTATTCCTTGGCTTGTGACTAAATAAGCCCAATCTCTTCCTTTGTCTTCACATGGCCTCATTCTCCATTTCTTCCCGTGCAGCTCAACCCTGTGCATCTTTCAGAAAGCCACTTGTCATTGGACTTAGGACCCACCAGAAAACCCAGAATGATCACTTCTCAAAATTATACCTGCAAAGACTTTTTTTTCTAAATAAGGTCACATTCACAGGTTTTGGGGTTAGGACATGGACAAATGGGGTCCACCATTCAACCCCCTATAGTAAGCTTATTTTATGGCTGAAGAAACCAAGATCTAGAAAATTTCCATAACTTAGCCAAGATTAGAAAGGCAGAATTTGAATCTGAATTAATCTCCCATCAAAATGCGTGTCATTTCTATCACACAGTCTCTTATGTGACACTCTCTGGACTGCATGTATATCTTGAGTAGAGTTGGACATTTGTAAACATGATAAACCTGCCCTCAGCAGGAGAGATGCCTATGGACTGTTCTTGGGAATATGCCTGAATTACAGATATCTCAGTTATCCACTGTTAAAATGCTGATAAAGAACAGCAGCCTCCCAGCAAACCAACTCACTGCTGTAAACAGCGTTTACATCATTCCCTTTCACATCAGAAAAAGAGGCAGATGGTTTAACTCATGCATTTGGGTTATCAGCAGGACAGAAATTTCCACAGATAAATGTAAACAGTGCTTTTTTAAAACATAATTTTTATGGCATATTTTAATCTGAGTAGTTGTTTATCACTAAAATTCAGAAGACACTCTTAACTTGGTACACATGACATGTTGACCTAGACCCAGATGTCAGCACACAACCTATCTAAGTATTTTTATTTTAGCCTCAGCTGCCATTTTCCCTGACCTCTCTAATGGGGTTATTTCATAATAACAGATATTTTGTTTCATTTATTGTTCCAAGAATGGCAAAACTTCATCTTTTTTTTTTTTCATATTCTGGGTTTATTTTTTCCTCTCTAGTTCATTTCAGTTCTTTACCTCAGCAACTGCACCAAATTGCACTGTAACAAAAAATGTCAGGACTTTTTTAAAAGATGAAAATTAATTCAGTGATGTATGCTTTTGACTGATAGTACTTTAGTACAATTTTGTAGCTAGGGAAGTGGGTTCAGAGGCAAATGACTTCATAAGTTAAAAGGCAAATTCTCAGAGATTTCCTGACCATTGCTCTGAGGACCATTGTTGACTCTCTCTTGTTGAATATAACCCATATAAAAATAGACTCTAAGCTTTTTTTGGGGGGATGGAGTCCCCCTCTGTTATCCAGGCTGGAGTGTGGTGGCACAATCTCAGCTCACTGCAACCTCCGTCTCCCAGGTTCAGGTGATTCTCCTGCCTCAGCCTCCTGAGTAGCTGGGATTACAGGTGCCTGCTACCATGCCCAGCTAATTTTTGTGTTTTTAGTAGAGACGGGGTTTTGTCTTGTTGGCCAGGTTGGTCTTGAACTCCTGACCTTAGGTGATCTGCCTGCCTTGGCCTCCCAAAGTGCTAGGATTACAGGTGTGATAGTTAGTCTTTTTTATTCTTGCAATTGTCACATCCCGTAGCATCTGCTTAGCATTAAAGCAATTGCTCTGAGTATATTAAGTTGTTTAATAATTACTTTCTTCATAATTGTATTTTTTTAGAGTCTTTATGTTGATTATAGGCTGAGAATCTTTGCTTTGAATCCCTTATCTCCCAAGATGCCTGGATTGTAGTTCTATTCACACTGGCACACAGTGTCTACTAATAATAGTGTCCAGAAAGGGAAGTCCATGCTTTTCAGGCACAGGAAGCAAAGGTTGCTCATTTCCACTACATTAGGCTACCATTACCACAGCACTGCATGGTTTTAAAGATCATGGACTCCAAACACAGGCCACCTGTTTTCAATCCCAACTCTGCTTTTTGGTCAAATTACTTAGCCTATCTGTCCCTCCGTTTTCCAACCTATAAAATGGAGATAATAATACTATTATATCATGGGATTGGTGATGATTAAGTGAGTTAATACTAGAATGAGAACAGTAACTTGCATATAGTGATCACTAAATATGTATTTATTAAATAGGTAATTTTTTCCAGGATTACTCCTACTGCCATGTGTTGTCTGTGTGCACCAGTCTTGTCCCCTACCAATTCACTTTCCATTGAAACCTGAGTGACCCTTCTAAAGTACAAGTAGGTTATTTTACTTCTCTGCTTAAAAACTAATTGGGGGGTGGATTTCAGCTTCCAGCATTTATGAATTAAATGGTGCCCAACTAGACTTCTGGCACAAACATCTCAAGCAACTGACAGTTTTAAGCCTGCGATCTTTGAAAAGAGGGAAACTCATGAATTGGGGTCCACAATTGCCAGTTCTCTGCCTGAGAACAATTTTCTGATTGCAGAACAGAAAGCTGGAGTCAAGCAGAGTACAGTGGTCCCATTGAGCATAGGGGCAGAGATCAGAGTTCTGGGTAGCTGAAGCAGCAGGAATATAATAGGTAGAACGTCATAGAAGAAGAAAGTGTCTCAGAAATTTGTGTGATGGAACACTTCAAGTTCATGACTGAGAGGGGGTTGTATAGGTTCAGGGCAAATAACCCAAGGCTTAACAGCTAGCAACTGCTCTAGGGCTGAAAGGTGAACAAAGATATTGGAGGTTAAGCAGTACCTGCAGATACTGGAGTTCCAACCTTGCCACAGTGGAGAAATGTCCTTCAAGCCTCTTTAAAACCTCTGGAATCCAGTTGAGATGGCAGAAAGACCATGTCTTAAGAGTAAAGACCATGCCCTAGAGAAAGACTTAATGTAGGATTATCTGAAGAAAGCCTAAAACCAAGCTCTACCAAGATCCATAGAGAGACAGTTTGGAGGCTGAGTCTTACCAACTTAGAGGGGCTTGCAAAATACCTTGGGTTTTTTACAGTTCCTAACTGTATTAGTTCATTTTCACACTGCTAATAAAGACATACCCAAGACTGGGTAATCTGTAAAGGAAAGAGGTTTCATGGACTCACAGTTCCACATGGCTGGGGAGGCCTCACAATCATGGCAGAATGCAAAGGAGAAGCAAAAGCATGTCTTACATGGCGGCAGGCAAGAGAGCTTGTTCAGGAGAACTCCCAGTTATAAAACCATCAGCTTTCATGAGACTTATTCAGTACCACAAGAACAGTATGGGTGAAACTGCCCCCATGATTCAGTGATCACCTGGCCCCACCCTTGACACATGAGGATTATTACAATTCAAGGTGAGATTTGGGTAGGAACACAGCCAAACCATATCACTAATTAATGAAGCACAAAATCAAGCCTAGACACATTCTAGGGGACAGCCAGAAATTAAATTTGTCGCTAAATAGGAAGAAAGGAAGATAGAATCCTAATTTTCTAAAATATAGTATCCAAAGTATCTAGTATTCAATCACAAAATAAACAGAAATGTAATATATATCCTTTATCAAAATGCTTGGGACCAGAAGTGTTTTAGATTTTGGATTTTTGCCAGACTCTGGAATATTTGCATATAGATAACAAGGTATCTTGGAGATGAGACCCAAGTCTAAACATGAAATTCATTTATGTTTCATATACACCTTATGTACTTAGTCTAAATGTAATTTTACACAACAGTTTTCATAATTTGGGGCATAAAACAAAGTTTCAACTATAAATTGTCACATGAGGTCAGATGTGGAATTTTCCCTTTGTGAGGTCATGTTGGTACACAAAAACTTTTAGAATTTGGAGCATTTTATATTTTTGATATTTGGATTAAGGATGCTCCTCCTATACATACTCAAGAAAAGAAAAAAAGTCAGTAACTGTAAAAATGGAATTGATTTTCTGTAAGATAATTCAATGAGAAATGATAGTCTCTTCAATATATGGTGCTAAAACAATTGGAATCTGATCTCCATATGTAAAACAATTAACTTCAACCCTTAGTTTACACCATATACAAAAATCAAATTTAAATGGATTATAGATCTAAATGCAAAGATTATGACTGTAAAGCTTCTATAAGCAAAAATAGGAAAAAAAATCTGTAACCAGAAAACAAAATATTGATAAATTGCACTTCTACAAAAATTAAAATAATCACTTTTCGAAGAAGACACTTAAGAAAATAAAAGGGCAGGCTATGTACTAGAAGAAAATATTTACCACAATATAACTAACAAAGTACTTGAATCAACAATATATAAAGAACTCTTTCACAATTAATGGCAAACAATGTAAACAAATTTTACAAAAGGCAAAATACAAATGGCCAATAATCATGTAAAAATGATGTTCAGCATCACTGATCATCACAAAAGGACAAATTAAGATCACAATGAAATACCACTTCACACCTACTGGAATGACTAAAATTAAAATGACCAGTAATATAAAATGTTGACAAGAATGTGGAGAAACAGGAACTCTCATACATTTACAGTAAGGTGTAAAATAGAGTGACCACGTTTAAAAAAACAGTTTGCCAGTTTCTTATGAAGTTAAACCTACTTATGTGACCCACTGATTCCGCTCTTAGGTATTTACTCCAGAGAACGAACAACTTACGTTTATAAAAAAGGCTGGTACATGAATGCTTATGGGAGCTTTATTTGTAGCAGCTAAAATCAACCCAAATAAGGGTGGGTTCTAGTAAATTAATGATTGGATAAACAAATTAGAGTATATCATAAAATCAAATCCTACTCAGCAATAAAAAGGAATGAGCTACTGAGATACACAACAGCATGGAGGAATCACATAGACGTTATACTTAGAAAAGTCTATTTATATTAAATTCTAGAACAAGTAAAACCAATCTATAGTGATAGGAAGTGGAGCAATTTCTACCTGTATTGGGGGTGCTGGGGAGGGAGGGGAGATGACCGCAAAGGGGCACTAACCAACTTCATCAGGAGATGGAAATGTTCCATACTTTCATTGGATTGCAGGTTCCATATGGAAACATTTTTCAAAATTCATTTGACCTTAAGAGTGTGCATTATTGAATATAAATTGCACCTCAATTCAGTCCATTTAAAAAAAATTAAATCTTTCATAACCTGACTTTCACCTTTCTCAGCAGCCAAATCTATAGCTGTTTCAACTTGAACTTTAAGTTTTTCCTTTTTGGGATGATTCTCCATTCCTTACCTTCAAGTTTTTGGATATAATGTTCCTGTTACCTGATCATCTTTTTACTTCTTCTTCACTTGAAAAATCACTTCCTTATAAGCCCAGATTGGTTAAGTATTCTTCCTGTTCCCACAGCACTAGAATAATGCTCAGTAGAGAATATATCGCATTTTATTGTTTTTGCTTAGTTAATTGCCTGCCTTTCCTGTTACGTTGTAACAACCCCCCCTCGCCCGCAGTACAGGAACTGTGTGTGCTTTGCTCCCCACCGTACATATCCCAGCCTTGGCTTATAGCAGGCACTTAAAAAACATTTGTTTAATCAGTGAATGAATGAACCAATAATGAACAAATGAGCTCATATAAACTTCCTGAGATCTTCAGGTAGATTCTCAGTGATTTCTGAGAAGGTTCTGTTTTCAAAGGGCAATTAATTGAGGGTTTCCCCCCTAAGTAAATGTTATGTTATTTTTGGTATGGCACCTCACATTTTATTATAGATATTTTCTTCTAAATTGTATTTCTCAGAAGCCACCGTTTTTGTAGGAGCAGTGAGTCACTGAAATGCAATTCTTGGCTGTGCCTTACCCCACTATCCTGTCACCCCGGCTAGCCAGACCAAACATTCCATATTAACTGTGTTTTTGATTGTCTAAAGGATTTCTGTCTGTTTTAGATGGTTCATCATGGTATTTTATAGTCTTCTTCTACTCCAAGAAGTGTAGCATATTCTTCTCTTCTTATAATGTCTTTTACCTTTTTGCAAATGCTTTTGAAAAATAAGCATCCAAAATATATATAAACTATATAGATGAAGTCTAATAAGATAGATTCTTATTTATCCATGCCACTGTTTCTTGTGTCTTTTATTCTATTTTTTTTTTTTGACATGTAGATTCAGAGCTTTTAGGAAAAACGATGCCATTTCATTAAATTCAAAGCATTAGATAAAAGTAATACCGTCTCTTCAACTTGCTTAGAGATTCATGTGGACTTAAAAATAAACCAATCATTGTGTACTCTGTGAAACAGTAAAGTCATGTCCAGGACACTAAATGACAGTTGGAGTCTGCAATGCTGTATACATTATGTCTAGTTATTAAACATCCCTGTAAGATAGGCATTAATAATCTCATTTTACAAACAAAAGATAATGAGCCACAAGGCAGTAATGTTTTCAAGGTCAAAGCTAAGTGATTGAGCCAAATTCCAGGCCTGTGAGACTTTTAAGCCTATGCTTTTTATATGCACCACATTGCTCTCCTTAGTCTGCAGAGGAAAGGACATGAAGGAGGGAAGAATGACCCACAGTTTTTCAGCTAGGCAGACTGCATGGCAAGTGCTGGTGCCCATATTCTGAGACTAAGAATGTAGACAGAGGGGCAAGTTTGGAGAACATGATATTTGGAGATGTCTGAAGATCAGTGTTTGATGACCCTGGACAGAGATGCCTGTAGGTCATTATATCCAGCTACTGCAGACAGTTGGGAATGAGAGTCCAGAGTCCGCAGTATAGGCCTGGGCTGGAAATGAGGATGTGAACACCATCCATACCTATCTAGTGGCTGAAACTCTGAGTATTACTGAATCATACCGAAAGAGTATATAGATTGAGAAGAGGCTGAAACATCCATTATTGATTCATTGAATTCTGGATCCCTTGTTGCGTACCTTGTAAAAGAATCTAGCTGGGCACAGTGGCTCATGCCAGTTATCCCAGCACTTTGGGAGACTGAAGTAGGAGGACCACTTGAGTCCAGGAGTTTGACAGCAGCCTTGGCAATACAGAGAGAACTCATCTCTTAAAAAAACAAAAAACAAACAAACAAAAAACCCAGCTGAGTGTGGTGGCATGTAACTTTAGGGTAGCTAAGGTGGAAGGATTGCTTGAGACTGGGAGGCAGAAAGAAATTGTAGTGAGCCAAGATCATACCACTGCATTCCAGCCTGGGCAACAGAGCAAGATCTTGTCTCAAAAAAATTGGATTCATTCATTTAACAAATATTGATTAGTTACTGGTTTTCAATTATGTGCTTAACAGTAGGCTAGGCTCTGTGGCAAATGGAAAGGAAGAAGGTATAATTTCCCCTCTCTAAGAGCCTGCAATCTGGTTGGCAAGTCTGCATACATTTATATACCAAGTACAATCTAGACTGTGGACAGGACCAGCATGTTTTATGCTCCTAGATATGTTTCAAGGAAACTTTGGGGATCTCATAGCAAATCATCCCAAAGCATCCAAAAGGTGCA
This sequence comes from Pongo pygmaeus, assembly GCF_028885625.2. Lineage (NCBI taxonomy): Eukaryota > Metazoa > Chordata > Mammalia > Primates > Hominidae > Pongo > Pongo pygmaeus. Next base: position 33,538,713 of record NC_072377.2, on the reverse strand, counting down.
ACATAAATATTACTGATATAAGCTCTTCCAAATTTGCTACTTCTCTATTCTCCTCTTCCGAAGCTGTTCTTTCTTGAGCATTTTATACTTTAAGCCCATTTATTTTATTGCCAAAGAATGCAGCTGGGCCTCAGGAAAACTGGGACTCGGAATTGCAAAGCTGTAAGGAGACCCACGCATGACCTCACTCCATCTTCCATCTCTGCTTCTTACTGCATGTCTGATTCATTCTTCTCTCCACAGAACTTCTGTCTCTTTGCTCCAACACCTGGCTGACAAAATATAACAATTCCAAATAGAATATGGCTACTCAGTGTTTTCTTGGTCTTGAGTCCCTCTTGGTTTTCATCTCTTCTTAGCACTGTGTGTGTATTATTTTTAATCCTGACGACAACCCTTAAAGACTGAAATTATTCCTTCTGCATTACACATGAGGAAACTAAGGCTGGGAGAGATTGTGAGCCCCCGAATCACTGTCATCTGTTGGGGATTCAAAGACGGAAAGACAAGGTCCCTATCCTCATAGAATTCAACAGTACAGTGACAAAGCAGGTAGTCATCATCTTATACACATAGTCATACAATGATCATTATAGCATTCTGCGAGAAGTGCTATCATAGCTATGTGAACAAAGAGTTGTAGTAACACAAAGAATGAAGGCTGGGCAATCGGGAATCACTGTAGAAAGGACACTTTCACAAAACTTGAAAGGATGTATGGCTCTCCAGGTAATAAAGGTGGGGGACATGACATCTTAGTCATTAGGAATCTCAGGTATAGTGATAGACTCATAGGAGTACTTATTGTAAACAGGAAAAGTAGTGCTGTTTGTGTTTCTCTTTGGACCCACGGCTCACCTGCTGAGCTGGCAGCCGAAGCACAGGTGCACTCATGGCAAGCCTGGCTATTGATTAGTTACTGGGTATCAATTATGTGCTTAACAGTAGGCTAGGCTCTACTAGCCTGCTGAAATAGTTCAGAATGATCTGATTTCCAATAAACCAGAGAAGAGAACGCTGGAGACTAATATTTGGTATAAAAATTTATTCTCTCTCTTGCTCTCTAGTTTTTTCTCTCTCTTTCTCCTCCTTGCACCCCCACCCCAAACACAATATAAATCAGCACAAAAAACAATGTGGGCTTTGGCAGTAATTACTGTTACTTTTGGATGCTGAGTACCTACCAGACATGGGCATTACAAAAGCTGCTGTGTGGTACGTTACACTTTTTCTCAGGATACCATCAAGGATACTTGTGTTGTCTCTATCTTATGGCCTGTATCATACAGCTTTGCATAGACTTTTTGGTAATATGACTGCGGATTTTGTACAGACTGATTTGACAACATATAGGTTACAGAATCTTGCATATGTCTCTTCAGAAATAAGGTTGAAACGTAGATGCTATCTATACCCAGAGCAGCCAAAGACTGTCTCTGGCTTGCTGTAAATAGAGAAAAGTACTAATAGTTTCTGCTGTTTTCAAGGTGCATTTCCCCATAGCTAAGTATACCCTCAAAAATGTTTAAATCAAAAGTTTTTCTTAAGCCATATGAAATCCTAATAAACAAGAAATCACTTAAAACATTGTATTTCAGTTAGTAGAATTACTCCCAAACATTTATAAACTCATTCTATTCCTTAAGCTCTGAAGACGGTGGGCGTGTGTTTCTCAAGAAAGCTCTTTCAGCTTACAATTTGTCAGTAAGACAATTAAACTTGAATGTCTTTTCTACGTGCCATTGTTATCAGAAACAGTCCCATGTTTTTCTGAACCCTAGCTAAAGGTCTTGCTGGTTCAGGACATAAAAAATATTGCATATACTAAAATGCCTCATTTTATCTAATGTAACTAAAAATTAACTAGTTCAGGACTCAGATAAAAGCAAGCACAAATGTATTTATGTGTGTCATTGATTGAGGCTGCCTCACTAGCACTCACCACCATTGGGTACAGCATATAATGATAGCAGATACATTTCTTTTCTCTTTTTTGTCCAGGTAATCACGTGTCCATAGTAAAAAACAGAAATATCTATATTCACTAAAAAGTAAATTTTATTTTTATATATACATAAAGGTAAAAGTAAATTTTTCTTCTTCACCACTACCTCCAGCCATCTAGCCCTTTCTCCAGAGGCAATTACCATATCCAAACTTTCTCTATCCTTCCAGAGATATTATGCATATATAAATATATATGTATATGATGTATATGTACTTTAATTTTACACAAATAGTGGCACACAATATACACTCCTTTGCATCTTGCTTTTTCACCTAATAGATCTTGGAATTACTGCTTATTTGTTCATGTAAATCTGCCTCATTTCATTTAAGTCCTTCTTAGTATTCAATTATTTCATTGTGCTGGAATTTATTTACCGGATTTCTATTGATGAAAATTCATGTTGTTTCCAATATTTTGCCAAAATACACAACGCTGCAGGGAATATGCTTTGCATATATATGGGAATATTTAAATTGCTGGATAAATTGCTGGAAGTAGAATTGCTGTGTTAAAGATGGGGCAGAGGTGAAAGGGTACTTTTTGAGTAAAAGTTCAGAAATGATTAGGGGTTGTATACTTTAGCCTAGCTCTGTGTCTCTCTTATTCCTGCCTCTATCAAGTGGATTCATTAACTGAGACTATTCAGACACCACAGTACATCTCATTTCCACTTTCTTGCCGGTACTCTGAATCCCTTCATCTTTTTAGCCTACTTGCTTCATCAACCCTCAAATCTGGATCAAACAAAACACCTGCCTTCTTCACTGCTATACCTAGACTGGCAAGTATTTGTGGGGAAACACATGTATCTTGGCCCTATTACAAATTTATATTTTCTGAAATATAAATCTATACTACTCACAAATCCTTTTACTTACAACTCACTGTGCCCCCATTTCCAACACTGGCCATTCCACTGGCTGAGCCATATTCACAAACTTCCCTTCCTCCTCTTACCGCTCTCACTCTCAGGAAGTGACTTGGTTTCCTACCTCTTAGAGAAAGATCTCATTACGTAATGATTTCCTTAAGTTTTAGCTTATTCTTACCTTCAAAGTTTCTACATAAAATTCTCAGATGATCTCGAATCAGGAGCCCCCTTTTACTATTCATTTGTAACCCTGCCATATACTGCTTATTCCTGCTGCTTCTCTACTGATTTATTACCCCAGCCAGTAAATACATTATTTTTGTTTGCTTGTTTTGAGACAGAGTTTCGCTCTTGTGGCCCAGGCTGGAATGCAGTGGTGTGATCTTGGCTCACTGCAACCTCTGCCTGCTGGGTTCAAGTGATTCTCCTGTCTCAGCCTCCAGAGTAGCTGGAATTACAGGCACCCGCCAGCACGCCCAGCTAATTTTTTTGTATTTTTAGTAGAGACGGGGTTTCACCATATTGGCCAGGCTTGTCTCAAACTCCTGGCCTCAGGTGATCAGCTTGGCCTTCCAAAGTTTGTTTGTTTGTTCGTTTGTTTGCTTTCCCTCCCTCTACCCTTTATTCTCCTCCAGTGATTGCTTCCCATTTCTTCCCAAATAGTGTTCTTAAGAGAGAAGGTCAAAGAATAGATATTTCTACTGTTTCATTTCCAATCTGCTTGTCCATTGTCCATTCACTGAAGAACGGGTATCTCTCTACAACATCACTGAAGCTGCTCTTGTCAACATCCCCAGAGAAGGTCAAATTTCCAATGCTTTTGAGCAGTCCTAGGCATCACCATACTTGAATTTTCTTCAATATCTGCTACTGTTAATTCATCCCTAACCCAACCTGCCTCTAGCGGAATTTCTGTTGTTTTTTCTAATACTTTCTCTTTTGGTTTTCCTCTTACTTATTTTTCTTTTCTTTTTTTAAAAAAAAATTCTTCTAGTTTCTTTCTAACTTTAGGTCTTTATGTCCAATATCTCCTAGATTAAGTTGTTATTAAGTTTTTCTTCTCACACTTTATTCTTTACATAGATGATCTCATTTACTCCCTAGCTTCAGTGATCACCTATATGCTGATGACTCACAGAGCCTGTCCAACCCTCTCTCCTGGGCTCCAGACAATATTTACAACTGCCTTCTTCTTCTTGGTTGACTCACAGATACCTGAAACATAACATGTCCCAAACTGAACTCCCTTTTCAGCTCCCCACCCCATTTCCCGAGGCTGTCCTTCCTCTCCATCATCCACCCAGTTGCCTAGGCCAGGAATCTTTAAGTCATCTCCTTTTGCTTTGCCTCTTCCAACCACACCTAATCAGTCACTAATTTCTGGTGTTTCTATCTCCTAAATACCAATTGAGTCCATTCCTGTATTTCCATTCCCATGTGACTGCCTTAGTTTTATTCCTTATAATGTCTGAACTATTTCAATAATCTGCTAACTGGCCTCTATCAAATTACGTGTTTGTAATTAAACCACTTCACACTGCTTGAGAGAGTTTCTAAATTGTTTATCTTATATTACTCCCATACTTTATTTGCTGGATCTTCATTGCCTTCAATACAGGTTGAACTTCTTACTACATCTTACATTTTATTTATTTCTCTAGCCTTATTACCTCTGACCCTTCAACATAGATTATATGCTACAGTCTTTAAAGTCTAATTGCCTCTATATTCCTTTTCTTTCTATCTGTGAATGATTGTTCATGCTATTGCATTTGCCTTGATCTTTTTCATCCTAGAGAGTATCTGTTGATCTTTCAAACTCCAATCAAGTGATTTCCCCACCATGGTTTCTTTTTTTTTTTTTTTTTTTTTTTTTTTTTTTTTTTTGTGACGGAGTCTCACTCTGTCACCCGGGCTGAAGTAGTGCAGTGGCACAATCTCAGCTCAATGCAACCTCCACCTCCCAGGTTCAAGCGATTCTTCTGCCTCAGCCTCCCGAGTAGCTGGGACTCCAGGCACGTGCCACCACTGGCTAATTTTTGTATTTTTAGTAGAGACGGGGTTTTGCCATGTTGGCCAGGCTGATCTCGAACTCCTGACCTCAGATAATCCACTTGCCTCGGCCTCCCAAAATGCTCCATAGATTTTTTATAAGTGTACATTTTTAAAACTTATTTGTATATTTCCTCCAGGACACTACAAGGCTTTCCTGGGAAATGATCATGTTTTATTCATCTACATATCCATAATATCTTTCACAATTATTTGCACTGAGAAGGCATCCAAAAATATATTCACTGAATGATGTTCCTATGCCTGGTCCCTCTTCTTCTTTCTTCATTCTATTTTATACCGTCAAATTAGCTTCCCTAAAATAATGCTGTAATTATGTAGAGTTATTCTCCATTCTCAACTTTTCAAGGGACTCTCCTCAACTGTAGCGTAGTGTTCAAACTCCTTGACATGGTGCTTGAGTTCCTTACAGCCTGTTTCCCCATATGTCTTTCCAACATCACTCTTGATTTCTCCATGGACATCTTTTACTTTTTAACCAGGGTGGTCTATTTTATATTCTTCAAATGCTCCATGTGAATTTTCACTTCCTTTTTAATGTTCAAATTATCCTAGGGTCAAATGATCTTTCTCCTTTCTATCTTGTGCAATCTGACTAATCCTTCATGGTTTAATCTAACTCTAAACCTCCATAAAATTTCCACTGACCATTCTCTCAATATAAATAACTTTCACCCACCTATCACAACACTTGATTGATCATTGTGTTCAGCATTCTTTTTTTTGTTTATGGCTGATTATCTCTACTATTGGTGAAATTTTAACTTATGCAAATCTCATTATATGACTAATTCAAATGCCTCAAGAATAGGGACTACAGTCTCCAAAGTATTTGTTGAATAAATGCTGTTATTACCCCTTACATCATTGATCAGGAATATTGTGATTCTCATTTTTTCTCACATTTAGTATGACAATTTAATGATATCCTTATTTAACATACATGATTTTAGTCTTGTCCAAGTTTTATAGGTATTTTTGCTTATTCTGACCATTTCTTATGATATTATTTTCCATTGATTCCTGATTTTCTGCCTTCATGACTGATGGCCTTTAAAAAAAATGTAGCCCTTGCTTTTTAACTTCCCAATTCCATCACCTTCCTCTGCACTAAGCCAATGGCTAAGATTATGACAATGAGAAGAAAAAAGAAAAGGAGGCGTTAATTTAGATGGTAGCATGCCTCAAGGTACAAGGATTTGGTGTGCGTGTGTGTGTCTGTGTCTGTGTGTGTGTCTGTGTATGTGTCTGTGTGTGTATATATGTGGACACTGTTATGAGAAATGTGAATTTTAGAAATACAACATATTCAGTAAGTAGAGATAGAAAAAACTGTTGCTCTCATTCATATCCCAAGAAATGAAAGGAACATGTGGTCACCAGATGTGATAGAATGTCAGGACCCCACTGTCCCAAACCCACTAGGCCTCTTTTGAATGCTACCACCACCCAGAGATTGAACAGAGACCATTCCCTCAACACACACACACACACACACACACACACACACACACACCTGTCTCATTTCCAAGGCCATGTCTCTAGAATCATGGCCATGTCTTTTTCATTTTTTAGGCTCACTGCTTAAAACAGAACTTCATTTTACAATAATGGTGAGGTATTTGGGTGCTCATAGCATTAGTTATTATTTGTTCAGCTTTCTCAAACTTGAAGAAAACAAAGGATTTTATTAAAAACTTGTGTCACCTTCACCACCTGTTCCTTGGCCTCCCTCCTGTTAGCCTTTCTAGACCTCCGGGCCCAGTTGAAGCTCCTTTCCTGCAAATCCTGTGCCTGTCCCCAGCTTCTGTTCTCACACACTGAGCATCTGTGCCCAGTTCCACTGTTTCCTTTGCCAGATGCAGCCAGCTTTGCAAATGAAATTATACTTTTGAACCAGATGAGTTTGGCTTGGTGATTGGCCCTGTGCAGAGTCTATAATTTGGGTCAGACTAATGAAAAGTTTGGTGAATTTGGCACCATCTTTGAGGAGTGTGGACTGTCTTAAAACTCCAGAGAGAAACCTTCAGGATCTCAGACATTCCATCTTTTGTGGGCTTCCAGAAAAGGCCACCCTCAGTTGGCATAGGAGAGAGGGCTCATTTTCAAACTATTTAAGTCATGTTGTGACTAGAAGTTGAAGTCTGGTGCAAAATCATGAAAACTGAAGATATCATTTGCACTGATGCTAGAATAAGCAGCTTTACTGTATAGGAACTCTGGTTTAGACAATCTAGGAAGATAATATTTCTACCACTTAAGTAGAATTCTATTGAAGAGTTTGTTTTAAGCCATTTGTATATCATAGAATAATTGTCATTTCTAAAATGTGAGGAAAAAAATAGAGCTGAGTTAGTTTGTTGAGGGAATCCAATGACCTGTTCCTATTTATCAATTAAAAGAAATTTGTAGGTTCCAAGATGAGATTCCCTCTATGCTTCCTCCTTTTGTTGGCTTCAGTAGGAATCAGGCTTCAATTAGGATCTCAGTACTAAGGTCTAAGAATTTTTTCCACCCCAGATTTTTAAAGAATCATAAAGCAGCTTGAAAGAAAGCCTCACTCACTCACACTGAAACCTCCACTGAAAAATAAATAATTGAAACCATAGCTGAACATGATTAATGAAGATACATTATAATAATTTTTAATAGTGTTTTTGGAGGGCTGTTTTTCCTCCATTTTTCCTCATCTGTCTCCTCTATTACCTCTCCTACTACACTGGAGACTGAGCAAAATGCAGATGTTAAGAACATAAAGATATCAAAGAGTTAGTTTTGGCTGAGTTGGCAGTGACCACATTACAGATCTCAGATTTTCTCTCCTTTCATGTGGCTATTTTGTAGGCTGGACAATAAATCTTCCACTACACATTTTATTCAAACGTGCTGCAGTGGATAAAAGAGAGTAACTACGGATAGGTCTACTAGAAACTTGTAGATCAGACTCAGGCATGCACAGAGGACCCTCAAATATAGATGAGACTTTTTCAAATCTAACAAATGCAGTGTTAAAATATTTGGAAGATTCTTAAAACAAATAATAGAAAGCCTTCCTTGTGCCTAACTACTACATGCATTTTCATACAGGAAGCCATATAATTATAATTAGCTAATGCAGATTCTATTCGCCAGAATATATCTCTACCTTGGGTGAAGTATTACGGTCTTAACATTCTAGCTGCACCACTTACCCCTTGTTTTACAAAGCCCTGATGCTTAAAAGTGTTTAATTATATATGGGTGGTATATCATCATAAAACACTGCTAAAAATGTGTGTTTCTTGTTTCAATTGTTAAAGCTCATTTTTTTTTCTTTTGAGACGGAGTCTCACTCTGTCACCCAGGCTGCAGTGCAGTGGTACAATCTCGGCTCGCTGCAACCTCTTCCTCCTGGGTTCAAGCGATTCTCCTGCCTCAGCCTCCCAAGTAGCTGGGATTACAGGCACGTGCCACCACACCTGGCTAGTTTTTGTATTTTTAGTAGAGATGGGTTTTATCATGTTGGCCAGGCTGGTTTCAAACCCCTGACCTCAAGTGATTTGCCCACCTCGGCCTCCCAAAGTGCTAGGATTATAGGCATGAGCCACTGTGCCCAACCGGTTGTTAAAGCTCATGTCTAGAAAGCAAGAGCTTCTGTATTTTTATCTCGAAAGAGTATATTTAGACCAGGCATGCTGGCTCACACCTGTAGTCCCAGCACTTTGAGAGACCGAGGTGGACAAATCACTTAAGGTCAGGAATTTGAGACCATTCTGGACAACATGGTAAAAGCCTGCCTCTAGAAAAAATTACAAAATTAGCTGGGTGTGGTGGAGATCACTTCTGGTCCCTTCTACTCAGGAGGCTGAGGTGGGAGGATTGTCTGAACCCAGGGAGGACGAGACTGCAGTGAGCTGTGATCACACCACTGCACTCCAGCCTGAGCAACAGAGTGAGACCCTGTCTCAAAAAAACAAAAAAGAGAGAGAGAGAGAGAAGATATTTAGAGCAATGATTTTCAACCTTAACTGCACATTAAAATCACTTGAGAAATTTTTAAAAATTCTAATGCCCAGGCCATACACCAGACCACTTAAATCAAGAATTTTAGAACATGATACCCAGGGATAAGTACCTTTTCTAGCTCCTTTGATAATTCCAGTGTGCAGCCAGGGTTGAAACTACTAATTTAGAAAGGTAGAATGTTCTGGTAAAAAGAGCAAGGGTTTGGAATCAGCCAGTTCTTTGGTTGTCCATTCTATTTTCAGCACTTCATTCATTTAGTCAAATATAGTTTAACACCTAATAAAAAATAAAATGCCTAACATATGCCACATACACCAGGACATGCAATACATAGAAAGTATAATAATGTAGTATATTAATAAAAGTATTTATTAGTGACATTATATATAGAAAATAAATATTATTAACTTAATAAAATTGTATTTTAAGTGTCTTGATGTGCTTGAGGGTTAAATTATATATGTTGTATTTCTACGGATGACAAAGCCAAATAGACATATCTCATCCTTTGAGTCTTTTTAACACTTTAAAGACTTTGAGTCTTTTTAACACATTGTACTTCCTTTAGAATGATTATTTTAGAATGATTATTTTAATCCCATCTTGGATTGTGTACATATTATCTTTATCACCGCATGAAAAGTATTACCTTCATCAGTGCACAGTAAGCTTCTTGAGACCGGAAGATCTTTCTTACTCACTCTGGTATCTTTCTCTTAGATTGGTGCCTTTTTCTCCATGATGCAGCTTATTTTTCCTGAAACCAATGTTATAAACAAATTGTGCTGTATTTGTTTGGTTATATTTGGGAAGTTATTAAAGATAGGGATTATAAATTATATATCCATGTGGGATGTGTGTATTTGTCTGTGTGTTGTGGATGTGTTTGGAGAGAGACAAAAAAAGATTTTCTGTTAAAGAAAACTATGCTCCTTGGCTCATGGTCTCTTGTAGTAGGCATTTTCCTGAGGGTTGTCAGAAGACTGATTTTGTGGGTGGTCTGCCATACTGAATTTTGGATCTAAGATCTCAGCTCCAAGGCCCTCATCCTCCATAAAGCCAGCAGACGGTACAGTCCATCAACGCCTAATTACTTCCTAGTAGTTTGAACCCACAATCTTTTTGGTTTGGTACCAGAATCAACTTCTGAAGATATTGAAGAAAGAATGTCTGGAATTGGGAACCTAAATATGTGGACTTTTCTTTGAGAGGTGAACATCAGAAGAACATTTGCTATCCACAGTGTGCTTACAGAAGACAACTTAGAGAAGGAGGGGTTTTAACCTCATGGCAACCATTCTTGCCCACTGAAGCTTCTGACCTGATTGCTTGTTGCTTTAGCCCCTATTTTTATCAATAATTTGAGGTGGAAACTAGTTAATTAAAATGGTATAGTCCTTTTAACTATCAATTGACTACACTAACCAAACTGCCCTAGATTTCACTTGTAGCTGAAGCCTCCACAGAGCTGAATCCCTCATGCACCCTAAACTAATCGGGGAAAACCTGAGCTAAGGGTAAAAAGGGTTTCTGCAAATGGTCTTTGAAAGCAGATAATGTGTTTTCTAAAGAAGTAATGAAATAGAAGAATATTTGTAGCTTTGCCTTGCTCTACTAAATTTATGGTCATGTAGAACCTATACAGATGGCTAGTTGAGATCAGGGATTGATATGGTTAGGCTTTGTATCCCCACCCAAATCTCATCTTGAATTGTAATCTCCAGGTGTTTAGAGAGAGACCTGGTGGGAAGTGATTAGATTATGAGGGAGGTTTCCCCCATGCTGTTCTCCTGATGGTGAGTGAATTCTCATGAGATTCGGTGGTTTTATAAATGGTAGTTTTTCCTGCACTGGCACAAGCACTCTCTCTTGCCTGACGCCATATAAGACGTGCCTCTTCCTCTTATGCTGATTGTAAGTTTCCTGAGGCCTCCCTAGCCATGCAGAACTGAGAGTCAATTAAACGTCTTTCTTTATAAATTACCCAGTCTCAGGTATGTCTTTATAGCAGTGTGAAAATGAACTAATACAGGGACTATAGATGGGCTTACATCATTTTACTGAGTCAATTATCTTAACAAATATAATATCTTAATTAATCCCCACAACTTCCACAAAACCCATGAAAACAAAGCTATGTAAAATAATAGGTGGAAGCAGAAAAGTAGCAGGATGCAGATGGCAGCTTTCTCCTTTTCTACATGCTGGTTTCCCATAGAGGGAATGACTAGCTTTCTTCCTGTGTATATTATTAATTTTATTAAAATTATCCTTAACAGAGCAATGTCACTGGGTATAGAAGCAGTGCTGAAGATGCTTTCTCAATGCCAGAGAGATCTGAGTCCTAATCAGTATCAACCCTGAGTATATATGAGTATCTTCCCATATAACTAGGTTAAACTGTTGATTTTTAAATGGGAGAAAAGTACATTTAATTCTGAATCTTAAAGCTAATTTAAAGAACATAAATCCTTTAGGTCTGAAAGTAATACTGATTATCCACAAATGTAATTAATTTTGAGGTATTTTACAGAGTAGGGGATATTGAAAAAGGAATAAAGGAAATTGAAACTTCCACATCACAGATACCAATCAATACTTTGAACTTGGATGTATTTGAAATCCAGAATTATTCTTCAATCAACAGTTTCTGGTGTATGATCTCACCTGAGGACAGAAGAGCCTATTAAAGAAAGAAGGAAAATCAATGAACACTGTACTATTTCCCACCCCTGACATCAGTACCTCTGCAAAGACCCATTTCTTCTTCTTCACAATTGTGGTCAGTCAGACATTCCTAACGTGCAAACATATTTGTATTCTCAGAACAAATTTCTCCTATTCTTTTCTCTCACCTTAACTTTAGAGTTTTGAATACATACATCTTCTCTATTCTTGGCTACTTCTAATTTTCTGTAGTCAATCAAATCCTGGGACATTAATCCATTTACATTAAAAGTGTTATACATTTTGTAATGAAACTTTGTTGCATCAAAAATATCCTGTTTTATCCCTGTGAAATGGGAAAATACCTGAATCTTAGAGGGCTATTCTAAGTAGGTTTAAGTTAAGAACACCCAGCTTGACATTTTAATACAAGCAATATTTTGAAAACCATAGTTTTTGACAAAATACAATTAATGCTGTGACTGATGAGTCACAAAGCAAAATGCAAGCCAGTAAAGACATCATTTTCTCTAAAAGAGTTGGAAACTTGGGAGAATATTTTTAATGGCTGGTGTTTAAGATTGGCCTTTGGTCTTTCTCTAGTTTTTATAGTGTATATTTTGTAAACTCCTTCCTCTACTCACCCACACCTTCCCTCACACTTGGCATTGGATTTGATGACTTGAAATGGAAATCCTCCCATATCTCTAAACAGATCTTTCTAGTACAGAAGTTTCACTGGACTCCCACCTTAATCAGTAAGAGATACTATATGGTTCTCAGCATCCCCTGCCAAGAACATTAATAACATGATTGATTCATTTGGCATTAATCTTCCCTTTTTCTGTTCTGTGATCTAGGTTATGATGGGGCAGTGCCTGAGAGAACTGTAACACCAGTGAGCCAGATCCTACTTTCCGCTGTAAAATTTCTTTTTCTATTGGGGGTTTCATGCTTAGCCTCTTACTGTTTGTGTGAGGGCAAAATGTGTCTGACCCAAAGATATTCTAATAGCACATCTTGGGAAGCCCCGCCAGCCAAAAACATCATTGGATGTTCATTTTGTTCCCTAGTTTAAAGAGAGAAAAGCAAATCATACCTTATATGTGATGCCATAAATGTGCTTTCTTTGGTCAATTATGAAGAGTGTGCATTGGATTTTAACATGTTGGTCTTTGACTTTGGGGGTTGAGATATTTTACAATCATCAGATCACCTGGTTTGCTTCCAGTATAATCATTTAATTAAGGTATTAAAAACTTAATGAAGGCAACATGGAAAATATTAATATCAATATATAACATTTATTGAATGTCGGCACAGCCCAAGGAATTGAACAAAGCACAAAATTACAGTGCCTGCCAGTTAGCTTAGCACACATCAGCCAAATTTTTAAACTGTTATTAAAAAAAAAAAACACAGAATGTGCCTTTATAACCACTGCAGAATAAAACCTAACTAAAAAATTTGGTTGATCCCTTTCACCAAAATCCGTTTTCATTGATCTGTTTTACTCATACCTTTTTAAAAATACTACTTCCACTATCTTCACAAGTATGTCAACGTGTACTGGAATAACTCAATCTTCCTGTCAAATTAGCAATGGGGAATTTGGGGGGAGCTGGATAAATAACCTTAGCAAAACCAAATTTTTTTTTTATTTTAAGTTCTTGGATACATGTGCAGAACATGCAGGTTTGTTACATAGTTATACATGTGCCATGGTGGTTTGCTGCACCTATCAACCCGTCATCTAGATTTTAAGCCCTGCATACATTAGGTATTTGTCCTAATGCTCTCCCTCCCCTTATCCCCCACCCATTGACAGGCCCCAGTGTGTGATGTTCCCCTGCCTGTGTCCATGTGTTCTCATTGTTCAACTCCCACTTATGAGTGAGAGGAGGTGGTGTTTGGTTTTCTGTTCCTGTATTAGTTTGCTGAGAATGATGGCTTCTAGTTTCATCCTTGTCTCTGCAAAGGACATGAACTCATTCTTTTTTATGGCTGCATAGTATTCCATAGTGTATATGTGCCACATTTTCTTTATCCAGTCTATCATTGATCTATCATTTCTTTATCCAGTCTATCATTGACTTGGAACATTTGGTTGGTTCCAAGTCAGCAAAACTAAATTTTATCTTAAGAGCTAACTGAAGGAAAGATTATGTCTCATCCCAATAAGTCTTTTGGCATGAGTAATTGCAGGTTACTATACGTTCCCTAGCTGAAACCTAGGTGAAACTAGGTGAAACTACGTTCCCTAGCTGAAACTGGACGTGAGCGTCCAGTTGATTTTGAGTTCCGCAGTGATTCACTGGTCATGTATTCACAAAGAGGAAAAGCTAATAGCTGTTCTCACAAATAATTCCTACACATTCAGAATCTCCTCTTTACCTGCTCTTTTTCTTTTTTGGCCAAATTGATCCAAAATACAAACAAACAAAAAACCAGGGCAGTCTACATGTGCTACCTACTCCTCTTACTTGACATCCACCCCTACTACTGAAGGCAAACTCCTCTGAAAGATCTCGTGTAACTCTAATTACCAGATTGAATGGCTTTTACCCAGTCCTTGTTTTCATGCAAACTGTAAAACAGTTAACAGTAGTTAAGACTGTTGAACAGCCCCTCTTTTATTACATTTTCTTACAGAGACTCTCCTCTCCTGGGGTCTCCTTGTCATCTTCCTTTAATATTCTTTTCTCTCTATGTTTTTCCACTACCTAAATGGAGGCATTTCCATAGATTCTGTTCTTGTCATCTCGTTTTCTTTCTCTTCAAAGGACTCTTATTCTTGCAATCATTGTATGAAGTTAACTCTAAGATCTAGTCTGCTACCTCTGTGACCCCCATCCCCACTGTCTGCTCCCTTGCTCCTTCTGATTTAGCCACACTGGTTCTTTTGCCATTCCTTGTATTTGCCAAGTCTACTCTCACCTCAGAACATTTCCACTGGATGCCCTCTGTGCTCGGACTGTTGTTCCCGAAGTATTTGAATGGCTTCTTTTCTTCTCTCCTTCAAGTCCTTGTTCAAGCATTGACTTACAGGTGAGGATTTCCCAGATCGCCTCATGTAAAATAGTAATTTCTACCTCCATGCTCATTTTCTTACTTCACGTTTCTTTACACTACTTAACACAATTGCATATATTATGGATTTTATTTTCCTTATCATCTGCCTCTCCATTCTTGAATGTGCGTTCCGTAAACACACACAGGGATCTTTATCTGCATTGTTCACTACTATATTCTCAGTGCTTAGAATTGTGCCTGGCACATAGTAGGCCCTCAGTAAACATTTGTTGAATAAATGAATGAATGTCAGAAGAGTTATAAGGAAGTGAAAAACTCTTCATTTCTCCAAAATTCCTAAATGTTACTATCCTTCATCTCACCTGTGGGATAACAGCAGTGAGGCATCTTCTCAAGTCATCTTTCAGATTATGATATGAGAATTTGTGTGGCAGTGATTTATTAAGGCAGTTCTCCCAGTTTCTTCTCTGGAGATAGTGCTGGGAAAGATGGAAGAATCAGGCAGAATATAGACCTGAATCTGACCCCAGTGCTTTTGCCTAGAAAACCCTTCTCAGGTAAGAAAAAGTAGTCATACATAAGATTCACAATAATCTTGAATTCAACTGAATTAATTGTTAATTGTCATCAACAATTTGTTGTATCATATTGACATGGCCAAACACAGCTCATTGACAAAGTCAGTAGCTGGAAGAGCCAAATAAGATTTTAAAATTCCATGGTTTTGATAGGTCATTTTGCCAATAATCAAATGATATGGCACTACAAATCACAGGGGTTCTTATTTGAGCTTTTCAATATATTCATATTAGACTCTTCTTAAGATCAGAATATGGTCTCTTTGTTATTTTTATGTCTATAGGCTCATAAATCCCACTGAAAAAAGGTCTTCATTAAAATGTTTTGTAAAAAAAAAATTTAAAGCCTTTCTATGACCAAAACTAAGTTTTTTCACATTCCTAAAAATATATTCTATATAAAAATCACAACTCTCAAGTCTGGTTAACTCACAGAACATTTTCTTGTTTTCAAGAAAGCAACTATCACAGTGAGTGCAAAGTAAAATGTTAGGGTACAATACTGTATATTCATTTCAGAAAAGGTTTTATTTTAAAATACTTCTTTCAAGGAATATTTGTCTAGACATCTCTTCCTTCCCTCATGTGAGATTAATAACTTAAAAAGAACTTGGTGAATGGTTCCAAATGCAAACTTCAAAATTGTTGAATAACTTAATAAGGATGCATTTCATTCCTGGTTTACCAAATATGGTTTTGACAGTATTTCCAATAGTCAAGATGGTTTCTATAATGGAGAAAGCCACATTGTTTAATAATAATGGCACCCTAACAAAGAACTGTAAGTGCTCTTTAAGACTTTAACTGCACAGACCATCTATTCAGTATTGGAAAAATAACTTCATGCAAGTGTCCTCTGAGATTAACAGGGTAGAAAAAGGTTTTCTAACAGAGAAAATGCTCTAATTTGAAAGAAAAAGTCTGCATCTCTCCCCTATTAGCAAAGAGAAGTGTTTACTTGACCAACAATTGTACAAACTAACATTGGTCTATGTGAAGTGGAAACACACTTAATGGAGAAAGACTCCTCACTGAAACTCCTCACAGTCTCAGATACTTTTACATACATTATTTTATTCAGTCCTCAAAAACAACCCTATCAGATAGGTGTAGTTATTTTTGGATGTCCAGGAAAATTCTGATTACAAGAGATTAAAGGATTTATAGCCAAGCTAGAATTTGAACCCAGGTCATGACTCCGTGGCCAATGTTCTTTCCAATAAATTATTCTATCCCATGAGTCTGTCCAATCATCTGTGAGGCAGAAATGCTATTCACAATCCTTTGGTCAACAAATACCATTAAGGACTGTCACAAATGCCAGTGCTCCCCCCATATTCCTTCAGAAACTTCCCACAGAAATTCTTAAAATTTCAGTGTCTAGTGTTCTAGACTCTATGGCTTGTAACAAACTATCTCACAACTCAGTGGCATGAAACAAACATTCATTATGCTTATGGATTTTGTAGGTCGAGTTTGGACCAGGAACAGCATGGGCAGAATGGCCCTAGCCTATGATTTCTGGGGCATCATCCAGGAGGCTGAGAGATGGAATCATTGGAAGACTAACTCGTTCACATGTCTGTGGTTGATAATGGCTATGGGCTTAGAGACCTTAGTTGGAGTTGCCAGCCAGACATCTCCATGTGGATAAGGCTTCCTCATTACATGGTACCTGAGTTCTAAGGACAAGAACTGCCTGAGAGAGAGTCAGAATCAGGGAGTAGGACACCTTTTTGAGCCTAGCCTTGGAATTCATGCAGTGTCTCTTCTGCTGCATTGTATTCATTGGAAGTGATCACTAAGACATGCCCATATTTAAGGGAAAGAGAATTAGATCACCTTTTGTGGGAAAAGCATTGAAGAATTTATAGAGATGTTTTAAAATTACCATACTGCCCCTCCTTAGCATTGATGTGCTTTTGCTTGGCCGAGTCCATTCCTATGATTCTTTCTTGAAGGACTGCCCTTAAGTAGAGCCACTTTGCTCCTAAGCCACAAGCACAGAAAGCCAGAAGTGCCTGAGAGTTGACATAGGGAAGACCTTTTTCACAGAATGGAACCAATTTTATTATTTTGTATGTGGAAATCCAGTTTTCCTAACACCATTTATTGAAGAGATTACCCTTTCCTCATTGTGTCCTCTTCATGCCCTTGTCAAAAATTAGGGGACCATATATGTTTGGATTTATTTCTAGACTCTATTCTTTTCCACTGGTCTGTCTGTTTTTATGCCAGTAACATACTGTTTTGATTACTATAGCTTTGTAATATAATTTAAAATCAAGATGTGTAAAGCCTCCAGCTTTGTTTTTCTTTTATATAATTGTTTTGGCTAATTGGAGATTTTGATAGGGGTTGCATTGAATCTGTATATTGCTTTGAGTAGTACAGACATTTTAGCAAAATTACTTTTTACAATTCTTGAGCACAGGATACCTTTTCATTTATTTGAATCTTCATCAAATTCTTTCATCAATGTTTTTACAGTTCTTAATGTACAGATCTTTCACTTCTGTGGTTAAATTTATTCCTAGTTATTTTTATGCTATCATAAGTGAGATTGTTTTCTTGACTTCTTTTTCAGATAGGCTGTTGTTTTGTGTTTAATGATGATATTGAGTTTTGTGTGTTGATTTCATATCCTACAACTTTACTGAATTCATTTCTTAGTTTTAACAGATTTTTGTGGAACCTTTGGTATTTTTTTACATACAGAATCATGTCACCTTAAAATCAAGATAATTTTATTTTTTCCTTTCTGATTTGTATGCCTTTTATTTTTTTTTCTTATCTGATTGCTTTTGTTGGTACTTCCAGTACTATGTTTAACAGAAGTGCCGAGAGTGGAAATCTTTGCCTCAATCTTACTGGAAAAGTTTTCAGTTTTTTCCAGTTGATTATGTTAGCTGTGCATTTTTCATACACAGTCTTTATTACATTGAGAAACTTTTCTTCTGTGCCTAAACTGTTGAGGATTTTTATCAAGAAAGGATATTGGACTTTGTTGAATGCTTTTCTCTTGTCAATTGAGATGATCATGTAGCTTTTGTCCTTCATTCTGTTAATGTGATGTATCATATTGATTAATTTGCATATGTTAAACCAGCCTTGCATGCTAGGGATAAATCTTACTTGGTCATGATGTGTAATCTTTTTTATGTGTTGTCGGATTCAGTCTGCTAATGTTTTATTGAGGATTTTTGCATTAATGTTCATCAAAGATTGGCTTGTAGTTTTTTTTTCTTGTGATCTCTCTGTCTGGGTTAGGTATCAAGGTGATGCTGGCCTCATAAAATGTGTTTGGAAATATTCCCTCCAATTCTATTTTTGGAAGAGTTAAAAAAGCATTGTTATTCTTCTTTGAACATTTGGTAGAATTCAGCTGGGAAGCCATCTGGTCCTGGGCTATTCTTTGTTCGGAAGTTTTTTATTGTTTCTTCAATGTCTTTATTTGTTATTTTTCTCTTTAAGCTTCGTAGTCCTTCCTTATCTTGGTAAGTTGTATTTTTCTAGGAATTTATCCCTTTCTTTTAGGTTGTCCAATTTGTTGGCATATAATTGTACATGATAGTCCCTTATGATCCTTTTTATTTCTGAGACATCTGTTGTCATTTCTTCACTTTAATTTTTGATTGTATTTATTTGTGTCTTCTCTCTTTTTCCTTAGTTAGACTAGCTAAAGGTTTACCAATTTTGTTTACCTTTTTAAACCAACAGTTAGTTTTATTGATTCTTTTTATGGCTTTTTGCTTTCTATTTGATTTAATTCTGCTCCAATTTTTGTTATTTCCTTCCTTCTGCTAATATTGGGTCGAATTTGTTCTTCTTTTTCTAGATCCTTTAGGCATATTGTTAGACTGTTTATTTGAGATTTTTTTTTCTTTTTTAGCATAGGCATTTATTGCTAGAAATTTCCCTGTTATAACTGCTTTTCTGAATCCCATAAGTTTTGCTATGCTGTATTTTCATTGTCATTCGTCTCAAGATATTTTTAATTTCCCTTTTGTTTTCTTCTTTGATTCACTGGTTGTTCAGGAGCATATTGTTTAATTTTCACATATTTGTAAATTTTCTAAGATTCCTCTTGTTATTGATTTCTAGTTTTATACCATTGTGGTCCAAAAATTATACTAGATAGGATTTTGAGCTTCTAAAATTTGTTAAGACTTGTTTTGTGGCCTAGTATACGGTCTATCCTGGAGTGTGTTCCACGCATGCAGGAGAAAAATGTGTGTTTTTCTGCTGTTGGATGGAGAGTTCTGTATATATCTGTTAGGTCATTTTGTTCAAAACTGCAATCAAATCCAGTATTTCCTTATTAATTTTCTGTCTGGGTGATATATCCAGTGTTGAAAGTGGGGTGTTGATATCTCCTACTATTATTGTATTGGAATGTATCTCTTCCTTCAGATATATTAATATTTGTTTATATATTTAAGTGTTCCAATATTGGGTGCATATATGTTTATAATGGTTATGTCTTCTTAATGAATTGACCCCTTTATCATTAAATAGAGACCTTCCTTTTTTCTTGTGACAGGTGGTGAGTATAGCCACCCCTGTTCTTTTTTGGTTACCATTTGTGTGGACTATCTTCTTTAATTCCTTCACTTCCAGCCTATGTGTATCTTAAAGTTTAAATGGGTCTCTTGTGGGTAAGATATAGTTGGATATTGGGGGTTTTTTTAGCCATTCAGCCACAGCATGTATTTTTTATTTTAGAATTTAATCTATTTACATTCATGATTATTCTTAATAGCTAAGGACTTACTACTGCCATTTTACTTGTTTTCTTGCAGCTCGTTTGTTCATTTCTTCCCCTCTTGTTGTCTAACTTTGTGATTTGATAATTTTCTGTAGTGTAAAGCTTTGATTCTTTTCTCTTTATCATTTGTATAACTGCTGTAGTTTTTCATTTTGTGGTTATCATGAGACTTACGTAAAACATCTTTTAGTTATAATCTACTATTTTAAGCTGATAACAACTTAATGTCTGTTGCAAAGAAAAACTCTCAACTTTTACCCTCCCCTGAAATTAATGTTTTTGATGTCACAATTTACATATTTTTATATTGAATATCACTTAACAACTTATTGTAGCTTTAATTATTTTTTATTATTTTGACTTAAAATAATTTGCACACTACATTACAGTGTCAGAGTATTCTGGATTTGACTATGTATTTGCCTTCACCAGTGAGTTTTACACTTTTATATCTATTCACTATAGCAATTATCTTCCTTTCATTTACATTTAAAGAACTCTGTTAACAATTTCTTTTAAGACAGGTCTAGGAGTAATGAATTCTCTCAGCTTTTGCTTCTCTGTGAAGGACTTTATTCCTCCTTCATTTCCGGAGGACAACTTCCTTGGGTATAAAGTTCCAGGCTTGAAATTTTTTTCTTTTGGCACTTTGAATGTATTATCTCATTCTCTCCTGGCCTGCAAGATTTCTGCTGAGAAATCCACTGATAGTCTAATGGATATTTCCCTATATGTGACTGGATGCTTTTCTCTTGCTGCTTTCTTTGTCTTTGACTCTCGACAGTTTGATTATATTGTGCCTCAGAGAGGACCTCTTTAGGTTGAATCTATTTGGAAACTTTTGTGTTTTCTAGATCTGAATGTCCCTATTTATCCTAAGACTTGAAGATTTTTCAGCAGTTATGTAATTAAATATGCCTTTTGACCCTTTCTCTCTCTTTTCTCTTTCTGGAACTCCCATAATGTGAAAATTTGTTCACTTAATGATGTCCCGTAAGTCTCATAGGCTGTCTTCACTTTTTTCTTTCTGTTTTCATTTTTTTCTCTAAGAGTCATTTCAAAAGAACTATCTTCAAGTTTATAAATTCTTTCTTCTGCTTGATGTAAATGTTTGTTTCTTTAGGGTCAGTTACTGGAGAATTATTGTGTTCCCCAGGTGGTGTCACATTTCCTTTGTTTGTTTGTTTCTTATGTACCAGCATTGATGTTCTGCATCTGGTGGTATAGTCATCTATTCCAAACTTTAAAGAGTGGCTTTTATAAAAGACTTTCACCAGCATATGGGCCTGAGGGTGCCAGTTCAACAGAGTGCAATGGCTCTGATTCCATATAGGTGCAGTGGTATAATTACCATGCAGCTTCTTCATTTGTCGTCAGTGTTAGTAATGACTGTAAGTGTCTCAGTGGTCTACGCTGCAGGGATTATGGCAGTGACAGTGACCGCTTAGGTTATTAGGGCAAGGGCTTTAGGGATCCTCATATTCTTATCTTTCTCACAGTGGGGAATCATAGCCATAAGAGGATCTCTCTTAGCATTGGGACTGACATGGGTCACAGGCAGCTATTGTAGCCATATGGGTGACAATGGCACTAGAATCCAGGGCATAGATGTTCAGAGCAGCTGCAAAGCTGGTTTCCTGGGCTTGAGGTCTTATAAAACTAATGTAGCACCAGGGACTTGAGGTGCCAGTTTACTCTCCAAAGCATGAGTGAATGCTGTTCTCCCACTAACCTGGGGTCTGCTGCTCTGAGGCACACCCCAGGAGCTTGGGCCCAAGGGTCTGTGATATAGCTGTGGTTCTGAGCCTGGTGGGGAGGGGCACAACACTGGCATAGCTCTGGGAAAGAATGAGTGCTCTGGAGGGCCCCAAGATGGCTTGCTATTGAGGTATAGTACTGGCTAAACTTCCAGGACAGAGAGGTGCAGTGGCTACTCACTCCCAGAGCAAGACACACTGTAGCAGGGTTTGGTCCCCAGGAGCAAGGCACAGCTGCAGTTCAGTACTGAGGATCCAAGACAGCATAGTGACAGCTCGGACTCTGGGTGATAAAGTACCATGCTGTGGTGACTCTGGGCCCTAGGATGATGGGACATGACAGTAGTCCAGGCTCTGTGAGGTCAAGTGCAACAGCAGTAAGAACCCAGGAATGTCAATGTCACTGTGGCTGTGCCCAAGGGGGAAGTGGGGTGATGGGGAGCTGTGCAGCAATGACTCCACTTCCCATAGAGGCAGGGTGCTCAGCAGTTCAGGCTATGGGACCCTAGTCCAGCTCCAGGTAGGCAGGAGACTATAACTGTTTGTCTTGGACTGTGGAGTGCCACAGTTCAGCCAAGGCTCTGATTCCCTAGGATGTGAGTCACCATGTCTGCCTGGCCCTGGAAAGCCTGGCTACATGAGTCAGTGGAGTCCCTGGATCACAGGGAGTGGGTCAATGCCTTAGCTGTGGTGCTAAGGGGCACAACTGCTGTGGTGTGCAGGAGACCTGGGGTGCCTAGGAGCAAAGTGCTGCCTCAGCTGTGGCACCAAGGGGGTGTGACTGCTCTGATGTGAAGGAGGCTGGGTAGTCCTGGGGGTGGGATGCTGCCTCAGCTGTGGCACCAGGGGTATGACTGCTCTGGAATTTCTAGGCTTCATGTCACCAGAGGTGGGACACCACTTCTGCTCAGCCCTAAGGAGAGGGTAAACCAGCAACTAGGATAGGGGACAAAGTCGTTCTGTGGTAGCTTGGCCCTAGTGGTCAGGTTATAGCGCAGCTTTGCCCCATGATGGCTCGCTACTGAGTGTGGTATAGTGCTGGCTAAACCTCCAGGATGGAGAGATTCAGTGGCTACTCACTCCCAGAGCAGGCCACACCCTAGCAGTGGCTCAGGTTCTGAGAGGGCACAGAGTAGTAGCAGAACAGGCCACAGAGGGGTGGGGCACAGTGTCTGCTTTTTCTCTGGGCGTAGCCCAGGATTTAGACTCCAGGGAGCTCCCTCAGTTGGGCTCAGAACCTGCGAGGATGGCAGCAGTGTCCAGCAGTGAAGACTGAAGGTGTCCACAGCCATGACAGGGGCTTCTGGGTCCTCTTGCTTGCTTTTCTTCACAGGAAAGAAGTCCCTCCTAGCTCCTAGGGGCTTTGATTGTGGGCGGCAAGGGTGTGGCAGAGGCGAAGTGTCTCCTTCCTTTCTCTATGTGATCATCCTGAGTTTCTGTGCTTTGCCCGATTTTAGCTGTTTCTTTGTTGTTCTCCAGTGCTCTCCTTTATTTTTATTTTTTTGTTAAAATGTGGTTGTAAATTCATTGTTTTGGGCTTTTTGTGGTAAGGAAGGGACACTAGGAGGGTCTAAACAGCCATCTTGTTGACTTTACATCTCCAATTTGGGACTTTGGAATGGGGAAGCAATCTGAAGGGACTGAATAAGAAGCATTACATTGATGTGATAAAAGTCCTTCTGCATGCTATTCTGATTTTTAAAGTCAGCTGAATATGCAAATTGTTGTTATTGTTGTCTTTTTAATTGAGACATCATAGTTGTACATATTTTTGAAGTACATGTGTCATTCTGATACATGTACACAATGAGTAAAAGTCAAATCAGGGTATTTGGGATATCTGTCACCTCAAACTTTTATCTTTTTTGTGTTGGGAACATTACAATTCTTTTCTTCTTGACTATTTTGAAATATACAATAAATTACTGTTAATTATAATTTTCCTGCTGTACTATCAAATACTAGAACTTATTCCTTTTATCTGACTGAATTTTTGTACCCATTAACTCAGGGGACCCCAACCTCCAGGCTGCAGTCTGGTACTGATCCGTGGCCTGTTAGGAACTGGGCTGCACAGCAGGAGGTGAGCAGCTGGTGAGCAAGGATTACTGCCTGAGCTCTGCCTCCTGTCAGATCAGTGGTGGCATGAGATTCTCATAGGATCATGAACCCTATTGTGAACTGCGCATGTGAAGGATCTAGGTTGAGCACTCTTTATGAGAATGTAACTAATGCCTGATAATCTGAGGTGGAACAGTTTCATCCTGAAACCATCTCCCTCTCCTTCACCACCCCCATCCATGGTAAAATTTTCTTCCATGAAACTGGTCCCTGGTGCCAAAAAGGTTGGGGACCACTGCATTAACCAACTTCTCTTCATCCCCTGCTCTCCCTTCCCAGCCTCTGGTTATCACAATCCTACTCTCTACCTCTGCGAGATCCACTTTTTTAGTTCCCATGTATGAGTGAGAATGTACAATCTTTGTCTTTCTGTGCCTAGCTTATTTCACTAAGCATAATGTCGTCCAGTTCCATCCATGCTGCTGCAAATGACAGGATCTCATTTTTTAATGTCTAAATAATATTCCATTGTGTGTATATATATGTATATGCACACACATACACCATATTTTCTTTATGTGGATGGACACTTAGATGTGCTCCATATCTTGGCTATTGTGAGTAATGCTGTAAATACATTGGAGTGCAGATATCTCTTGGATATACTGATTTTCTTTCTTTTAGATATATATCCAGCAGTGAGATTGCTGTATCTTATGATAGTTCTATTTTTAGTTTTTTAAAGAATCTCCATACAAATTCTTCATGTGACTGATTTTAGTTGTAGAAACTAAAGGGGAGCTGAATATTAAAGTGAGATCAGTGTGCTGTAGAAAAAAATACATTAATTAAACATATAAGGCCCAAAAACAGTAATGTCATGGGAATATAGACCCAAGGAATTTACAGAAATCTTGGAAAGGTTTAGTATTTTCTTAGATTATAAAATTAGATTGAGGCAATTCTAAACATATCTAAAAGGTTTAGAAAGCTCCAACTGATATCTGGGTTTCAAATCATTTTATCAAATTCCACCCCCTAGCATGTAAAAAATATAAATCTAAAGTTATTTAGTAGTATTTAACTAGACATATTGAACTGATAATTATTTTATATGAATTGACATATTCACAATATTAAGACTTTTCTTTCTTAATATTGTGAAGAAATATTGTGAAGGATATTGCAAGTCCTCCCCACCTACCCCCTTCCTGTGTCCTCCAGGAGAATCAACAGAATGTGCCCTTTATCAAAGATGTGAGAAATAAATTCACGAAGGAAGCGCTCAGCATCCTTGAAGCATTTCGTGGTGGAAACACTTTTATTCATTGAGGAAGTAAACAAAAGTGTTATAAAGTTTTATTCTGATAGAAGAAATTTATTACTGGATATTTTCTCTCTTGTAGTTGCAATTGTGAAGGGTATATTTTCATTATTTTTCTATTAATGTTAAAATATAGAACCATTAATTTTGGATTAATTTTATAAATGACAAATTTTCCTGAATTATAGTATTATTGTTAAACTCTTCCTCAAACAATAGATGGTTTCAAAAATTTTAACTCCATAACATGTGGGATTATATTATTGTAAGGTTAATGAACTATCTGACCCAAGTCTATATATGGGAGTTCTAATGTCCACTTGTAAAATCCAAATGTATCCCAAGTCTTCATGGCAATTGCTATTCTCATTTACATATCAATGGGGACAATTTTGGACCTGGTGGCTGGCTGGAACTTACAGCATAGCAGCTGTGATTCCAAATCTCTTATTTGGTACCTGTTTTGTTAGCCAGATCTGGGAGTATTGGCCCAGGAGAATTATTAGGACATAGGAACTCACTTTGTTTTCTCGTATCTTTAGATAGGGCTTTCTGCCATATACATGTTTGTCCCTCCACTCCATGTCCCTCGACCTGAGAAGATAAGAACTTTTAGTCATTTGAGAACGGAGTCTTGAGAGGGAGCTAGAGCCAGTGGTCAACCAGGTGATATCTGAATTTTGATAATTCTGGGTTACCTAATGGCAATTTTCTTTGCTGCAATTGGAATCATTGTCTGATTAACTTTAGGGTAATTATATATTCTCTGTCATTATTAAGATCCATCTGTGTTCTGGACAGGTCAGCTAGTTAAGTTCAATAGAGATGTGGTGGGTACTAATCTCTACAATCTTTCAGGAAAGCAGTATTTCTCTTTGGCTTACTATTTCTGGAGATAGAGGCAGTCCTGGTGGCCTGCGTTTGACCTTTTCTATAATAATGGCCCTCACTTCATGAATCAGGGAAGTAATATAAGGACTCTACCAACTGTGGAGTAATGCTTTCCTATTATTCATTCCAGAACTTGGGAAATAACCACAAGATCAATTCAAGGATCCACTGGGCACACTGCAATAGACCTGAGCCAAAATTTCACTGGTCCCCTGATTCTGCATAAGCCCCTGCTCTGACTGGTGGGCCACAGTGATGCTTGGGTCTCTGGGAATTAGTATCAGTTCAGAGCCAGTGTCCAGTGATCCTCCAGTAATTCTGATTATTTTAACTTCCTCAGTGCACAGCTGCATGGAAGGCTGGGAGGAAGATTAACCATATAGATTTTTGGCAGTATAGAAGAGTCCTTCAAAAGAACCTTGCACGTTCTTCAAGGGAACTCAGGCTCACCAACATTAAAGGGGCTCTGAGTCTGTGAAAAAGTTCATAACTTGGAATTGATTGAGACCTAACTTTCTGTTTAAATAATTCAAATCAGACCTCTCTTCACTAGACATAGAGCTTTTCTGCCTATACAGAGTAAGTAAGAGTTTAGTAGAATATCTATCTATTCAGTTTTAGGAATGCCATTATCAACTAGCCAACGCTAAAGATCTCGCAAGTCAGACTGTTCTGATTACTGCTTTGGTTTTATTGTTTATTACAGTAACCAAATTCACCCTGTCTGTGGCAAACAAGCGCCACCACTACCATCCCAGAGTGCCAGCATCTGCACTGACTTGAGGAATCCCAGTTTGATGATAGCAGTTTTCACCCTAACTCTTGACCAGTAAATAACCACCAAGGAATGCTTCAAGGATGCTGAGTGCTTCCTTTATGAATTTATTTCCACATCTTTGAGGGTCACATTCTGTTGACCCTCCTTGAGGACACAGGAAGGGGAAGGTGGCCAGGACTTGCAATAATCCACTCTAGCACTCCAATCTCTTTTCTCTACTGTTTATCAGTCGCCTCTCTCTATTTGCACTACTTGTTTTGGCATTCCAACTTCATTATTCTAGGTTACTTTGTGGCCATGTTTTATTCAAGCAACCAAGCAAACTCTTTAAGCCATTTGCAGCCCTTTGAACTAATGCCTTGAAATTGGAATCTCTCCCAATGAACCCATATCAGTAGAACTGTCTTTATGCAATTCTACATTTCTTCCACCTTGATTCCATGATTTGAATGTCCTCTCCAAACTCAAGTTGAAATCTAATCACCATTGTGGTTGTATTAATAAGTGGGACCATTAAGAGGTGATAAGGCCATGAAGGTTCCACCCTCATCAATGGGTTAATGTTTTTATCACAGGAGTGGGTTTGTTTTCACAAAAGTATGTTGTTATAAAAGTGAGCCCAGCCCTCATTATCTCTTACTTTTACCCTCTCTTGCCCTTGTACGAGAGAAGAATGAAGAAGAAAAAAGAAGGGGTAATACAGCATGAAGGTCCTTGTCAGATACCAGTGCCATGCTCTTGGACCTCCCAGCCTCTAGAACTGTGTAAACTTCTTTTTTTGGTTTTTAAAACATAATATTTATTTTTTAAAGTTAATGTGTGCACTATAGGAAACTGAAAAACACAAGAAGCAAAGAAAAAACTCATCCACAATCGGAAGCTGTTTACAAATGTTTTCAAATGTCCTTCTAGGTCCTGTATGTGTTTAGACAAAACATCCAATTTTATGGGATTAACATCACACAAAATGTATCATATTTTTTCACACATCATAAATACTTACCAATTCAAAATCCCAAAGCTATATGAGTATTTTGATAACCAAGAATATATTACACTAACTCAATCTGTTAGAAAAAAAATGTAATCCTGTGTTTCTTGTAACAAAGACTTCATAGAAGACAAAATGGCAACAGGCTTCTAGACAAAAGCATTGGCAGAATTCTGATTAAAATACTGCATTCCCTTAAAGCTCAATTTAAAATGAAACACAAAGTAACAGGATACACTAAGTATAATGTTTTAAGAAAATTTATTATGAGACCTTACCATTAAAATATTAGCAAGAAGGTATTCTTTCATTGATTACTTAATGTATTCCTATAGTCCAGCCAAAGACATGCACATACATCAATAGCTTTTGTCAGAATGTAAATAAGAACACATCTCATACTTCTCTCCCTTTGTGCTTCCTTTTGCCCCTCTACTGCCAACCTAATCCACAAGTTCTGACATACACTGCTCAGAAATCGTTTAACAATCCCTTGTCCAAGATGCATCTTTTCTATCAATTATAATGAAAAGATGTTTACAAACTGGCTAATTCTCTAACTCTACTTTTTAATCATGTACTGTCACCTCAAGACATCTATAAAGTCTAGATGTTGTAAAATAATAATGAACTTTGATCCCAGTAAACACAGGCACTTTACTAAATATGCACATATAGACCTATGGTTAAAATCTAAAACCACCTTGTAGATATGGAGATACTAGCAAAGAGCCCTTCCATCCACCCTTCCTCTTCTCCATCTTCCAGCATTCCAGTGACTAAGTAAAGAACTATGCCTAACTCCAAGAGGTGGATTAAGAAAAGTCACTCCCAGAAGACAGTGCTTCCTAAAAACTAACAAAGATTCATTTATAAAGGAGTTATTTTACTACCTCTACTTATAACATACTTTGAGCATTAGGACTTGTTTATCCTTTAAACACAGCAATATTAACTAAAATGCACATAGAGAACAATGGTTCAACCTTCTGGACTAACCTAACTCATGGGCACATAATCCTTCTCTCCTCATCCTTCCTCCTCCCTCCACCTGCCACCACCCAGTGAACAGTCAGCATACTCTCCAAAACATCAACTTTAACAATCCCATATCTAAATGCAGCCACTCCCCAAATGCAACCACTCTTATGAAATAACAAAAAAAAAATAAGTAAAGGATGTGACTTTAGCCCTTTACTTTTAACACACTTTTAAACATCTAGAAACACTGGGTATTTCAAATAGGACTTCAGTTTTCCACTATAAGCCAAGCCAGCATTAAATAAATGATGCACATACATAACAAAGACTATAATTTGAAAGTATCTTCTAAATAGGAACACTTGGCCAACAGCCCTTCCCCCTTCCACCTCTCTCAACCTAGTGGCCAGTCATAAGCATCTGTAATGTTTAGGAGAGATTTTAACATTTCATTTCCTAAGTGTTTTTAAGAGCAGTCTTTCCTGTAAATTTTAAGACAAAATATATTTGATGTATTAGTTTAGTAACTCTTTTTATACACTAGCAACCTCTTTAACATCTAGAAAGACTAAATATTGTAAATTAGGACTTGTTTGTCTTTTATATACACTACATACACAGATAAGTAAAACAAAATGCATAGACATAAGAGACAGTGGTTAATCGTGCCTCACTGCAGGTGCACTGGCATAGAGCTTATTGCATTTTTCCTCCCTTCTCCCTTGAACCAGTGCACAAACACAATGTGTATTACTCAAAAGGTTTGGCCATCCTTGCCCCCACTGAAAAAAGCATTTTATATGAATTTTTTAAAGATATTTACAAAATGTGTTTTTTTACCTCCTCTACTTTTAACATATATCAGGCACTCCTGAACATCTATGAAGATATTTCAAAAAGTTCTTATCATTGTCAATTATACATACAGTAGTGAGGAATAAAATGCACACACAAAACAATGGTTATAATATGAAAATGTCTTCTAAATATGACTAGTCTGGCATGAACCTTCTTCTTTCCTTCTTAAGTCTTCTGCTCCACGTCCTCTGTCCTCTAACCCACTGAACCAACATGGACATGTGTGGTTCCTTGTGTCACTTCCAGAGGTGGTCTAACAACTCTATTTCAAAAAGTCACTTTCAGAATACACTTAATTTCTATGATATTTTTAAACAAGTGGGCTTTGACAGGATGTGTAGTTTTCTAACTTTATCATATGTCAGCAACCTCTTTTCATCTAGAAAGGCTAGATGTAGCAAAGTTTTCTTTTAAAAGGTTGGCAGGATTGTTGAGAGCATCTTTTTCATATTATATACACAGGCTGTCCATAAATGGCCAATCTTCCCAAACAGTGGTGGGCCTTTCCAATAGACCAACTGTGGCATGTCATTCTACCATTTCTTACTTCCTGCATTAAGGTCTGGTGGAATGAAGACCAACCACAACCACTGGATGACTGCCAACTGCTAACTGTTCCACCCATTGTCATGTGGGGCTCCATTTACCTTTCAGGTGTTCAGCCCTTTGTTCCTCATTGTCAGGACTAGGTTGGACTCGCTCTTAGGACAGAGCAGTCATGCCAGGACCCAGAGCTACATGGCTCCAAGCCTGAGGAGGTGGCCTAGCTTGGTGCAAACACCTGCCTCCTTCTGCCTCACACCATGGTGGCCCTCAATGCATGTGGGGCACCTTCCCACCCCACCATACTTGCTGCCACCCAAAGGTGCTACATCCAAGTGCAGCAGGGTTGGACAAGGAGACACTGGCCACTGGTGGGGCCAGGCTCGGAGAGGACACTGGTGCCATCAGGTCACCAAAGTGGGGTGGAGAGAGGTTCGCAGCTGCTTCAAGGCCTAGGCCTGGCCGGTGGGTGCCACAGCGAGAGCTCCAGGTGTCTGCAAGGCAGAGGCTGTGCCTGTCCCAGGTCCCCAGCTTACCTGCCTGTGAGGGAGCTTCCCTGCTTAACTTCTCACTGCACTCTCTGCCAGACTCTAGACTTCTTCATGTATTATCATTTCTGTGGTATTCTGTTACAGCAACACAAAGTGACTAGGATAACCATAAGATCCATTCCTACACACGTTCTCTGGTTTTCTATTGATAGAAATTGGCAAAGTCATGCAATACTTTTTGCTGTGTATTATGGCTCCTCTCAGATCATCCTCTGTATCTCATCCTTAGACTTGCTGACAATGGTGGCAGGAGGCAGACGGGCTCCTAGGCGGGAAGGAGTGGGTCCCCAGTGAGGCCCAAACCTTAAGCCAGAGATGGCCTGAAGCCTGGGGGCTGGGCTGCCAATTCTGGGTGGATTCCATGGCCCAGTGTGATAACTTCCTTGATGCCTTTCAGCCAGTCAGATAGTGCTTTTCCTGGGCCCACCCATGGACCAATCAGCATGCACTTCCTCGATTCTGAGTGCATAAAAACCCCAGACTCAGCCACTTGTCAGGACTACCTGCCTGTGCATAGGAGCTACTCCCTTCAGGTCTCCCCTCTGCTGAGAGCTGTTCTGTCACTCAATAAAGCACTTCTCTGCCTTGCTTACCCTCCAGTTGTCTGTGTAACCTCATTCTTCTTGAACATGGGACAATAACTCGGGAACTGCTAAATGGCAGGCATGAAAATGTCTGTATCACTTTCCTGGCTGGCTTGCTGAGCTGCGGACAGTAACATGCTCCCATTTGTAGGAATGTGGGAGTGAAGTGTGGTGACCCTTCTGGGGGTCCAGACCTTGGGGCTTCCTGAGCCAGCACTGTAACACTATAGCCCTCCCACCTTTAACTGGTGTCAGGAAGCTGCCCCATGTAATGGGAAGCAGCAGCAGAACCAGGCCAGCCCAGGAACCATGGGCCAGAGTGAGTCAGTGGGACTGAACAAGCTGTAACACAAACTAGCTAAAACACACCCACTTCATCATTCACCGTGCTGTGGGTGGTGGGAACAAGAGCTGTAACATGCCCACCCCCACCCCTTGGGGTTCCAGTGTTGCTGATGTCTCTGAGTTTTCAGGCACCACTGCATTCTCCTCATCCAGATGCCAGTGTCCACAGCAGAAGCTGCTTGAGGTATGCCTGGTTTAGCCACAGCCACAGAACCAGTGCCTGGAGCTACCCACCCCACCACAGTAGCCAGTGTACCTGGCTGTGTGCAGTGGCCAGACCCTGCACTTGCTCCCTCACATATCCCTCACCTCTTCACTCCTGGCTTGCCCTCAGTGGGTGTGGGATCCAAGCCTGTAGCACAAGTCAAGTGCATCCTGACAGGTTGAGTGGGCAGGACAAGCCCAGCAGGCACAAGCAAAACTCAAGCAGAGGCACTGCTGGCAACAGAGGTTGGTGAAGTGACCCCCAAAGGATTGTGTGACACTGAGACTTGTATCTAGTTACCATAGCAGAAGCAATGACAGATGGTAGGGAAATGTTCTGAGGAGAATCAGAGCCTCCTCCAGTTCTTCATGCAAGGGGGACAGCTCTTCACACAGGAGTGGAGGGCTGCTTCTACTGCCAAAGACATTTCTTCTGTAATTGAGGTACACATGGTATTAGACTTTGCATTTGGTTTTCAGAAATCTCAGCCTTGCAGCCCCAGGAGATAAGTATCCTTGGGAGTAGTCATTGAAGTAGTACTGTAAGCTGGGAACTTAAAGCCCTTCATTCATAATTTTGTTTCCCTAAAAGCTCCAGCACACTTTTTATTTAAATGCTCTATAGCAGAAAATATTTTGTCACCCACAACCTTTGCTTTCTCTTTCTATAGACATATTATTACAGATATGTCCAGGTGATAATTTGAGTAACTGTTTTGCCACTGCATTTAATAGACTATTAATGCTGTTTATACCACTGGAAACAGTCATTAATGTCTTTAAAGCAGAGCAGACCAGAGCACTGAGAAATCCCAGAGTCAGTTTAGCAACTAATATTTAAGACTGTGTTTCTTAGAAACTGCTTTCAATACTATTTTTTAATTTCAAACTTTTATTTTTTAATTGAGAAATGAAAAATATATGTATTTATTGTGCACATGTCATTTTGGAATATGTATATATGGTGGAAGGGCTAAATTGAGCTAATTAACACATGCATTACTTCACATACTTACCTTTTTTTGTGACAGTTCTAAATTCTGTATCATTCAGGTTTCAGTCAGAGAAACAGAACCACCAAGATGAGTGTATGTGTGTGTGTGTGATTAGAGAGCAGTAAAGTAGGCACTTTCCAGCCTTAATTTCTTTTGAAACTTTTTCATGAGGTAGGGTGTCGGAGGGAGTGGAGAAGAGTTCTATAATATTATTATCAAATCTGTCTTTTTGTAGGCCTGTGTCCTTGGGCTGGAAACTTCACAGGTATTTCTTAGCTTTTGTCTCACTTAGATGAGACGGAAAGTCTAGAGAGGACTGAAGTTGGGTAATTGTCCTTCACCTAGGTGGGACTGAGCTCTGGTAAAGTATTTTTCTATGAGTACTTTGTGGTGAAGAATGTTCTGAGTATGTTTCAGGTGGTTATTTTTACCTTCCTTCTGGGCTCCTCACTGTGGGAACCTGGTAGTGTTTCTGGAGGTAAAAGCCATGAAAGAGCCGGGGCTCCTTAACACTGTAACCCCCAAGAGTTTCTCTCTTCCACACTCAGCCTCCACCAATTTGCCCAATCACTATTTAGTTTTTCCTACCAGTTTAAGGGTTCAGTGGCTTCTACTTCAGGTAAACTAATCTCAGTTGTAATTCTCTGTGTTTGTCTGTCTCTTGAGATTGTAGGATGACAGTTTGCCTTGAAACCTCATTGATAGATCCAAAAAGAATCATTGACCTGCATTTTGTTCAACGTTTTTCTTCTTGTAAGGACAAGAGTGTCAGCTTCCAAGCTCATTATGTATTGGAGTTGAAACTGGAAGTTGGAGTCTTTTTTTAAAAAAAATCCTTTAAAACCAATATTTTCAATAGACTATGTCTCAGTAGTGATCATTTTCTTCAAATCATCCTCAAACAATACAGTGCATTTGCAATTGGAAAATTTAGTTTTTTTCTTTTTATCTTTGCATTTTTCCCATCATTTCTACGTACTTAGGGAAACAATTTATTCACATGTCACCTCATCTCCTTTATTAGTTCACCAGAGCTTCACTTTTTTTTTTTTTTTTGAGACAGAGTCTTGCTCTGTCACCCAGGCTGGAGTGCAGTGGCTTGGTCTCAGCTCTCTGCCCGCTATGCCTCCAGGATTCACGCCATTCTCCTGCCTCAGCCTCCTGAGTAGCTGGGATTACAGGCGCCCGCCACCACGCCCAGCTAATTTTTTGTATTTTTAGTAGAGATGGGGTTTACCATGTTAGCCAGGATGGTCTTGATCTTCTGACCTCGTGATCCGCCTGCCTCAGCCTCCCAAAGTGCTGGGATTACAGGTGTGAGCCACCGCACCCAGCCCACCATAGCATCTCTTTACTTCCTTTTACCATTTATCTATGTTAGGCATTCTGTTAGTATTTTCTTGAGATTGTCACCAACTTGGCCTTTTGCTACAATCACTTATTTGTTGTTACTTAAAAATAATTAATTGGTTCTTAGTTTTGTCCCCAGTTCATTCTCCAGTCACATTTTTACCTCATTGTGTCATCATTTCATCTTGAATTTCTTCTTTCAAACATTTTATCTTTTCTTTAATTTTATTTAATTAATAAAGATTTTTTATTACCAATGTCTTTCATCCAGACTGGATAATTTTTGTAGGTTGCAGAATATATGCTTACGTATTATTTGTTTTTTCTTGTCAAAATTTTCTTTTCTTTTGCTGTATTGTTTTGTTATAGCTGCTTCACCTTTTCTACTCCCCCTACTCATTTCCCAAATATATGGGTAGATTCTCCTTGCCTACCTTTCCACTTTATCTCTGGTCCTTCTTGTAAATCCCGCTTGATCTTATTGGCTGGATTTTATGTTAGAATTTTTAGTTACCTGGAGAAGGGGAGTGGTGGCATGGAGGAGAGAGGGACTAGAGCTATGCATCAGTTCTATTCAAGGATTTTATCTTTAATCTCTTTCTTTGGAAGTTTGTTAAACCTTTTGTACTAGATCTTATGCTGTCTATTTGTGGGGGAACTTCGGATCATTTCCCCCATCTTAGAGTGAGTCCACAAGTTTCGCTGCACTGAGTCTTTGGATATATGAAAACAACGATTG
This sequence comes from Pongo pygmaeus, assembly GCF_028885625.2. Taxonomy (NCBI): domain Eukaryota; kingdom Metazoa; phylum Chordata; class Mammalia; order Primates; family Hominidae; genus Pongo; species Pongo pygmaeus. The sequence goes on along the minus strand of NC_072377.2, from coordinate 33,503,755 downwards.
CTTAACTCACCATTGTCCAGCCATTTCTCCTCTCATTGAGGGAATGTTGGAGATAAACTCAAAATTTAGTGGTTTTCTATACAATGTGATGCTTTTCAGCTACTATGAAAAAGTATCCAGTGGTTTGGGGAGTGGCAGTTTCCTCTTATTCTAATGTTTTCTCCTGCCAAACTTTTATCTATTATAGACAGTCAGTTCCAGATAATTATTCCTGAAGTATTTCTCTCACGTTCCTTTAAGCCAGGAAAAAACAAAATTGTGACTCTCTTTAGTTTTTCTGGCTTTTCATTCACCTCCCCTTCAGTCATCTTTCCTGGGCCATCAAGAGACTTCAGGATTTTATCCACTCAGTTTTTTATTCATGGTACAGCTTCTGCTTGGGGTGTGTGTGTTTGTGCATTTAGGAGGCAGAGGGGTCAGTAGAGAAATCTTGCATTATTCTTAAAATCTTCAGTATATAAAGATACTTTTTAAAATTTAGGATTCATGGTCTATCTCATTTCTTGTAAGAGTATTATTTCTATAATTTTGTGTTCATTTTACTTCTTACTTTCATTAGTTTAGGTTTAGACATGGGAATTTCTGTAATTACATATTTACTCTACCATATTTCTTCATTAAGTCCTTTAATATAATTCAATATTTGGTGGTGATCAAGTGACCCAGTGTTTCTTAGAGGAGAATTGTTATGAACATTAGTCTAATGAGTACATATCACAATGTGATTTATCTTCTAGTGTGAGAATTTAGATAATGGGAAAAAGAGGCTGAGTAATTGAAATCCATCCATGCATTAAGGGTACTGAAAGGATTTTAGTCATTACTATCAACTTCTTTGACTAAATTTGCTACTAGTCTCATTGATTCTGCTAAATTCATTATAAAGACAGAATGAGAAGTACAAGGGTCAGATAGGAAATAAAAGGATTGTATAATTCACATGTCTGATAGTTACCACTCCTCTACACCCGCCAGCCCCATGTCCAGATATATGAAAGCTGACCTGTGTCTCAGAAATGACAACTTACCCCAAAAGACATTACATTTTGTATTAGTCCGTTCTCACACTCCTATAAAGAACTACCTGAGACTGGATAATTTATGAAGAAAAGAGGTTTAATTGACTCACAGTTCTGCAGTTTTAACAGGAAGCATGGCTGGGAGGCCTCAGGAAACTTAAAATCATGGCGGAAGGTGAAAGGGAAGCAAGCATGTCTTACTATGGTGGAGCAGGAAAGAGAGAGAGAGTGCAAAGTGGGAAGCGCTACACACTTTTAAACAACTAGATCTCATGAGAACTCATTCACTATCACAAGAACAGCAAGAGCAAAGTCCACCCCCATGACTCTGAGAGGTGACAGCGTGCTGGCAGTCGTGACAGCGTGCTGGCAGTCCTCACAGCCCTCTCTCGCTCTTGGTGCCTCCTCTGCCTGGGCTCCCACTTTGGTGGCACTTGAGGAGCCCTTCAACCCACAGCTGCACTGTGGGAGCCCCTTTCTGGGCTGGCCAAGGCGGGAGCCCACTCCCTCAGCTTGCAGGGAGGTGTGGAGGGAGAAGCGTGAGCTGGAACCGGGGCTGCGTGCAGCGCTTGCCGGCCAGCTGGAGTTCCGGTGGGCGTGGGCTTGGCAGGCCCTGCACTCAGAGCAGCCGGCCGGCCCTGCCGGCCGGGCAATGAGGGGCTTAGCACCCGGGCCAGCGGCTGCTGAGGGTGTATTGGGTCCCCCAGCAGTGCCAGCCCACCGGTGCTGCGCTCGATTTCTCTCCAGGACTTAGCTGCCTTCCCGTGGGGCAGGGCTCAGGACCTGCAATCCGCCATGCCTGAACCTCCCACCCCCTCCGTGGGCTCCTGTGCTGCCCGAGCCTTCTCGAGGATCGCCACCCCCGCTCCATGGCGCCCAGTCCCATCGACCACCCAAGGGCTGAGGAGTGCAGGAACACGGCACAGGACTGGCAGGCAGCTCCACCTGCAGCCCCAGTGTGGGATCCACTGGGTGAAGCCAGCTGGGCTCCTGAGTCTGGTGGGGCCTTGGAGAACCTTTATGTCTAGCTCAGGGATTGTAAATACACTAATCGGCACTCTGTATCTAGCTCAAGGTTTATAAACACACCAATCAGCATCCTGTGTCTAGCTCAGGGTTTGTGAGTGCACCAATCCACACTCTGTATCTAGCTACTCTGGTGGGATCTTGGAGAAACTTTATGTCTAGCTCAGGGATTGTAAATACACCAATCGGCACTCTGTATCTAGCTCAAGGTTTGTAAACACACCAATCAGCACCCTGTGTCTAACTCAGGGTTTGTGAATGCACCAGTTGACACTCTGTATCTAGCTACTCTGGCGGGGCCTTGGAGAACCTTTGTGTCCATACTCTGTATCTAACTAATCTGGTGGGGACCTGGAGAACCTTTGTGTCTAGCTCAGGGATTGAAAAGGCACCAATCAGTGCCCTGTCTAAACAGACCACTGGGCTCTACCAATCAGCAGGACGTGGGTGGGGCCAGATAAGAGAATAAAAGCAGGCTGCTGGAGCCAGCAGTGGCAACCCGCTAGGGTCCCCTTCCACATTGTGGAAGCTTTGTTCTTTCGTTCTTTGCAATAAATCTTGCTACTGTTCACTCTTTGGGTCCACACTGCCTTTATGAGCTGTAACACTCACCACGAAGGTCTGCAGCTTCACTCCTGAAGCCAGCGAGACCACGAGCCCACCGGGAGGAACAAACAACTCCAGATGCGCTGCTTTAAAAGCTGTAACACTCACCGTGAAGGTCTGCAGCTTCACTCCTGAGCCAGCGAGACTAGGAACCCACCAGAAGGAAGAAACTCCGAACACATCCGAACATCAGAAGGAACAAACTCCAGATGTGCCACCTTAAGAGCTGTAACACTCACCGCGAGGGTCTGCGGCTTCATTCTTGAAGTCAGTGAGACCAATAACCCACCAATTCCGGACACAACTCAATTACCTCCCACCAGGCCCTCCTTCAGCACATGGGGATTATAGTTTAACATGAGATTTGGGCGGGGACACAGCCAAACCATATCAATCTTGGAGATAAAGAATCTTTAAAACCAATATAGTGAGATTAAATACAGGCAAAACTATGAGGTTGGTGAAGTTTGCCATCTGAGCCACTTAATCTTTTGTTTCCTGGATCACAGCTTCCTCAAGCTGCTCATAACTCTTCATATGCCCCTTGGCAAAACCTGTTCTCAATTTTTTTTACTCTGAGGAATAAATAACTGATGGAGGACCCCACACAGGGGATATTTGCATTTAATCAGGATTTAATGATTAAGTAAAAGAGTTAGATTGTGGAATGTGGAATTTTATGTATCAGCAAGCTTATAAGGAAGGATTTCTTTTCACTTTGGGGCCTCTTGGGTCCCTGAAATCACATTGTATGCCTAGTGCCTATTCTATTCTCTGCATAAGGAAAACCCTCAGTGGTTATTAACTTCTTTTCAAGTTCTCCACTCTGCTGAAAGTTAGCAAAGCTTTGTGTACTCATTCAGCAAATATCAACTTATTGATATTTGTTTAATACAGCAAAGGGAAAAACGTTAGAAATATTTTTCAATAATTTGTTATTTTACCAGTTTTGACCTTCAGATTATGTGAGGCCTTACAATACCTTACTACTTTTTAAGGTCTTATACACTAAAATCTTAAACATTAGGCTGGGACTAATGTTTAAGCCCCGGGGCTTTCTTTAACAGAACATTTGCCACGACTAGACAGAATATCTAGAATCCTTCCATAGCTCAACTACCTTGGAGCCTTTTCTCTTTTTATCAAGAAATAAAGGACTCAAACATTGCCCAAATCATACTTGAACCCTAATCTAAGTGTATTTAAAACTTCTGGTTCAAGCTAGGAAGCATTTATGCAACCCTGTGCAAGTACTATCAACTGCTATGAGGAAATAGATTTATTTCATGCAACAAAACTTAGATAATTGCTCATGTCTCCTTATGGTCCCATGTCAGGGTTACAGATCTTTTATCACAGTGGAGATAGAGTGCAAGCAGGGAAAGGCAGATCATAAACAAACTAAAAGTAAAATATACAATGTGTCAGATGGTCTTAAGTATTATGGGAAAAAATGAAATGAGGAAATGAGTTGGGAATGCTAGAGTTGGGGGATAGTTGCATTTTAATCTAAGGTAGTTAGGGAAGGCCTCTTTGAGGTGACAGTTGACAAAAATTCAAAGGAGATTTAGGACTGAGCCACTCAGATATCTGGGGGAAGAGTGTACCAGGTACATTGAACAAGTACAAATACTTTTTCAAATAAGAGTGTACCTGGTTTATTTTAAGCACAGAAAGGAGTTTAGTGTTAGCAGAAGGGATAAGAGAAGTGGGGGAGTAACGGGAAATGAAGCCATAGAGGTAAGAGAATGGAGGGGAGATCTCGTGGGGTCTTATAGACCAATTGTAAGGATTTGACTTACTCTAGTTTGAGTGAAGTAGAGGCTATTAGACATTCTGAATAGAAGTCCGACATGATCTAACTTAGGTTGTTCAAAGTATCACTTTAGTTTTTGTCTTGAGATTAAACCATAAGAGGGCAGGGGTGGAAACAGCATATCTAGTGTAACATTCCAGGCAATTGGTTATTAGAATTGTGGTGGTAGTGTCGAAAGCAGGGAGAAGGAGTGGGATTCTGGATGTATGTGGAAGCAGAGTCAACAAGATTTGCTAAAGGATAGGATGGTGGTCAGGAGGGGAAAAGAGCACTTAGGGATGTCTCCAAGATTTTTGGCCTGCATTTGGTAGGAGATGGTAACAATTGGGATGGAGAGGATTGTTGGAGGAACAAACTTTGATGAATAATCGGGTTCAGTTAGGAGATACCCAGTAGAAAATTGAAATTCAAGACTGAAATTCAAGACTAGAGACTTAAAAAACCTGGCTGTCATCAGCATGTAAATGGTATTTAAGAGAAGAAGTCTAAGCCCTCCAGACGTCATCACTCAGGCTTCTTTGTCCTCTGGCTTGTTGTTGGATTTTGTCAATGGGTGGCCCTTTCAGGAGAGAAGAAAGAAGAGAAAAGCAGGATCTGGGTTTTTTCCCCATCAGCTCATGTTCAGCAGCCCCTCTGCTGTAGTGAGAGGTTTCACTGGGTTCTGGTCACTGCTCCTTCCCAGCCCCTCCAGGCCTAGGGCTGATGGAGTGTCAGTTGCTTCTCACTGTTACCAGTCCTGGCTGCTGTATCATCTCTTATTGGCTCCCTTGACCCTGTCCACTCCATTTAACTCTCTTCAGTTACTGCTTCAGAGTATAACATCTGTTTCCTACCAGGACCCTAATGACATTAGCAGATCTGGTAAAACTAGTTGCAAAGCAGTGGCACTTGAGTCCTGATGCCACATCTATTTTCGATTTGTGATTACCATTTTGATAATTGATAATTATCATGATTCCTCTATGGTTATTGAAATTATTATTTTTATTATAATTTAATTTAATTAATTTTGTTCTATCTTACAACAACATGTATTAGAAGCATGATGTAAGGAAGAAGTAGTTTAGGCTTGTTGTATGATCTTGGAAAAGTCATGTCACTTCCTGAACTTAAGTTTCTGGATGAGTTAAGTGAGCATGGTAACTACTGCCTCTTAATAAATAATAAGTTCTTAAATATTAAGCTGGTACCTCCTCCAAGGTGCTTGAAGGAAGTTGTGAGAGGAGCACAAAAGTTAACTGCCTACTTTCAATTTGTCTAAAGATACAATCCTGGTACCTAAAACCCACTAATGCTAGCCAGGGTTAGAACAGATGGTTAGGAGAAGGGGAAGGCTGTCAGTACCTGCAATGCCAAAAAGCATGTCATTTTAAACAGTTTTCAGTATTTTTTTTTCTCAGAATAAATTCTTTTGGTCAAAGTCACAGGAGGAAGGGCAGAAAGCAATCTAAAGACTTTGGAATAGCAGTCCAAATATTGACCGTTACCAGCATGTTTCCTCCAGGTCTCCCCGCTGAAAGCTACATCTAGGAATGATACACAGTCACGCAGCTCTGGAGTTTGGCAGCTGAGCACCTCTGGATCTCTGGCCTTCAGCACCCGGAGAATAATTCTTAAATCTACAAACTGTCTCGTGCAGCATTTTTTTTTTCTCTTCTCCTCAAATAATATCCAATTACTGAGTGCTGTGCTGGGAGAACCTGGGGAAATGCTAGAAGGAAACGCAGCTGAGAGCCACTGTGGTTTGACAGCTCTCCAGCTACTTTGAAAATATTTTGGCAAAAACAAGATTTTAAGTAAAACTGTTTCCTTTGGTAACATACCCAAAACTGCAGGTTTTACATTTTCAGTACTATGATTTGGGCCAAAAGTAGAAAAAGAAAAAAAAAACAGGGAGGTAAAAGCTGTTCTTGAGGAAGGAAGATAGAATCTAAGAAAAAGGGGAATGCTTTGCATGGGATGCAGATATGAGAGCAGGAGGGAAACAGATGGAAGCATACTGAACTTTCTCTCCTCCCTTCTTTTCTCTACTAAAGAATTTCCCCGTCAAAACACAAGACTTTTTTTTGCCTTAACATGACCAGGAAAGGATTCACTGGGGAATTACTAGGCTAGGATTTGTGTTATTACTTATCATAGGATGAGCAATAGCAACTGGGGAGGGTCAAACCACAAGGGTGTTTCATTTCAGGCCATCCTACATTATAGCAGATGCAGGAGGGGATAAAATGGATAATATTTATCTCAACCCTGTTAGTTGGTCCTTGGAGAATATGCTCATTTATTCTTGCTTCATTTTTTTTCCCCTGATTGCATCCGTGCATAAAATCCCTCCGTTTTTGAAAATACCAGCTCTCTCCTATCCCAGGACCTTTGTAGATACCTTCTGTACCCAGAATGTTTTGCCCTCAGACTCCACCATTCTTTTCAGGGAAGCCTCGCTTTATCCTACAAGTGATGTTAGCATTTTATGTTGTCTTTCTGGCCATCTGTTTACATATTCCCCAACACTCTGTAAATTCTACAAAGGCCTGTTCACCGTCATATCCCCAGGGCATGGCATAAGGTGAGTGTTCAATTTAAAAGGTTAGCAAGTTGTCTGACTAAACCTGCTTTTCTTTAGTTTCCTTTTCTTATTATACTTCTTTCCTAAAAATCTAGTTCTCCTTTGTTTTTGTTTCCCCTTATATTGCTCTTTTTTTCTATTACCCTTTCTCCGAGACTTCTCCTTAAATAGGTTTGTAGGAAATATACTCTGAACTATATAATGTTAATACCAGAAAGTGCTTCAGAGATTATGCAATGAAACCCTCCTCCAATTTTATAATGGTGCTCCATTGTCCAAGGTCACACAGCTAGTTGGGAACAGAATTTAGATTTGAACCCTGTAATCCCGACTCTATGTTTAGTCTTCCTTTCATTATTGTCACTCTATACAAAGTGTTAGACAAAAGGGTGAGGTTCCAAAAATACTAATCATCTCTCTACAACACAAGCTCCATATCATCCAAGAGTTTGACATCTCATTGGAAAGAAAACACTGCTCCCTGAGTCCTTCCCAAAAAATTGCTATTATAAGAATAAAACTTAGGTTCAAACTCTGCCCTTAACTTCCCTCAGACTCAGGAAGATCCATTTATTTTAGCGTGCTAAGGGAAAGAGGCAAGTTTGATATTTAGTTCCTAAATAAATGTTTATGTGAAAAACAGTGAACCCAAAAGTTCAAAACCCTATTAAAAAGAGAGAATAGGAGAGATAAATATTAATAATGATAATAATAACAATAGCTGACATTACTAGCACTGTTCTAGCAACCTGTCGTAAATGACATATATGTACTGTTAATCCGCCATCAACCTGTAAGTTAAATACTATTATCCCTACTTTACCAATGAGGAAACTGAAGCATAAAACAACTGTTCAATATATTTAGCTAGTAAATGAAAAGCTGAGATTTGAAAAAATGAAAAGCTGAGCAGCTTACTCCAGCATCAACACTCCGTGCAACACCTAGATAAAGATTCTAGCCCCAAAACAGAGATAAGCTTTTACAACCTCTATGAAAGATCCCACTGATATACCAAGTTCTACCAGGCCTGAAATAATTTGGAGTCAAAACCTTGGGAATGTCCAGTCTTTCACAATTTAATATGTAACTGGCTGCCCTGTTCGTGAAGTACTGAACTGATTCTGAGAATTTTGTTTTATCTGTCTGTTCTCTGTAAATAATTTTCACTTATTGCCAGTTCTTTTAATTCAGGCAATATCCTTTCTCACAAGCTGAAGAACCTATAAAGGGCATGATGGTTTCAATAGGAGTGAAAGTCAAGAGGCTCCTCAGAAAAGGGTTTTGTTACTGCTTCACTGTGGCACTTAGAATGCAATCCAAATTTCACCCACACAGCCTTACAATGAGGGCCTTGCTCGTTATTTGATGTGATCTCCCACCACTCTGTCTGTGCTGTAGCCATTGCAGTACTCCTCCAGCCTCTTGAACTCACAACTGTGCCCTGCCCCCAGGACCTGTGCTCTTGCTCTTACATGGCAAATGGCTTCCAGAAAAAAAAACAGTGCAGTTAAAGAACAAATTTTTCATGCCAGAAAGTTCTTTCAGGCAGTGTTGGATTGAGGAATATAAGGGCTGGAAGAAAAGCCAGCATGAAGGAAGTCTTTCAAGGCAGTAAAGGGCATTGGCTTTAAGATTAGATCAGGACTGATTCTTTGCTCTTCCACTTATCATCTCTGTGTTCTTCTATAAATTAGTTAATCTCTTTATCCGTAGTTTCTGGCAGAGAAATTGGATGAATATATGTAACATTTAATCACCTAAAGAGGTATGTATACATATGTATTACGTATTTTGCCACAAATTCTGTACAACTGCTAGTCCTCGATTAAGGGAAAATAGCAGCAATATCAATAGAATGTAAACAGCCACTCCGCTAAGGATTAAGATTCAAATAGGTGGTCAGTATGTGCATGCATAATATGTATATGCAGAAGGCCTAGACCTCACCTTAATAGGTCGGAAAGATAAAAGGGCAGATTTTACAAGTAACAGTTTTAGGAGGAGTTTTTTGTTTGTTTTTAAATTTTTTTTTTTTTTTATTTCTATAGGTTTTGGGAGAGCAGGTGGTATTTGCTTATATGAATAAGTTCTTTAGTGGTGACTTCTGAGATTTTGGTGCACCCATCACCCAAGCAGTATAGACTGTACCCAATTTGTAGTCTTTTGTCTCTCAACCACCTCCCACCCTTTACCCTGAGTCCCCTGTATCATTCTTATGCCGTTACATCCTCATAGCATAGCTCCCACTTATGAGTGAGAACATATGATGTTTAGTTTTCCATTCCTGAGATATTTCACTTAGAATAATGGTCTCCAATTTCAACCAAGTTGCTGTGAATGCCATTATTTCGTTCCTTTTTTATGGCTTAGTAGTATTCCATGGTATATATATATACCACAATTTCTTTATCCGCTCCTTGACTGATGGGCATTTGGGCTGGCTTCTTATTTTTGCAATTGCGAATAGTGCTGCTGTAAACATATGCATCCAGTATCTTTTTCGTATAATGACTTCTTTTCCTCTGGGTAGGTACCCAGCAGTGGGATTGCTAGATCAAATGGTAGTTCTACTTTTAGTTCTTTGAGGAATCTCCACACTGTTTTCCATAGTGGTTGTACTAGTTTACATTTCCACCAGCAGCGTAAAAGTGTTCCCTTTTTACCACATCCCCACCAACATTTATTATTATTATTTTTTTGATTATGCCCATTCTTGCCGGTAAGGTGGTATCACACTGTGGTTTTGATTTGCGTTTTCGTGGTCACTAGTGATGCTGAGTACTTTTTCATATGTTTCTTGGCCATTTGGTACATCTTCTTTTGAGAATTGTTTATTCATGTCCTTAGCCCACTTTTTAACGAGATTGTTTGTTTTTCTCTTGCTAATTTGTTTGGTTTCCTCGTAAATTCTGAATATTAGTCCTTTGTCAGATATATACATTACAAAGATTTTCTCCCACTCTGTTGGTTGTCCATTTACTCTGCTGTTTCTTTTACTGTGCAGAAGCTTTGTAGTTTTATTAAGTCCCATCTATTTATCTTTGTATTTGTTGCATTTGCTTTTGTGTTCTTGGTCATAAAGTCTTCAGGTAAGCCAATGTCTACAACGGTTTTTCCAACATTATCTTCTAGAATGTTTATGGTTTCGGGTTTTAGATTTAAGTCCTTAATCCATCTTGAGTTGATTTTTGTATAAAGTGAGAGATGAGGATGCAGTTTCATTCTTCTACGTGTGGCTTGCCAAATATCCCAGCACCGTTTGTTGAATAGGGTTTCCTATCCCCACTTTATGTTTTTGTTTGCTTTGTCAAGGATCAGTTGGCTGTTAAGTATTTGGCTTTATTTCTGGGTTCTCTATTCTATTCCATTGGTCTGTGTGCCTATTTTTATACCAGTACCATGCTGTTTTGGCGACTATGACCTTATAGAATAGTTTGAAGTCACGTAATGTGATGCCTCCAGATTTGTTCTTTTTGCTTAGTCTTGCTTTGGCTATGTGAGCTCTTTTTTGGTCCATATGAGTTTTATAATTGTTTTTTCTAGTTCTGTGAAGAACCATGGTGATATTTTGATGGGAATTGCACTAAATTTGTAGATAGCTTTTGGCAGTATGGTAATTTTCACAATATTGGTTCTACCCATCCATGAACATGGGTTGGGTTTCCACTTGTTTGTGTTGTCTGTGATTTCTTTCAGCAGTGTTTTGTAGTTTTCCTTGTAGATGTCTTTCACCTCCTTGGTTAGGTATATTCCTAAGGATTTTTTTTACAGCTATTGTAAAACAGGTTGAGTTCTTGATTTGATTCTCAGCTTGGTCTCTGTTGGTGTATAACAGAGCTACTGGTTTGTGTACATTGATTTTGTATCCTGAAACTTTACTGAATTCATTTATCAGTTCTAGGAGCTTTTTGAAGGAGTCTTTAGAGTTTTCTAGGTATACAATCACATCATCAGCAAACAGCAACAGTTTGACTTCCTCTTTACTGATTTGGATGCCTTTTATTTCTTTCTCTTGTCTGATTGCTCTGTCTAGAGCTTCCAGTACTGTGTCAAATAGAAGTGGTGAGAGTGGGCATCCTTGTTTTGTTCCAGTTCTCAGAGGTAATACTTTCAACTTTTCCTCACTCGGTATTATGTTGGCTTGGGTTTGTCACAGATGGCTTTTATTACATTAAGATATGTTATGAAGGAGTTATCTTAAGGTAAGTTTCTTTAAGGTAAGGTAAGAGCATAAAGGGATGACATAGAGGGGACATGAAGAGAGAACAGATAGGAAGAAAGCTCGAAAGGATGTATAAGCATCAATTTCCACTTTCTAATGGCTAAAGGGATGATAGTGTTTTCAGTCAAAAATAATATCACATAACAGTGATGAGACTGGATAGTGTAATCTTTACTGGGGGAGGGCAGAAGAAAGTCAAAGTAGAAACAAAAGGTGTGTTCCGTTGCCCCTGAAATCCTGTTATTACTATGGCAGGGGTTGGTTTTATTTCTAAAATAAAAATCTGACTTTTTGATCATTGCTGCCTGAAGTCTACATAGAGAAAGTTTCTGAGGCTGTATTTGAGCTCCATTGGGAAGGAGTGCATGAATAAAGAGCAACTTCTGCACAGACACAGAAATCTCCTCTTAAGGTCAACTCTGCCGGTGAACCTGGCCCTGTACTTAAAACACCTCTCCTGCATATCATCCCATGACTCTATCCTGGCTGTCATTCAGGTCTCAGCTTAAACATCACTGCTCAGCAAAGCTATATACCTGTCTACCCTCTCTTTGTTCCATACAGCATGACTGTAATGATTTTAGGCTGAAAAAGGCTTAAAACACCTATAATCCCTAAGCAACAACAACAGCAAAGGAAAAACAAATTCAGTAAATCTCCCACACACCTTGCTTCAGTAATACTACTTCCTAGTATACTTGATGGGATAAATTATTTATTAATTAAAAGTAAACAAGTAGGGTTAGAGGATACAGCCAAAAATAGAGTTGACTTAGTGTGATTAATATTAAGAATTCCATCTGATGTACTTGGCTAACAGGGCCAGTTGTTTATTTCAGCTACTTTTCTTTCAAATAATAACATTTTTTTAAATCACATAAAGAATTTGTTTTCTATACACTGAGAAAGGATAAACACATCCAACCCTTTAAGAGAACTATCAGATAATTGAGAAACAAGTGAAAGGGTGGAGATAGAAATGGAAATGAGGGCAGTGTAGAGCCTTTCCATTTTAACCTAGTACAAAATTCAATAGGAAGTTCACTTCTACTAATCCTGACTCTTTTATGCAGCAATCTGTCTAAATGTCAATTTTAAGTAGGATTCTATGTTTACCTTGTGCCAGTGAGCTGATAAAGGATTTCTGACAATAAGTAATAAAGCCATGAATGCTTTTTTACTTATAATAATAATATTTGCTGAAATAGCCTTACCTACAGTCCACCCATTCCTCATGTAAAACGTTGGTGCTGTGGTTTGACTGTCTGTCCACTGCAACACTCATGTTGAAATTTAATTGCCATTGTAACTGTTTTAAGAGGTATAAACCATTGTGGAGAATCCCCATGAGGCCTAGTAGAGCTGTGGGGATGGGGCTACTCCCAAGACCCCAAAACTGTAGAGCTACCAGTGAGCAATGACAGTGTGGGAGAACTGCAGGAATGAGACTCCAACCTGTGAGAGCTCCTACATGGACTGAGTCCAGTAAAGCTGTAGAGCAGGGTTGCCTAAGGTGTTGGGGGCCCAACCCCCACCCCAGTGTTCCCAGGGACATGGAGTCAAGAAAGATTAGTCTCCAGCTTTAAGATTTAATGTTGTTTTCCCTGTTGGGTTTTGGACTTGCTTGGGACCAGTTACCCCTTTTTTTCTTGCATATTTACCCCTTTTGATATGGGAATGTCTAGTCTATGTCTGTCCTACCATTGTATCTTGGAAGCCCATAATTTGTTTTGATTTCACAGACTCACAGCTGGAGGAGAATTTCCCTCAAGATGAATTGTGCCTTGGGCTTCACCCATATTTGATTTAGATGAGACTCTGGGCTTTAGACTTCTGAGCTGGGGCTAGAATGAGTCAAGACTTTTGGGACTATTGGGAAGCAACGAATGTATTTTGTGTGTGAGGACATGAGTTTAGGTGGGGGTGGGCAGGAGCGTAATTCTATGGTTTGAATGTTTGTCCTCTCCAAAACTCATGTTGCAATTTGTCAGTGTAACAGAAATAAGAAGTAGGTCCTTTAAGAGGTGATGAGGCCATTAGGGCTACACCCTCATGAGTGGAATTAGTGCCATCATAAAAGGATGCGTTTGTCCTCCTCTTGCATTCTCTCTTGTCTTCTCTTGCCCTTCTGTGATGTGACCCTCATGGCAGAAGGCCCTCATAAGATTCCAGTCCCTTGATCTTGGACTTTGCAACCTGCAAGAACAGTAAGAAATATATTTCTGCTCATTATAATTTATTTTGTGTATCACATATTCTGTCATAACAACACAAAATGGATTAAGACACTTGGTCTGAAAACCCCAGAACTGCTGTTCAATAAGTGAGTATTTTCAGGCAGTAAAGGTTACATTAAGCTATCAAAAAGTTATATTTTTGAATATGGAATAAATATACATTAGATTTATTCAAAGAGGACCATGCTAAAACAGTTAATAACAAATCTAGAAAGGTTTCAAAGCTCACATTTTCAAAACAATTGTTAATCAACCTGGAG